>NC_143014.1:46682592-47381342 GCF_055824585.1 Amblyomma mixtum
GGCGGCGGCTCTTCCTAAGCACTTCCAAAGAGGCAACAAAGCTGCGTCAAGGGCAGATGCCCACCACCAGGTTTTGACAGTAGAGCCTCCAAGATTCCTGTTTATGCCTATCATCTCTGAGGCCAGTGCGTTTCCCCGGGTCCGCTAGGTGCGCTGTGCACAAAAGTCGGCCGCTGGGGCCTACGGGAGTGTCCGCTCTTTACTTCTATATTACTCTATGTCGTAGGCGCCGTCGTGCCACCTCGCGGGGAACTGCATAACGTGGGGCGCGGCGGGAGGGGGTGTGCGTCTTAAATTTGGTGTCAACATTTTTTTTTTTTGGCTAGCGAGGGATGCGAGATGGGGGGAGGTATACGTTTAGGCGGCGATATACAGCATATATTGAGCGTTATGACCTTTTTAGAGTATCTTTAGAACGTGTTCAGAAAACTTTCGCGTAATCTGCGGCCCCCTTTTTCGATGCCATAACTCAAGAAAAAGTGCGCAAACTATGCGAGTAACTACGGCATCACGTAATTAAGCGTGCACGGGGCGTGATATTATCCGCAGCTCAGTCAAAACTAATTTTCATCCCACACGTAGGTCGACTTCACCAGCCTACCCCCACCTACGGAAGGTCATTTTTCGAAAAAAAAAAAAAAAAGCGTCCGACTTATATTCGGCAATATACGGTAGGCGCCGGCGCGGCCGCGAGGCTTTTATAAACTGCGATTTTATGGTGCCTCCACCGGCAGGCAAACAAAACGGCGGAATCGAGCATGAGAATGAGGCAGCCAACACGACACTTCTAGTTGGCGCCACCTGACAGAAGTCCCTCCGCAACCTGCCACTCGTTCGTTTTTTGCTTTGGAATTAACGGGCGGCTCACTCGCGTACGTTGCTGGCCGAATGCTCACACTGGCCGAATAGCCAGTGTGAACATAACTATAGCAACGCCAAGATTCCGCATCGTGAAATGTTGTTTCGACCATGTTATCTTGTGTTTCCACAAAGCAGGCCTCCTTAACAGAACGAACAATCGGCGAGCGCACCACGTCCAAGCACATGCCAGCTCTGCTCAAAGGCCGAAATCTCGAGAGAGTTGCGCGTTGCACCGCGGACTCGGCACACATGACCCGATGGCCCTAAGAGCCCCCTGCTTATCAGCAGCACTCTGCTGACCGATGAGTCAATAGATTATCGCTTTAAAAACCTTTGATAAGGCCTGTGTTACAGGGGCATCAATATTGAAACAAGCTTGGACCGCCAGAAAGAAGAGGAACCACACTGTCGCTTATTCCAGAGAAAAATAACCTTGAAAGGACACCTTTGTGCTCTGTAAACAAATGCTGCGCCACCGTCGCATTGAGGTGAAGACAGAGCGCGAGCCCAAGCTTTAGTGCTCTGTATAGTAGTCGTTCCGTTAGATTTCATGAGGTCAGCAGTTCTCGGTGACATCATTAATTTGTGTGCAGGCATTTACGTTAACTTTGCAGCTCAGTCAGCAGTATGCAAGCAAGTTATACGAGTTTACGTCACGTTTAGGCCTACTTCCTCGCGAGTAAATACTACATGCGCCTGATTACTTCAGAATAGCGCTGCCTAAGATTTGTGCGGCCATCAAAGATACAGCTGCTCAAGGGACTAGTACGTGTGGTGTTTCCTTCCTGATGAGCGAATAATATGAAAGTACAATGAGCAGTGACCACAGGGAACGGAGCAAGCAAGAGTTATGCTCTGTTCCAAATTAATGGCCCATACGCTGTCAAAGCACAGTATATTTTTTTGTTTCTTTTATTGCTCACAGCCCCGGCAGCGCTTGATGATGGTTTCGGTTGTGCAGCGTCCGCACAATTTTGAAATACGTACTCAATTCTTAAGTGGGCGATGCTGGACAGTTGTGCTTCCTGTGCAAGTAGAAATGAAAACCAAAGTCACCAAAAGACTATAAATACCTAATTTTAGTTAAGTGTTTTCACCTTTCAAATGATGCATTAGACATTAGAATATGTGGCCCATCATGTGGTATTCGCCTACAACTGCTAAATAAATTATAACTGAATTTCTTCTCTCATGCTGTTTCGGTTTCATCAGCCGAACGATGGCTGTAATGCGTAGTTCCCACTCAGGACACATAAGGCAAGAAAAAAACCTGCAATATACCTGCTGATACGTAGTATTACGTAGTATACGTAAGATCCCTTACAAAAATGAACATTGAGATGCAATTAACTGTTTATAGAGTATTTATTGAGTCAATAAAAAGTCTATTAATACTCAAATCCTAATGACTTTGGTCTATAAAAAGTCAATATGTTCTTGACTGGTATGACCCAATATAAATTTAATTGACTACAAGTGAATTAAAACTCAAGCAACAAAAAATCAATTTACATCGATTTCTCACTATGTCATTAAAAAGTCAATAAGTTCTTGACTTATATGACCCAATATAAATTTAATTAACCACAAGTGAATTAAAACTCAAGCAACAAAAAATCAATTTACATCGATTTCTCACTATGTCATTAAAAAGTCAATAAGTTCTTGACTGATATGACCCAGTATAAATTTAATTGACTTCAAGTGAATTAAAACTCAAGCAACAAAAATTCCATTTACAGCCCATTTCTCACGACTCATTAAAAAGTCAATAAGTTCTTGACTGATATGACCCAATATAAATTTAATTGACTACAAGTGAATTAAAACTTTAGCAACAAAAATTCCATTTACAGCCCATTTCTCACGACTCATTAAAAAGTCAATATGTTATTGACTGATATGACCCAATATAAATTTAATTGACTACAAGTGAATTAAAACTTTAGCAACAAAAATTAAATTTACAACAGATTTCTCACAAATTTTAGAACCAACCGCAACAACAGCTCAAACGATTCCCATTTCAGCTGAACAGCCTTTATTCATATTATATCTGCTATGGGAGAGGTCATGATGTTGAAGTTGGTTGTAGGTTGTGACTCGGAAAAACACTGCTCATGAGGTCGCTTCGCAGTGTAAAATTTAACGTACAACTGAACACAGTATTCTTTTTTGGTACCAAGTGAGAAATGTGGTATGAAACTATCCTTAGGTTGGAATTAAATTGCACAATGTAAGGGAGAGCTCACTTGAGTTACTGATTCATAAATGTGACAGCATAATGGTGCGGAGGCAGCATTACCTGAATACCGGGCGTTTCAGCGATCACCTTCAAAAATTTTCAAAAATAGGCTTTTTGGGGTAAAAATATGGTTTGTGCTATCACCAGTGTTGGCGGACAACAGAAAGCCGGTAAATTGTCTTCAGTAAGCTGGTTTACTAATTTTTAATAAATAACTTTTTAATCAGTAGAGTTAGGCGCCTAGTTGCAATCAGAGATTTGTAGCTGGTCGTAATAGCCATATCAGATTTTAGAATTTGGAAAACGCGATTACCCTTGGGGCTGCGGCTCGACAAAATTTGGCTTTTTCGACTAGTTACATGCACTGGAGGGCTTGCTTTGCCTGCATGCTTTCGAAACCGAATGTATTTTCGCACGATGCAGCCAAATTTTGTCGAGCCACAGCAGCGAGTGTAATCGCGTTTTAGAAATTCTAAAAACTGATATGGCTACTACTAACGACCGGCTACAAATCTCTAATTGCAACGAATTGCCTATCTCTGATAGTTAAAAAGTTAGAAATTAGTTTACCAGCTTACTACCTAAGACAATTAACCGGCTTCCCGGTGTCCAGCGATACTGGTAATAATGTGCCGCAAAAGCCATATTTTTACCCCAAAAAGCCTATTTTTGAAAATTTTCGAGTCTTCCCTGAAAAACCTGATATTTATTACGATTGAAAATGTCAATCCAATCGGGGATTTTTACAGGTGTGGGTTATAAGGGCCCGTACACATTTGCTCACAAAGGGAGCATTCACACGTATGTACACGAGGGTAACTAAAGACTATTACAACAAAAAGGAGGCAAACGCATGAAATAAAATGGCATCATCTTGATTGGACCATAGAGTATAAGCATACAGGCTGTTGAAATGCCTCGTGAGACCAGTATTCAACACACCTATTGAGAAACCAATATACAGCATATGTACCTTGCGCCCGCGCCGCGCTGACTTGCTAACGCCGTTCAAATCGAGCGCGCAGGCTGGCAGGTCACGTGACAAGACGAACACATCCGGGCACCACGCGACCACGTGGGTCGTTCCGGCGTGCTGCCGTTTGTGCTCGCCGCTCGCTCGTTGGGGCATGTTTTGTGTTGTATTTATTTCAAAATCGCTGCTTCAAACTCGTGTTTGGTTTGACTTGTGATCGTAGCTTTTGGCACCGCTGGCAGTACAATTTCCAGCCCTTCGTGTGCTTCGTGAAAAAGCGACCGCGCCGGGAACCATGCTGGCTTTTCGTCATGACAGCACGTTGGACTTCACCGATGGAAGCTGCTGCGTCTTTTATCTACCGGAACCGCCTTACAAAAGAAGAAAGCGGTTACTGGAAGGCGTCGAGTCTTCGTTTTCAGGTAAGACCTGTAATAATGCGCAGGAATGCGCGCAATTTGCCACCACGCAAATTAACCACCTAGCACTAAGGCGAGAAGAAACGGAAGAGATGAGGCGCTGCCGCCATTGTGCACGGTTATTTCTGCGGTGGCAAAATGCACTCTACATTGAGTCACTATAACTAGCTGGCCTGTCTGTGTTCACAGTGTATCCGTTGCGACGCGAACGCCGTGAAAATAAGCTAAAATCATTGTTCGACGTGGTTGTGCACTGCTGCCTGCACGCATGTTTTTCGTCGCTATCCGCTCGCAGCGGTTTGACGATAGTGCACGCAACTTAACCTGTTTAGCGTTGCATTATGTGCTGCGCGTACACGCGTCGATACAATTTCTTGAAGTGGCTTCGTAAGCTTTGAACACACCTATGCGAGACGATTAAACCTGCTGTCGAGCTCTAGGGGTATGCTGTGTTCGCTCTGCATTCGACGCAGCTAACCCATAGCTGCCCGCCTCGGTGGCCCATAGTGCGCGTCATTCGGTCTCTGGCGCTGCATACTGCGCTACGCGAGTACGCGTCAGGGCTCGGCATTTGATATACTCTGCTCGATACGACATCGAGTCGTGTTCGCTGCAGCGGACTGTGCGGCACCAGACCCGCCGCGGTGGCTCAGTGGTTGCGGCGCTCGGCTGCCGGACCCGATAGACGCGGGTTCGATACCGGCCGCGGCGGCCGAATTTTGATGGAGGCGAATTCTAGAGGCCTGTGTACTGTGCGATGTCAGGGCACGTTAAAGACCCCAGGTCGTCGAAATTTCCGGAGCCCTTCACTACGGCGTCCCTTATAGACCGTTTACAGCGCGCAGTTCTTCCGTTTGAGACCAGATGGCGCCACGGGTGCGCTCGGAACACGGCGTCATTACTTGCCTCGTAAGTCGCCGGCGTGTATGCCTCGACGTAGCAGTGGAAATGCGGAAAGAGAAAATACATGCTCTGTTGTGGGTTGCTAGAAGTGCGACAAACATTTAAAGGATGCGGGATGCGATCGTTTGCGAGCTTCACACGGAACCGAACTGCACAAAGACGTACTGCCCCTGTTCGCGCCCGTTGGACATCCACCCTTTCCGAACGGGTGAACGCAACACACGCGTTCGCCAGCGCTAGACAGCGAATATAGAAGGAAAGGTCTCGATCTTGGAAAATCTGCGAGGGTAAGTGCGCAACATAGCCGCATGAACAAGCTGTCCCGCCACCGATGCGGCACAAAAAAAAAACGACTTACGCTCCATACCGCTAGTGCATATTGTGCAGTGCATAGCCGTGCGAGCGGACAACGCTTACCGTCAGTTCGCGTATTACACATCGCCTTGGTGCTACTGTTGAACTTCGCTCCAAGTAGCGCGGTTTTTGTGGACCACAATCGGAATAAAGCATTTGTGTTACGGCTTCTGTGCTCTGCGGTTGTCACTTCCTCGCGGTCCATGCGAGACGGTCACTAGAAGTGACTCCGGCTGATTACTTACAACCAACGAGACCTCGAGCATTTTCATGTCCGCATATCGAGCATGGAGCGTACCACAATTTTATACTATGTGAGGCTGACATAATTATGAACTTCGTGTAGTGAGCGCTCTGCCATGCGCGCGTTATAACAATTATATCGCGGAATTTTTTTAAACCATTGCATGCAAACTTGTGAAGGCTGCTTGATGCATGGTACTGCTTACATGATTGGGTAACATTTGTTTACTTATTTTTGTCGCCTTCCTTTGTTTAGCAAACCAACAGAAAATATTTTAGGCTTCCTAAGCACCTTTAACAGGTTATAAACAAATGCGTATACGATGCGCATGTGAGCGTTTTAGAGCAGTCTCCGCATGCATGTACACAATACGACAACGACCTGCGCAGCTGCAGGGTCATTAAACCTTGCTGTTTTAGATAATAACAATAAAAAATTATCAAGCAAAGCCTTCAGCGGCATTCAGGCGATCCACCCGTTGCCTCGAACAGGCGGAGAGCTCAGCGGCTCTTCGCGACATGAAGCCCGATCACGTTTTCACGCCTAAAATGAACAATTAGGGTTTTCACATGTCCTTCGAAGCTTCGGACCAACCACAGTGTCGTCTTGCCACTCCTTTACAACCGCATCAGCCGAAACACTGCCTGTCGGAACCGAAACATCAGACGCAGCAGCCGTCGCGACGAGGCGCGCGCCGAGCAGTCAGGAGGCGAGTAATGGCGGCGTGATCACGTGATCAAAGATGGCAGCCTCCATGATACGGCGCTGTAAAGCGTCAATAGTTCGGGACGTTAAACCCCAATAAACCAAACCAAACCAAGCGATACGCGCTACTGGCCACTGTGGCGGGCGGTTAATCGCGTTGGAGTCAAAGGCAGACTGAATACGTCGTCCTCCAAGGCTGAACTGTCGGTGCAATCGCCTTGCAGTGGTGTCTTACAAGCTCAAAAAGCCACATTCAGTAACAGGCTGTATGAACGCGTATTCGCGTAAATAGAGGAGTGATGCGGCTTCCCAAATGAGAAAACTGCCTGTTCGATCATTAGTGTAGCCGTAAAGTGCTTTTAGTGGCAGGCGACCGTGAAGAAAAATCATTGTTAGATGTTGAAGAATAACCAGTCCAAAAATAGGCTCGAGCACTTTGCAGCCTTTTCTAACAGCCCTTTCAGATTAATTATTTCTGAAGAACCCTAAACAGTGCAGAGCTTATTGTGGATTCAAGTGTGAGCAAGGTAACTTTTGTCTGTTTAAACTTTGCTTTGTGTTTGTGTGAAACTGGCAGTACGAATTCTTACCCATTAACACAGTCATTGTGGGTACGTCATCTTCCATAGATTGCACAGGTGAAATTCAAATTATGATGTTATGCAGGTGAAGTGCCTGCTGTCCAATGGTGAAGAGGTCTGAAAAGAGCTGTCACTGAAAAGGATGTCTCCGCTGTCCAACTGTGGGGCTGTCTTCCTTGTCTGTGCCCGTTCAACGTGTATTGCAGAACACATGTAAGTACTGAGTTTTCTAAAGTGCGTTTTTCTAGAACTCTGTGTTGAGATCAGTGCGTTGCACCAGTGTGCTTTGAACCAGTGTTGACGGCATATGTTGGCATTTGCCTTTGAAATAGTATATGTGTGTTTCTTCTCAATAAGGCGTCATCCAATACTGCAACTTTGATTCTGGATTTGAAGTGGCGGGCTACAGAGCAGCATTTTAAGGCGATATTACAGCAGGAGGACAGCCTTGTTATCCTTCTACTGTAATACCTGTGTCACATAGCACTCCTCCTAAACAGTTGTAGCCGTAGGATAACTTTCATTCTTCTACTGTAACGCCAATGTCACATGACACTCCTCAGAGACCCATTGTAAGAGGCTGCGCAAAAGAAACCAGGATGAAAGGGAAGACACGTATACCAAAGGACGAGCGCTGAAGTACCAACTGGTAGTTCAGCACTCGTCCAACTACCAGTTGGTAGTTCAGCGCTCGTCCTGTGGTATATGTGTCTTCCCTTTCATCCTGGTTTCTTTTGCGCTGCCTCTTACAACGATGCTTAACCGACTAGCCCACACAAAGTTATTGATCCTCAGAGACCTTTCCAGCGAAGGCATCTGATTTCACTTGAGGAGCAAAATATGAACGGCATTAATAGTAATTTAACTGTAAACCTTAAGATTTTTGCCATTTCGGTGAGTATACTTGCTCTAATTCACATATATTTGTCTAGGAGATTGTAGCGACCTGGTTGACTCAGATTTTTGGCTTGCTACCTGATGGCATGTCTAAACAACTCGAAAAGAATAAGATATAAGACATGAATGCATGCTGCACTAACAACTGTTTATATTATCAGTTTTCCACATTATATGGGTTGCACTGTATATACTCAGAAATAGAAAGGAGCCAAGTACAAAGAAAAGCAAACCAAACAACAAAGAGGTAAAATGCGAAATGTTACCCTCTTTTTCTCATGCACTTAGCAGCAATGGTCATAGTGAAAAATAGCATAGCAATAAAGAAGCACTTGGCTTGTAACATGCGCACCTTTTTGGAAATACTAGAGTGTAGTGGTGCTTTTGCCATTCTAAGAAACTGGCTTGTCTGGCATGGCTCTGCATCTTGATGTGACTAATTGCATCATGTTTTGTTATGAAGGCTAGTGCGTTTTAGTGCTGGTTATTGCATTACTATTTCTACTTCCTCTGTCTACTAGTGAGTCGTCAGTGTGTGTTACACTTCTTTCTTTATCACATTTAAATTTTTTAGGTATTGCACATTTCAGTGTTGTGTCAAGGGCATGTGGAAAAGCTGGAATTACAGAATTGCTCTTAGCAAGCCCAGCCTCTTGTGTGATATACAGGCAGTGCTCCTACTGTTGCATACTATTTTTATTTTTGAATATTTGCTATTACACACACTAATCTGTGATTTTCATCAGCATGAAATCATTTTCCTAAATGATTTGTGCAGTTAACGTTATAAAAAGACAAAGTACACAATTACCGTTTTCACTTCTTTCTTACATCGGAACCTACTACTATTGCATGACACCATCATTGTGAGGGTGTAAGTTTTGTGTTTATTTTAAACAACTACATGATTTCTGACTTGCATGCTTCAACAGGCATGAAAGCATATTACCATATGACACTATGCAATCAACAAATGCAATTCGATCTTGGCCGCGCCGGTGTAATGTCGATGGAGGCAAAATCTAGAGGCCCGTGTACTCTGCGATGTATGTGCACATTAAAGAACCCGAGGTGGCCAAAATTTCTGGAGCCCTTCACTGCGGTGTTCCTCAAAGCCTGAGTCGCTTTGATGTTAAACCCACAATTAACGCCTCATTCCTGGCTGTGACTATAGCATAGAAATTTTATTCCTGTGTTCTGTTTCCTGCAGGTGCATTCATTTATTGCTTCGAGATTGAAAAGGCTGTGTACAAACTCTGGACGGAATCCAGAAGGATGCAGTATTTCTGAAGCGGGCCACCACAACTGTGTGGTGAAGAGAAGCAGTGGTACAGCGCAGCTTCATTGGCAGCTGCTCAGGAGAAGGATATTGGAAGGCAAGGAAAAGGCTCTACAGAAGACACTCACGCAAGTGAAAATCGATGCACTCACAGGTGATTACTGGTTTTAGCTGGATTTAGCACAGAAGTATATATTCACTCCGTCAGTGTATTCGAGAATTGCAACTCAGGATTTGTTAGTGGTTTATTAGGAAGCACAAAACAAAGGGTAATAACAAATGTATGGGATGGAAGCTAGTGACCAATTCACTGTAGGTATGTCATCATGTGAAGGTTTGTGTAGAAGAGGTTAATTGATGGGCATAGTTTGTAGCTCATGTGAGGGACAGTATAAATAGCTTAAATGGGAAGGTTCTGAGACCAATGGGGCAGTGCATGAGCAGAAAAACTAGCCAGGAGTTAACAAATTTTCATGAATGCTCAGCTGTCATGCTTTAGAAATAAGGCTGTTGGTATTTGGCAGCCATGTGCTGTGAAGCTCGGTATTTTAAAAGTGTTGAGGCCTAAGAGATCTGATTCAGTGTTGGCATTCATGGGTGCTGTCACATTAGCCATCCTCCTTTAATGCAAAGAGCAGCATTTGCTAGTTGTCTTTGCAATGGGATCATTGTAGCAGTGTATATCATAATAAATATAATTTTTCTCCCTTAATCTTCAGGCACTGTCGCTACACACAAATGGATTCAAGCTGCCATCAAGGCAATGAAAGATATTCGACTTTCTCGGAAAAGATGCACGCTATGACGCGAGGGGCCTCCAGTGCGACTCATTCGCTGCTTTTGTCTACTAATAAAGCTAAGGTTGCTCTTAGGCAAATGTGAGCATTTTTTTTTTTCTTTCAATACATACTTGCTCTTCGTGCTTCTCAAGAACATGAATCATGTAATACTTATTTGCATGCTGCTACGTACATACTACCGTGCTCAAATTTGAGAGACCCCTGTGAGTTCTTGCCGAATTTTACCAAACTGCATGTGGGCGCCGCCTGACGAAGCAATCCTGTTGTCGAGACCGATGCCCATATGCAATATGGCACGTTTCAGCATGCACTTGCATTGGTTTCTTAATTTTGCTTACGATAGTATGTCCAAACATTCAGCATCACTATGAAGACATGTTAGGTAACAAATTTGTTTCTGGATGGTTCACCCTTCCTTTGACATCATCATCCCGGAATGCTACACCAACCGCACCAGGAAACAGTAAACCAAAGCACACCAGAGCTGGTATCAGCCGGCTGAGTCACACCAGATGAGAACACACTATGCCATGTCACAGAACTCATTTCTGAAAATCTGGTCTCGAAACACCAGGAAGGGTAATTCGCCAATTTTCTTTTGTGCGAGTGTATCGCAGTGTTGTGATTTTGAGATCACCACACGCACATAGCGGATGCACTATGTAGCTCGGAACACTGTGGCAAGGTAATAAACAACCAGTAAACTTTCGACTGGATGTATTTAGATCTTTTAATAAACAGTCAGTTAAATGTGAACTGCAGGTCAATTAAATAAAAATGCCAAGTAATAAACTGGCAATTAAATGTGAACTGCAGGTTTATAAACAGTCAGTTAAATATGTATTGCCAGTCAATAAAATCTCTATTTAGATCTATTGAGTTAAATTAATAAACTGCCAATTGGAATACGGTGGCCAATTTTAAATTGAAACTCAACACAAAAAAGTCTATAAACTGTCAATTAAACCACAAAAGAGTTCATAATAAACTGGCAATTAAATGTTAACTTAATATGAATTCAGTGTTAATTGACATGCAATTAAATGTGAACTGCAGGTATATAAACAGTCAGTTAAATATGTATTGCCAGTCAATAAAATCTCAATTTGGATATATCGAGTTAAGTTAATAAACAGTCAATTGGAATACGGTGGCCAATTTTAAATTGAAACTCGACAAAAAAAGTATATAAGCTCTCAATTAAACCACAATACAATTTATTGCCGAGAGTCAATAAGTATTTAATTAAAACTGGGTAGAAATTTTTGTAAGGGATCTGGAATCACAACAAACAATGTCACAGAAATTATAAATATATATATCTTTTTGCCTCACGTGACCCACAGTGTAGCACTTACAGCACAGGCACCTTCGGTTTATGAAACCGAAGTCGGAATAGCGGCACGAAAAAATTCAATCATAAATTATTCAGGTAGTCGTAGGTGAATACCACACGGTGGTCCATGTGTTTCAATGTCTAACGCATCATCTTAAAAGAGAAAACACGCAAGCAAAAATTTGGTGTCTATAATCCTATGAGGTCCTTCACTTCAACTTTGCGAACACACAGATATGAAAACTGGGCTCGCACCACGCATCCAAAAGATATCGGTACGCTTCAAGTAGTGCTAAGTTGCTAACAGTGCCCAAGACTATGACCACAGAGTCCAAGCCATCAGAGAGTTATGTAAACAAATACAGTGAGTCGACGAGAATATTTCTTCGGAATCTCACAATGTCGAAAAAAAAAAAAAACTAATCGCATCTTATGAAAACAAAAGGTTTAATGTTCCGCGGACAAATAAGAACGGCACTGCAGCGCCTGCACGCGTGCTCCCACGATATTGTCAGTGGCCAGCAGGCGGACGCCGTGGCTCGGTTATGACGTAACACGAGACCGTTCAACCGGCACAAACTTCGTCATACGGCTGTCGCTGTAAAAGAAATTTCAGCCGAAAAACGCTGGGAGGCCGCAATCAACCGAAGCTGATAAGCACAAAGGTGTGCAATAATAGTGCGGCAGCTGACGCACGCACGCGCGATAACGTCGGACGATACACCACCGCTGGCGCAAGGGTGTCACACAGGCTCACCGGAAGGTGCCGCGCCGCTTGTTGCCCGGCGAGGGTAGCGGCGGCACGGGCGGCCCGCCGCCGGGGCTCAGGTCGGCCGGCAGCAGCTCCTGGCGCCGGCCGCCGGGGCCGTCGCGGGACGCCAGAGGGACGTGCCACTCGGTGAACGCCGCCGGCTCGCCCTGGCTGCTGCTCGGGGTCTGGTCGTCCGGGTCCGTGCCGCCCTGCGCCCAGTGGGGAAGACAACGGGTCACGCTCACCGCCCAGGAACCCGCGTGTAATACCCAACCCGACACGATGAAGCCAGTTCGCCTCCCCGACAGTGTGAGCCGGCGAGAGATGCGAGACGGTGTAAACAAGCAGGCGCGGGCTCATGAAAAATGGGCAACCGGCGAACCTCCACAATGAAAAGCAAAGCCTCGAGACACCGCAACAGCGCTACGAAACGACACGCAATACAGTGTTTTTCTTCTCCTCCCGTAAAATCCGGCGATTTGGCTTCACTGTCACCGTTCGGTTCGAAAATATCAACAGCTGTCACAGTGCTTCGTAAGGGTTTCGCCACCCTTGGAGGCATTATGAGGCGATTGTCTGCGAAAAAAAACCACAGCATTACAGTGGTATCAGTGCATGCATCCCTCAAGCACACGGTGTACGCGAGGCGCCTTAGCGAATCTACGTTGTCTTCAACACTGATAGAGGATTAAATTAATTTCACAACACAACCCACTATGGACCGCAAACAACAACACAAATTAGGAGTGGTTCCCAAGGCTCGCATCACGCAGTTCCACGCTCGTTATACGACGCACCTCCACTGTGAGCCGCAAACTGCGTATGGTGAACTGCGACCACTTCTCCCGTTTCGTTCAAGCGTTTATTGTTTTTTTTCCTTCCTAAGTGGGAGCTTCACCTGTTTCAATCAAAATTCCAGCTCATGACAATCATTATAACAATGTTCCCTGATCCCATGTTTAAAGTGAACAAACGCAAGAACACAACGCGAAATGCAAAGCAAAAAAAAAAAAATACCAGGCAATATACAAGGTCAGAATTATCAGAAGCGAAGAACGCAAAAACCACGAAGCACACTATGAGTACGCTGTTAAGATCGTAGTACACGGGTCTGGGAGAAATTACTACCAGACGTGGGTCGTCGTTAAGCAAGGTACGGCGAAGGCTAAGCAGCGGTGGAAGCAGCCAGCACACATATGTCTCTCACTTCTGATCTCTTACGCTTGTAAATATGTAGAATAAACCTTCTGTACAGTTTCCTCCTTAATGGAGTTCGCCATCTTCCTTCGGAGCCTGGACCTGCGTACCTGAACT
This sequence comes from Amblyomma mixtum, assembly GCF_055824585.1. NCBI lineage: Eukaryota > Metazoa > Arthropoda > Arachnida > Ixodida > Ixodidae > Amblyomma > Amblyomma mixtum. The sequence goes on from NC_143014.1 coordinate 46,696,255, forward strand.
ACCCTCCCAACTCCAAGGTCCCCTCAGTCCGCAACAACGCGCAACAAAAGAAGGCAGAACGCGACTAGAAAAAGAAAAAGAAAGAAAATAGCAGAATACAAAGCTAAATGGATCATGATGAAATAACAGCGCAAGGAACGGGACGAAAACACGAAGGAAGAAGACACAGACACGGGCGCTGACTAACAACTGAAATTTTATTTCGAAGCAGGACACATATATAAAGTACAAAGAGGGGGGTGTGTCCAAGGCGATCCTGCACAATCACCGAAACAGTGTAGTCACGTCCAAGGGTAAAAACGATAAAAAGGTGAAAAAGCCGAAAGAAAGACAAAAAGCGATAAAACCACGGTGTAAGAGGCCGGGACGGAAGTGGAAGCGATGAAAACGATGAAAACGGATATGCACATAGCCAAAAGGCAAAAAAAAAACAGCGTTAAACTAACGGTGAAAAACGGGACTAAAATCGCGGCACAAGGTGATTAACAAAAAAGACAGAGAGGGGCATTTAAGAACAGGATTAAACATTTACCCTGCCCCTAAGAAAGTCCAATTCTTTTTGCGACAGGCACAGGAAGGGTGCACTCACACATTGTTCTTTTGCGTTGTGGATTTCGAATGCTTCTACGATTTCCCTGGATATCCTATCCCGTCCTCTGGCAAGAATTGTGCAGCGATTGAAATCTGGGTAACAGGTTTCGTCCGGATCATTACGTTTGCACTGTTTGCAGTGCTTGGCAAGGTGCCCAGAAATTGCAATATTGTCTACATTATTCCTGTGCTCTTGAAGCCTAATGTTGAGGCACCTGCCTGTTTGGCCAATGTATCTCTTCCCACAGGATACGGGCAGAGAGTAGACGACGCCGGTTTTCCAGGGAAATCGTAGAAGCATTCGAAATCCACAACGCAAAAGAACAATGTGTGAGTGCACCCTTCCTGTGCCTGTCGCAAAAAGAATTGGACTTTCTTAGGGGCAGGGTAAATGTTTAATCCTGTTCTTAAATGCCCCTCTCTGTCTTTTTTGTTAATCACCTTGTGCCGCGATTTTAGTCCCGTTTTTCACCGTTAGTTTAACGCTGTTTTTTTTTGCCTTTTGGCTATGTGCATATCCGTTTTCATCGTTTTCATCGCTTCCACTTCCGTCCCGGCCTCTTACACCGTGGTTTTATCGCTTTTTGTCTTTCTTTCGGCTTTTTCACCTTTTTATCGTTTTTACCCTTGGACGTGACTACACTGTTTCGGTGATTGTGCAGGATCGCCTTGGACACACCCCCCTCTTTGTACTTTATATATGTGTCCTGCTTCGAAATAAAATTTCAGTTGTTAGTCAGCGCCCGTGTCTGTGTCTTCTTCCTTCGTGTTTTCGTCCCGTTCCTTGCGCTGTTATTTCATCATGGATTACCAACTAGCTCGGCATCTTGCACTTCTAAATGGATCACATATACCTGAAAACTAGAACACATACGATACAAAACGACAAAGAGAAAGGGAAGAGGGGGGGGGGGGATCGAGGTACGATGCTACTTCGAATAATGTTATGCAGCTCACCTCGGAGAGATTCGTGACCGCAAAAGGATGCGATAACGTCGGAAATACCATTCCAAAGTACGATGGTATGCGGAAATACAGCCTCAGTTCTGCCGTGGATGCGCTTGACGCTTATGTAATCGGCGTGAAAAACGTGAAGGGCCTTCGGCATGTAGCGGAGACAGACTGCGATCTTTATAAGACAGCCATAAAAGAGCGATGGAACGACGAGTTTCTAATGACTCGAGCAGCGGTATTCCGAACGGATTCGTGCACGCCGATCAACTGATACGTGGTCCATACTGATAATAAGCCAATTTCCGCGCGTTATTAGACGAGTTCTGCACGTACGGGAAAAGGCATAAACTCGAAACCTAGACGCTTCGACACACATGACGTTAATAAAATAAATAAAAAAGAGACGCCAGTGCGTTAATTAACGGGAACAAACTTATCTCGATGACACATGGGGCCTTTTGATCGAGTTCGAGACGATCGTAACTGACCTCAACACAGATCCGGCGCTGCAACACGGCCAATTCTAGGGTGCCTCACCCGATCCTGCTCGACCCCAATTCGGTTTTCAAAGGGCCATCGAAGGTTGCTACCCTCGTGCTCAGAAAACAATCAAATGCAATACAAAAATGAAATAAGCGAAAAGGTACGTTATAAAACCTGCAAAATTCTAAATTGGTTTTTAATTTATCCGGTGCGGCTTGATTTTCAGTTGTGTTCACCGCGTCAATGCTGCCTGTCTACCTGCGCGAAACAAGCATATCACCCTAGTGCATGGGCCAGTGATTTGGTGTTTGGCGCGCGTTTTTGATGGAACCTCCTGTAGCTGCGTCACAGCCACGGGATTTATGATCACAAGTGTTACTGTTAACTTGCACTTCTTACAACCGCGTTTGTTTGCAAACATTTATATAGCCATGTGGGCATGCAGCGCCACCTGTCGTTTAGCAGGCCAACTCTCCGAACGGGATCGAGAGGGGAGGGGGACCTGTAGCATGTGACGCACGCGCAGAATTTTAACCGGGATCGGGCTCGATCGGGATTGGAAATGTCCACGGTAACAGCAGTACCTGAGTTATAGGAGATCGTTACCATGTTTACGTTACCGTTCAGCGCGTTAACGCGCGCCGGACTTACCGGTTAGCGCTGTAAAACGCCAAAAACCGTTTTAGCATAGCGACTCGTTTCAATAAAGTTACCGTAAGGCGAAAATGAGTGATCGTGATGGCAGAAGCTCCAGCATTTATAACGCATTTCTGTGCAGCGAGAAGGTGACGTGTACTGTCGGGGACAAAAGTTACGTGGGAGCGGCCAGGCGGGGCCACTGCGCGTGCGCAGGATGCCTCCGTTAAACCGGTGTAAACCTTTTCACATTTGCCTTTTTGAGCGCAGCCATATTAACGATGGACTGTGACAGCAGCGTTCTGATCGGCGGATTTCAACGAGGCATCTACTACGAACCCGACCGCGGCGGCCGCGTTTCAATAAAGGCGAAACGCAAGAGGCGCCCGTGTGCTGTGCGATGTCATTGCACGTTAAAGAACCCCAGGTGGTCGAAATTATTCCGGAGACCTCCGCTACGGCACCTCTTCCTCTCTTTCTTCTTTCACTCCCACCTTCCTCCCTTTCCTTACGGCGCGGTTTGGGTGTCCGCCGATATATACGAGACAGATACTGCGCCATTTCCTTTCCTCAAAAACCAATTTACCAATTTATCTACTGTGCATGCGCAGCACAGTCCGCTAATACGTCTCCGGTATGCTAAAAACGTCCGATGTCTGCTGCGCAAGCGCAAGCGCGTTGACACGGCGGCCAACTAAGGGGGGGGGGGGGGGGGGGGGTTACTTCCGGTTCCAAGCAAAGCCTCTCCTTAATTCTTTCCTTCCTCCATGCTCGGCCGGCTAGGCAAACGCCATGTTTACGAATGGCGGCGCAACAGACAGCAGCAAGCCTCCGCAGTGCTGCATTCGTGCCGACTTAGCTCATTAGCTCTGATGTCTTTCTCTGCCCTTATTCCCTGATTGAAAGAGAGAGCTCTACCGTTCCCAGTGCTGCAAACAACTTGTGAGATGACGTATAGTTGAGCTTAAGAGCTCGAAAATCGGCAAATTATCTGAGAAATAGGGGAAAGTTAATTGCCATTTATAGCTGGACGTATGAGTGAGAATATGCGATTTTAAAGCAAATGGCGCCATTTCGAGCGAGATACCGCAGCAAAGAATGCGGCGGCGATGCTGTATTTGGTCCGAAGCGCCACCATGTCTGGCAGCTCGTCTCCCGCCAGTTTGCGACCTAACGCTGACTCTCCACAACGCTAAGAGAAATCCACTAACGTACTCGCATCCCTGTAATGACCGCGCATGCGCAGATGTTGTCAGCCTAGCACGGTAACGGTAACGTAAACACGGCAATACAGAGTATTCTAAGCGGACAAACATGGCATCCCATTTTGAGATATATATGCGCTAAAAGAGGAGTTAAGGCGTTTCTGGAAACATGCTCGTCATACACAAGCGCATCCATTATAAATGGTGGGTTTTCTTAAGTGCTTCAAATTTAAACAGCGCTAAATTTTCAGACGAATACACAGATAGACATGACAGGACGGACGCTGTCCTGTCATAATGAACTAATTAACGCACTGCAATTGGTACGGAAAACGGAAAATAGATGTTGAAATGTCGCTCATACCTAGATCCCTTAACCTCTTCTGCAACATGATAGTGACAACTTATCCAAAGCGACCCTTCTTATGCGGTGTTCGTTCAGCGAAAACCCTATTATAAAGTCGGCTTGAAAGAAAAGAAAAGTTTCGCACGGCACAAATATGCTTACCATTAAAATCCCGACTCCTTCACGTACCGAGCGGTGAACATTCAGCAGCTTGGCGAGCCAGCTTCGCCACCTGGCCACAAGCTATGGTAAACTAGCGCGCCTCTTCAAGTTAGCCAAGCGCGCGCACCCGTTTCGAAACAGGCCCATAAACGCCGACGCCGCATAGTATAAGTGATGCAGGCCCAGATAGGATCACATTCCTCTGAGATTATGCGAACCTCCCCCCTTGTCGGTCACGCAGCGCACGCTGTATGCTCTCATATCGCTCGTTGGTCCAGTATTATGTGCAGCTAAGCACAGTTTCATAAGCTGCTCTTGCAGCAAATCATACACCAGTCTCCCGTAACATATAGCGGCAGCTGCTCACATACGCATACGTGAGAAAATGCACTCATCAGGCGTTGTGCCAAAAGAACACTACTAATGCGGGAAGGGCGCACACGAAAAAAGCGGCACACCTATATCGAGGCTATACCGGACGCCGGACTTCATCCAAAAGAGCACTGAGGACTCGCCCTTTGAATACTACCTATTTAATTAACACTGTCGGATGACGAACGCTCACGCAGAACGGAATAGCAAAAGTGCGAGCAGGTTTATCGGTCAGTGAGAAACGTTATGCGTAAGCAAGACATTTCGATCGTCATTTGATAACAAACAGAGTTTGGTCTATGGGTTTATGGGGGTTTAACGTCCCAAAGCGACTCGGGCTATGAGGGACGCCGTAGTGAATGAAGGGCTCCGGGAATTTCGACCACTTGGGGTTCTTTAGCGAGCACTGACATTGCACAGTACACGGGCTTAGACAGCCTGCAAGGTGGCATGTTTCAGCTGTATTCCGATGTGCCACACCGCTGACAATGCTTTGTCGAAAAAAGCGCTCTTCTAACTCAAAAATCCTATTTTTAAAAATTGCATGCAGTCTCAGGTGAAACATCCTGTATATGTTCTGAGCGCTTTGATAGTGCAGATCACCTCGCATTGATTTAGACCTTTATGGAAACTCCAACCTGAACCGCGCGGCGACGGGGACTGTATACCTGGACAGAAGACGCACAGAGGACTCGTTCAGTCGTGGAGCTGACAAGAGTCTCACTAAATAAATGCAACGTTGACCGACTCTCCCGCACTTTCAGACAAACTCAAAAAGCTGGGCGGAAGCGATATAGTTCGCCCAAGTCAGGCAAGGCCATTGTTATTTTTTATACAGTCAACGAGCCACCGGAGGGCTATTCATGTACTTTTTTTTTTTCTTTTCGCGATGCTAAATTATGAAGGAAACCTTCGTAATTAACTTGCCTTTGCCGCTGGCCGGTAATGGAAACGGCGCTGCTAAACGCGACAAAATCGCCCACAGTGACCCAAGACCTTATTCTGGTCAGAAATTCCTGACCTCGAGCAACGTAAGCCGCGTAGACTATGACCTGGGGCAGGTCTCGCCTCGGAAAAGATGCCGCCAGCGCAACACCTTCTGTGGTACCTACAGAATCGTCCAAGGTGGGCGTCCATATTTTCTGCGCCTAAAGTCACTTTGTGCTACAAAAATGTAGGCTCTAACGCACGACAGGAGTATAGACACCTAATTTTGGTGGCATGAATTCTTCTGTATAATGATACAGAAGACATTACGATGCACGAATCACCATGTGGTATTCGTCTACAACCGCTAAACAATTTATAATCCAATTTTTCTGTCATGCTGTTTCGGTTGAAACCGAAACAGCATGACAGCGTCACAGCATCGGCTGTGACGTCAGAGAGAGGTTATAAGTCACATGAGGCATGGAAAAACTGCGTTATAATCGCTGCTCCATCGTTTTAATTCACTGCAGTGCTGAAGCCAGCCTTCCTCAAGAGCCGCAATGACAACGTACGTAGAAGCACCGAGTATGTTGCAGTTTTTCCATGCCTCACGTGACCATCACACACATCTCTTTGGCGTCACAACCATCGTTCGGCTGTTGAAACCGAAACCGAAAGAGCACGAGAAAGAAATCAGATTATAAATTATTTAGCCACCGTAGGACATTGCCACGTGGTAATCCGTGCATAATAATGCCTTACGCTTCATTACAAAGAGGAAAACACACACCTAAAAGTTGTCTATACTTGTTTAAAAGCGCTTCCCGTCTCGTCAACGCATAGATACAATCAGTAACGCTTCCGAAACCCATTACATGCGTGCGTGTTTGCGATCCCAACCCGCGTCCTTTCCCACGCAACGCAGGACACGGCGCGGTTCCGATCATACGGAGCCCCTCCTCAGTGGTTCGTGGCGCGCCTACAGGGTGGCGGCAGTGCGGCATCGGTTTCGTAAACACAGCTAATCAATGCAAGTGTTCCCTTGCACAAAACGTCCAACTTCAGCTAGACTTTCGACAGTATCCAATCGACTTTAAATTGTAAGTTGCAACGCTTCCCGCCAGAGGGAAGCCACGACGCAAAGAGATGATTTCTAAAACAAGAACCTTGTGTTGCCGCTTAAAGCGGCCGGTGAGACGTGAAAAACGTTCTCCCGAGAACCCCCTTTTACGCAGCGAACAAACTGACTACAAATGAAGGGGTGGGGGAGTAAATACAGAAGCGCATTGCACCACGACACAGAGCGATACGCGTTCTGCAATCCCTCAATATTGCGATTGCGCGCACAGGCCTCAGAAGGATTTTTATTTTTTTTTTTGCGAACAGACTAGCTGGATTCGAATTGCGCATACCGGAATGAGCAGAAATGAAAAATGAGGAGCAAACGTTTGCAATAGCTTTCATAAAATTTCTGCGTGAGACGTCACAACATTTATGTGAAATATTTCCAGGGAAACATGAAAGAAACGGTAATTCGGCAACAATAATGACGCGTTATGCAACAGCCCAGCTGCACTACGAAGAGGTGCTCTAGGAGAAGTAAGTCCTAATGCGTATTCGATGGGGGAATTCCTTTCCCTGCATCTCGCGATTTCGACCGTTATAATTTTAGACCCTAATACGTCACTGTTCCCTCTTTGTAGCACAGGCAAACGCCATATCTCCTAATACTAAACTTGCAGACGAAACAACGGTTGCGCTGTGACTGCTGAACCCACCTAGGTGTACAAACTAGTTAATTTTGCAAGTAAGTTCTTCGCTAGCGACAACGCTGATAAAATTATAGTGGCGACGTCGTCACTAGTATTTACTCAGTGAGAACTCATGGCAGTCATACGGGCTTAATAATTGTGGCGAAGAGGCCTGGTTAGGCGCTTCCGCCATAAATCAAATCGCTAACCATAGCACTGATCGATTAATGGATTTTTTTTTCGCACAGCACTGTGGGCTGCGAATCACGGCGTACACAGTCGACCCAATTCCCTTCGACCCCTTGGAGTCGAGCAAAATTTCAGCACCCGAGCGTTTTTGCAGAACTGCGGTCGTCGCAGTCAGGACAGAAACCGCCTAACTAGCGCTCAGCACTAACCGCACTCTGTCCAATCAATATCAGATTCACCTGAAAGCATGCAGTTCTCCCGCTCCCCTCTCTCCGCGCACTTCGTCTCTGACGCAGGCTGAAACTCGAACTGCAGAAGGCGCCTGAAAAGGATCGGCGGAGCACCTTCGCGCCTCGTTCGCCCGCCAGCTGCCGAGAGGTTACGATCGCGGAGATGCGCGGACCCCTCCAGCAGGGCGCGCGAGGACGCCCCAGCGAGGCTGAGGTGTCCACCGAGATAATTACTGCGCCTCATTAAAAACTTTTTTTTTCTTGTTGCGTTTGCGCAGATTGCGCTGTCGTCACAGCAAGCGTGAAACATTAACGCGTGGTTGGCCAAGTCTATAGTACGAGGACGAGGAAGGCGAACGCACTCAGCTGGGACGATGCATCGATCCCAGAGAGGCTTGATCCGCCCGAGAGCTCACGTCTGTGCACAGTCATAGCGCGACGCTAGTGCAATTTCTGCAGACCTTCTCGCGGCCTCTGAATCCATCATCTCAGGGGGGACATTGTCGGCATCCAGTGAAACGAGAACTGCTCTGGAGTTTTGTTTTTAGTCGCCATCTCTCCACCCCCTTCGTGCGTAACGCAACTCGCAGCTGCACGGTGCCTCAAGCGGCGTCAAGAATTCACAGCTGTGTGCACACAATGCCTTGCAACACGCCGCTGCTCGATCGGCCGTCAGGCAAGAAGAAAAAAAACGCAAAAACCTCTGCAAGGAAACCGAGGAACGCAGCGGGTCAAGTGAGCTATAAGCGTTTCCGGCATGGACAAAGTGAGCTAAAGGTTTAAAAAAAAAAAAAGAAACCTTCAATGAGCGGGAACACGGCGCCCCGTGTTTTCGCGCAGCGCATGCGCACAGCGCGATCGGCGAGAATACGTTCTCATTGCGGACGTACATGGCGCCCCCGACGCGCTCCCGTGTCGTATACTAAGCGTAAAATACAAGCCGTCGGTGGAAGCTGAGCGGGATGCACGAGGAACCACGCCAAAACATACGACTCGGTGAGACGCTTTGCTGCCCGCGTCCAGCCGATGTGAAGCAACTTATTTCACATATGTATACATGAATGGCGGCGAACGTTGGCCCACCCGTGTGCCCCTATGGTCAAGGACGTTTTAAACAGTTTCCATACGCCATGGCACAGGGCGCCGCCGAGAGCCGAATATTGCGCAGTTTATCTGAAGCTGGAATAAATAATACGCGCAAAAGGAGGAGTTCGTCGTTCCACCTGCGCAAGAAAGTCACCCTGCAGGCTTAGACAGCCACGCAAAACGAGAGCCGTGAACTAACAGTCGTGAAATAACAAGCCAAAAGAAGGCCACATCTATAGCGATTGCAGCAGGGATTGCCAGAAGCAAGTTGTTTTTCTTTTTTTGAGACAGATGGAACAGCGCACTCTACCGACTGTGCTTTGTTATTCCAGCTGCGAGCCGCACGCTATGTAGGCTGGTCCTCTAAAATCTAAAGTGGCACGCAAAAGAACTTTGCTCACGTCCCTGGCCTAAAAAGGGCACAGGTGTGGCGCAGAGTTGTTTTGTTCGTTGTAATGGTCACCCCCACTCAAGTATTATCTTAAAGGCAGTTATGTTTAATGCCCAGAAGCTCCACGCACGTGACGAGAGACGGCGTAGTGAAGGGATCCGGATTAATTTCGTCCGTCGCGGACGGAATTCCGACTCGCGACCTTGGGCACAATACTCACGCCGTAGCCACGGGGCGGCGCGTTCAACATTTCAATCAGTACGCAGCGACAGCACGCGAGCAGCAAATCCCTTTGCCGAATGTTTTGGGTCGCCCATCTGCTCCTATTCCGCGCACCTTCCATCGGCAGTGTTTTCACGACATCGACGACACGCTGCGGCGGCGCCGCGAACTTGACTAAGGAGGATCGGCGCGTGCGCAACGACGTCGTTTGTTGCGCTGCCTGAGTCGTTCGCTAGCACAATGCGATTTTGCACGATTTTGCCGTTAAAATATATCATATGAGCGTTGTTACAAGGACATTTGCACGCTAACGAGACAGAGCAGCCGCTAAGCGTCACTGCGTGTTTCCTGGTGCCAGCAATACAGAGATGGAATGGGAAGAAGTTTCCACGTTGTAGTGGAATGCTCGCAGGAGCGTGACAGCGCAGTTCTTATCAGGCGCACAAGCCTATAGATCAAAACCGTGTTTACGAACATAGGGGGCGTTCGCGGACGCCGGAGGCGGCCGTGGGTATATCGTATGCGCCGTCGTCCGCTACGGTGCGCGGTTCGCTTATCATGCCATTTGAGAACTGCTTTTTATGACAGAGCTGTCCGGCTGTCTAGTTTCAACGGCTGTATTATTGAGAAAATGTAGTGCACGCGAGAGCATGTCGGACTCCACGAGAAGCCCGCGGCTTCAGAGAAACACACAGCTGATACAGCGCTCGTTGGCGGTACGTCCGGCTTCACAGCAGAGATTTATAGTGGCGTTTTAAAAAGATAGCTTCGAAATGACGTGCATACTCTGTGAAACTCTTCTTCAAAGCGCTCTCCAACTACAAACGAGCGGCCGTCTCCATGACTACGCTGTGAAACGAGAAAGAATTTCGGCAAGGTCTGTTTACATGTGCTTCTATTGTTCATCTTCAAAAACTGCCCGAATAAACGACGAGGAAATGAAAGAGGACACACACACAGAGCGCATTATGTGTGTTTGTCCTCCTTGCGCGCAGTTTTTGAAGATGAATGACGCCAACTAGCCCGCCGGAAAACACTCATATTTCAACGGATAGCTCCCCCGCCCGGTACGCGCACGTATCGCGGGGTTTTAAAATACATGGCGTTTGAAATGACGTTTCGCACTTTAAAAATCTATTCTAGGACGCATTCGGCTTTTCTCCACGAAGGGACGACATCATACGTTGACTGTGAAGTCATAAAACTGCTTTTAATACTTTTGTTTACATGTATTCCTAAGGGGCGCAATCTCAGCTATTACCCTCAGCCGGCAACCGAAGCGCCACCGCATTTTGCTTACCTCACAGATCGGTGCTCGTCTACATTAAAAAAAAAAAATGATTTGCCTTTGCCTATACTCCTCCTTCGGGAACATCGCTGAGCACACGTGAATAAATTTCAAGCGCGAAGAGTTTTGTGCGTGACTATCTGTAAAGGCACGCCTCATTACGGAATGGTACTTTGGTATGCACGGAGTGGCGGGGGTGACAATAATTTCGTTCAAATTCCATTTCATTCTGATTCTTTTTGCACTTCGATTGCCCCATGCGCTCGCTGTCACTGAAATCAGAGATGGGCATGAAAAGAGCCGAATGAAATCGGAAGAACAACAACAAAAAAGAAGAAAAACAGGAAGAAGGTATGTTTAACCCTAGTCTGACATTGGTGAAAACAGCGCGAAAGAAGAAGCCCGAAGGCGAAACGAGGAAGTGACAGGAAAGAGCGCCTTCGGGCTTCTTCTTTCGCGCTGTTTTCACCAATGTCAGAATGGACCAACTAGCCCAGCAAAAAGTTCTGCTAGATTAACCCTAGTCCTTCAACGGATTAACCTACAGCGAAAGCACGGCCGGCGACATCGAACCGGAACCGGCCAGTTAGATCACATTTCGCTTGAACCGTTGGTGCAGCAGCAGGACACGTGTCTCAATTGCTTCAGGTGCCGCCAAACGGGAAACGACGCACCCACGTATCACATTTTTGCGTACGGAATACTACCCAACTATCGAACAAGCCATTCAGTGAATTTTTATACTGCGCTAATAGGCATTCATGGTGCTCTATTGTTCTACAAGCGCGGGTGTATACTGTCGAACGAGCCGCGCCTTGGCGAAGACGCGCCTTGTGCACACTCCACCCGCTGCGCACGACCAGAGACGCAAGCCTGACTCGTAGCACTGTTCTGCACCGATCATGGACTGCCCTTTTCAATCCTTCTTTCCCGGCACAGTCCATAGAAGTCGCCGTTCGTCCTTTTCCCTCACGGCGCGGTTGGGGTGTCCATGGGCAAAGTGAGCCTGCAGTTACGCGTCTTTCCTCAAATCTAGCCGAGGGCCTAGACTGCGAATAAGGCTAAACTGGGAACTAAACCGTCTAATCTTATTCGACATTTAAACAATCTCTTGGTCTGAAGGAAAGGAAAGGCGCATAAATGGCTTCTTCACTCCCAGCTCGTCGCCGCGCCAGGCTTTGCTCCTTTTCACAGTGCAACGCGAGATGCAGCAAAGAGAGCTCCACAACTTTCCTACTGACGCCTGAACGTTTCAAGCTATATTTAAAAAGTTTATTTATCTCGACTAATTATTGCAATAGGACGAGCAAAAAAATGGCACTGTAACTTTAGATAAACCCTACCAGCATCCACGCGATTTCAGCTCCGAAGAACGCTTAGGTAGAACGAGGAACGGACTTCATCCAAAAGAGCGCTGAGGACTCGCCCTCTGAATACTACCTATTTAATTAACACTGTCGGATGACGAACGCACCCGGAGAGCGGAATAGCAAAAGCGCGAGCAGGTTTATCGGTCGATGAGAAACGTTATGCGTAAGCAAGACATTTCGATCGTCATTTGATAACAAAGATAGTTTGGTTTGTGGCTTTATGGGGTTTTAACGTCTCAAAGCGACTCAGGCTATGAGGGACGCCGTAGTGGAGGGCTCCGGAAATTTCGACCACCTGCGGTGGTCGAAACGTGCACTGACATCGCACACTACGCAGGCCTCTAGAATTTCGGAGTTAAAACTCAAAAGACAGTGACTGGCAAGCTCTCCTGAATTATTTCCTACGAAGCAGCAAGCGGAATTAACAATCGCTGGGTCTTGCTTACCTGTAGTGCTAAAGCAAAAAATTTCGCCTCTAGTTCTGTCATACACCCGTGTGCACGCATGTTCCCCGTCACTGCCATTGACTTCAAACGCTCTCCAATGCCAGTCCCGACCGCCAACCGCTCCGCTTTCACGCTGGCCGTTTTCAAACGCCAGACAGCAATTCCTTCCTCATCTAACGTTTACTCCGTTCCACCCTCGATAAAACAACGACTGGCGGGCTCACAGGAGGTACCCACCATCGACACACAAGCTAGATTCTACACAGGGTGACCCCGGAAGCCATGGACAAAGGAGAGGCAGGGAGAAGCCCGCGCTGTCAGAGCTGCATGACAAAAAAAAAAAATGTGCAGGAAGTCGCGTGTTTTCGCAAGGACTACTGCAATTCTTTGGCTTATCGCGCAGCGGCGTCGTCTGCATCACCGGCACCTCTGCCAGCTGCTCGCGGCCAGGCGCCACGCGACGCGAGGTCGTCTGCTCACCCTGGTCTTCGCGGCACAAGCTGCGCATGATCAAGCCCACTGAGAAACAACCGGCAGTCAAATGGCATGGCGGAGCCCTCACTTTCGGCTTCAAAAATCTGACGTGACGGCCTCTCCCAATGGCACATTCCACTGGCCGATCTGGAGCGGGTTCGCGAGTGCCAGTGGTTGTTTCGGAGCAGCCCGCTCCGCTGCGGTGCGCTCTCTCTTGATTCGCCGAGCAGAGGCGGATTTAGCCGGAACTCCAATGGTGCGGTGCCGTCACTTCCGGAACGGCCAGACCGCGTTTGCCTATATTCAGCGCGGCTTGAGACATCGCCGGTTAACCCTTCGCATTGATTTACACAGATCGAGCAGTTGAGCTTCTCGCCACAATCATCCGGAAAGCGGCTGGCAGAGCACAGACCAGCCCCAGCAACGATGGCGATATGTATATACGTCCTTCAGAGGTGCTTACTAAAATAATGTTTCCTGATTCGCCTCGCAGAAAGTAGAAAATCATCGGCTACATAGAGGCGGCAGACCACCATTCAACAAAGCGGTATGCACACATACGCAGGGCATGCTCATTGTTTTAGCCCTGGTTGTCACTGATCATTAGGCATGGCAAAATGCGATGCACCTTACAAGCTAAGTGCAAAATACTGTGCCATCATTGCTGGTGATCGTCAAGCGAAGATGTATGGAAGGATGCCAGGCCCAACTTCCGGAACCGGTTGCAAACGAGAGCTTCCGAGAGAAATTGTACATATGAAGACTATGGTGAGCCCCCCCCCCCCCCCCCCCTTCTTTTTTTTGCGGCGAAAAATGTCCCAGAAGCATCCAGAAGCATATGGTTCAAATAGGACCCCTCCCCCAATCATTCTCTCCAGGAGAGGCTCATAAATCCGCCTCTGCCCCACGCTGCCAAGAAAAGCGCGGGAAACCCTGCGGGGACGGGGAGGAAGGAGGCCGTGACAAGTGCTGGTAGCGACTGCAGTGGCGCAAACTTGAGTGCCACATCGACGGTCAGCGCGGGAACCCCCGAAAGGTGCGGGGGTGCGTACAGCATGCCCTCCTTCTGCAGGTACTGTCAATTGAGCGCTGAAAACGTCTTCGCAACAAGAGCAATACCAATACGCGGTATATCCTGTTGATGACCCCTTTTTTCTTAGCGTAACATTCCCTGAACTCCAGTGACTGAAAAGTTCATTATTAATGCTCTTGCCGGCCATAGACCACATCTAACAATCAACACTACAGCTTAAATTTCACTCCCGCAACGTTTTTTCTTTTTTATCGTTTGGCTCGAGTAACTTGGGACCGCTTGCGTCTTTCTATGGCGAACGCGCCTCAGAGGATGCCCATGCGCTAGGCGCGTCTGCCACACAAGCGCACGCAGCGCCATGTTTCGGCAGTTGTCGCTGCAAGCTCCAGAACTCAATCCACCCCCCATTTTATCGCTCGAAGTTCGGTCAAGGTCAGCGTACTGTTCGAACTAGCGTGGCCATCTTCCCTCGCGGTAGAGTTTTATACCGCTCTAACATGGGCACTTTAGATCGGGATCGACATCAACGCGGATCCGGCCTTGCTACACGGCAAACTCTGCTCAATCTCAAGCCGGTCTCTCTTGAAGTTCGATCGACCTTTGCGATCCCTGCAGACAGCGGTGCTACCTCAGTGTTCACGCAGTAATCAAATGCAAACTAAAAGCGAAAAGTAGAGAAAGCTAATCCTTTTCCAAGGCTCTATAATTGTAAAATTTTAAACAAACTGTTTATCATAATTAGTGCGGCCTTAAATAGTGAACAAAAGCAACGCACACGGGCCAATATTATCGTGTTTCGCGTGCATTTGCGATGGAACTTACTGTGGCTGCAGGAAAGCTAAGGGGGTTTTTGATCACCACTGTTTTTGCTCACTTACACTTGACTGCAAACCTATCTGTTTGCCGTCATTTGTGCAACAATGTGCACGCAGCGCCATTTGGACCATGGCAGACCAATTCGTCGATCGGGATCGAGTAGGAACGCGTAGCAGCGTTGCTTATCCAGCGCGCTCTGCACTTCCCCCTGTGACAACAGTCGATAGATTTAGCATACCGGAGACGTACTAGCGGAGACGGTATACCTATTTTGAGTACGGGAGCTGAGCATGCTCAGTGGCAAGGGCGTGGCCGGGGAGGACCACGGCGCGTGCGCAACAGGCGTACGTAAAACCGGTATACATCTCCGCTATAGTACGTCCCCGTTACGCCAAATCTCTCTAGTATTAGCATGGCGGAGACCTACTGGCGTGGACGCATTGGCGATTTTCACGACCTAGAAGGGGCACGTCAACCGACCCAATGTGGCGGCGCCACGCAGGACTGCTCCCGTGGTCAGCCTATGAGGAATTACGCTCGCTTTAAAATTTAAAAATAAACTCGCGCTTCTTAGGAGGCGGAAATAAACTTGTGTGAGTGATGCAGTCTGTTCTCGATGGCTTAAAGGAATAAAGGCGAAACAACAAAGAAATCACGTTTTTTGTTTGTTTTTTTTTTCTGAAAAAGCCCGGTGTGAAGATGGGGCGGCAGACGATGGCGGAGCTTTTAGGAACGAATTTAAAATCAATAACAATGACGATGACGAATTTTGTGCAGCGGATTAATGACAAAACCAGAAGATCAGGTAAGCAGGACCCATCGAGTGTCAATTTGCTATGCTGCTCCCCACAAAACAAGCAGTAAAAAAATGTTTGGTAGACATTGTAGATGTGGTTTTGAGTGATAAAGTTCCACCCTTTCCCCTTTTTTCATGCTCATCAGTTTTATTAACCATGTGCTACAATAAATGAGTCTCGATTTCTAATGGTATATGCATGCAGGTGGAAAGCTAGACCAATGAGCTCGCCGGTTTCCGTGCACTGTCTTCTCGGAGAAATTAACCGCGCCTTATGCCCTCAGTATTGTTCGTATGCAGTCGACGGAAGGCATGTAATAAATGCATAGCGCCACTATGATTCAACTATTTTCGTTCAATTCTGTTCGATCTTGTCATCCGTTCGTCCATCTGATTCCAGCTATAGCGAGTGCATGGGCAACCGAAGTGCAAAACCAATCACAAAGAATGGAATATGAATGACGTCATTAAATAACCCCCACCCACCCTTAGTGGATTACAAAACACCGTGCCCCCATATACACAAGCCGTAATATCGCAGAAAACTATTCGCGCTTGAAATGTGTCCATTAGTCATCTGTGCTATACAGCGCCTCGTATTTACACAGGCCTCTCTAGTTCAGGCAAACAATATTAGGTGGGTGCCCGATAAGAACTCTGCTATCACGATCCTGCGCGCATTTCACTGCAGCGCGGAAACCTCCTGTTTGCATGCCTTCTCTGTATTGTTCGCACCAGAAAAATCACACAGTGGTACTTTGCCGTTTCTACCTTGTTCGCTTGCAGACATCCATGCAACAGCGCCCCCAATAAATATTTTTACAGCAAAACTCTGACAGCAACGTCTGAATGCGCCGGCGCACCATTCAAGGAACGGAGCGAACAATGCTATCCCGCGCCGATCCTTCTTAAACTAGTTCGCGGCGCCGCCGCAGCGTGGCGTCCATTTCGTGACAATCTAGGGTGCCTCGATGGCCAGCGGAGGCGAGCGGGCATCAAGGCACCCTACGATAATCACCGTTACTGGACTAGCCGTGCGCCGTACTAGCGGCGACGTACTAGCGGAGACGCATACCGGTTTACCGGACCCCTCTCGCGCATGCGCAGTAGCACTGCTGGGTCAGTCGGAGCCACTGCGCGTGCGCAGGAGGTGTCCGGTAAACCGGTATGAGTCTCCGCTAGTACGTCGCCGGTATGCTAAAAGCGTCTACTCTCGAGGGCGGCAAAACCTAACGCCTGCCGTATAGCACCAAGGCACTCAACGCCTGCAAACGTTGCAACGCCTGCAGCAGCGAAAGAAACCCAAAGCAAGCGCTTGTCGTGTAATGCGCGACATTTGAAGCGGCCATCAGAGGTAAGCGCCATCGCATGGGGAGGTAGGAACAGAAAAGGCACCAACGTACCAAACACACCGACCGGAACATCATTCTACAGTAGAGGGCATGCAAATACAAATCGCGAGCTCGCTCCAAACCTATCATTTTCTTGGTAGAATGCGTACGGTCCTTTCGGATAATTTAGGACAATTTACAACTCAGCTTTATTGAATTTCGGGAACGTACGGCGTACCTCAATGACCCTAGGAGAAGCAATAAACCGACACCATGCGACTGAAGCGGAGGACACTAAGGTGTACTGGAATGCGTCACTCAAGCTTCAATAAAAAAAAAAAGCAATAAGGACTCACAATTAAGGGCGCAGTGGTACTCAACATTCCAGAGAGCCCCTCGGGTAAATGACTTTGTCAGCAATAAACAACTAGCAAGGGCTAGCTGGTCGTACATTCTTGCTTACTGCGCATTCTTGCCTACACATGAAGCGCAATTTGTTTCTGTGTATTCTGAGTAGTGCGCAGTACGCAGGGAAATTAGGGGGACACTTAAGCTCCGCCTAGAAGGGTATGACGCGACAGCACTAATGGTTACTTGCTCCTTTCTCCCTTGATTAGAACCCCTTTTGATTGCATGCACTCATACACACATCAGTAGGCTTACTAGACCACGTGATACACCACAAGGCGCACAAGGTCTCTTTTTGACCACGTCGAACGAACGTGCCTCAGTGGCTTAGGGACAGCCGTAACCCACGAGTCATGAAGCTCGATTCCCAACTAATTACCCGAACTTTATTTTCAGCGTAATTAATTTGTTCGACATCCTTATATGTTCGACATCCTTATATGGTACGACCTCATAGTCACAGCTTAACTCAAGTCTAAGTCGTTCTCATTCCACAGCTGATTGTGTGACGTCACAACCACCTTGACTAATCCTGAATTAGTACGACAACGCGCGCGCAGCTTTTACCCCGAACGTCCGCTCTAACGCCGTCGCTTTAATAACAAAATAATAATAACAACAATAATAATAAAAAAACTGCACGACACGCTGTGAAAAATGCCGAGTCAGTCGCTAGGCGGCATCAGCGCCTTCGCACAGTTCTTCGTACAGAAATAGGTGTGTGCAACGCCGTCAAACCGAACAACAGTGTCAGCACAATGCGCCCTTGCCAAGCACGTTGCCCGCACCGAGGCAGCGGATCACGAAGAGCGTTATGATGTGCTCGCCCATTCAATCACTACGAATATAGGTGAAATTGTTACAGCAATTCCAACTGACGACGCTCGCGAGCCAGTTCTGCGACCATGCACACGCTTGCACACAACAGCGACACGGACGAATTCCGACCGGCAGAAATGCGCCGCCATTAAGCGAAAGCTCAGACCGACAAACGAGTTCTCATTCGCTTCCTTTACGCAGACATTAGTCCTCGAACAACTATTTCTGGATATGAAAACCCCAGCACTGCGGGAGATGATGAAAGAGTTTCCGCCCCGAGTTTTACGGGGAGAGACGGCGTGCTGTTGGGACAGAGCCAGGAGCACGCGTGCAAGTGAAATGTCGCAGGCGATGAGCCTTCGAGATTTCAAACGCACGCAAACTGCCCAGCGGGA
Source organism: Amblyomma mixtum (assembly GCF_055824585.1). NCBI lineage: Eukaryota > Metazoa > Arthropoda > Arachnida > Ixodida > Ixodidae > Amblyomma > Amblyomma mixtum. Next base: position 46,714,979 of record NC_143014.1, read on the forward strand.
CAGACCGAAGGTACGCGTGTCACCACTGCGCCAACGGTCGGCTATCAAACACATCACGAACATGCATGCACGAGTAGGGCCAACAGTAAACGGAACATGCGGTTCTGTGACCAAAGAAACGCTCGTGTCCAACACTAGCAGACGCATCAGACCAGCGTTCGGAGCGCCGACTTGCGCGCCACCACACTACCACGGCCGTGGATTTCAAATGCGCGCCAGCGCAATTAGATTCCAGGACGGAATTAAAAGTTTACTGCAGGTATTTTGATGCGACTCGTGCGATGAAGTTCAGCCAATGTCCCCCCAAAAACACGGTCATCCAGAATTCTATGAGTAAGACGGGCACGCGATTGAGAAAGAGTCGCTCCAAGTGTCGACAACTCTCGAGAGACGTGCAGGTCGTGATCGCTCGTATCCGCAGCCGTAGGAGGAGAGGCCGGAACCCGGTGTCAAAATTAGACCCCCGTTGGCTGCGCTCGTCGCACAAGACGCGCCCTTGAAAGCCACACAAGCGGCGCACGACACGGCCGCACGCGATTCATCGCCGCGGTCGGACGGTGAAATCGACCTCGGCACCATGCGGCCGTGCCATGCGTGCTCTGCAGGGTCAGCAGCAGTAAGCAGCAGTGGTGCCACGGGAGACGTCGCACGCAGTCGGTGTCGTGACTCGGGGAAACCGGGGGGGGAAGCCGTAAGCGCGCAAAAATAGCCGCTGCCGTGCGGGGTGGTACCTTGGGGGGCGGCGCGGTGGCGGCCGGCACGACGCCGGGGCTGTACGAGAAGCTGCGGAACCAGCCGACCCTCTTCATGGCCCGCTCCCGACGGGAGGCGGCGCGACACTAGCGACATGTGTCGGTCCGAGCGTGGGACGGGGCGCTCCACCACCGCTACCTGGCGGGTCCCCGCGGGACACGTGCGAGCACGCGGCCGTCGTCCCACTTGCGCAACACGGCGCCCCGCTGGCCCCAAAGCACGGCCCGCACTGGGCAAAGGTCACGACTCGGCAATAACACCGAGGTGTGTGTGTATATATAAATGCGCGCACCGATTCAATGCCCGCGCGCGCACAAAGACTCCGGGGCACAGTGCCGCGACAGTTTCGTTTCCGACTGGAGAAATTTGCATCGAGATTGAGGCCGCACACTCGAGACGGAGGGAGCCGAAGCGGAGGACAAAGAAAGCCGAGAGCAAGAAAAAAATGTTACGCGCACCGGTTAGACTGGCGGCGGCCAATGGCGGCGCGAGAGGCAGCAGCAGCAGCCACGACGTTAGAGCAGCAGCAGCAGTCTGCCGAAGAGCGGCGCACCTGCCAGCAGACGTGGTGCCCGGCGGAGGAAGGCGTTCCGGATGAACGATCGCTGCTCCCAGCGGCAGCGAGGAAACAGCGAGCGGATATCAAGGCGGCACGAGAAAGCCCGGCAGCGCGGCCTTCCGAGAGCGCGGCCTTCAGGGACGAAACAAAAACAAGCAGTGCGGCTCCGGAAATTTGATACCATCTATAAAATGGGCCGAGCGAAAACAGAGACAAAACGAGCGCGAGAAAGGCTCGGCCGCGTTGATGCGCCCACGACGACATTCGATCGTGCGGCAGAAGGGTCGGCGGCAATATGAGCCGGCCGTCATCTTGGCCAACGAGCGGCGGGGCAACGCAATAACCCTTCTCTCCGCCGGTGCAGTCCGTCGCGGGGCCAATCGTTTACTCGAGTGCTCAACTGCGGATTAATGAGCCGGGGAACGCGGCCTGGCGTCAAATTGCATCTTCCCGCCGGACCCAAGGAAATCGACAGTGCTCGCCTCGGACGACGGGGCCCGGAAGAATGCCTGCCCTCTGCCGCGCAACTGGAAGGAACGCTGCTGCTATTCATCCTGGATGCATCACTCCGCTTGAACCGGTACTTTCCAAGGCTAACGAAGAGGGTGCTCAACGCATCGCGATGCCTTGCGCCGCCAGGCGCACGGCACTCAGTGGAACTAAGCTCCATATCATTTTCAAAACTGGCAGCTTCGACGTCTGTACCCGCACGAAAATCGACACCTTGTGACGCACCATCCGAGCTGAATGAAACAGCGCGATGTATCAGGACCGTCCGTCAGCCATCAGTGAGGCCGTATACCCTAAAGGCGGTTTGCCGACGCGTTGCGGAGGCGCGAGCAGAAAGAGCTCCTTGCGTCAGATATTTGCGAGCACACGTGATCGCCGCCTATGCAGCGGTTCGAATGTGACGTCATGCAGAAACCGCACACTGCCACTGACTGAACTAAACGTAAAAAACGGCTCGCAATTAATGAGTAACGGCGTGTTTTTGCTTTCTGAGTTAAGTGGTTATAACGCCTACAGGCATCTTTAAGGAAGAAAAAAAAAACGACACGGAAATAACGCTGAGTCTTCAACGCGCGTAAGCGCACACGCAAAACTTGCGCTAGTTAGCTCTATGTACACTCATGTAGCTCGACACATGCACAAAAATCAAGAGTGTGTCAAACATGCCGGCTACGCTCCGCATACGCATAGCAGCACAGTCAGTGAGGCCAAAGGAACCGTATGCTGGCCCAACGACAAACTATAGCAGCAAAAAATGATTGCTGAGTGCCGCTGTGAATTCCTTCCATGCGTTATGTGTTGCGGGAGATGAAAAAACTAACGTGAAAACACACTTTTTTTTTTAATGCTACTAAGGGAAATTATTAACGCATGTTTCCGGTTCAAACTCTATGAAAAATGTCTGCTTGCCGCATGCGGCATTCCACCAAACCAAGACCCTGCGGCCTCTTTTAAAAATAGAGCGCGGGTACAGAGCGCAATGTCACACAGAGCAATGTTTCCCGCCGAGGATGCCACAGTGGTGTTTCCGTTTAACGCCTATTTGCAAAAAAAGAAAAAGCATGGACTTAACAAGCAAATGAGCGTTTCCCGCGCCCCTTTAAGCTTCCCGCACCGTGGCTAATGACGCAGCAACAGCGAGCGAGAAAGACAGCTAAAGTTGGTAACAGCGATTGTAATGCAGAACACGTACTTTTCGGATGAAAGACACATTAACATTCGACACATCAGCGTGAATACGCACACTAAAATAAGCACAACAATAAGCAGAACGCACAAAATGCTGCCGCAGAAACATTACACTACACCCAACGGACTATAGCACGCGTACCATGTATAGTTTCGGTTTCGTTCGTCAATTAGGCTTTGCGCACACTCGCTCTAGTGTCATGCATCGAAACTCGAATGTGACCTCGGAAGTGGGAGTGAAAAGAATTTTCGCCACTGTTTCGAGCACCGGCACGCATCCATACACGGCAACAACAACGTCCTGCAGGCAGCGCGAGACGCACAACCGAGCGCTGTCCCAAATAAGGATACGTACATTTAAACAATCTGAGTGAGGAGTTACGAGTCTCCTTAGGCCCCGGCTATAGATGAGAGCGGGCATCGCGCAGTTTAAACTCCTACAGGAAACAGTCGCATCGAAGAGTAAAAATAAACAGTGGAACAACACACGCGCACGCATGGATCTGCGCTCAACAACCACGGCAAGCACAGAACCGCAGACCGACACGATATTCTACTATATTTTATTAATGCGTAAACACTGCCTGTTTCATGCGTGGCGTGTACAAAAGTGTCCACACTTTCCGTTCACAAAGTAACTCGGGTAAGCTCAGGTAAGTTTGGAGGAGCGCCGCGCAAGCTGCGCGAGAAGTTGCTCGGGAAGAACAACATCTGCGACAGGAACAGGTGGCTGTGACAGGAACAACCACCTGCCAGTGCAGTGGCGCATCGCTTAACCGCTGCGCCACAGCGCTGGTGGTGGTATATGAGGACTCGCCGCCATCTATGAATGTTAAGCAGAGAATGACCAATGCCGCATATATGGGCATCAACACATGGAGCTCCGAACGGTGTGCGGTTCGGTGGACAACACGAACGAAGTGACACAAACGCAGAAAATACCACAGACATAATCCACCACAAAAGCACCAACGGAAACAGCAGTAATGCACACTGCTTTCGCAGTCATAGCACGGAAGAAGAGAAGTGCACCCAGAGTTTCCTTTTTTTTTTTTTACCACAGGCTCTGGCACTGCTTGCAATGCTCGCTGTAAACGCAATATCTGCGGGCGGCGCCATTGATCTCAGATCCTGCAACGCAGAGAAGATGCCGAATTCGAATGAAGCCCACTTGTAGAACTTCCCCGCCAACGTCAGGATCGGAAATGTTGATCTCTGTCGCACCGACGTCAGTGGCACGTATGCGGTCAGCGGTAGCTGTACATCCGCACCGCGATGACCCCTTCCCTTCCACTCAAGGACAATGCTCAACGCCACGAACTCAGGCGAGTAAATGGCGAAGGGGAAACGCGACTCTAAACCGGAGGTGCTCTCAACTCTCAGCGAGACAAGGTCGCGGGAGCTCTTCGTTACGAACTGCATGCCCGGGCGCACTCAGCCTCATCAACGCGAATTCACGGCCGGTTCCACCCCAACGCGCTCCCCGAGAGAAGTTATGTCCGTCAGACATTTTAGTCTCGAGGAATTCGAATCGGCGTTGATGCAGAGATAAACATGCGTGTTTCTAACACGGAGGTAAACGAAAACCGAGGCAAGAGTTATCGCCAGGAAAGAACGCGGACGGCCCAGCGCTGCTTGCTCCGACCGCCGCTGGCCTTTCTCGCTCAACGCTTTGGTTCGCGGGGGATCTTCGCGAGCTCCCTCTATGTTCCATAAATTCGGGGCTTTAACGGCCTGAAGCAACACATCGGGCGATGAGCGGAGGGCTCTTTCAAACGATCCCCGCGTTTACCTCTCGCTCCCATTCTCGCCTTCCCGCCGCCAGCAGGGAGCCCGCGTAATCGCGCTCGGCCCGCGAATGCCTCGGCCATCTAAAGCTCTCCACTGAAAGGCCGGTCGTTGAGACCTAACGCCACTCGCCGCTCGCGCGAAGTTTCCGACGCCGTTAGTTACCCGCCATCAAAAATAAGGTTCCGATACCCGGCGGCTGCATGCAAGGCGACGAAGCGAATCCGCCCCGCTTTCGCGGGCCTGGCGACAGCAGCACGCGTCTTATGCGAACTCCGTGCGAACTACAGTGCGCTGTGTGACCACGGCAAAGTGGCTGCTTTCGAAAGCCGGTGCAGGCTGTACGCACTCGAGAAGACTGCACACGCGTAACGTGTGAAAGACGATGCCATCACCGGAATTCCTCACGCGGACATCGCGAACGTAAGCAGGCCGTTTAATAAGTCACGTGAACGTGCGAAGCGAGCAGCGCGACAAGGCGAAGTAACGAACGCACTGCCGGTAGTGAGTAGTGCGTAGATCGCTCCCGGAGACCCCCGCATACCAGCGAAATTTAATGTAACCGGTCTAATTCGATCACACCGTGCGTCAACGCATGGCGAATCGCTCGCAACGCGTGCTGGAGAAATGATAAAAAAAAAAAATCACGCGACGGTTCAGAATTTGCAACGCGCGAATGACCCAACGTTAGCTCGCCTGTGATCGCAAACAAATGGATGCTACATTAGAGCGGAGCATCCGCTTCGTATTGGGGAGGTGCTGGGCTCGCAGGAGGGAGGTGCAAAGCGACTCAGGCTACGAGGGACTCCGTAGTGAAGGGCTCCGGGAATTTCGACCACCAGAGGTTCTTCAACGTGCACTGACATCGCACAGTACACGGGCCTCGAGAATGCCGCCTCCATCGAAATTCGACCGCCGCGGCCGGGATCGAACCCGCGTCTTTCGGGTCAGCCGCCGAACGCCGTAACCACTGAGCCATCGCGGCGGCGCGCATTTTAACCGGTGCGTGCAGAACAGAGGAAAGGGCTAACGACAGTTAACGCTGTAACAAATATGAAAGCCGTCACGAGCTTTCGCCACATGGCGCGACTCATAGTGCCAGCCAGCCAGCTGCGCGCCCGGGCGTCGCACTGCCGCAGATTTCAACGTCGGTCGCAACGAGTGAAAATCTCGGAGCACAATATCAGCATGCGGCTCCCACTGTTACGTGCAACCGATTTATACACGAGGAATTTCCACTCTCGAGCACACGGCGGTCATTCGTCATGCTAAACAAAGCAATGTCACGCAAGGGTGGAATTCTCCAGGCGGTTGCATCCCATGCAGGGCGACAATAACCGAACAGCGCTCGGCTCAATGACACCTCGCGAGCACCGATTCCAGCCGCTCGAAAATATATCTTGCAGCGCGGACAGGACTCGAACGCCAAGAAGCGAAGGACACCACAATGCGCGCACTCTGGTGTCCTGTCCCGGGCCAAGGAGCAGTCCTGTGCCTACAACAGGCACCGGACAAAGGCCGCGCGGGATCCCCGTAGCGAACAAGCGCACATCGGTACTGTGCTTCTTTCCGAACAGGGCAGCCCTCGGACGCTTGTTTAGGCGAGTCTCTCGCTGCGGCAGCGTTTTAAAGAAGCGAGCGCTTCGCTCATTGAGCTGTCCACTACACTCCTCTCAGCCCCGAGCGCAAACAGTGAGCCGCGGGCGATTACCCTCTGCAGCTGTGACAGGTTGTGCGCAGCCATTAGTCAGTCAGACCGCTACCTCAGCGCATAAGAAAAAAAAAAAAAATGCGACCGCGCTCGGCCGATGAAGCCCGCGCGTGAGACTGGAAAAACAGGAGAGAGAGCGTCGAGGATGGCGGACGCTCGCAGAGCATGAGACGGGCTTATCGAAGAGACCGCCTCGCGATAAGGCCAAGAAAATAATAAACTCAGCAGACAAAGAGGAGGAAACGCCAACACACACCGGATAACGGAAGTTAATCCGGATCCGCCTTGAAGACTGCCTTTACTCAATACATGTGCTTCGCAGAAAAAAAAGACTGCCAAATGCCTGTGCTTTCGGAAGGCGTTGAGCGTGCCAATTCAATTCAGGAAAGCAGAAACCAAACAACACGCTTCCCAACAACTGCGCCGGGCACGAATAACGCCTTGGCAGCCCAAAGTGTTGCATGTATATTCTGGCCAACGCCGTACCGTCTTCACGCAGAGTATAGCTTAATCCGACCAGTTAAGAAAACCGCTACCGTAACTGCCAGCCCATTTTTGGAGGTCAGCAGATGGTGGCGCCGCCTACGAGTTGTTCAGCCAGCTGCTGCAGCCGCCCCTGCAGCATTTCTTTATTCACCACAGCCATGGAGTTTCTACATGGCTGTGGTACCCGGAGGGGAAAGATGCGCTGCGGTAGTTTATCCACAGCAGAGAGGCGCTGGAATACCGGAAAGCGGAGGTTTCGCATTTGGTTTGCCTATGGGCAGAAAACGCAAGATTCAATCGTAACAATATGACTCCTCTCGGGGCAAGCCTCCAAGAAATGCTTCGGTAGTTTCTATTCGAGACTAACACCGAGCATTCCTTAGCGTCAATCTTATTAAATAAGTGAAACTCGAACAGTTAAAAGAATTCAAACTGCGCACAGGGGTGAGCATCGCGGTGCGTTATGACGCGGCAGAATCAGTTTTTGGCTTCACACTAGCCGAGCCAAACGCGAAACCCCATTTTCCCGGCATTCCCGAGGTGGATGTCTTTGAAGGAGCACCGAGGATACCCTGTCCTAGCCACAAAGTGCCGCAAGTGGCGCGATCGACCATCCGCCACCTCCAAATTTTGGCCAGATCGGGGTGTCGGCTGATGCAATGGACGGGTACAATCGACCAGCTCTGACCTTCACGCACCGAAGCATCCCGTGGATACCGCAGGGTTCCCGGCAGCTCTCCTCGCCTTAACCGCCGCCCACCCGGGTCGCAGCCTGCAGCAAAAGAGGCGCGCCAAAGGCGCTTCGCGGCCTCTTTGTCCCGCTGCGCTGAAGGCTCGTTAGGCAGGGCGCAGACCCCAGAGGGCCCGAAACGGGCTCCTCCCCGATTAAACCCCGGCTCCCTTGCCAGCGCGTCTGTCAGCGCGTCTCAGCCGCCACTCCCCGCTTGTCACGCCTCTGGCAGCCGCAGCCGCCGACCCGCCGATGCGCGCGCAGCCTGCGGCAGCACTCTCGTTCGAGCCGATGCCGACGGTAACCAAAAAGCCGTTTTACTTCCTCTGCCGACGCGCGGCTGTGCCGAGGTAAAATGTTAACAGCAATTGCTGCTTTGCATGGAATCTACTTCACCTTGGGGGATTTCCCCCTACACACCGCCATTCAGAAACGGGAATTTTCAAACACGTCTCGACATCGGCACCAGCCCGAGCACGCCGTTCGCTTTGCTGCCGCCCGCGAGCGCTAGAGAACGAAGGGAAAAATGAGGAGGACGTTCAAGAGCTTTGCGCGGTAGCGCCTTCTCCTCCTTTTATTTTTCTCTTTCTACCCATTTCCTTTCTCATTTTCTTGAAATCACCCCATACGATGTTATACATGCACACAACATTCACACATACTGCGCCGCTACATACTCATGCACACGTTTCAAACACACGTCACCAAGTCATACACACCACAACGCGTTCTCTAGGTGCCCCTCGAACACGCTTGAACCAACGACGCTTCGTGGCCTACGCGTTGCGTGCCCGCCTAGCACGTTGGACCCCCAGTGCCGGCTAATTTCTTGGAATGAATTACTTTTATATTCTGAAATACCCCCCCCCTTCCCCCACCAGACGAACCTCCTCGCCAATTTTTGCTTCATTTGTAACTTCTGGGATTTTTTCCGACTGACGACGGATGACGCCGAGGGGATTTTTTTTTCAGCAGAACGAGCTTCTTACTGTACGCGTAAAATAAAAACACGGGGACAAAAGCTTCTCCACCGTGCGTGTGGTATAAAAACAAGCACAATAACTGAACTTCAGCGAAACAGGGAGCGCTGCGCTGTTCACATTTATTAGTTTTGGCTGTGTATATTGTCACGCAGTGGTGACTGCAGTCCGGCGAACAGGAAAAAAGCGAGAACGTCTTCGAAACGAAACTCTTTATTTGGGCTGACTTGCGCCCGCAAAGAACTGAATCACCCGGTGGCGGCGTAGCAACAAGCGTGCTCGGTGGCCGTCGAACAGAATGCCCGCCGCTCTCGGCCGTGCTCTTTTTAAAGCTGATAGCGAACTTTCGAGATAAAGCTTGGGAAGTTACTAGGACATTCTGGCCCCAGAACACTCTGGAACAACGTAGAATCGGCTCCACATGGATGCGATCAATCGAGATAAATCTAGGCGCGTCCTGCATCACAAACAAAGCGATAAAGCGAGGCGCCGGCAGCTTTGAAGAATGAACAAATAAACACTACAAACACTCGCGGCAATATTCACGCCAAGGGCTCGAAGATGACGCCCCCCGCCCCTTTTTTTTCTGCGCCATCTGTGGTTCGCGAACTTATGACCCCCGGATGAACACCGGCATCTAAGCCCGCCCACTCGCCCGTTTAGAGACACCGACGACGAAAGGCCTGGGGCGCGATTACGAGTTTTTGTCTCAATTTTGAGACTCTGACGTCAAAATGACGACACCGCAAGATGCGAACGCGGAGTCAACCAATCAGCGGTGGCCAGTGAAGTCCCTAGCTAGGGGCTTTAGCGGCTAGTAGCAGGGCTCCACCCAGGAAGCATTTAGTTGCGCAATAGGGGACCGTATGCAAACGTTTTGCTGTAAACAAGCCGTTAATAAAATGAACAATGCTTTATTTCCCCAACAAACTATGTTTCAAACCTAACAACATTAAGCAAAACAAGAAGCGTCCTCAGTTCTGCAATTAAGTTTGCTCTTCAGTCACTTTTGCTGCCGCGAGGGCGCACTGACGCTGGAAAAGCGTCGGCTAGGTGGCGTGAGCTGCCGCCTGATTCAAAGAATTCAGCTACATTCAGCCTTATCCCTCCACCCACATATTCACCCATCGTAAACATGGCAGCCACAAAAAAAAAAAAAAATCAGCTGATTCGACGGCTGTCCTCTTTTTTTACACATTACGCAGAATCAAAGTATTGCGCAGACGTCTTAAGTGCGCGGAAAAATCTGTTTAAAGGCAGTGATTGCTACGAGTCTGCCGAGATCAATTTGGAAGGAGCGCTTGGCTCGAAAACCGGCGAAGGCAGCGTCAAGGCAAGTTCACACTGGCGAGTTGCAAACGTCGCGCTAGTATTCTAGGCGACCGATTTCGGTCAATTAGTTACGGTTTGCGAAGCACATGTAAAGCGGGGAGGGAGCGAAACAAATCGATTTAAGCCTGTCGCGCGACCTCCGCGACTCGCCAGTGTGAACTCACCTAGCCTGCTATCGATGGAAAATGTGCTCCAAGGGCGATGCGTGATTCTATTTATTTTTGTTCCGAAAATACCCGGCGACCATGAATAATCACACTGCAGCAACTGCCGACACACGGGAGCAGACCGGTGCAGCTGCTGGGAGCTTGCAATCTCACTGCGGGAATTAAGGCCGGCACGCGCCCGGTCACTGCGCCAACAATCACTCACGACGCCTCGTAACCAACACATGCCGCCCGCTTCGGGTTAAGCACTTGACATTCGTGTTGGTGTTGTTGCCGTTCCGTTCGGATGATGCTCGGATGACGCCGCCGGGGATACTGCGGTGGCGAAAGTTTATGCGAAGGAAGTCCTCCTTCGCCGCCGCCTTGTCTTGGGGGTCTCGTCGGAAAGCGCGCACCTTCTGCGACTTAACTTTGACAGTGGTCTCCGCAACTCACCGCAAACACTTGCACAGTCGGTTGGGCTACGCCGACGTTTACTTCATTTCCTACGGTGTCTTGAAACCCACCGGCGGCGAAGGCGCGCACAGGCACTTGCCGCTCCACTGACCGCGCACTCACCCGCACACCTCCAAGTTCAACGGCGAGTTCGTCGCACAGCCATTATGCTTCTTCCTATGTCAAAACGTCGAAACAACTCGTCCGGCACGTCAAAACCGTCTTCATGCACCCTCTTACACCGCTGCTCGCGCGGCCACCGGCCATGTAAACAACCGCCATTTTCTGTCTCGAGCGGTTTGAGACCACTCGTTCCAGTCGCAAGAAATCGTCTCAATCGGCTCGCATAATTAGGCAAGCAACGTCAACACTTCTGGCGCACTTCTGACGTCGGCCGGTGACGCAAAAAACCAATATGGCCGCTTGTCACGACCGACCAATAGGAACGGGGCAAATGAGACACTTTTTGAGACACTTTCCGATTGAGACGATTTTGAGCAACTCGTAATCGCGCCCCTGTTTAATAAACCTAAGCGAAACTTGTACTCGTGGAAGACAATGACACTGCAGCCGCGTGAGACCCTCATGAGACCTTGGCCACGTCAAACAAAGATGTTGCACCGAGTGCTTCTGCGAACAAAATTAGACCATTGACTGACGTCTGCAAGTTGGCGCTTTCCATTTCCCCTAAGAAGTTTCCTTTCAAGTGAGGACCGATGGCGACTAAAAAAAAAAAGCAGCCAACCGCGACAGAGACAGGCCCCGGACTGCTATTATCGCTTCTCCCCCCTCCCGAAATCGCGCATGCACGTGCACACACACACAATCTTAAGTAATAACTTTTCCTAACTCAACGTGGCAACCTTTTAGTATAGATACTTTTTGCAAAGTCAGTACCGCGCCCCGCCACTGAGTACGCGCAGATATTATTGATGGCGCCACGTTCCCAACAACGCGCTCTTCTGCCGAGTTGCCCGATGCGCCCGCAGCCGGCCCGGCCGGCCCTCATCTAGCCTTTTCGATATTTCCTATCACCGCGCCGCGTACACTGTGAGATGAGAACTTGCCGTGACTGTCAGCGCCGCAAAACGCCATCTCTGCAAACTGAGCTGGTTTTTTTGAAGCCCACGCCGGTCTCATCCAAACCGTTCCAGCAGATAGGCATCGATCGATATGCTGGGGCCATTCTGTTTCAGTATCAGGTAGCAAGTGGTCTATTGTGCCCACTGATTACACCTCACCCGCTACTCCGAAACAGTCGCTCTCCCAAGTGGCACGGCCGTTGAGGTGGCACAATTTTTCATCCAACGAATCGTTCTTCGCCATGGCGCCCCTGAAGTGCATATCACAGATCGAGGGACTGCTTGTCATGCAGCAGATCTTGCATTATAGTCAAACCAATCATCGTCGCACAACAGCTCATCACCCACAGACTAGTTAGTGGGTTAACCGAGCACTTAAACAAAACGCTCGCACATATGGCATCAATGCATTCGGACGTGGAACCTAAACAGTAGGACGAAGTGCCGTTCAAGAAACAACCGGCACGACATCCTTCCGCCCTGTTTACGGCCGTGAGGCTACAACAATGCTTGATGCCACGGATGCTCCGTCACGTTGACCACGATATCTCCGACGCCACCCCGTTCCTGCAACGCGCGGAAGAGACCCGACAACTTGCTCGCGTACGCATCACTAGCAGGCAGCGTTCCAAACTTTGCCGCAGCCTGATTTCAGTTGCCGGCTTCGAGACCGGGGCCGACGTCCTCCATGGGCTTTCCCTTCAAGGTAGCCGAAGACAGCGGAGATCGCTGGATCGCTTCGCTGGTGGTGAGGAAGGCTGCGTGCGGTAACGGCGTTCAGGAGCACGTCGCCGTCCTCCAATCTCGCTCGACGGGGGTTCGACAGGCACCACGAGCGCGCGACAAGCGGTCGGTGTCCGATTGTTTGCGTCCGGACTTAGCGTCACTGAAATAACGAACTCTTGGAGTAGGAGGCTCCACCGTGCAAGGAGGGATGGACGGGTCCTTCAAGCTGGTTAACACCTTCGACGCACTGGATCAGCTGCCAGCGTTCTGCTCCTGAGAACAACATCACGGGTTCGATACCCAGCTTACGCGATTGCTTTTCGATGGGGGAAAAGTGCAGCTAGTCGAGCGAGATTTGAAAGTTGGCACGCTCGTTCCGGCTGAAAGGGACCAAAGCATTTTTTTTTCCTGGCGTGACAATCACTTGGCCCGCAACAAACATGACGGTGCAAGATAAACAAATCCTTCGGCTATCTAAGGTCATGTAGTCGTTGCCGTGTTAGAGCACATAATCCAAATAAGTTAAGCATGAAGTGATCACCTTCAAATCACGTTATACTGTACAAATGATTTTGCGCACCAAGATCAGTAGGGCGTGACGAAGATTTATGCTTATAGGGTTTAACGTCCCAGAGCAACTCAAGCTGTGAGGGACGCCGTTGTGGAGGGCTCCGGATAATTTTGACCACCTAGGCTTCTCTAACGTGCACTGCCATCGCACAGTACACGGGCCTCTAGCACTTTGCCTCCATCGAAATGCGACCGCCTCGGCCGGGATCAAACCCGCGTCTTTCGGGTCAGCAGCCGAGCACCATAACCACTGAGCCACCGCGGCGGCTCAAGATTTATGTGCACGATAAAGAACCCCAAATGGGAAATTCGCAGGTATCCGCTACGACGCCCCTCTCATACCCCCGCCGCCCTCTCAAACAGCTCCCCACAATGCAGCTTCCGGACTGTAGAGAGAGAGAGAAAAAAGAAAGGAACGGCTACACCAAGGACTCCAAGCCATCGCAAGCACCGCCCTTCGAAGGCGCCATTTTCACCGCGCCGCGAAGCTGCGCCAAAGACGTGGCAAGTCCAGATGGATTGCGGGGGGAATTAATACATAACCACTAGCGCGGATTCGACATCTCTCAGCACGGCGACCCAGCGAAAGCGCCACAACTTCTAGACCGAAATTTTCCCAAGTAACTCCAACCCGTCTCAACTACGTGAATCGCAAACGTGCAATTAGCCGCAAATAAAAGCATGAAAAAATGACGAGCGTCGCTGTCGCGAATAGGACCGCTACGTTTTTGGCCACTGGCTCATGTTAACCGAAAGGCCCTGCTTCAAACATTTTCCCTCGGAAACCCACATGGTTTCACAAAGTGCGCTTATTCGCTGCTACACTCAGCACCCGAAGACGGTGGCGGTGTAGTTCCTGCACGGGACGCCTCCTCGCTCGGTCCGAAGGCCGCCGCCGCAAGCCTGCAGCGTCAATCCGGGGCAACTCGGCTCCCGACCTCCGTCACGAATGAACACGCAAACAGCGATATGGTGGCAGCCAAACGCTCACACACGAGCGCCGGCGGCCAGCCACCACCGTCGCACGGCAGCGCCGGATGTGCTTCCGTCGACGTCGCCACGATGCGGTTCGACCGAACCTGTGGCCACGCCGGCCCTACAGAACCCTAGCCACGCGGAGAACCCCCTTTCCCAGACTTCCCCGGCACCGCAACTGGCGTCGGGAGCTCGCGCTTCCGTTGGGGTGTCTGCCGGCGAACGATGCCGGGCACTTTCGCTGGGTGAAAACCTCACACGCACAGTATCAGGGGAAGGACTATCGGTGCACCTTCGGCGTGCGTGCGCCAACTTCCGCGAAGAGCGCGCGCCAGCAGGCGGGTCAGACTGCCTGCCTTTTCGTCGACAGGACCGCCCCGCGGGCCCAACCTTTTGAGTTCTATATACATCGAGCTTTTATCCTTACTCTCTCCCCTTCTATTTCTCTTTTTTTTTAACAAGCCGCTACCATGCGTACAGGTCTGGAGGTACTCTCTGCACAGCTACCAGGAGGGCAAGATACAACGTCAAAGGGCTCCATGTACTTTCTTTCCAGGCGTCGTATGCTAGCGTAGCATTGTTCACAGCCATTACCATCCTAGGCCAGCTGCTTCATTAAGTAGGTTCCTCCACTGCACATGAGGACACTGACGTGAAGCCATGCATAAATGTCACGAAAAAGTGTCACGTTCTGGCTACCATGACTGTCAAGCAACAAGTCCATCGCTGCAATCAACATGCAGACCATGCCATGCCCCGTTGTCCGCTTGCTCAACCAATGTAACATTTCAATGCTAACATGACATTCTGTGTTTCGAAAGTCAAAATCCACTTAAAGTCTTGCCTGACCATTGACTAATTTCACTATTGTTCCTTTAGGCAATGGCGATAACCTATCCTTGAAGAAGCACAGCTTTAAACACGACCATTTAGGCATAAATTATTTCTGAATGAAATGCTCGAGCTGGTAAAAAGGCTGAGATAAGCAAGCAAAGTTTGACTGTACTGAGATACCGCATTATATCATACTTACTCGCATAATTTGCGTACTTTTTTTCTCTAAAATTATGGCTTCAAAAAGGGGATGCGCAAATTATGTGGAGATTTTGCGAACACATCCTATAAAACTCTACGCAGAATGCATGCCGCATATAAGTCGATGCATACCCCACCCCCCTCCATGCCCACACCCCAGACCCACGTTATGTGGTTCCCCGCGTGACGGCGCATGCACAGCTCGAAGCAATAAAAGTGGTACTATACAGTCGCAAAACCAGCAGTCAGATGCAAATGGAGATAAAAGGTGATGAAACGGAGCCCTCGCATTTGGCCTGGCTGAGCAAAGACAAATTGAACAGATAATGAATCGGCAGTTTAGGATTCTGGTGCGACGCAAGCTTCGGAGGTTACCGGAAGTTTGCATCTCACAGTCGTTCATACGGCAAAGCTAATGCCGACGCAAGCGAGCCGGCTAAATGGCACGCAATTGACTTTTCCTTACCGGAACAAATTTACAAACGAATTACCAACCTTTGACACCAACCACACAGCTTTCACAGCCGCACGCGGCGATATGGATGTGCCGATCTTTTAGAGCCTGCCCTATGTGTACCCAAGTACAAGTGGTGTGCTTACGTAGCAGGGGGTGTAAAATATGCGAGTAAATATGGTATCATCGAAAAAAGTCAGCAATTTACATGGAGGAAAAAACTGCCAAAAGAAAAAAAAAATGGATTACTGGGTTCTGAAATAAAAACAAAAAAAAGTCCAGTCTCTATTTATAGCGTTTTCTATTACTAGAAACGAGTTGCCGTTAAATACCAGTAGACTGTCATCTGCATACATCAAAACCTCAGAGCACTGCAATGCCTTTCGGAGATCATTGATAAAAAAAGGGAATGAAAGAGAGCCCGAAACAGAGCCTTGGGGCACACTACAAGTAATATTTGATATTTAGACTTGAGCTGCTGAGAGACCACTTGTTGTCGTGATGAAAAGTAACTTAGAAAAAATTTAAGAGCCGTGCTACGTATGCCATATCTCTAGAGTTTCATTAATGGAATAGTGCAAAACATTTGTCAAAAGCCTTTTTAATATCTCTAAATATGCCTACTGCAAAGATGTCTCCAGTTTCATTAACGGAATAGTGCAAAACACTTGTCAAAAGCCTTTTTAATATTTCTAAATATGCCTACTGCAAAGCTATGGTTATGAAGTGTGGATAAAATCAACTGCGAAAGAGCGACTACAGCTGTGGATGTGAATCTGTTCGAGATGAAGCCATGCTGCTGGAGGCATGCCATATTTACTTGGGTAATGTGCGCCCTTTTTTCCCCCCTAAACATAAGGCTTCAAAAAAAAAAAAAAAAGGCGTGCAAATTACACCGAGACCTCACGAACAAGTCCTAAAAAACCCTATAGAGATCATTACGCGCTATGTACATGGCGTATCACCGCATAAGTCGATCCCCCCAACTCACGGCCCTCCCTGGCCAAAAAAAATGTTGACTCCAAATATAAGCCGACGCATAACCTACCTGTGCACACCCCAGACCCATGTTACACAGTCCCTCGCGTAATGGAGTGACGGCGCGTGCGCAGATGAAAGCAATAAATGTGGAACGATACAATCGCCAAGCCAGAGAAAAATGCAGATACAAGGCGAAGAGCTGGTCCCTCGCATGTGGCCCGGCTGAGTAACAGCAAACAGAACAGCTAACGGTTCGGTAGTTTCAGACTCTGGCACAACGCACACTCCGGAGGTTGCTGAAAGGTTGCCGTTCGTACAGGAAAACGGCCGCCGGCATGAGCGAGCCGGGTAAACGTCGCGAAATTGATTTTTCTTTCCTGAAACCAATTTACAAATTAGCGACTTTTTTTGTAGACCACTCACTCACCTTGAACAGCCACAAGCAGTGACGCGGCCGCGCCATCTTCCCAAAGCTACCCTGCGGGCACCCACATGCATGCTGGTGTGTTTGCACAGCAGGGAGAGCAAAATATGGGAGTGAGTTTTTTTTTTATATATAAATCCAGGTAATAAAATAAGGGTGCGCAAATTACATGAGTAAATATGGTATATTATATTGTTAGCACAGAGATGTTTTTAATGGAGCAGCAATTAATTTTTCAAACAGCGTATTGAACACACACAATGGAGATGTTGGCCTGCAGCTAGCTATACTCAGTCTCACAAGCTGTTTGCAGCACTTTCAAAGGCAGAGCTCTCTCGTTCAATCAGGGCTGCAGGAGCACAGCCAGTAGTCCCTGAAATATATGAGCAGTCCAGGACTATTTTCTAACTATCAACACAGAAACTCAAAGCATAGTTTGGTCTGACATATACAGAGCGTTTCAATCAGTCGTGAAAATAATAGACAAAGCCCGCACGGACAAAGCTTTGTGGAGGCCTGTTGCGAGGTGGTGATGCGCAGTCTTTTGGTAGCATGGAGTTGCCCAAGTCGGTTGTGTTGCCTGCGTGCCGTCCATCAAATGTGCGCAGTTTCCTCAAGCTGGAGAAGCAGTTAGCTTTAAACGTTCTTGAAGCGCTTCGCGTCGAGTGTGGAGGCAGTTCAAGCTTGAACTTGCTCAATAAGAAGACTGCAAAACTCGCCCAGGTAAGTGAGAGAATACTCTGCCAGTGAACAACACAGATGGAGAAGGCGGGCACAGTGTTGCCACCGAAGAAGCATTCTTGTGGAAAAGACTGTGAGCGGACAAAGAAGCTGGACTATTTTGACCTGAGCATGTTGCGAAGGGTGGTGCACTATTTCTTGCAGAGAGGGGAAATACTGAATGCTACCGACCGTGTCCACAGCAACGATGCAAAGGATGCTTAAGAAGCTTGCCTTCCAGTACAAGGAACACTCCCAGAATGCACTGCTGATCGAAGCAACGCACACTGTGCAGTGTCGCCACTGGTACCTGCGCCAGATAGCAGAGCTGCGACGCAAGGGTAGGACCATTTTTTTCACCGATAAAACGTGAGTCAACGTGCCGGCCACGTGCATAGTCAGGTCGCTCGCTGATTGGTTCAGCGGTTTGCGACTCGCAGTCGCAATGCTGGAAAATCGAGCTGCGAGCGACTGGCCCGCGACTGTCGCGTTTCGACCAGTGTGACTGTTTGAGACTGTCACTTTTCAACCAAAACAGTAGCTCAACCTCTGCGACTCGCAAGTGTGAACGGGCCTTAACAATGGGCCCAGTCAGCATGTTAACTACCTGCATACTGATCGATCGAAGGACTCGCAGAAAAACTTTATGCTATGATGTTCCTATATTTCTGAGTTATTTCCTCATTTTTTTTACTCTGTCACTAATTTTACATGATAATAATGAGTGCATTATGCAAGCATGGATATAATGTAAAAAAAAATATCTGGACGCTAAAAATATCTGAAGAATGCCACTGCATAAGGCTTTCCTATAGGTAAAACTTGAAAAGAGTGATGGCAGGCTCCTACCACATTTTGTTCTCCCACCAGGCTTTCTGCAAGCTTGGAATAGCAATGAAGCATATAAAAATTTATATTGTAACTACATAAAGGGACCGAACACTGAATTTTAAGCACCAAATTTTTTCCGGCACAATGGAAAACTTGCTGCCTAAGCTGCTCGATTTCACAATGGTTTTGCTGGAAACGCTGAAAAAGATTTTTAGCAAGAATTTTTAAACCAGTGCATGCACCCACTTTTATGTATTCCAATGCTGGAAACATGATCGGCAAGTGTGGTGGTGATTGCAAGTCGGCCAAAGTGTTGCACCAAAACTAATATAAACCTCACTTGTCAGACAGTAATAAGACATTTTTAGTCTACAGTAGAGCCCATTTTAGTTTCCACATTCAAAGCTGTTACGGCACAAAGATGTACGCCTCATCGATGAAAGTTTCTAAGGACCGTGGTTGCCAAAAAGCTAAAAGCACATGGTCGACGATGCGAAGGAAGCTTTGCTTTTCATCGAAGCACACACTGGAGAGATTGTAAACTATAATAAAACATGAAGAATACTCCTGGAAGAAAAAAACGCTGTGCACTTAAAACAAATAAGCTATATATTTTATCGAGATATGGCCACGTGGTGGGCTACACTGATAATGACGGGTTTCAACAAAAGATGGCTTTTACGCAATTTTCAATGTCAAATTAAAATTATAAACCCTTGTTTTTTTGACATTGCAGTGCTTAGTTCTTACAATATGAGGCGCAATCATTTAATTTCTGTCGTAATCTCATGACAGGTTTCGGTCAGTGGTCTGTCCCTTTAAGATATTTCAGTAAAATTTTGTATTAGGCATTCAGTGGACTGCCCAATAAGCATGCCAAATGTCGTGGCTCAACACCAAAAAATAAGAGGATTCACCTCCGATCCCCGCGTTCCTCCTTAGGGAAACACCGACTTGTGGCGTAGGCTAGGCACAGATTACTCGCATTCTGTCATGATGCACCAGCATGCAGCAGGCTTTGCATTTTGGCGCAGTTTGGCACACCTGACGCAGCAATCACATAGCTGGTCACAGATTCAGGAAACCACACTTGCTGGGCAGTTGTCATTCAAACTTAGGCTTTCACTTCAGCCACACAAAGAGCCCTGGAAGAGCACTGACCTTTTCGCTGTCAGTAGTGTTGCTGGACCCAAAAGATGCCACTGACACACGCTCTTGCAAATCAGTCAGGCCTTCATCCTGGGAGGAGTCTTCAAAGTCCCTGCAAGTACAAGAGTGCAACTTCAGCCAAGCATAATGCACACTGTACGCCAGCAGCTTTTCAAAAATTGAAGCCATGAGAAGCACAAATTCAACTACATTTGTGTTATCTCAATACCAGTAGATGGCAGAGGTATGTGGGGTTTAGCATCCTGAAGCAACACATGGGCTATGAGGGACTCCAGATTAATTTAGAAAACCTGGGGTTCTTTAAGGAGGGTTCAGACGAGCGGACCGAATCGCGAATGGTCCGGGCGCGTCAGCACTGTCCGCATGCCACGTAACGTGAACGTCACTGCTCTGAGCGACTTTGAGCGGGCGGTGCGCACTTTTATGGGCACGGACTGCGGACCGAATGAAAAAGGCAAGCGCCTTTTTCAGTCCGAGGGCGTGGCTGTGGACCGGGATTGTTTTTGCTCTTTTTTGCTTCTAGGTGCGCTTGTCTGGCTAGCTGTCCTGAATGAAGTCGGCTTTGCTCCGTGCTGGCGCCTTTCGTTTTGGCGCGCTTTTCGCCGCATTTGCAGCTCGAGTGCGGCATTGTGTGTCCTGCTTTTAGTGTTTCGCTCACTGCATTGTTCACTCCGTGTATGCTGCACTGCGTCATACTGTGTATTTGAGTGTGTGCGTAAATGCCCGCTTTGCTTTGTTGTTTCTGCTAATTTGAGTGAATTTGGAAAGAAGGAGCTCTGTGAGCCAGTATCTGGTAAAACTGCCTTGGACTCAGCCGCAGCAAACGTTTGTACTCTCCAGGTCGCATTCAAGTAGGTCCTTGTACAGCAGATCCTGCATGCCCAAACACTTTTTTTCCAACCATGACTTTGTCCAACATAACCGTTTTTAGCCGCAAAAGCTTCCTCCTCGCCCTCAGACGCTTCAATGGCTACAGCCAGTGCGGCGAGACGACGTATTCGAAGCCACGTTAACAGCGCAAGCCCGCTGTGGGCGAGAGTATGCGCGAGTTGTCCGCACCGTTCGTGTGAATGCGCGACGTCCGGACCAACTCCCGGATGTTTGGTCACGTGGCCCGATAACCGGGCTGACGCGCGCGGACCATCTACGATCCAGTCCGCTCGTCTGAACCCACATTTACGGTACGCTGGCAATGCACAGCACATCAGTATTTTAGCCTTTCACCTCCATCAAAATGCGGCTGCCGTGGCTAGGTTCAATCCTGCGACCCTGGCACCAGCAACTTGACGCAAAAGCCACTGAGCCATTGCAGCAGGGTGTCAGTACATGAAAAAACGAAGTAAATAAACTACCGAACTTTGTCCAACTCCATTGTAAAACTCCATAAAACTGCGGCAGTAAAACGAAGGAGCTACAGTATCACTGCTTTGATGACTGATAATACTGCTTGTGGTAGCAGCTGGTGCTTCCCAAGGAGGCTTCTGAACTTGATTTCCTGCTGAGAACCAAGCAGCATTCACCCCTACATTGTTTAACACGTATCACTTTTCACGCCATCAGTGCTATCGTTATGCATGACTGGAAAGGAAATCATGTCATGAAAATGCATGCTGAGCTTTATTCCCTTCCTTCAATGCTGTTTTTGTCCAAATAGTCGAGGAAATAGTTTTTACTATAGAAATGCACCATTATGTTCGATACACAAAAACAACCTACTTTATAATGTGGTATACTCTGCATGAAACCAATAAAAAACTGACACTGGTGATAAAGCTTATTCTTATTATCAGCAGCATTACTTAAGCCAGACTTAGTTGCACTGGCGGTACTCAACAAGCAAAGGACGCCAGGAAGACAGCTGCTATTCCCCAATATTTATTTTTTTGCTCCTCATAAAAAAACAAAGCACAAATGTGGCATGCATATTAAGCATGCCATAATAATGGCGGCCTGAAATACCTTTTGTAAATACTGACATTTCTAGTTGTGGACACTCCTTTCCAGCTTGTTCCATTACGAGACATGATTTCAAAATGAAACAAGCTGCCCGAGAACGTAGTGTCCATATTATCAAAGGATTCATTTTCTTCCTCACTTTGACATTTTTTTATGTACTATAATGATTCCATGCTGTTTCTATCACAACGTTATTTCTTTTTTTCTCATCAACTGCACATGGTGATATTTGTATAACTTTTCTTTTTCAACCCCCTCACTGTAATGCCGGACAATGGCGCTGTGGGTATTAAGATAAATAAATAAATAAATAAATAAATCAATTCACATTCTTGCCGTCCTCACTACTGAGGCGAAGGGTTCAGGGATGCATGAATATTGCCTGTGCAATGCTCACAATGCTTAGCTTTTCGGTATATCATGGTGCGCCTTTTTATCTTCTTTTCTCAAGCACGTTAATGAAAGCGCTGTCACTTATGGCACAATGAAACTGGCCAAGGCAGCGACTAGACTCTCAGTGGCACTCCAAAAGCACCCCACATGAAACAGAAGCCACAAGCAACGCTAAGGATATGAAAGATACAGAAAAAAAAATGGCCGACAAAACTGTCTTTCAGTTGCTTTGAAAAATTAGGAGATGACAATGTCAAGAGCCTTCCGATTTGCTTAGGCCATACTATGTTAAAAATTTTCAACTGAAACCAGCAGAGTAAACTTATAAGTATTATAATTATGCATGCCATGCTACCAGCCGCACATTACCTGCTTGATCGGTTACTGAAGAGTTTGGAAGTCAGCTTGGTGCTCTTGTTCAGGTTCAGCGTGGACAATGTCGAGTTGAAGCATGTCTCCTGAATCACCTGCCGCAACTTCTTCACCCATGTCTGCTTTGTCTCAAGTGAAGACGCCTGGGGAGATGAAATATAGACATTGGGAGACCATGTAGCAGAGTAATAAAAAAAAAACGGAACACCATGAGTACACACTGCACAGAAACAAACATAATTAGCCAGTGACTGCCTCATGACACACAACAACAGGCATGAGGAAATAACATGATATGATAACAAGCCCAATTATGCCATGAAGTTGCACACAAAAATGAATTTGTTGTTGAACTAAATGTTTAGATGACCACTTATTTTTTCAGGAGACACAGGGTTAAGTGTTTTATTTTTTCTTTCTTCTGTTTCTTTTCTTCCAAATGAAACTGTCAGATACCGTTGCAATGAGAGAGCACTAATATGGCAGAGGCAGAAACGCACAATACTACTAACAAAGAGAACACTGGTGCCTTTAATGCCAACGAGATTCAAAGCCCCCAAGTTGCAAGTACAGTAAAGCCTCGTTGATATGTTCCCAGTGCACATGCTTAAATTCATGGACATTAAATATGTCCCACAGAGTTGCACTGACTTTCTCCCAGTTAATACGTTCACAGACAACACGAGTTCCTATCTACTACATCTAAAATTTCGCAAGGTCGCAAATGTACAGCCATAAAAGTGGCCGAAACATGATGGCACACAACATGAGGAGCTGAAATGCAGCAGCAGCCAGCTGTAACAGTGGCTTCTCTGCAGTGCCTAGGTGCAAAACGGCGACGCGCAAGAAAAAAAAAGCTGTGCATTAACCAGTATATGCCTCGCGTCCAACATGTAGGCTACCGCTTTTTTACACAGTAACTCTAAAGGATTATTGTGTAAAAGCTTGTGCCCACTAGCACAGATTCAAAAGGGTCTAAACTTTTCCTGTGCAAGGGTTGTGTTACATACGTTCAGTTTTATGCATTGTGTGCATACAGAAAGATGGGCCGGTCTTCTCTGGCCGCCATTTTTGAAATTCGACCGCCATTGACTACATTGTAATTTTAAAGACAACTGTTGTGCATTGTTATAAGGAAATCACTGCACGTGATGTGAATTGCGATTTTAAAGTCGATGCCAAATGTTTCAAGCTTTACGACCTGAAACAGGCAGCGAATTTGGCTAGTATCCTACACTGTAGGAAGGCTCAAAAGTCGGTGTTGAAAAAAATATTTCCCCCACTCTAAGGATTATTCTGATTTGTGAAGTGAAATAAGTATTTTATATAGAAAAATATCTAAAATTTTCAAATTTCTGAAGTTGCGGCATATATGGGTTAATATCTGCGGGGATGCGACGGGAATAAGAGAAACGCAACCACTTCTTCACAGTACCTAAGGGCAAGGGGGCGAGGCATCTGGGAACTACAATGAAGCGCTTACATACGAGTGGGCCGGGACTGGGGAATACAATATGAAAAGAAAGTATGCCGCGAAAGTCAGCTGCTGTGATGGCTTCCCCGCAGTGCACCAATGTAAGAGGGCGCAGCATCCAAATATGACCAGGAAGTTTGGTTACTTTTGCCATCGCCATCTACAGAACGAATGTGTTGCCAAGTTCCTTCCAGGCTTAAGACAATGCATATGCAGACTGAATTCTGGAGACACTAGAAAAGAAGCTGCTCAGACCTGGTGCTAACGAATATGCTAATTAACTTTTCCATAAAGTGAAATTGCCAAATGTCTTCGTACCTTTCAACAGTCACATTTTTCAAAATTACGCAGTTTGGATTATGTGTTTTTCCGGATAATGCGCTTCCTCCCATTTAAAAAAACACATCAGCAAGGTTTTACTGTACAGCACTACTAACACACAAACCAAAGAAATCTTGCCCACCTTCAATATTATCTTGTTCTCAGACGTAGGTCCATGCTCTGTCCAAACGGCTGTCCACACGGCAAACTTGCACTCGTCCCCCTCAATATGCTCAGTTATGCCAACTTCAGACGTCTGAAAAACGAGCAAGCGTATGCAACATTGAAGTGCTGAGAAATGCTCAGAAAGAATTTACTAAGCATGTCAGCACAGTGCTGAGAAACAAGGACTAATCACACTCACCATGAGTTTCTGTTTGTAGACATATTTTACTTTGCCATTAGAATCTTTCATTTCCTTGCTGAAGAGCAAATACAATTCAAAGAGGAAGATGTGGCGCTCCCGACCTTTACGAATCAGCGCTCTGGAGTCAAAAACTTGGAAAGAATCTTGCAACACAACTTCACCTAACTGGTCAAGAGAAACCTGTTAAAGGAAAAATGAAACCACATGAAACCACAGCACAGTATACCGTATTTACTCGCGTAATAGGCGCACTCGCATAATAGGCGCACCCCTAGTTAGGGCGCGAAAAATCAGATTTTTTTATTTCCGCGCATAATAGGCGCACCCCGAACTTGGCACTGTGATCAATACTGTATTTACACGATTGCAAGCCGACGCCTCGCCACCTCTCAAGCTTTATGCTTACCACAATTTATAATCGCATCTTCCTCACAACATGCCTATTTGCTAATCCACAACATATGAAAATAAATGTAACTTACATCACAGCCATCCAAAAGGCTCAAATGCATAGCATCATTTGCCTTCTTTGGTACATTAAGCATGACCTCGAGCCCATCCTGAAATGGTAACAAGAGGCATCAGATAAGAACTTAAACTGAACAAACAGCAAAACACAGCTGACCAATAACCACTAACCCGAATTTCACCCTGTACACCATCTTCACAGCATGCTAGCAGATCCTTTAGAAGCAGCTGATACTTTGTTATCCGTTGCACTGGTTTAATCAAATACGCCGGGATAGGGTGAGGAACACCATGCTTGTGTTGCACTTCCTGAAATTAGCATAGAAACACATTTAATATACGAATTAAAAAGTTTGCTACGAAGACATTTACTACCACAAAGGGCAGCCAACATGTCACCCTCAATCCAACACAATACTGTCAAGCTAGAACTTGCTGTCTTCACACAATAAATAAAAAAGTAACTTCTTCCATACCTGTTCCAACTGAAGTAATAGTACTTTTTGGTTACTATGCCATGTTATCAACTAATTTACACTAAAAAGTGATTTCCTTTTTTGATACCATTATTCACACCCATGTTCCATGTTGGTGCTACTGACATACTTGTTCTTCCAGTAGTCTAAGAATGCCAGTCCTACCTTGCTGGCAATCACAAAGTGAACAAGGGGGGGTAAAATCTTAGAGTGTTTGCCACCATTTCGACAAGAGGACTTGCCTTCGTCCCTCTACCATGGACTACCTTGCTGGTGTTATTTTACCAATATTGAATTATACGCTCTCGCTTATTTTCTGAAGTCACACTAGTGAAAATGCCAGGGATCTTACCTCAAAGAACGCTCCAGCATGCTGAATAAGCAAGGCATTTGACTCCGGTTTATTTTTACAATATTTCACATATATTTCGAACTTTTGTGCCTGTGAAAGAAGAAGTATGCAAGTTAAACTCAAACAGCATGCAAATACAGTAAGGCACTCAGCAGTAAAGCTTACCCATGTGACAAAGCAGTGACCAACATCTTCAGGCATTGTTTCATACTTTTCAAGTTCTTTCAAGAATATGCTGCAAAAATGAGATTAGTGACAGGTGTCAGTGGCGAGGCACACTGGCATATACTTGGCATACTATCAGCCCTGTAAACAAGCTAACGAACAAGACTGATATCAATGCAAAGAAATATCTGCGACAAAAGAAAGCCTCATCCCCTTAGGCAAGCATATTTGACATGGATGATTTAAAATGCAGCTATGGGTGACTAGTAAACAGACTGAGAACAGGGCACCAACACTGAAGAACTTGACATTTACCTGTTATGAAAGTCGTAGATTTCCTCCATGTTACCAAACAAAACATGCTCTTTGCCAACGATACCAGGAGGCCTGTTGACCTCTGGGTTCCGCAACTCCGCCATATAGGTATGAATGCAAGTCTCCAGGTCCTTCACATAGGTCCGCTCTGTTTGCAGAAGCTCGGCCATAATAAACCTATGCAGATAAAATAAACCAAATCAACCCTGAGCAAAACAAAAAAGAAAAACAGTGCAACATACTCTTTTCTTCGTGCACTCTTGCGCTTTTCTTCGTTGAGTTCTTTCACTGCTGACTCCTTGACCTTGCTCTCTAAATTTGGATCGCTGTTACGGTCCAGAGAGAGTTCCTTAGTTTCCTAAAAAAAAATAAAAATAAAGATTAAAAGTGACATCACGATAATTTCTAAGCTTTCAGCAAAAAACCAAAATCTATTCAAAGTCCTCTCGGCTACAGCAAAGACTACCGAAACGAGCATCACAAGCCCTGTTAAGAACGTAGAATGTGTTGTACAAAACGTCTTGCAAATCCTGAGACAGAAGTCCCAAAGTACACTACTGCACGAGCACTCCTTTCCTGCCAGAGTGTAGAAAGTGGACACGCACCTCCACCTGGATGCCCAACTTCTGCTCCAGCTGGCTGCGATACTGGTCCATGCGAAGGCTGAAATCCTTGTAGCCTTTGTCCACGGCAGCAACCCAGCATTTGATGGCACTGGCATGAGCATGGCCCCGTTCAACGAGGCTGTCTGCCAGCTGAAGCAGCAGGCGCACTTTCTCCCGCGTCTCCTGCATCCCAGACAGCACGTGAGCCACTACTCAAGGACTAAGCAACAATTAAAGTTTGACATTCCAGCACAGCCTAAATTTGATATCAAAATGCAGCAGCATTCTTTACATGCAGTTATAAAGAATTGCAGTAGACTACCGCTGAGACGAACTCAGTTAAGAAGAAATCTTGGATGAGACGAACAGCATGAAACCATTTGGTTGGTTTCCCATAGACTCCATGCAAAAAAAAAAAAAAAAAAAAATTGTTGATGAACTGTTTCGCATGTTCTTTGGTAAGCACAGTTTTGCAGCAACCATGACCCACGGCAACTTCGCAAAAAGGTACTGGCGGAGCATCTTCGAGGCATTCTCGAAGCAGCCTAGAGAACGTTTCCTTGCCAGAACAGCATACCCCGTAAGAGAGCTTCCCCGCATCTATCGCTCACCCTCTCAAGGTAGCTTCCCCGCGCCTTCGCGCTCAATTGTGGAGAAGCGTCCTTGCAGGTGCAGGTAAAGCCTTTGCACCAGCCCAAGCGCGGTGCAGCGACCTGGCATGGCCAGACCATGGCGTCGCGCGCCCATCACCTGCCGCACACTGCCTCCAATGAGTGAAAAGGCGAGTAAGCACAGAGTACACCTGCTAGTTGAGTTGGATGGAATGATGTGGATGGAAAGATGTGAGGTAAACCTGCTCGTATACTTGATAACAGCCGTGCTGAAGAAGGAGTGAGATATGAGAGGAAAAGGTGGTCTTATGCTTTCAGAGACTGCAATGCATGACTAGCCAGCTGAGTCACCTTCAGTGCGCTTAAAGCCGTTGGGAAAGAAAAAAAAAAAGTGGTCACTGCTAAACGGTGAGAAAAAGAGTGAAAAAATAGACCAGACCAATGCCATTTTCAAGGAGGATGACATAAGCTTTTTCACACCCTGACTCTTTGTCCCACTTCACATACAATGCTCTCTTTGCCATTACACAGATATTCTGATGCACCAAGCATGCTCATATGCCCTTTTTGGAGGCACTTCTGACAAGACCCACAAATCTCTTCAAGTTTGCCTTAAAGGGAGTCTACTGTATATGTGCTTGCTTTAATAGATATAAACAAAAACTAACAAATCTAAATGTTCTCTAAGTTACCTCTAAGAACACCATCACAGAAAAATAACCTGCATCTTTCTTTTTATGTACTAATAACAAACAGACAAACAGAAAAGCATACATGTGGCATGTTCATTGCGAATAGAAAAGGTAAGAATACTTGCCTTAGCATTTCCCTTGAATTCGTTGTGTTCCTTGAGTAACCTCTCCGTTTCTTCACGACTTTCACCAAGACTGTTGTGACTGGTAAGGTAGTGTTCTCCTGTCTCTTTTATCCATCCTAAAGCCTGACAAAAGAGACAATGCATTGATCAGGCTCAGTCCCGGCTTAATAAAATATGGCATTATTTTCTTCTGCCAAGATCCATCCTGCAGCACAACACCAACAAAGAACACTGACATTCCCGTACACAGAGATGTCAAGACAAACAAAAGCCTGCTACCTCCCATTCACACAGAATTCAAATATTAACGCACTTGAGACAAAAGCTCCTCTCCCAAAAAATGGCTGCGAACTCCCCCAACTTGGCTATAAGATGTGCCCTGGAGACTGCAGGGTACATTATAAATGATGCTGTCCCCAAAAATTTTTCCTTACCGCGCAACAAGATCAGACAAACTAAATGCACAATATTAAGCTTTTGTCACTTCTCTCTATTTTCTTCCACTTGCGCCTTCACAGCATTACACTGCTTACCAGGGCAGTGGCCACTGCGATCATTTACAGTAAGCCGGCTCCCCCCACTATCCTCAGTAGCAGCATAGGTAAGTGCGGATGTTCACCTCCGCCTAGCTTTAGCACCTTTAACACAGGGCACAAGACCAAGTTATCAATTCAGCACTAAAAAAAGGACAGGCAATTTTCAATCTGATCAACTTTTATGCATAATTTTCGAAAGCTTTACACTTTCAAAAAGTATGCTCAACGATATTATATCTCCATTCTTGTCTGTTTGGGACAACGTAAAGGTCAATGAAATGCTAACATTTCACACAAAAACAATTATGTTTTCAACATTTCGTGACTATGTGAAATGCATCACAAAACAAAAAAAGCTACGGTCACAAATCCATCCTAGTCCCAATAGTGATGGCCTATCATTTCCTATAGCAGATGGTAACGACAGCAAGTCACCATGGACAACACACCATCATAAGTTAAAAAGTCTGAGAAGCCTGAAACAGGCAGATATGAAATAATGCAAGTGAAAAGAAGAAAAAATTTAATGCTCTGGCAGAGAAGAGAATGTTCCATGAGCCTGGTTTGCATACTTATGAGCTCTGGCTGTGGTTTGACACCAGCTGCTCTCCTTGCCACAGAAATAAAAATTATTAAGGGCCCATGCCACTTGTGCTAACCCTCCAAAAAAAATCTTTTTTGAATGTAAAAGCATGCTGCTTCTAGTGGCTAATAAAACAGTGCCATCAAGGAACTGGTACCCAATTTGAAATGCCCTTGTAGAAAGTTGGCTTCACAACGCATAGACCTTAACTAAGGAGAAGCCTACAAGCTGCTCAAGGGGCAGGCACGACAACCGCAACAAATTTATTTTTCTTGTTTGCTTTGATGTTCTTTTCTGTAGTACTCCATATCTATAAAAAGAAACGTGAGAGCTCAAACTTGTGCCACGTGCTGTGGCACTAGCAAAAACTTTTTTCACAGAAAAAAGTAAAAACCACACCAATGCTCTCCCATAAGACCTTAAGTCTATTTCAGAAGCAATCTTTCACATAACACATGTAGCAGCTGCATTAGCCAGAATATTTCAGGAGAAGCTCTCAAAACAGTTCAGGAGAACCCCCCCCCCCCCCCATACTCTTCCCCCCAAGTAGTCATTTCAAAGGTGAATAGGCGGGCTTAAACAACTTATACGACAGGTATCTGCATATACAGAGTGTTTCAAGTAACTTGAACCAAGGATTAAAAAAAATTGGCGCATCGTACCTGGGTGAAACAAACAACATACTGGTTCCCGTCGTGTGGCACTCCGCAGACTATTTTTTAAATTTTGCTCAATTAATTAATTAGCAAAAATTAATTATGCTAAATTTTTATTATTCATTTTATGGCCACAAGCGTTTCATTAAGTTGTAAAGGGGGTTACAAAACAACCGGTCCAGTTCTTTGTAGCACCGTTATCTTCTATGTGGTCTTACGTGATTTTGCTTTTGCGCTACCGTACTGTAGTAACCCCCTCTACAGCTTAACGAAATGCATGTGCCCCTATAATAAATATTTGAAATTTTGCATAATTAATCTTACCTAACTAATTAATCAGAATTTAAAGAATACTAGTGCCACATGATGGGAGACAATATGTCGTTGGTTTGGTATGTCACTTTTTTTTAAATCCTTAGTTCAAGTTAGGCGATACACCCCGTATATGAGTACACAGATTGTTGATACAGCTGCTACGGACCAAACATCATGACCAAAAAAGAAATCATGCCTCATGTAAGCAGTGGGTCGCCAAGAGAGCACTCAACACCTGCTACAGCAAAGAAAATGAAAGAACTGAAACTAAGGGACGTTGAAATATCGATTTTCAACTTTTCAATGATGCCAGTTATTTTTGAAGCTGTGTACTATAAATATGACAACAACTAAAGGTGTTTCATCATTATTATCCAATGATTGTGGACGTGTAAAATTTCGCATGTTAGCTTGTTAGCACTGTTAATGTGGTGTCATCACCCAAACAAAGCAGCTGTTGTGCAAAATTTGGATTATCTGATTTGCTGACATGAATAGAATCATAATTTTTTTTAGCGTGACAGGCAATTTCAATATGGAATGCAAGGAAATTACATTTTACTGTTGCATGTTGTGTCATAAAAAATTTACACATTTAGTTTGCTTACAAAGCTCTTCCTGTGAAAAGGTGTTCCTTCTTACAACTTATGCAAAAATAGACCTCAAAGGCTGAAGCTCTGTCCAAACACATGAAAAAAAAAAATCTGCATTTACTCAGCATCGCTGCAAAATCCGCAAGCGGGCTTCTCCGCAAGGCACGACAGTCGCGTCGAGGCGTTCTGTGGGAAAGCTCGTTTTCCAATTTCGCATACACCTTATCCATGCGAAAAGATGACCCGAGCATACCGTGTACCGTGTTACCGTTACCGGAGTACCGGAAGCCCGCCCACCCCCGCTGAGCACGCGCGCACTGCCGGGTACGTGGCGCCATCTGGCGCCGTCAAGACGATTTGCGCATGCGCATTGGCTGCGCGCGGGGCTTCCGGAGGTACAGTCCTTTTCACTACTAAGGTACTACAGCGAATTTGGATCACTGTGCGCTGTTAGGGCCATGCGATCACCAACTAGCCCGCACCATCCCCCAGTGCTTTTCAGTAATGCCAATAAGGCGGATCGTATGCAACTGGAGCAGCTGCCGCGGCGCGCTGCGGAACCCCTCAGGCGCTCAAGATGCACCCTAAACGTTTCAACCCGTCTTTGTCTAAAGTCTCTAGCACGCACTCTGGGGATATCGCGATGCTCTGTATCAGTCAGGAGCCATGCGGGAACCGCGCAACTGCGGGAGTGCATGGATGTAAGACTAGGTTTCGATACAACTGATCGGAGGGGGTTGGGGAAGGAGTGCAGTGAAGCGTTTGGGGAGAAATAGGCATAGGCGGCTGCTGAACAGTTATAAAGGGAGAACATCGCGCGCGGCGCGCCAGCGAGACGCAGCCGCGGTTGGCAGCGCGCGACCATCGAAAACACGGACGGCGGCGGGCCTGGGAACCCTCGAGGAGTTTCAGGCGTAGAACCCTCGGCGCTGGCAAGAATTAAAGCGCAACAAGAAAGTAGGAGAAAAAACGACAGGACAGGCGCTAACTGAACCCTCAGCGCCGTTTCTTGGAGCGGGAAAAAGTGCCTTAACGCGGAGAAACGATGCGCCCCGCGTCCGACTTGAACGCTTGCGTACTGTTAAGCCGAATGACATCATTTTCCCGACTGCATCTAAGATGCTAACGAAAACCGCAAGGCCAGAAAACGCCTGCGCCGCACGACTTCGCTGCCGTTGAGACGCGGCTGCAGCGGGAGGGGGGAGGGGGGAGGTTGCCCTTGGCGTCGATTGAGTCCAGCCTGCGGTCGAGGACAGCCCGGAAGGCAAGGTTACACAACTGTTTGACCCAGACAAGAAACGAAACGTCAGTGCAGCAAGCCGAGGCCATCGAAGCAATATCGATGACGACGTCGTCAATTAGGACGCGACACACGCAGCATCCGACCGTAGCGACGCGGAGGAAGTGAACCGTACGAGCGCCGAGAGAGACTCTTCTTCAGCGAGTGCTCTTGGCACGCAAAACAAAGGAAGTCCGGCGATTTATATAAGGAGCCAATCGCTGGCGGCTAAGGGAGAACGGCCCTCGAACGCTTATGCGATTCCGACGGACGGCACGTCGATATCGTGCGGCTGCTGATGGCGGCACTCGTGCGCGGACCAGGCCGCTTCCGCTGCCGAGATCGAAACGCTCGGACGCAAGCAGTGAAAACAACGAGCCTACTCGGCACCACGCAAAACACCGGGACGGCTCACAATCTCGACAGATACGAACCGAATCAAATGTCATCAGCGGAAACTCCCAGCCATGAGGCTGCGCCAGAATTACCCACAAATGCGGCCACCAGCAGATCCCCCCTCCGAGTGCGCCCCATCCCCTGGAGAAGAAGCGGAGAGGCGAGATGAATTAGCGACGCACACTTTTCTCCGCTCCGAAAAACACCTTCGGCCGGCAAACGCGCGCGAAAGCCAGCTAACAGCGGCTGCCCGAAAGCGGTGGCTCAGAATATTGCGGCTGCTGAGCACGGAGACCAAGGATCAAAACTGCGGCGGCCGCGTCTCGATGTAGGCGAAATGCAAAAGACGCCGTGTGCCGCATAAGCGCTGTCTGTGCCCTCAACTACGGCGCCTCTTTTACTGCTCAAGTGTCCACAGAAAGTGAGACAGTTACCGTGCCTTTTCTTCCCTCAACACCGATTCTCTGCGTACGGCACGTGTAGTAAACATGCAAGCCCCTCAGTGCTACCGCAGAAGGTGCACACGGCGTGGTATTCGAGCGATTTCCACCAGCACAGCGTTTTCAAGAAGTGCCCAGCTAACTAAAGCGGAAATAAATGCCGCGAATGATGCGGATTACTACTGAGCCAAAGTTTAGGAGTACTGATTTGGTGCGGATTCTGATCGAAAACGAAATTTAAACCAATGAGACTAACAGAGGGAGAGAGGACGACAGTGAAGCAGCACATGGTTTAAAGGGACCTGGCATTCCATTCTTCTCCCACCAACTGTAGCCGTCGAAATTCTTTTTGCCTATGGGTATTCCGCATTTTCCCTACTGGCTACTTGTGAGACTGCTCTCTTTTGTATTTTACCCTTCATAAAATTTGCGTGTTTGGGGAAAGCTGACTGAAGGCATTCTATTCGCGTCAGGTCGCATGGCGCCAAGCGCTATCCGCCACAACGAAAGCTTTAGAGGATCGCTGCCTGGCTTCCCCCCACACTCCGTGGAGAGTAGCATCCCTCTCGTCGAACCCGCGCCTCCTAACTTTCCTCACCCTTCTGGTGCATACCTACAGTGGCCAATCTGGTGCCAGTTGACCGGCTCCTGCTCCTCCCACTTTTATTACCACATCAGGGAAGCAGCACCGACACGCAAGGCCGTGGGTCCCCTTGATGTCACCCGCGCTTGCACACACCAACTGCACCTCTCACCTCACGACGTCGCCTTCAAGTACTCGTTACCGCCCTGTAAAAATGCATGCATGCCATGCATGCCCAGACGAAGACAAGTCCTCTTGACGAAATGATGGCAAGCACGCTGAGGTTTTCCCTCCTTGTTCACTTTGTGACTATCAAGAACTGTCTGACCAACCTCTCTCTACCATGCATGCCATGCAGGCGATTAACTCTACATGCGCAAAATATTCCACTTGCTTCCCGGCGCATGTGTTTTTCTGCACGTTCCTTTTTTCTGGAACGCCCGGCAGCTGTCTTGACCTAGGAAATGAACTCCACGTCTTCACCGCGAATTCTTCCAAGCACAGCGTGCGTCATTGTCACCACCGCGAAATCGCGCGAATTACAGCCAGCGCTCGCGCCGCATTCGCGCAGGCTTGCACATTGGTTTGCGGCGACAACTGTGGGCCGCGTGAATAGCTCACTGGCTGATGCCTCCCCTTTGCTACATAAACAGACTCAACTGTGTACGGATTGTGCTTCTTGAGTGATCCAAGCAGACTCTGCAAGTGGAATGTGGGCAGCCACATTGCTTGTCTCCATTCGAAGAGGAGCTCTTCCAAAAATCACTGTCAATCGCCCTCTCTTCCATCCCCACTAGGTCACTCTGAGTGACATTTAGAGCGTTGTTTCGGCAAGAGGTCGCAAGCGGGAAATGAAAGGTGGGAACACCGCTGACCCGGTCAGCAGAAAGGTGCATAGAGTTTTCTTTCCAGTTCCCTGGCCTTTGCCAGGAGACCAAGAACCCTGTATGTTTGCTCGAGTCTAGGCCCAAACGGAGTCCTGCCGCCCGCCTGTGCAGCACTGAAGCTCCATAGTTGGGAGGGCCTGATTTGGCTGGTCTTCCACAACCGCCAGCCATTGCCAGAGGCGACGCATGATGAGCCATCTATGTGCAGTCTGTGTCGTCAAGACGTGCTCCACACATTCCCCATCCTCCTTCGCGGTGTTTTGTGCTATTTAAACTTTTGGTCGGACGTGTGCCCCACGAGCATCCTTCGCTTCACAGGACTGAATGCTCACAAGTGCCACAGCCCATCTCCACATTCTGCACAGCAGCTGTTCACCACCAAAGTCTGCAAGGGAAAATTTACATTCCAGCCACAAGTAGCCAGCCCACCTTGTGTGAAACTAATTGAGTTTTGAGATACGTGCAACATGCACAGTCACAGATGAGACAAATTTGCCTTCATGAAATCAGGTTCGGTCTCTGTAGGGCCAGTCTGGGAGAAAAGCAAATTCCGCTTTGTAAAAAATCACAGTTAATCTCTTAAGGAACCTGACAGCACACCCTTTAGCTTTCTCTTGTATTATTTTCCGACTTCACTTTTCACGCATGTATTTGTGCAATACAAATTGCGAGTTCTAACTTGCTTAAATTGCCCAGAGCACAGTAGGAACCAAGGCATCAAGGAGCACCCTCACAAACGCAGCTGGTGATTGCATGGGCTCACAAACCTCTACCACACTTGATACACACCGCCACCTTAGACAGGACAGTGCCAGCAGTTCAACGCCCAGCGTAAGTAGTTCTCATCGGAGAAGCTCACAGATAACACAATGTATTTCGAGTAAACCTTTTTTTGTCCCACTGATGTCCATTTCACAACAAGCTGCACTATTATGCAAGCTTTATGCAATGTCTTTCAAAATGACCACTATTGATACATTGTTCATGGTACTTAATGCACACAGAGAATGCAAACCACAGATATTATAAGTTTAAATATTGATATCAGTGCTGGCCAAATGTTTAGGGGAATCCCCCAAGGTGGAGTAGATTTGTAGAGCAGATATGCTAGCTGTCCCGGTTAGCTCGGTTGGTAGAGTGACTGCTCAAGTGAAGCGGTGGTCAAGTGAAGCGGTGGTCAAGTGAAGCGGTACTCCCTTACTGATATCAGTACCCACGCATGCTTTAATGGGTTTATAACATTAATGTGACATATTTTCTTATCTTTTCACAAGTCTGTAGTAGAAGTTAACCACCAAAATATAGGCAAATTTTGCAAATCACTTTATTTGGCTTTGCACTCCATAGCAGGCGACCAAAAGAGCATGCACTTCAAAAAAATAATGGCCAATCTAACATGGTTAGGCTACATGTGAATTAAGTTCATGAACCGTTCAATTTCCCCTTCAGTTTTGGTGCTCGGATCCGCTGCACATAGATGGAAGTTGATTAAGGCGACATCCAAAGCACAGCACGAGAGACTGGCAGTTAAGCACGCGGGTTGTTCGGCTCCAGCAATAGCATAGTGGTCTAATGCAGTGGCCAGCAAAGCTGATCTGTTCACGCTGCCATGGGTTCGAAACCCGCTCCCAGCCATAAACTTTAGTTAATTTTATTGCAGGTCAAATTTAGCCCGACAGACAACGGCGAAATTGGCAAGTAGGGGTCTTAGTGCCAACGCATTACAGAACTACCTATCTCTCTATCAGGTATAATACATTAGAAGTACACAAAGATTTCAGAAGCTTAGAATCAGAACATATGACAAAATTACCGTATATCAGTGGTGGGAATGCCACAAGTATTTTGATACAAGCTTTGCAGCAGGCAAAAGTTAAATTTGGAGCAGCTTCCTTGTGTTTTGTAGAAAGAGCCCGATGCTGAGAAAGGTAAAAACCGTAATGCAAAGGGTGTTTCAACTACCCTGTACCACGATTCTAAAAAATGGCAACCTGCTGCACAATGATTTGAATGGTGCAGGATTGTAGGCAGTTGCGTGTATTTATTTTTATATGTGCCCAAATTGACTTACTGTTTACCAAATAAAAATTAGCCAAATTTTGTACTTTTAAAATCATCGCAAACTTCACTCTGCAAAAGCAGCAGAGAAACACCGAGAACAAACCGAGAAACACTCAATTTAGTTGTTTTCGTCTACATCACTTTAGCCAGTTTTTTTATTTAAACTTTAAGCCTGCGAGATTAAAAAACTGGCAAGTGACTGTGCTCCTTTGTCGTAATGTTAGCACTCTCAAACACGCTCTGATTGAACGAACTAAGTTAGGGAAAGCCAGGATGATTAAAGAGACCACCAGTCATAGTGACTATTCCGAGATGAGCACAGTCCTTTGTTACATTAGAGTTACGATGCTGCAGCAGGAGCACGACCATGCCGTCGCCATTTCATGCCATAGCAGAGTTTTCTTGCAGTCTAGCATGGCTGAGCCTCTCACGATGAAGTGTTTTATTGCACATGCACAATCCTTGTCTCAAGGAGCATCGCTATTTTCCTCCCCTGATGGGTTCAGCATTGCCATGTGACTGCTACACACTTCGTAGCTTTAAGTGTTTGCGACGAAGAACCCCGTTTCAAGCTTCCTCGCATCGTAACTCGACTTCAAGCTTGTGCAGCAGGCAACGCCCAGCAATGACACAAGCTGAAGATCATGTGCGTACAATGTGGTAACTGTACGCCAACCCACGGAGAGTCACCCAAACATTGTAAGTGGCTCAATTTAGTTAGAAATCCTATTTGCAAGACCCAACTTTCGATGCTTAGAGTTCGAATTCATGTGGTTCTACTGTAGAAACAAACCAGAAGCTTGGACCTTTGCGCCACTGTTAGAGCGAGCACGAATGAGGTCCGCGGAACTGAGCTACTACCTGGAGCGAGTCCGAAACCGCAAGCTTTGTCGCTATCTTACATTAACCTTATGGGACAAGTGACGGTGCTGCACAAAAGCCCAATAAATTAGCAAGACCAAAATTTCGCACTACATAAGCCACCTAAAAACAATTTTTTTCTTTGCAAGTGCATTTGCCATGTTCAGACAGGCCAGTGGTAGCAACACCACTGAAAGAAGATGTGCAAAACACATGTGCATCATGTGCTAATACAGTCAACAACCGAAAATTCAGATGCCTGATTATTCGGACTTTTTCACGACACTGCGACATGGCCCATAGAGCCAATGTATAAGAGCTCCTGAAATTTCGGACGCACCGCAACTGACTGCTCGATTTTTTGGACCTCGTTCACACTCGCCGCCATATAATGTGTACAGTGGAACCTCGAACTGAGGAGAGATCAAAAACTTGATCAAATAAAATGAAATTCAAGATTAAAGGTAGCCTCGTAAATTGTGAGGCTGAAATTCTGCCCAAGCAGGCACACTGCACCCATGTGGTTTCGAATTTGTACTGTTCTTGAACGTCGTACGCCACACAAACTTTTAAACAATTGAGTTCACGGAACTCATCTGTGCCGAGTCTTTCGTCCCAAATACGGGAAGAGGTAGCAGCGAAGCGCGCGGGAGGCGTACGGCCTCATGGAGACTGCAAGTGCAGAATAAAATAATGGCACATTTCAAAGTGAGCTAACAGGGTACCCACGACAAAACGCACCGCAATCCTGCCTTTTCTATTGTAAAAGCCTAAACTGATCTTTCGATAACAGGTAAGATGCCCTCATTATACGCAAGCCACTACAGAGTGCATATCACCGGATATGATGCTGATCCGGTGATCAGCATCACCGGATCAGCATCCGGTGATGCTGATCCGGCTCTAGTCGCTGGGCCTAATTACGAAGACCAACGCCAATGGAGCGCTTTCTTCGGCCGTTTATCGGTTGTTATCATTTCGCCATCTTCACGTTCTCGTTCTGGGCCCTTCGTACTGCGGTAGCAGCGCAGTTCCTGTAGCGCAGTTCCCCAAGAGGCATGCTCGCTTTCACATCTGAACTTTGTCCCAACACGTGCGCTCATAGGCGACACGCCGAGGGCAGCACAGCAGGCCGAGCTCGTGAAAGCGATTGCTGCCCACCATCTGTGCACACGACGCACAGCAAAATTTAGTCATGAGAAGCTTCAGAATGTGCACAGAACTCCTTCCTCCCTTCCTCCGCAATAATGGCAATAAGTTCCAATTTTTATGAATAAATTTGATTTTCCGGTCGTTTTCACCGTCCCTAGAGAGTCCAAAAAATCCGTTGTCGACTGTAATAGGTAGAAATGGGCTAGAAGGCAAAACAGGATGGGGTTGGATTCCATCAGCCATCTTTCTAATCACTCAACTCAAGCCAGCTTCTTCAAGTCCTTGGGGCCATGAGGCAAAGCGTGCGGTGCTCACGAAAAAAAAGTGAAGCTGGCTATGAACGCAGACAGAGAGAAGTGCGCGTCGCTGAGAAAGGAAAAACAGTAAAAATGCAGTGAAGAGTAAGGAAGAGAAGAAAACGGTGAACATTCTTTGCATGGCAGCGCAAAGCACAGGGAAGCAGCGGCAAGAAATGGAGGCGAGACGGCACTGCAAGCACAGCACCACCTCTCCTCGACTGTGTCGCGCGCTTAATTATTGCCGCTTAACCGACGCTAAGGCTACAGAAAATTACGCCACGTTCACGCAAAACTTTGGCTTTCACAAGAAATCAAACTCGCATTACATTCATAGCCACACTGTATTTGTGAAAATGCAGTATTTCCTCAAGACGTAAACAAAATTGAAAAAGTGATAGGATGAAATGTGATAACTGAAAATAAATAATTATCACATAAAGGGACAATAAGAGCTGGATGGAAGGTATCTGTGAAAGTTTCTTTTATAAATCAACACTGAGTTTAGTAAGCAGCCAATTAATTACCAGAGAGCACCCTCAGAGCTATGTTATCATCACAAACTGATATGGTAAAGACTTTTGCTGGTCCGAATTACTTTACTATAGAGGGGTTCTACTGTAGAGCACAATTTTAATTTTCCCAGCGGACCCGATTAGCCCACGAATTAACGATATTTTTTGTTTTTTTTTGACACGCACAGCCCCTTGCATCCTGCCAGGAATGGGCATCAGCACGAGGCACACACTACCCGCAGCTCGGCCGGAACTACTGTAAAAGCCTATATAGGTTGGACCGGAATATGGGTCAACCCCCCAACTAAGCAAATCTAAAAATGAAAAAAATCTTTTTCAATGGCAAAAGTACCGAAAGACACCCTTACCTTGAAACCAATGCGACTCAACCGATTCCACAATGGTGACAGTAAATATTTTGATTTAGATGCTGCTCGTATGTACACCCGACCAATTCTTTAACAGTATCCCACGACCATCGACTCGCGTGCTTGTCAGAGCCTTATTAACGGCGCTGAGCGGGGATAGAAACAAGATACGCACGTGTACACATGCGCTTACTCTCGCTTCTTTCATCGCTCCGTGCCGTGATAAGGTGCTGACAAACTCGCGAGGCGATGGTCACGCGATACTGTTAAAGAATTGGCCAGTAAAGGGAAGGGCACGAAGTGTGCAAGCGTTACTTTGAGTCGTCCGAACTCGAGTCGGATGACGACTGCTTCTCGCTGCCCACGTCCCATAGAGCATCATCCTCTGTGCCGTCTAGCGCGTTGCTTATGCTGCACTTTCTAAAAGACTTGCGCACCATCTCTGCAAGGAGAGATTCCCACGCCTACAGCATCCAGCCACAAACAGTCGCAAGTGGTGGGCGTCGCAGGAGGCCGGTGGGAGTGGTCGGGTTGTCGCCCAGCATCCATTCATTATAGACCAGATTCTTTTACCCTCACACGCAGGCTGCTGGCGCGCCCCTACTCTCGACACCAGTCGCCATCTATCGGCGCGCGCGGACCGATGGACTGCGGGTCGCGCCGGCGCCGCGCGTAGAATGCATGTTTACGTGTTCGCTTCTGTCGTTGTAGTGCTTCATCATAACGTATGAGGGTGTGTGCTGTGCGTCACTACTCATATTTTCCCTCTACCAGACAGCACTGCGGTTATCTTGCGCGCAGTTAGTCGTTAACGTGACATCTCCGAGTTTTTTTCCGTTCATCTGGATGTGAGTAAGTGCGGCGAGGCAGTGCGCGTCTGTCTCGTTGTTTGTGCCCATCATGATGATATTGATGATTAGCGCTCGTGTCCTGTCTTCACCTTTTCTGTGTCTCGTTCTTCGCGCTACGTTTTGCAATGATGATATTCTGCTAGCTCAGGATTCTAAACGCTGGCACCGCAGCGGC
Source organism: Amblyomma mixtum (assembly GCF_055824585.1). Taxonomy (NCBI): domain Eukaryota; kingdom Metazoa; phylum Arthropoda; class Arachnida; order Ixodida; family Ixodidae; genus Amblyomma; species Amblyomma mixtum. Next base: position 46,755,825 of record NC_143014.1, read on the forward strand.
GACGCTGCTCCACCGAGTCGCTGGTGCGGCGGCGCTGCTCAGGGAAATTCTGGAATAGTATTGCAAACAGCAAGGATTTTTCCCGCTAAGTAGTCGGCCAGGTAGCGTGCGGACTGGAAACCGGCACTTCTAAGCAGATTTCTGCGCTGGCGTGTCGTTTGTTGCCGTCTTTTACGTGCGCTATCATCTATGATAATTTTAGGCGCAGGAATGTGGATTTATTGATTTGAATCAGTGGTGTAGTAACTGGATAGACGAGCTGCAGACTGAAGGTTGTCCCGATGAAGCGCGTGTTTTCGTTCACCTCCTTGCGCTGAGCTTGCTCTAGTTCCCATTAAACACATTTCACGCACAGGATTGTAAGCACGACCGCTACCGATTTCAGTTCCTCTTTCCGCACGCATGTCATAGAAATCAAAGGGGGGGGGGGGGGGGGGGTAAAGGGTTTAAAGTAGTGTCTTTCTGCTTTTGGTATCTACCTTAATCATGGGAAAATGCGCGATTTTAATACATTCATTCACACTTAGCCAAACGCCTACGCAACGCTGTCACACGCGGCGAGAGCTACCGAATAAAATGAACGCGACTTCGGACCTCAGAATTCGTGAAAGCTGGATTCGCTGCTAATATCTATTCAAGCTTTTGATAATTTGAGCAAAAGTACGTTTTTATGCGCCAGGTTGCAGAAACCATGACAAATTTTGTTTTTTGTTGGCGCTGCGACTCAGTTAAGCTCACAGCGGTAATTAGTTTTGATAAACTGGCGCACCACGCATGCGACAAGAAAGCCCTGTTTATGGGTGGTACTTTATGGCCGAAGGATTAAGAGTGCATGGGAATTGGAACTGCAAGCTAGCCACACACCATATACTTGATATTGAACAAAAAGTTTTTTGTTTTTTTTTGCAGTGGAGCACCAAGACGGTAGCGATATAAGCAGGAGCGCGCGTTCTAAGCGTCAGCACAATTCACGTGAATGTCAAACTAAATGTCATTAAAACGCATCAATGTGCTCCCTTTGATAACGTGAAATACTTCCTGCCACACAGCCACGCTGCGGAAGTATGCTCGACAATGTATTTTTAGCGCCCGAAGCGCGGCTATATGCAGGCGCGGCCGCGGAGCTGCCGCAGCCCCGCAGTCCCCAAAGAAGCGCCCGCACCGCGGCGCACCAGTCGGCGGAAAATGGCCGCGCCCAGGAGCGGCTCTGGATTCTGGTCTATAGAGTTCGTGCACTCTGTCTTTAAATGGCTTATTTAGCCGTTTGTAACAAATAACTTTGTGACAACCGAAACGCGCAGTGCCACAACGCTGCCACACCGCGCTGCTGCTGATGGCGAAGGTGATGGAGGCTGTTGACTTCAGCCGCCCAGTGCTGCAAGACTTCCGTAGTTTTTCCGCCAATGACCAGTATATGACGGGGGTCGACTTTTCGCCACGGTTTTTTTTTTTAAAAGTTCGACCTATATTCCGGTTTTTACGGTACCTTAGACTCGGCAAATAGGTCAGCTCCACATATACGTAGACACACCCCTAATTTCAGATCAAAGCTCCTAGAAAAAAACGCTGCTCTATATGCAGCAATATACAAGATACAACAGAAAAGCGCAAATTTTACAGTAATAAAAAAAGAAAAGAAAGAAAGCTCAAATAATTGGTGTACCTTCTGCTTGGTGCTTCCACTCAACGTTATAAAGCTACAAACAGTCAGAAAAAAATGAAACCTCGAAGCGATACTGATAGCGCTTCAGTTTATTGAGCAACCATTAATGCAGAAAAAAAAAAGGAACCTTTTCGTTTACCCTCACTGAGAAAATTCATTCACCTATGAATAAAAATCAGACAAAAGCGTCATGTCTTTAGGGTGAGGGACACTTGTGCTCCCTCTGAGAAATGAGATATGAGCATGAGTTTCAGCGCAGCTGCTTATCACTGAAGCCTTGGTGCCCGCTCCTCAGGAACAACGAACAAGACAGTGGAGCAACACAAGTGCAAAAATCGTTTTAAATGGTAAGTAAGCTTAGGAAGAAGCACAAAAGTTAAACGGTGCAAAAATAAGCAGTAACTACAGCAGTTTCTGGTACAAAGAATGTGTATTACCAAATCTGTGATAGAGCAAAAAACAATCAAGCACATCAGCTTGATCTGCATATGAGTAGAAAGCAATAATTTTATACTGCAGGTCTGTCACACCATCAAATGAAACACAAAGTTCAGCCCATTTCGCAGCCCTGCCTTGAAAGAGAGCATAACGTCACCAGTGCCACAAATCAACTCCAAATAATTTTTTAACAATAAATCACTCAAAACATTATCTCCCTGTGAAGTAGCAGCTGTGTGTGAGCACACAAATGGATGTGAGCAGGGACACTCACCTGTTTCGCACTCCTTTCGAAGAGTACGTACTGCTGGCACTGGTCCAGCCGTTTCTTGCGCACGGTCCAGTACTCCAAGACCTTGTTCTCTTGCTTCAGCAGTTGCTCCATAAGAGCTGTGGAAGGGGTCAAAGAGAATAAGATGCTTACTGCATGGCTCACACAAGACAACACATACTTACGCACTCAGCTCAGACGTCAGCTGACAACACAGGAGCAAAGTACTGCTGCCTGCAAACTTGAAATGAATGATCAAGTACACAGCTCGGACTGACGTTAGCACCTCAGCGTGTTGGCTGCTTGGTATGAGACTGTCATAAGGAGGCTGCAGGACACCCACTATCGTGAGCCACCACAACCACATCGTGCAGCAAGGTCTTGGGCACCGTGGCCAATGCTCCAGGGTGCTAATGTCAGACCAAGCCATGCGCTACAGAATTCATGTTAAGTCTATGGAGGGCAGTGCATGACTCTTCTTTCTTCTCAGTGCAAAACGCTTTTTCTTGAGAGTCATGCGCTGTCGGGTGACAACAGAAAGAAAGAGCTCTAAGAAAGAGCTCTTCTCATCCTACTCCTCCTTTCTTGTCCATTTCATTTACTACTGACACATTGCTGGACCTGAACAGCGCACTGACAGGGTGCCCAAAAATCGTGACCCAGCCACGATGCAAGCGAGCACCTACCTTTGACCTTGGCTTCGGGGCCCCGGCAGCTCGCATCCCCGTGACCTGCACAGTGCTGGCTGCAGCGGGCCGTGTACTTGAGAAAGGTCTCGGCATTACGACGAGCCATAGTGCATGCTTTGAGAAAAGCCTCTTTCTTTTCCTGGTGCTTGGTGAGAAGCTGGGCCAACTGGGCACCCCGGTCGGTGCCTTCCAACTCCTCCCCAGCAGCACACCAGTCTTCATCGCGTCGGTACTCCCGCTCAAGGCTATCCAAGACAGAGTAGACCTGCCAACCACAGAGAGCCCATCACTGATGTTGCCATCATATATAAGCTGCATGCTGAGGTCCCAATTAAATGTGATTTTTGCAGTGCCCATGCACCATAAACTAAAATGCAGTGCCCATGCACCATAAACTAAAATGCAAGGTTTACTTCCTCCATTTCAGTGCCTGTCAGCCACCTGGCTCCTGTATCTAACCATAGAGCCAAAACAGTAAGCACATATTCACTGCCAGATAATGCTTTCCTCAGCTGGATTCCAAATGCCATCAATTCAAAAAGGAAAAAAAAAAAAAAAAAAAGCACAGGAGTTCCAGCGCATCACACGACACCAGTAGTAGAAGCACTTAAGAAACACTGCAATCACCTGCTCCGCTGTCTTGTAGAAGCGCAAAGCAGCCGTGACCATGCGATGTCGATCCTCAGCATGAGTCATCATACGATGCCACCACGTGTCAACAGCCTCCGCGACAGCCCGCACGGCTGCTGGATCATAATGGTTTGCTTGCACAAGAGACTCTGCCCTCTGCTGAATCTGAATGGCACTCGCATGCGTTTTCTGAGAAAGAGAAAAATGAGAACATACACAGTTACTTTTGCCTACTGCCAAGCTGCACATTTACTGTACACTTACCAAAAGGCCCTTAACATTTCTGAAAAACAAATAAATCTTGGCTCCCTTATAATTTACCATTATTGCCTACCCTCATTCCCCTGTGAGCTGTCTGCGTAGGCTATCTGAAGATGTGAACAAACATCAAGGCTTTACATTAAGGTAATGTGCCTCCAATGCTAGTGGTAGGACAGGACTGCAGCCCAGGCTTGTGACAACGAGTAAGAAGATGTGCAAGGACACCAAGCTGCACACATAATGCTCAGTCTGAATTAGCAGATCCCCTGCAACAGAGTGGATTCATCTGGTCACACTGATCATAAATGCATATTTTACGCATTGTACACATTTGTTTAAGACCTAACAATCAGTTTAGGAGGCTTTTTTAAAGGGACTACAGTATTAACTTGGATCCTGAACACTTTACTTTGTCAAAGCACTCAATTATTCAAGACCTAAACAATTATTTCATTTGTTCAGCATGAAAAACTGCTCTTTAGCCAAAAAACATACAACTAGCTTGCCTCCAGCGGGCGATGATCATCCGAGTGCGCGTCTCCTGCGTGTGGCCCGGGGAAAGACAGGTGAGCCATGAACTTTTGTCGAGCGACGCGTGCGCTCCGGACAGTCTCGAAGCGGTCCTGTGGCCACGCGGCAGTGCGTGCACCCGTGACAGAACAATGGTGAGCCTCTGTGCGTTCATCAAGCAGGCGGACTTGACTTCCCGCTCGCTCTACGCCAGGTAGTGCACGCGTGACACGAACGCTCCGTGGGTGCTACCTCGGACGGTATACGCGGCCGGGCGCCCCACCCCGGCCGCTAGTGCAGTGTGCCGCGCGCGCGATTAGTCCGAGACAGGACGCTACGTGCGCGTGGCTATGTACATAGAGTTTACTTCTTGTGTAAGTGATTGTGCGCAGTGGCCGCTCGCGCGCACTTATTTTCGGACAATGCTTGGACATTAGCGCGCGAGCGGCGCGAACTTGATTACTTTTCTATTTTGTAAATAGTGTACAAAGCTCTCCCCTGTCCTTTCTTGCTGTCGCTCCCCTCTATATTCTCCTCACTATCCTCTCCCTTTCCCTTTCACTTCCGCCGGCTGCAGCTCGGGTGCTTAAGATATTAGATAGCAATTGCCGCGGCCGGCAACACTCTTTTGCTTCACTTTTTTATTTTTAAATAAACCACTACCACCACCAGAGTCATCGAACTCATGACATAAAAATTGCATGCCATGACTAGGCTGGCCACATGCAAGATACTGCAATTTCTTTTTTTTTTTCTTGCTGTTTTGATGCTTTCTGTGCTTAGCAATTCGTTATTCATGCATAAATCAGAGCAATCACTCCCGGCCATGAAGCCCCCGTTTCATCGTGCTCTGAGTGCCATTCTGTTAAGAAAAAATTTATTCAGTGCAGCCAATAAACTTGCTGATCACTAAATCATGATTATAAGGCGAGGTACTTTGAATACTTGACGTTTACACTGCTTTCTCTCTTAACGAAGCCCTGTTTTCAAAGAAATCGGCATACTTGCCATCCTTGAGAAGCGCTCATCTATCTAGACTCACTTCATACCCTGACGTAAACTCTTCGGCTCTCATGAAAGCAATGTGTTGCTCACCTCTATTGCCAGCTGAAACTGTTCATGTTGGGAGCGTGACTGCTCAGCTTCAGGGAGGCAAGTTGGAATCGCAAACGTGGCAGAGAGCATCGCCTCTCCATTTCTGATCCATGTGTTCACCTGCAGAAAACAACAGGAACAAGGTATGCATGATGAAGAAAAACACTGAGCCAAAAACTGGAGGGGACACTTTAAGCTCAGCCTTAAGAATATGACGCGATAGCGTTGATGGGCCCCTGTGGCGGCCTAGAGTCCTCTTTGAGTATCACTTCACAAACGTGGATATTGTTCTTTCGTTCCCTATCACGTAACGCTTAACCCACCCTTAAGAGTACAGTGCACAAGCATCAGAGATCCCTCCCATGCAAATACTCCTGTCGTCTAGGTTCTGCCTACATGCCCTTTACAATCATACATTTTGGAGAGTCCTCATACCACCATGAAAACCTGCATATAATACGGACCCGCACATAATACAAGGTGTAATTTGCAGACAGCCAGAACAAAAAAAGGTTTAAGGCAGTCAGCTTGAAGACGTTAGGTCGAACGTCCTCGAAGTATTTCTCAACGGTATGCTGGATACGATGCGTGTAGCGCGAGTGCCAAATATCTGGCAGGTATAGTTGCGAGTAGAAAAGATTAGCACTATGATGTCACCAGAGCGGCGAAAATTGCACCATGTGGCTAACGCTGCGCCATACTTTGCGAACACATCTGGCACTTTTGTTACCGGTGTGATCGTAACCACAGTGCCGAGCGTTGCTATCTGCCACTCCGGTGGCATGTGACTAGAGCTAATCTTTTTTACTCGCGAATGTACAGATCCGGGCGCTGTGCTCGTGCCTACTTGCATCCTGCGCCGCGAGCATGCGCACACCTGTTCCGGCATACACATGGCCGCACAGGCACACACGCTACAGAAGTGTCTGTAGTTGGAGCTTTAGCGATTGTCATTGTTGGGTGTACTGTCTTCGAAGAGGCCCTTGTCAGAGATATCTTTCCATGGAAACACGTCTTTGGTGCCGTTGGGCTAATTCAATATCCCGCACTCCTTGAAATACCAACCGGTGAGCTCCTCAGGAATGCTGGCCCAAGTGTTCGCAATCCAACTGCACAGTGTGGTTGGGGAGGCCCGAGTCCAGAGGCAGTAAATGCAGCCTCTCCCTACCTCATCCAGACCGTGTAGCAGCGCTTGACAGGGTACCGATTCTTACGGCAGCTATGGTTACCTTCTTTTTAAAAGCAGCCGAGTACTGCTTTCGCAGTACCGATACAATGGGACCATCCTGGGCGTTGCAAGGTCAGGTCAGCGCGTAGTAAATTGTCTTCGAAATGAAACTACCAACCTGCGCCACTGCTAGACTGTGCCTCTGGTATGGGAATGCCCGAGTGAAGATACATGATGACCATGATCACGATCATGAGTCAGGAGGTGAAAGGCAATCTTGAAAGAGTGCCCAGAGCATTACATTTTGATGACAAAGAGTCATCATTTATATTTATGGTTCTTCGCTGGTTTTATATTTTTCAAATTGGGGGGCAAAAATCAGGCACTATTTTTCAACTTGGTAAATAAGGAATAAATGGGTTTTTCGTGGAAACATTCCGAAATTCGTGTTTTCTCAGGTTAAGTTTATAAACTGTAATAATTTATTCGATATTTTTTTTTAATCAGAGGGTAAAATTAGGGCTATGTTTCAGGCTGGCAAGCGGGGAAAAATCTCAGTTCTCAAGAAAAAATTCCAGAATTCAGCGTTTCTTTGCTAATTAATAATTACTAGCAGTAAAGAGCCTGGATCAGTTTTGGGACATCAAACATTTTATTCATACAAACTGGTCATCGACTTTTTACAAGTCGTTAACATATCTAATCATCTGCTTGCACAGTATTTCGGTTTCCATACGAGACCTGTCCAGTCTTCGGAGGCATCTCTGCTGAGAGAACGCTGTCTCAGCATCACAGTTTCCATTAACTATGCATGACATTGTCAAAGCGGCATTTGCTGGCCCGGCGCAGTGCACAGTTCTGTCGTGCGTGCCAATAGTCTGCAACTTCAGCACCTGTATTAGTATTACTGTATTATTGGTTAAACCCCTTGCGAAGTGTGTCTACATCGTCCGTCACGGAAATCAAGAGAGGTACTTAGTCATTAAACGACTGACTCAGCAGCCACTTCTGGAATGGATCCAGAATGGCTCCCAATTTCCATACCGTCAAATGGTTTTGTCTTTGTCATCGGCCGCCTCTCACAAGCGCTTCAACTGGGGGCAGAGTAGTTCTGCGGACACAATACTGGGAACATTTTTTTGTTATTATTGCAACAAACTTAATGTCAAACATTATAAGCAGATTGCTCTGGTTTTGTCTTATCTGACGGTCAATTTCATCAACACCATGTGCTCCAGTGTTTCGAAGTAAAGTGCCATCCACTTGGAAGTTTCAAACAAAAAGTGAATAAATATTAAAAAAGCAGCGATGGATGTGCCCCCTACCTGGCTGGCATCTTTATCCAACTGACACAGCTGAATGCACTGCTCCAAGCGAACTCGCTTCACCTCAGCCAAGTCTTCAATGTCCATCTCACGTTCATGCAGGAACTCCAGCAGGGTCTGGATCCTATTCTGGGCATCGTACTGGCTGTCTGCCATGAGCTGAACGCCTGACGACTCCAGCACCTGTTGTGAAGGTGCACAGTCATGTATTAACACTGATAGTTAGTCAAGCTGGTAAAGATTCATCATTACCAATAGCATCAGAAGGGCAGATGCGACACAAATGAAAAGAAACAGGACAAGCTCTTTGTCCTATCTATTTTCATTCACGTCGAGTCTGCCCTCCTTGCACTCTTCTTAATATTGTGCACAATCATGGTTGGCCAGAAAAGCAGCAATAAAGCGGTGACCCTACTGCCCCATTTTTCATATCTAGAAGAGGCAGCAAATAACCAGGAAGAATTTAGGACACTCCCCCCTTCCAAGCAAGAAATTTTCAAGCGGAAAACCGCATTAGCCCCAATTTTTTTTTGGACAACAAAAATTTAGAAATGCACTATGCAAGTAGTTCTTGCCACAAATGAGGGCTGACAATATTAATAAACAAGTAATAGTACAACGGAAATCAAAGTGCATGCATGTGCAATGTGCCCTGAAAATTTGCAAACACTAAGTAGAAGCTCATTCATTCGAACTTAAAATAATGTTTGAATTATCCGAAGGCTCAAATTACCAAATTACTCGAAAAAAAACTGTCAATAACTGCTTGCATCACGGTGAATTTATTTAAGCACAGGTATGCCATCAGTGGAAAGGTTGTTGCTGGACGGCGGCAGGCAGTTGACACGGACAATGCCAACAAAATCGAGGATGTGTGGCACAAAGTAACGCACAAGTACGAACCGTGCAACATATATTACACGGACGAGACCGCTCTGTTTTGGCAGATGCTGCCAAGCAAAACCTTGGCACTTAAAAATGAGAAGTGCTATGGCGGCAAACTCAACAAAGCATGTGTGACGGTCCTTCTTAGGGCGAATATGGACGGCTCGTCGAAGTTGCACCCACTTATGATCGGGAAGTTCAGGTTGCCGATGTGCCTTCGAGGGTGCTCTTTGCTCCCAGTCACGTACCAGTCAAACAGCAAAGCCTGGATGACCAGGGCACTGTTTTGAGACTTGGCTGCGTGACTGGGACGATGAGCTTCCGTTGAGCGGCAAAAGATTTGCTTGCTGCTTGACAACTGCTCTGCTCACCACTGTGGTATTTCGCTCAAAAACACCGAGCTTTGTTTTCTGCCGCCAAACGCGACGGCAGTGTTGCAGCAGGGATAATCCAGGCGTTCAAGCAGGGATACCGGAAACACGCTGTGGAGCAGCTCCTGGTGAAGTTGTGTATGGATGAAGAACTGAAGATCAATTTGTTAGGCGCGATCCAGATGATAAGCTGCGCCTGGCAAGACGTAACATGTGACACAATCGCTAACTGCTTTCGGCATGCTGGGCTGTGCCAGGTTGGTGCCAAAGACTCGAGTGCAGGTGAAGACGATGGCGAATGTGCGGTTTTATGGAAAGACCTTGCCCGTGTTCCTGACGCTGTGCCCCAGGAAGCCTGCTTCCACGATTTTGTGGTGGTAGATGACGAGGTTGCAGTGACAGCAAGCCCGCCGGATGCTGAAATCATCGCCGAGGTGCTGGTGTCCGGTGACATTGGAGGACGAGGAGCCGCCGCCGCTGGAAGACGATCGCCCTCGCCCTACGTTGGCTGAAGCACTTTCCGCAGCAGATGTGCTGCGCCGCTACTGTGCAGATATCCAGAGGAGCGGACTTGAAGTGCACAACATTATATCTCATGTTGAGAGTGTAATTCACAGTGATGTTGCTAGGCGCACTGTCCAAACGAAGATCACTGCCTACTGCAAGTAAGTGCAGACTGCTGTACAATAAATTGTTTTCAGGCCAAATTATTGTTATTACTTCCGTCTGCGCATTTTCAGCAGACCTAACATCTTGTATAATAAACTAAGTACTAAAATTCGTTAAAAGCGGGTTTGGCTATATCGAAATATTTGGTATATCAAACAAATTTTGGAAATTCACGCTGTTCGTTATAACTGAGTTTGACAATAATGTCAAGTGTGCATACCGCAAGTGAGTCATTGAAAGGCTGTACATTGATTGAGCTCCGTTGAGAGACAAAAGTCGACTTGTTCATGGCCTTGGAGATGCTTTCGCAGTTATGGGAGTCGACAAAGAGTGAGGTTGTGGCCAACTGCTTCAGGAAGGCAGGATTCAAGAAGGCCATTTATTTGAATGATGTGGAGTGTGAAGAAAATGACGGCGACAAATACGACATCCACCACAGATGTCACCGACTCTTGGCAGTTGCTCTGAGATCAGGGTGGTGCTCCCAGCGATGTCACGCTCGAGGAATTTGTCTTCAGTGATGCTTGCGCTGTGACAACTGAAGAGCTGGATGATGACGCTATAATCCAGAGTGTCACAGACACAGGAATGGAGGACGACCACTCGGACCAAGAACTACAGCCGTTTTTCAGTACTTATTTTTATCACCATCTTTGCTTTTCATTTCAGGCCCTCCATATGGTGGATGCAGTGCAGATCCCAAGCAGCAGCTTCGCTTTCATGTGTGGACTTTGTGCCAACCCGTGGGCTCAGCTGCAACGTGCCGATGGCAGTATAACTATCGAATGCTGAGCTCGTGAAAGCAGTGACCAGTCATCACCCCTGCACGCGGTGCACGGTGAGATTTTGAGTTATGCGAAGCGTTAGAATGTGTAAAAAACTACTGACCCCCTTCCTGCACCATACTGGCGATTAAAGTTGAAGTAAACTGTTTTTTTTAGGCGCAATTTGATTTTTCATCGCAGTCCCTTGAGAGCCCGAAAAATTGGCCAGTGACTGTGTTCATAGAAGCTCACATAAGCAACCGCCTCAAAAGTGTCAGAAACCTCCTCTTCCATTGTACTCGCCTCTCTTTCCCAATAAGTATGAGTTGTGATGTTCCTAGGCTGTCTCCTCTTAAGGACCACACAACTGTGCCAAGATATGACTGCTCTTGCCTTCAAGGTGCACTGAAGAGGAATCTGAACTTGTATTTTTACTGCGGGAACTCGATCTCCACGTTCCGAGCTTTCTTAGAAACTGCGATTTACTTCCCTGTGTGGCCGATTTCCCCAATTAAATCGAATTAACGTCCGGCTCCCGCCTTTTTTTTTTAATTCTGCCTCGTACGGTGGGCGGAGTCGACCAACGCGTGGAGCGCCTTTCACCCAGTCCCGTGGCGGCTTGCCGCTCTGCCATCGGCGGAGTAATAAGTAGTAGTCTGTAGTAGCAAATAGTCCGTGCGTATTTTCATTTCTTGGGGCTTTTTTTGCGGCTGTATTATCTGTGAATTAAACTATTTATTCATGGAAACCTAAAAAACAAATTAAAGCGAAAGCAAAGCCTCCACAGGACTGGGTGAAAGGTGCTCCACGCGTTGGTCGACTCCGCCCACCGTACGAGGCAGAATTCAAAAAGAAAGACGGGAGCCGGACATTAATTCGTTTTAATTGGGTAAATCGGCCACACAGGGCAATAAGTCACTGTTTTTAAGAATGCTAGGAACGTGTGGATCTAGTTCCCGCGGCAAAAAGACATGTTCAGAATCCTCTTCAGTGCACCTTTAACAGAAGACAAACCTCTTGTCAAAACTTTAGCACCAGATTGAGACTACCTTAAGCTCCTCTTGGTCCCCACCTTCCTGCCCCCTATTTTCGTGTACCACTGGAGACCTTGCAAGTCATTTTATTAGGTACACACTGACCATGTCCTTCTTAAAGGTCAGTCCTACAACACTAGGATGCAGGAAATGGAAGTGTGAACACTGTTGTGCTCCTTAACAGCACAGCCACAGCCATGCAGCACTGGGAAAAACAATGAAAGGCCTTGCCTGCGACAGCTCCTGGCCGCGCTGCAACAGCTGGAAAACCGCCTGCTGCATGTGGGCCACACTGTCTGTGTGCAGCTGCAGGTTCCGTTCCGCCTGACTCGGCTCTCGGCTCAGCTCCATCTGGTTCAGCTCCTTCATCCACAGCTCAAACTGAGAGCTCAGCTGCACACCCAACCGAGGGCAAGACAGCAGATGTCAGACCAGAGGGGAGTGAACGAAAAGCACTGCCACACTCATAAACAAGGCAAGCAAAGATCCAGAGAGATTTAAAATAAAGCCACTAGGACCGGTGCAGTGTTAACCCTTTGAGGGTCGAATTATTTTGAAGAAAACTTTCCCAGGTGGTCAAATTACTTTATTGCAGATCTTGAATCTACAAAATGTATATAATCGAGAATAAATAGTAAAAAAAAATTAGGAACAGTACTTTGGTGACAGCATCACTCACAACTGAAAAATGTTCAATAGAATGGAATAGCAACGGTGATAAGCAAGCTAAGAGCAGCACCAATAAAAATAGAAATCAACTTTCGCCGCCTCTGCAAAACAGTGCCCACAAAGAGAAAACACGTTTCGCGCGACTCCGTTGCGATCCCGCGGCGGAATCGAAACCGCGTAGGCGCGTTGCCACAGAGGGTGAGAATACCTCGCGAGCAACGGTGATAAGCAAGCTAAGAGCAGCGCCAATAAAGATAGAAATCAACTTCGGCAGCCCCTGCAAGATAGTGCTGACAAAAAGAAAACTCAAATTTCGCACGACTCCGTTGTGATCACGCGGCGAAACCAAAACTACAAAAGGGGTGTTGCCGCAGTCTGTGCCGCTGCGCTAAAGCTAGACATAAGTTCTGCTTATCTCCGTAAGAAGGCAGCACAAAATTCAAACACTTCTTGTAAGTCCTAAGAGGTGGCAGCACCCCCAGTGAGCACGCATTGTTCTTTTGGCACAAAATTTCAAACGGAAGATCGAAACCGCACCTGTACGGCAAAGACCTTGCGGGACAGAAAACCGCCGCCGTACATATACGGCAAAAACCTTCAAAGGGTTAAGAACGACGCTGATCAGTCAGGAGGCACTACTAAAAGGGTCCGATATGGCCTTGTTACCACACTGCAACAGAACGCGGTATTGCACTGTCGGGAGCAAAAGTGGTACTATATACCACTCAAGCTTCATTAAGAATTCACTGCAACGTCTTCCCCGACAGCATGTGCTGTGGAGACAGGTGAAGAGGTGACTGTTTTTATACAGAGCACTATTAGTTGCTTTGTTTTGATCCATGGCACTCTTGCTAGGCAAAAACACTAGAAGGCATTGCAAGAGCAGCGAGTGACGCAAAAGTGCATGGTACACACAAATCCTGCTCCCAACTGTACCTTAGTACATAGCATGCATGCAATATATTCTTCTAGAGGTACCTTACCACACAGCATACATGTAATAAATTCTTCTGGAGAATCAAAAGCTGAAGGTTAATCAATGCCTGTGCCGGTTTTTCTCCTTTATCCTTCTCTATAATTGCTGTCATACTTCTCAAATGAGCTGCCAAAAAAATCAGCACTATGCTACAGTAAAGACTGAGCTTTGTTTAGACAGTTACTGATCAATCTATGCACCAGCCAAAACCATGTCAAGGGTCATACCTCAATAGAATCTCGTTCGAAAAGGCGCAATTGTAGACAGAGGTCCAACTGAAGTTTCCGGTTGCTCCAAAGTGCCTCCAACTCGTGTCGAGTTCGTGTAAGAGCTTCCAGGGTCCCCTCAACTGCTACATACGACCCGGTGGCATCGGTCTCAGCATTCATTCCAAGACTCCTAAAAAATTAAAAAAAATGCGACACTGATGTCAAAGGGGGAGCCTGGTCTTGAAAAAAAAATTTCATTAATGAAGTCACAGTTAAAAATCTTCAGGGAATATGTATTTTTGTGTGCCGATTCTAAATATGCCATTTAATCTCATGTAAAACAATTTGTTAAACATTTATGTAATTTTTATGCATGTATTTTGTGAAGAGCTTGGAAAAAAATTTCTTGTGCGAAACTTGCTGAAATGTATGCCATTGGGTTCTCTTGACACCAAGGAATGCAACAAGGGTAAAATTGTCTTTCTCCCTATCATAGAACTTAAGTTATAAGGTTTTTGAAGTTGTCGCTTCAGAAATGAGAAGAAAAGTGTGTACTTCCTGTTTCTGAAATGGCAGCTTCAGTACCCTATAACTCAAGTTCTATGATAGCCAGAATGATAATTTTACCCTTATTGCATTCCTTGGTATCAAAAGAACCCAATGGCATACATTTCAGCATGTTTCCCATAGACAATTTTCTTCAAAACTCTTTGGAAAATACTGGCTCCATAAGCCTTATTACGCCGTAAGCTTTCAATAATGCAAGCAAGCTCGCCTTTATGCACTACTGCTTGAAAACTTGCCACTACAATTTTGTACCCAGCAAACTGGTCACTAATAGTTGAAATGTAGCTCGACTCTCTTGACAGCAAAATTAACCAAGATGCAAAAATTCTGGCTCCCAAGTAACATCAAATAAAAGAAGCGCCCGTAAATATAAGTACTAGGTACAAAGCTCAGACACTCGCGAATTTTTTCAAAATAGCCATCAGTGACACCAAGTGTTTATTTTTCTGCAAATAAAAACCATTTTTCAGTGACATTAAGTTTAGATTTATTTTACTGCCACAAGTTTTCCAATAGCTCGAATTTTTTTAATGAGAATAAAGAGTACTGGCAATGCATGCTTGACCCATTTTAAATGGCAACATTTGAGGTTATCCTGAAGCAATTTCCTCCTTATACAAGAGAACCTCATTGATGTTTCTTGACAAAATACAGAGAAGCGTATTATCAGGGAAAGTGTACGATTGAAAACACCAAGAGTTGAAAAAAAAAAAGCGATTTGAGGGGGGTGACACAGCAATAAAAACTATTTTCGTTGTTTTATGCAGATTTATTTTTTTTGTTAAGCTAGTTGGTAGAGTTGTTAAGTAATCATAATAAACAACCTCACAAAAGGCATCCCAAGGCCTTAAATAACTGAAGAGAAAATTCATAAGGTTTTTATGTCCACATGTTCACAAAACCCCAGTCTGCGCAATAAAGCTATTAGATCCTTTTTTATACGTCTACTGCTCATGGAAAAAAGTTAAACACCAGCATGCATATCTACGTGAAAACGTTTCTTACAAAACCACCTTTTAAAAACTATTGCACATGTCCACAGAAAAAACAAAAGCTTTATTGCACTCAGTGTCTCAGGATACATGCACAAAATACAGAATAACTCTACTGCCATTTGTTACGAAATGCTGAAGGGATGAGTGGTAGTAATCTCAGAAAAAGTGGAAGCTGAAAAAAATCAAACTTAAAGTTAACTCCCTCGTTTGCCTCGCATGCTTTTGCTTTTCGTTAGAGAAATGCAGCAATGCAAAACCAATGGAAGCCCCTATCTTCTGATCTTTCCTCTTCATGGCAATTCTAAGATGGTGGCGCTCTGCTGTCAAAACCCGCGAAATCAGCGATGTGCCATGACGATCATAAGAGCGATTGCTTAAAATTGTCAATGAAGACACATAAAATGTCATTTTCTAAACTTGTACCACAAATTTTGTAATAATTTTTCATCACAAGACTTATGAAGACCCAAGAGTTACACAAAAAATTTAATTGAAAAATACGAAGTTTTGCCCAATAGTATGCTGTTTTATTTGCATTTAGAATGAAGTACAAAGATGTTTATTAACAACATCACTTACTATAAAGGGGGGTTAGAACTTGTTAGCACAACACCTGAGGAGCTTTTGTGGTACTTACAGACCTCTACCATATTTACGCTGCCCTTAGCGCCGTAACCAGATTGGAGACGGCAAGCGCGAAAGTAGCTGGGACCTTCTAGTTCTCATCGTCGTCATTATCGCAAGTTTCGCCCTACTGCATGTACACGCTGCAGAGAACCCCACTCCGACAGCAAACTGCCACTGTATTTCTGCTCTTCCATGTTGCATGCTCTCCGGATCGGTCGGGTCTCGAGCATTGTTGTCGTTCTTAGATGCTTCGCCCCATTGCATGAAAGTATTGCAGAGAAGCCGCCAAAGCGGCTGACTGTCGCTGAGCTTTAGTTGATGTTGCATGTCCTTAAGCTAGGCCCGCTCGCATGCTAGTGCTTATTTGGGCTGTCACTAAGTATATCTTATGATCACAACTGGAAGAACTTTGAACATACTTACTGGAAAGTTGTATTGTCCTGGAATGTACTAACCCAAAAATAAACAGTGAAACTCTAGGGAACATTTTTAATGCTCGCGATTATAGGTGCTATTAGATCAGGAAATCGTATCAACTGGGAACTTATCAATGAAGTTATACTATATCTGTATTGCTTAGCCTTAAGGGGGGACACTGGTCTCTGGAATAAAAAAATGACCCAAAAATCAGTTTTATAAAAATGATATTTCTGGAGTCTATAGCTATTATTCTTCTACTTTAGCAGTTTCTTCCTCCAGGAAATCAGTACTCTGACCATAATATTAAATTCATATCATAGTGTGGGTTGAATTCTGTGCAGGAGGAGATTATTTAACAGCATGAAAATTTTGGACACCTGGCAGTCTTAATATGTCGATATCTCAACGTCTAGGAGAGACAGACATGTCATATTGTTTGCTAAGGGAAGCTGAAGGCACAATGTGTGCAATAATTAAAGCACAATTGTTCAATCACGCTTCAAAAATTTATTATTTGCAAAAGGAAATTTCGTCACCGACCAAGTCAAAAGATGAAAAATGACGTTTCGGGTCCCATACGGGGCCCTTGTTCACAATGAACAAGGGCCCTGTATGGGACCTGAAGCGTCATTTTTCATCTTTCGACTTGGTCGGTGACCTAATTTTCCTTTGTGAATAAATAATGCTTCACCCTGACCAGACGGTGTTCCGTCGAACCTTGGACTATTCAAAAATTCATAATTTAGCAAAGTGTATCGATGCATGATATTCACACCTTGAATGCTGCTATTCCAAGTGCTGTAAAATTACTAATAAAAAAAAAATGAAAAAAACTGCTTTGATTATTACACTCTTTACTTGCCATACTCTGCAGCCACGGGTCAAAAATTATTTTTTATTTAGCCTTTTTTTTTAACCGAGGTACTACTGAATGACAAATTAAAATGAATAATCTTAGGAACTATCCAATTTATGGAAAAAGTAATTTTAGATTTGAAATCAGTACAAAAACTGAGAAAGGTGATACAGATTCATTAGGATTGGAGTAAAAGTAAAGAAAATCCTTAATAGGATTTTAGAAATACGTGCAAACTAAAAATAGTGGTATAACAACAATAAAGCCTTCATAATTTGCCTCATTACTTAAACATGAACGACAAAGCACTTGTGAGTACCTGAACTTTGGCCTTCAGATCACACAAGTACTGACTGACCTCAGCTCTTCGAGGAGTGTCTCCCCTTCACTGATGGTGCTGACAGCAGCATCAATGGTGGAATCCCGCTGCTGAGTAAACTGTTCCAGCAGCTGCTCCGCGGCTTCCACGGAGTCAGCCACTTTGTTGCCGTGGAGCTCTGCCCGCAGCTCTTCAAACCAACTGCTTAGCTGCATTTTTGCAAACAAATGAGCACAGTCAGTGGAAAACAAAAATTAAGCATTAAAGAACATTCCACGGCAGAATGACAATTCAAACACTTTTGTGCTGATGAATTACTGTCAGTCGTGAAAGTCTAAAAACACAGGAGCCATACACACAAAAAAAATTTCCTTGCAGAATGAAATTTCCCGCCAGCTAACTCTTACGTTCAAGGACTCAAAAGTGCAGTCAACAATAAAAGCCTCTTGGTACTTCATATCCACAAAAGTTTAAATGCTTTACTTTATGAGTGCCTTCAGCTAAGCAATTAAATACTGGTTTGGTTTGGTTTATGGGGTTTAATGTCCCAAAGCGACTAAGGGTATGAGAGACGCCGTAGTGGAGGGCTCCATAAATTTCGACCACCTGGGGTTCTTTAACGTGCACTGACATCGCACAGTACATGGGCCTCTAGAATTTCTCCTCCAAAGAAATTCAACCGCCGCGGCCGGGATCGAACCCGCGTCTTTCGGGCCAGCAGCCGAGCACCATAACCACTGAGCCACCGCGTCGGCCAATTATAATTAAATACTGATGCGAGGATTCAGGTCCAGTTCTTATCTCCTACCCCCAATATACCATAACCAACACTGAGTGAATCAGGTTTTAGCTCAGCTGTCTGCATACTGAGAGGTCTCTTATGCCACCACTATTTCCCCACGCCTATTTCACACAAGCGGCCACTATTCACTGCATCAGCGTATGCAGCGCAAACCTGTGCTCAGTTGATGCTTCTTTTCTTCCCTCCACTCTGCACTCTCTTCGTGCTCTGATGCCAAGGTTGATGGCCCACAAATAACATCCCTGGATTCACTGAAAACTTGCAGCGAGAAAACTGCATTACTTTTCCTATTCGTACTCACGTTGCGTCTCCAACATATTTGGTGCAACTTGGCACCTTTGGTGTCACTTCAATCACAAATTACACCAATTCTGCTGCAATGAAGGTTAACACTTGCATCAACCTTGAAGCATACGCACATCGAGAGAATGTAAAAATGTCAACCAGCTTCTGGCACTTCATGGCGCAGACAAAGTGCCAATTTGCCGAGCAACAACCAAGACATACTAAAGTTGAACATAGACTCCCATACCAGCAAAAAGCTATGCGTTACACTGTGCAATTGCTAACGCACCGCGCCTCGCTCACACAGAACCACTTTTTACCAGACTTTCCATAGCCACCATGAATTCCATATACAATGACTTACTCCTTAGGCGATTTATAGGAAGCAAAAAACAGGGTAACAATTTATTTCAAGAGCTATCTAACCTCACAAGAAATACTAACGTTTACGATACCCGGCATAACGAAACATGGTACATCCCAAAAACATGAACTAACTACGGAACCCAGGCACTAAGTTACAGACTGCCATCATTACTCAACTCACTCGGCAATATTACATGATAATTTGTGTCCAGCGATAAATGCAAGTGTGGTAAACTTTTTTATACTGTTTGATTTGAACTATAATTTGTGATAGTTTTGTATTTTCCAAATTCTGTTATGCATTTTTGATTGCTACTTCATATTGCTATGTTGAATTGTATAGTAAACTATAAATAAGCATTATTATTGTAACATATCTTAATCACTTGTATTCCAAATTGACTTTCTTAATAACCCTCATTGCTACTTCATACTCCTATGTCGAATTGAATACTAAACTATGTCTTTTAAAGGTGATCTTTGTACCATTTCCTAATCGTTGCTGTTGTCAAATTGTGTTTGTTACCAGAATTCATAACATATGTAGCCTTTATTAATAGGGAACATGGGCCCTGTCAAGCCGCGCTTTTTCCGGCTTTTTGCCCATGTTCCCGACATTGTGTACACATGATGTCAAATAAATCTGTCTGTCTGTCTGTCTACATTAAATGTACACCCCGAATATACAGCTACAAAAATAGGCACCCATAACTTCGACCTCAAATTCATTCAAACCAAAATGGCCCATAAAAGAACAGAACTCTTCAAACAATCTCAAGTGCCTGCTTACCTCTTTGTCATGAGTGAAAAAGATAACGGCCAGTTGCAGAAGCTGCCGCCGCTGCTCAACACGGGTTGCAAAGCTGGTGATCTGGTCTTCCAGATCCTGGGCCACACCACATATTTCATCCGCATTGCATTCACCAGTTTGTGCCAGCTCCTCTGCAGCTGCCAGCAGCTTCTCCGCATTTGTGTAGGTGTTCTGTGCAGATGCAAATTAATCGTGTTTTCTACTGGACTGCCACACTTGGTTGCACTATCATACATTTCCTCACATCTCAGATGCAACAGTGAAAACTCAAAGCATGCAGTGCCTGGATACTCGGTCCTTGGTGCACGAGCAAACACTGCATATAAACCCTCTATAATGTGCCTTTGCTGCATATACGTCATCAGTCAGATCAGTTACTTAATTTTTTCACACCAACCACACAGAACTTAGTCTTTTGTAAAATTAAGGCATTATCTGACAACAGTTCTAAGTAGTCCCTTGCGAGTTACATTGCAACGCATCTCTTCAATGCACCTAGCAGAATGGCGTCATTTAAGTATAGGTTTAGGTCATGTGTTTGAATGAATGCAAAAAGGCACTGGTACTGTACTCATGCACCAAACACGAGTAGTACTGGAATGCACCAGCATTTTCATTCGTCAAAATTCAAGCCCCTCCTTTGTGTAGAATAGCAAAAACAAAATATTTGCATTATACACAGCTTTAATATTCAAGCTCTCAGAAAGTTAATTTGAAAACACCACAGCATGCAATTTGTAGTGTAAAGGAAGGCAAAAAAAACCAGTATCCTTCAGACAAAGAAAATGCGACCATTCCCATTCTGCCACCAGAACCACCACCACCACCTCGCTGCAAACACCGTGGTTGTTTCCAGCCATCAAGCAGTAAAATGTTAACCAATACATACATTAGCCTGTTAATGGAAAGAACAGGAGCAGATATAGCACCACAGTAAGTTTTAAACTCCTGCGAAATTTCCAGGGAGGCAAAGTTATTGACCAGCCTACCTGGGCAACATTCTCGAAGTGCTCGTGACTCTTCTGCAGAACCCTGGCACGAACCAGATTCCGTCCTATTCCTGGATTTTTCCGCAGAAAGACCTCTCCGTGCTTTTCCAACCAATCCAAAACCTGTGACCGAACAGCATTTTTTTTTTTTTAGAGCATGCTTACTCTGAAATACTGTCACTTACATGCCATAAAGGAAAACAAGGGAGACCATGCAAACAGGACTTCCACCTTCACTTCTGCACGCAACTATTTCATCATGTCACAAAGAGAAGACTGTGCAGAATAAAACAGCGCTCTAAAGTAGGGGAGTGCGAATGTAAAATTTTTCATTGCAAAAGAATATGAATAACAGAAATAGGTTCCAAATCGAGTCACATATTTTCAAATAGTTTCGAATATCAATAGTGGTAGTTTGAAAAGTAACAATGAATGCTTTTTCACACACGTTCACGGAGAGAAATCATGCACTGCGCACAAATTCTACTGTAAAAGCTCGTTAATTTGAACTTCAAAGGACTGAAAAAATTTTGACTTATCGAATGACCCCGAAGAAACTAAAAACAACAGCTTGCATCACGGCAAACTTACTTGGCGAAAGACTGGGCAACAGTTCCTGAGAAAGATGTGACAGTAACTATTTTTAGCAATGCAGCTCTATCGCCACTGCGTCACACACCTCACAAGTGGCAGCCTCCCGTGTAAGAAGGGTTCACCACACAAACTGAGAATGGCATGTGACAAGCGTGCAGTTCCAGCACACTGGAAGAATGGAAGGACCACACAGACAGAAATGCTCAACGGCGCTGAAGCGGTGAGAACAAAAAAATGGATAAAAAAAGACTAGTGAGACATGACAATCAGCGCCCAAATGGCGCACAGCTAGGCTCGGTTGGTTGGCTGATGTCGGGTGGCGTAAGTTTAAAAAACGAAACCGAAATTATGCCGTGTGACAGTTCTTAAAGACGGGGCCATCCATGTGTCATCACGCCTGCTGTTGTGTGCACGTCAGAGATGTGCGAGCGACTCTGCAGCATGACATTTGGGTTTGAGTAAGCCTATTTGGACGATCGCTTGATGTTCTGGTCACACCTGGATACAGCCTACCACTGGGAGCCTGCTGGAATTAACTGGCACAAGATCTGTACCGCCCAAATTAGCTAGAGCATGCAATGCAATACTTACATGGGGGTTGGCCGAGGCTGCGGGGTCAGTTGCAACTATCTGGATTTTCAAATTAATGGGGTTCATATAAATAGTGGAGGGGAAATCATGTAGCAGTAAAAGTAGTAAACTTTTTTTGATAGACTAATAACTTGAGCAAAATTCTGTAAATAGCACAACAGTATTCAGCAAAAAAAAAAAAAAAGTAACAAGACAGTTTGACTTAGTTTACATGACAAAGCAGCTTCTTGAATGCTGTCATGAACCATTCTAAGCTGCTGTTGTCGCGTTGTCATGGTGCATTTAAGGTAGCTAGATATCTCCATGCTAGTGAAATGATGTCACAGGTTGCGATTGGAGGGACAGGGCGTGGTGCACTGCCAGCAAAACACCATCAGCCGGTTCCCAAAATTCTAAATGGATAAAGAGGGGCAGCTTGGGCTGTAATACAAGCGGGCAACACTGTGAACGCAGCCACACTGCATTCACAGTACTTTTTCGTTTGGAAAATCTTTCTTCAACAACGCACATAACAATACCTACGAAAACACAATATCAAAATATCATTACTTACAACCACAGGATTAAATGCTTCATGAGCCCCCCCCCTTTTTTTTTTCAGACGCAACAATTTGCCACTCTGTGTGATAGGTACTCAAATGCATTACAGAAGGAAAACAGCCAGAAAGAAGACCAAACCTGACGGACATCCTCCTGGAAGAGGCGCAGGGCCAGCCGCTGGTGCAGCTTGAGCTTCTTGGTGTGCCACTTGGACTCAAGCGCCCGGTGCTGGCCCAGAATTTCATGGATCACTGACAGGACATGCTTGGCTCCCTCGGAGTAGTCACCAGCCTGGCAGCCCAACAGCAAGTTCTTGCCTTCAGCTGCTCCCTGACAAGTCCACGGAGCATGCTGCTTGTATGCCTTTAGCTTACATGCAGCAACACATCCCTTGGCTTCAAAATGTACTGCCTGCCCTGCTCAACGACAGCCCCCCTTTTTTTTATGTGTTTATGCAAGCAGGCATACGCACAAGAGGACTGTCTAGGATCCCACTGGTGGCTCATTTTGTATGGCTGTCTAGCAGATATCAAGCACTTTTTACGCCCCAATGCCCAGCTTGCAAGGGCACAACATTTCCCGACTTTTGTTCATCAAATTCTTTACCTTTTCTTTAAACACATTTCGGCAGTTCAGCAAAGTGGAGGTGAGGAAAGGCACATACGACGCTTATGACGGAGCCATTCAAGCAGCATGTGCAGTAAGGCTGGACATGCCCTTCATTTTGTTCGCATTATCGTCATGAACCTTTGATATAAAGTGAGAGGACAAGACACACTAGAAGCAATTAAATATGTGGACAGGGCTACAACATTCCTTAACTTTTCCACACAAAAGCCTTTCCATGCTGTTCCAACCACTGTAACACCTGTGACCAAACAGCACATTTTTACACTATGCTAGCTTGCAGTAACACTGAAGTATGATCACCTACAAGACATAAAGGAAAAGAAAAAATGGATGCAAAAAGGGCTGCCACCGCCCCTTTTAAAAGCAGGTGCCATGTGCAAATCAAATAAATACAGCACGTATCTGACGTCTCCTTTGCTCAATACAGCAAAACCTCATTACAGTCGATCCCGGATATATCGAACTCAAAGGGGATCGCGAAAAAGTTCGATATATCAATAATTCGAAATATAAAATATGCCTATTAGACGCTTATTTTAAAATTGCGCAAATCTCAGACAATTTCCAATCAGCAATCAGAACCACACCAGTCACGTGCGAATCAACACCAACAGAAGTAGCAGCCAAAATGGCTTAAACGTTGGCGCCGGCTAGCTGACATCGCTTACTTCGGCGACGCCAGCGGAATCAGCCAACCAGCATGCAGAAATTAGACGTCTGCGGGCCTGCGGCCGGCATGGTTTCCCTCTTCCCAGCTCCTTAACATGGCCCTCTGGCCATTCCCATTTCCTTTCACACCCCCCCACAAAGTTCCCATCACGTGACTCAGAGCGCAGCTGTCTAAGGCCAGCACCGCGTGAACTCTTATTAGGAGATGCCAATTTGCAGGAGCGCGCGCTAGTGGGAGAAGCCCACTTCCAGGGGGTGCGTACTGGGAGAAGCGCACTTGCGGGGGCGCGGTGTGGCATGGAGTTCGATATATCAAATATAGGGTGCACGGGAGTTCGATAAACGTAAACAAATTTCCTATACTTTTGCATGAGATTCCCAAGGGGATTCTACATCTGTTCGATATAGGCAATAATTCGATATATCCGGGTTCTATATATACGGGATCGACTGTAATAGGTTAGGTTAGGTTAGGTTAGGTAAGCTCCTAGTCCAAAGTCAGTGGGAATTGACATTCGAATTGACCGGATTTTCGAATTAACAGAGCACAGCAGAGAAATGGGAGCCATCAAAAAAATTTGTTGCGGGAATGCGCTACCTTCACTGGACGGACTTCGCAATTACTGTATATTCTTGCATAAGAGTCGATCCCGAAACTTTTAGCCCTTGCTGGCCAAAAAAATGTTCACTCCAAATGCTGTAGACGCATACTCCCTCTCCCTCCTCCTCCCTGCTGCACTTTGTTTTGTAGTTTCTCGCAGGATGTCATCGCAGCACGCACGCAACTGAAGCGACAAAAGCATAATGGCGCAATCACAAGGCCAGCATTCTGAAGCCAATAATCATCAAAAGTGAAATGGAGCTTCATGCTGCTTTCCGCACTCGCAGGTGGCCCGGCTGACTTGCAGCAAACCGAACTGCAAACAATCCTGTAGTTTCGGATTCCAGCGCGATGCACATGCCGGAGATAATCAGAAGTTGCCATCAAGTTACCTAGTGCTTGTCCAAGGAAGCGACTTCCAGTGCGAACGAGCCGGGTAAATGGTGTGAAATTTGAATTTTCTTTGGCGGGACCAATCAAGCATCAGCAATGCTCTGCAGCGCCACCTCAAAGCTCCAAGGGGCCATCGCTTCACCAGTTTGCGGCGAAATCAGGAATCCGCACATAGCACCCCAGACCTTCAAATTAACCAGGCCAATGCAGGCCACCGCTTCGAATTACCTGGTCAAATTTACATTACAAATTAAGGGACCACAGAAATTTTTTCAAATTATCCGGGATTTCGTATTGACCAAGTTTGAATTATCAAGGTTTTACTGTAACTGACTAACAACATCGCTGGAAGCCATTCTATTCCATCAGAATAGTTAGCCATAGCCCAGCACCGACAACGCAAGGACACAAACTGTAACTGCATGTATAGTGCTCATGCATCTGAACTTCAAGCTTCCAAATTCATTATTAAACCTGAGCAGTAATGGCCACGTTTCACCAAGTTCACTCCTATATCCCCGTACAGAAGAAAAAGGTAAAAAGAACAAAAACAATAACAGCACAACAAAAAGAATAAAGAAAAGCTGAAAACACCCTGAATAATACAAACCTTTAATGAAAACAAAGGAGTGGGCATAGAAGAAAAGAAACTTGCCCACAGCCTTTGACGTAAAGCACGCAAAAAGACAGCAACAGATGAAGGCAACAAAGTGCACTTTAAAAACGACAACATCAATAAAATGTGCTTTGTCTGTTGTCACCTATGCCTGTCTTTTTGCACTTTACATCCAAGATGAATTACCATCTAATCAAGAGTCCATGATAGAGAGACGTTGGGCAGGGTGCTTGGCAACGTTCCGACAAGAGGGCTTGTCTTTGTCTGGGCAAAGCATTCATTATTGGCGGAGTTCAAATAGGGTCTTTACTCCGAGGAGGAAGGCCTGGTGATGGGGAGGAGGGTGTGAGGTGGGAAGGGTGAATCTTGCCCAGGTGTGATGGCTGCTAAAGGTGACAAACCGGTTTACCTGCAAAACTGTGAAAAGAAAAAGGCCAGCCTGAATTCCTTTCTGCTGAGCTGGCCTTTTTCTTTTCACAGTTTTGCATGTCAACCAGTTAATCAACGTTAGAAGCCATCATGCCAGGACAAGATTCACTCTTCCCACTTCACACCCTCCTCCCCATCACCAGGCCTTCCTCCTCTGAGTGAAGACCCTATTTAAAGGGATACTGAGGCGGTTTTCGAATCAGCCAATTTCTTAGGGTTTTGAAGAAATGTCATTGCTGATCAAGCCTGTGAAATTATTTTTTAGATTTTGGATAAAACAGTGCCGCAATCACCAATTGAAAGCGCGATGTTTAAATCTCCCGCGCCCCGCGTGACCGCAGGAGAGGAGAACAGCGGAGAGGGAAACCTCGTCCATGTCGGCCAACGTGACGTCACGTTGAGGAGCCGCTTCTTCAGCGCACCCGAGCGAGCTTTCAGCGCGCGTTGTTTCTCGTGCCGCATGCGTTGTTCCTCGTACTGCGTGCGTTGTGACGTACACAGCGTGTCAGCTGACCTTGAGAATCGGGTTCAACACGAGGTACTACTCTGCGTTCGTGTCCACAAACAACCACGGCCGCGACTGTGTAGTCTTCCACTGTTTTCCGCCATAAGCTCGCAGCGCAAGCACTCACTGCTGTGACAAAGAATTCAAGCCGACCAAAGCAAGCGTACTCTGCTCGAAGCACTTTCGTAAGTGCGGCTACATGCAGGGCTTGTCCCTAATATGACCTCTGGAGATTTCTGTCGATAAGGCGCAGCTGAACCATGACACAGTTCCTTCGATTTTCTCGCGCATGAGAGGCGTGTCACCATTCCGAAGAAGCGCCTGTTCTATAAGTAGAAACATGCTCACTTAGCCCCTGCAGAAACCTTATAGAGGCTCAAGCATATGTCGCTCTCCTCAGCTTAGGTGACGGCCAAACCACCTGAGGCGTGCTCAGCAAGGCTCGGTTAGCGATTTTATACTAGGTTCGACGTGTCCAAGCAAGCAAGCAAAGCACAATAAAGCAAAGCAAACAAGCATCGAAGCTCTTCATATGCGGCATCTCGTTTAATCGTAGCTAAGCGATTAAAATGAAAGCGTTCGACGTTCTGATTTCGGATGCAAATTTAAGAGAGAAATGAATGCCAACAAGTTTTTGCAAAAAACGCCATGATTCGCAACCTTATTCGGTATCTTCATCAAGTTGTGGCAGCGGGCGAGTTGCAGCTAGCTTGGCTTTTAAACACTTATATGGATGGCCACCACTTCACTGAACCTAAACTGCAAATCTAGGAAGAGCGAACGTTTCCGAGGGAGCGATTAATATTTTCTGGCATCTGCTGAACGCGCCACGAGTGAAGCAGCAGCCTTGTGCGCGTATTTGGCTTGGTTTCGAGCGCACAATGATTGCGTCACTATCCTGTGATTGCCTCGCAGTGCTCGGCCACTGCGCTTCGCTCATTTTGACATCAATTTTGTGCTGCTTCATCGTTTCCTTGAAATACTTTCTCGCCCTAACCTACAGCGCCGGGTACAGAGAACAGGATTTTTTCTATGCAGCGCTTTGGGCCTTTTCTTTAGGATGACGCTCTTTCGGGCGAGCCAGGAGGTGTCCGGTGGTGGTAATTGACTTGAGTATTGTTCGCCCCCCTTCCTTTCCGAGAATACGAGCCGAGGTTGTACTGGCACCTTTTACGCATGGTCTGCATACGCGTCTTCCACGCTGGCGTATGCTTGTGCTAGGTGTAGAATTTTTTGCTTGCGCCTTGGTTTAAGGTGATACGTGGAATGAACAAACTGTAGTATACTTTTCTTTGGAGGTCAGTAAAAAAACAGTCGCCATATTCGCTTTTACAACGACACGGAAAGCTGCGATCTGCCCTCAACGCAGCGCCGGATCCGCAACGGCAGCTTCTCCAGTCCTCAAAGTGACGTCACGACCTCTCTTGACAATCACGGGCGGCGGCGCGCCGCACGGCGTGCCCCGCGGCATAGGCCACATGTTTCTGCTAAAAAAAGCAATTCACGCTTGTTTTTGCCTTACTTGGATGTGATATTCCAGTATACACCATGAAATACAATAGGACGCCGCTGCCAGCCTGATTTTAAAAAAAAAAGTGCTTCAGTCTCCCTTTAAACTCTGCCAATGATGAATGCCTTGCCCAGACAAAGACAAGCCCTCTTGTCGAAATGTTGGCAACCTCCCTGAGGCTTCCCCCTCCCTTGTTCACTTTGTGATGAACTAGTCAATAGCCATATCTGATGCAGAGCATCCATTTAGGACTGGACATGCTATGCAATGAGCATAGTGAGCCAAACAGTTCAGCTTATGCAGTTTTTGCCAGATATAGAGCAGTGCTGTTTTTTATATTTAGGGATGACGGCTTATGAAAACTGCAGCAACAATGCACTTCCCACCTCGCTCAATACCACTTTTCCAAAAGAGAACCACCTCATCAACTGTACTGATCAAGTAGTAATGTTTTTTTAATCGTGCTTCTGCATGCAGATACCTCTTAGATGAAGAAGCTCAAAAGGACGGTAGCAACCCCAACATCAAACCTGGCAATTCAAACTTCGAAGAACAAGGCAGTGTAAACAAAACAAATGCAAGAAAAACAGGGCATGTGCTAGTGCTTGTCCCCATAATTAGCCTAAGAACAAGTTTTGCCGAAACCCAGCAACAAAATCACAGTAAACCAAATTCCAAAACTATAACAGAACTTATTGTTAGTGGCATTTTATCAAGTTATGCTGAGAAACTAAGCACTGATTAAACAAGCAGGTTCTTAGGATTGGCTTTAAACGTACAGTTATAACAGTCAAGTACAATTCAACAAGTGCAATGATCATTAATGAGGCAAAACAGTGGTAAAGCGAGCTACTGCTTTTAACCTTGTCCCCTTCCTCAAGACTCACACACATCACTCTACTCAAATGAAAAAATAAATAAATTTCTGGGATAACTTACGTGCTTGTGAGCCTCTGACTTGGATGGGTGACAAACTTGAACTAAATGGTCAAGCTGATAGAGCAGCTTTTTGCTGGCACTATGAACCTGCAAAGATTGGCATCCACGCAGAATTAATGCAGTCATTAACCAGCCCAGTAATCCTAAATGAGACATACTATTCATGTCAAATTCAGAAAACAAGCAACTTACTTCTGTATACGCTTGGCACATAGCTTCGTAAAGAGCCTGGTGTTTGTGAATCAGCTCTTCCAAGTCAGCAACTTCACGTGGAATACTGGAGATTTCACTAGACTTGCTCCAAGATGGCACATTAGCCAAATACTAAAAGAAAGAATTACAATGCAAGATTTACAGCAGTAGATTACAACAGTCTTTAGCAGAAACAGCCCTCACTGCCGTCACAGGAGTTACACACATTAAACAAGGAGCAGAAAATAACAAGAGCATGACACAGAGCACATGGCAACATGGATCTATAGGATAAGCCATGCATTTTCTCTGAAATTATGCGATGCTAAATAGAATAATTTTATTAATGCAACAAACCCGGTGGAACTTTAGGAAATGCTCACTGAAACCTATCATAATGAAACAATCGAACATGGCTCTTTTCCTCTCCACATACGTCACAAAGGAGACATTAGCCTACAGGAAACACAAGTTCCTCTTGGCCCTGGCAAAGAGCAAGCCCACTATAGAATGTGAACAGGCTGATCACATTGCGACTGAGAACCCATTTTACAGCTATGGGCAGAAAACAGTTTTACTGGCCTCTTACACTCATTTTTTTTCTGAAACAGAATGTGCCGAAGTGACTCCAGGAAACAAACAAATAAATAAATAAAAGAACACTAAGTAAGCATAGCGGTTTTAGCGTACAGATCAAAGCACTGCCAAGAAAACTTCACAAAAATGATTGATTGGGCAAGTTTGTGCTGAGCTTTCATTATGGGAGCGCTAAAATTCGGACGCTGAAAAAGGAATGACAGACACAAACAAATTTTAGCGCTCCCATAATGACCACCAAGAACTTCAGAAACTACTGTAGGTACATATACTGAAAGCAGCCCAATTTGGGTAGACTATACAGACAGCAACTGAACATTATGAGCCAGTGGAGTCAACGCTTGGCACCAACCTAATTGAAAACCAGCTTTCGCTTTGAACGGCGCCTATCATAACACAGTACACACAGTGCTCAACATTCTGGCTGCAAGCGCTGAAGAAATACAAAGTACAGTGTAACATCCCAAGCTAAAGCTGGTAATCACAGTACTTCAAGACCAATGACGTTACATTGTTTTCACATGGCCAACGCACATGTTTCTACTCTTTACTGGTTATATTTCAGCTCGTACCTGTACATCACCTACATCAAGCAATCTCATAGTTTTGCAGGCTTCTTTGATAGTAATGACACAGTGTATCTTAAAGATGGCAAGCCCCAGTTCCTCACGTCAAATTAAAAAGAAGTTTTGGGCAAAACGCAATATATCACTAGGTGGCACAAAGCATCAAAATATAAATGACAGTTAAATCACAAGGCTGTTTTAGTCCTAATATTTCATATCCCCATTTCTTTATTGTGTTCAGTCATACTACAGGAACCATTTCTGTTATCCCAAACAAAAAGAGTGAAGAGACTATTCACTACTTCTCACTTACCTGCTGTGCTTTCTGATGGAAAAGTACAGAGAGGGACAATACTGTGGTTCTCTCATCAAGACCTGCCGCAAACTCTTTCCATGCATGGTCAAGTGCAGCTACAATTTGTTGCACCGTCCCAGCAGCGTAGTGACCGCCCTCGATCAACCGTGTTCCCGTCACCAAAATTCGATTTATGTTTACATAGACATTCTGCAAAATAAACAGCATTCTGCAATAAATAGCAATACTACAAAAAAAGAGCCCTTCGAACACATAGCAAACTCACAGATAGATCTGCTCCGCTCTTTCGTGATCTAGATATTACACCTTCCTACGCGGGATTTCAAACTAGCTTGTCTGGTTATAAACATATTAAACTACAGCATCCCATTACCATCATCTATTTTCGTTTATCCATCTCATCCAACTAGAAATTTTTTCAACTGTCATTTTAGCCATCCAGTTGTTAACAATGTGTACAGTAAAAGAACTATTGCCCTTGCCACTGCCATAATTTGGAACAAACTAGCTGCAAACTTAAAAATATAGGTCGTCTTCCAATCACTGCAATACAAAAATTTTTCCAAAGCAACCAGTATTAGACTCCATTATAAAGCAGTGTTTTTCTTGCTCATCACTTTGGTGTTTTTTTCTCATCACATCACTTTTTGTTTTCGTAACTATTGTATAATTTCTTGAGAATTCCGCTTTTCTTTGTATATAACTACTGCATAACTTTTGCACATGAATTTGACATGAAGCACTGAGCTGTCTTGCTATAATTATTTTCGCAAATCTTGTATGTGCCTAAATCTAGCCACGGAGGCTAAGGGCCCAAATGATTTGCATGTATCTTTTTACTAGCCATGTGAATAAAACCGATTTGATTTGATTTCATTTGAAACATTATGCTCACATCAAAATTCAGCGTCTAGAAAAAGCTAATGCCAAATATAACATCTATGGCAATTTTTATTTTCAGGCAATAACGTCATTAAAGCATGTCACTTAAATTAACCCATTACATTCCTAGTGATACACGCTCTCCTAGCAACTGCTGAAGGTGGATTCACACAACAGATCGGTAATGAGATAAACATTAACAAAAAGTGGTAATCCACAATACACTTTTTCTACACCGCAGGTGATGAGACAGCAGCCCAGAGCAAGCACAGTGGCTTGTAAACTATATACAAAGAAAAACTTTGTGCATTAGAAATTAATATAACTTGCAATTGAGCACTCTTTAAGGGAGGACACAGCTTTCAGCAAAAATCTTTATTTCTTAGTGGATTTGCCTGAAATTTTTTGAGCATACAATAAATAAAGTTACAACTACTCTCATTAAAATTTCCGTGCTATATCTGGAGAAAATAGTTTTGTACTATTTCTTATTTCCCTGAATCATGTGAGAAGGCTGCAGAACATAATGTGGCAGAAGGCTGGTTCTACATTCACTGTGTTCCTCCACGCATGCTACAGGTCAAGACATGTTTCGAATTTTTTTCAGCAAAATGAAAATTTTCATTTTGAATTTTTACGATGCAGTGTCCATTGACATGTCTAGACTGAGGAGAAAAATTCATACAAGAAATTCAAACTTACAAAAATTTGAAAAACAAAGAGTGTCTTGACCTGCAGAGTGGTCATAGAGAGTGCAACAAAACAAACACGATCTCAAAATAGATAAAACAGTCATGAAAAACTCTTGTCCACAAGACCATCTAGCCAAAAAACCAAAATTAAGAAAAACAGCGATTGTTCACGCATTTCCGCTATATGCAGTGCCACCACAGTTCACAAAACACTTTTTTTTAGAGTGCTTCCCAGTGATGAAACTTTGGGACAGAGCAGAAAACAAGACATATGAGTGGATGCAATTATTTTAAAGAAATCTATTTTTCGGCCATTTTTCGTGACCTGAAAGCCACATCCCCCCTTAAGTGAGCAATCTTCTAGCAATAGACTTGAACAATTATACGTAAAGCACTAAAGAACTACCATATAGGCCTGCATTGTGCAGATAAAAGGTGCAGTTTTGGTACCGTTCATTGTCATGCAATGCACGAAGCAGTCGCATGTTGGTGTTCCAAGCAGGCATTTATGAATGAAAACATTGTTACACTAACCAAGACACTTGAAACTCTACGATGTTACCAACTGCATGGACAACCTCAACTGAAACCAGAATCAGCTCACCAAATGAGCGCCTAACATCACTGATGAGCAGCTTGTCTCCAACTGCACCCTTTTTCCATGGCGCACTGCGGCAATTTTCTACTCCTATGGTGCTCCAGAACATGGTACTCCTATGGTATTCGGTTTGGTTTGGATTATGGGGGTTTAATGTACTCAGGCTATGAGGGACGCCAGCAGTGAAGGGCTTCGGAAATTTCGACTACTCAGGGTTCTTTAACGCGCACTGGCACAGCACAGTACACGGGCCTTTAGCACTTCGCCTCCATCAAAAATGCGACCGCCGCAGCTGGGATCAAACCTGCGCCTTTCGGGTCAGCAGCCGAGCGCCATAACCACCGAGCCACCGCAGTGGACCCCTATGCTATTCAGCTCGCATAAACCTGCCCCATTTCACACTGACACGCTTCAAAGCCTTTCAGCAAGCTCAAAATAAATGCACCCACCATGGACATCAGCAAGACACTGAACCACTAGAGACAACATAAATGTATATTGTCTGCTGCTTCTGTATACGGCTGACTCTAATCTATGAATGAGACTATCTATATTACGGCCTGCCCTCTTGCAAATACCATCAATGCATGTAATGTGATGCACAAAGGCTCTGCTAAATGGCAACTGCAGGGTAAAATCACGAAGCTTATTAACTCTTTCCTTACCACGGGGAAATGGGCTGTTTTTTGTATGGTTTAGTTACGAATTCTTTGTGCAACAGCTACTAAATGTACAGTGCCATGCGGTACATAAAAGTTAGGTAAATGAACGTGCTTTCAAGCAGTATTTATTTTTAAGAAATACAAAAAAATTGATTTACATAAAAAATATTCACGAACAAAAAAAAACAAAAAAATGCAAAAAGTTTTTGAGTAAGGAGTAATATCTCTTTCAAAAAATTTTTTACCGAAATTCCAAAATATACAAATTGTGGGTATATCAATAGGCAACATTTCTTTATTCAAGTTCTTGATTGGTCCTACTTAAATTTTTTTTTTTTCAAGGAAAAGATTAACTTATAGCACAATACTATATACCAAAACGCGCGTGTTAAATGCACAGTACAAAAGCACATTACGAAAGAAATACAGTAATAACAAAATGGGTAATAAAAATTAGCAATCACAAATAATTAATGAAATTAGAGCTCCCGGCTGATCGGCTGCGTCTTCCTCATCTGAGCTGAACTCCGACGACGCGACATCGATGTCCGAGTCATCTGTGCTCGATGAGTCTAAAAAATCACTTGCCGGGTCGTCGGGATCGAGCAAAACTGCGATCTTTCGAGCGCGCGCGGTTTTGGATGTCGACGCCATCACTACGCTCAAGTGCGCGTCAACCTTCGCACCTGCGCGCCCTTTAAAAATCGCCGCCACGCGGTAAAAATATGAACCGTGCAGAAACGGAAACTCCACTTTGTATACAATCACCGAGATGGCGCCACAAGTCCAGGGCGCAGTGGTATTTTTAAAATTCGCGCTCAATAACTTCGCTCCCAGGCAATCGACGCCTAGTGCCGCGGTAAGGAAAGAGAAGTTATTACTAGGGGTGTGCGAATATCAAATTTTTCGAATACGAATCGAATACGAATACTTAGCTCCGAATATCGAATCGAATATCGAATAATGAAGGACAGACGCATTTGACCACTACAAAACATTTATTTGAGCACCCAAGAACATCACAGTTCAACTATCAATGAGTAAAAGTACACAAAAGGTGTGTGTAGCTGGACAAAAAGTATCGAAGTCTAGAACATTATTCTTAGAGGAGTGGAAATATCACAGAAAATGACTAGTACACAGCATTGATTGAGGCTAGCATATGCCACAAGCACAAAAGCGCGTTGCTGGGATGCAGCAGCGCCGCGGATGGCTTTCCACAGCCTTGGTTTGCCATGGCACGAATCAGAGTCGGACGCGCATTGGCAGGTATAGTCACAAAGGAGCTCACCAGCACAGTCAGCTACGGCATGCACTGTAGGAATGGCCTAACGTTACGCAAGGCTCTGGGCATCGCCATGTTGCTATGTCTATGTCGATAGGACTTGCGGACTGAAATGAACGCCTGTGCTCACAATCGAATATTCGGCCAAATAGGAGTATTCGCGTCGGATCGAATATTCGACACAACACGAATACTTGGTTTTCGAATCGAATACGAATACTAAAAATATGTTATTCGAATTATATTCGAAAATTTCGAATACTCGCACACCCCTAGTTATTACAGAAAAATAAAAGCATCTGTTCTGCAACTGTGGCTGGACACAGCTTTCAAATTACCAAAATCCCGAGAAAAAAAAAATCAAATTTTACAAAACAGCGGATTTCGTATCTATATAAGGTTTTTCTAAATATATCCCGAAAGATTTTCCCTGAAAACAGCCCAGCCCAGAAGTGACTGTGGGTAGCAAAAAACTGGCTGAGAACTCCACGAAAATGCCAGTTTTCTCAAATGTCCTTTTTGACCTGACTGCCCTGCTAGCAGAAAGTGCGGCCCGACAATGGCTTCATGGATTTTGATGCAGTTTGTTGCATAGTGCTCCTTGACAAATTCTTTATGCAGTGACATTAATATATTTCTGCATTACTTTCTCACTTTATCACATATTTCACATGACGATAATGAGTGCATTATGCAAGCATGAATATAATGTTTTGTGTGGAAAAAAAAGTCGGGTTGATAAAAATATTTGAAGAATGTCACAGCACGAACCATTCCTTTGGCTAAAGTTTAAGAGCGACTCTAGGCTCCTCCTACCATGTTTTGCTGTCACGCCAGGCTTTCTGCAAGTTTGGTATTGGAATGAAGCAGATCAAAAATTTATGACGTCAAAACTACTGAAGACATACGATTGAGAATTTGTATTTATTCCTTCAGCGCATTTCCTAATAAGCTTGCCAAATTTCACTGCCGTGCGCAAAGTAAAGAATTTCAACTCCGAATCCCGTATCCCCCATTAAAGTAAAAAAAAAAGACAGCCAATTATCAAATGATAAATATCTTAAAATGCAAGTTTTTTATTTCAAAACTCCACTGCACACAGAAGCACATGCAATATTCTCACCATTGAGGCCATGGTGAAATGATCGTGTTCCTCTTGCAGAACTTTTGCCTCTTGAATGGAACGTCCAATTTCAACATAATTAATCAAGAAGCGCTCCTTATTGTGATATATCCATTCCAGCATCTGCAAAAATACAGAATTTGCATTTTCACACTTCCCCAATGAAAAGACAGCAAAAAGCACTAATGTGGAGAGTGTGACCGCAAAGCCTGCTTGTCCCAAAAACAATCAGTAGATTTTCCCCAGCATTATGCAGGACCTGGACCAGACCCCTGTCAGCCATAAGAGATGGTCAGAAAATTGTAAGATACCTTAACAGCAATGCCATCCTGAGAGATTAAAATATCTTTCTGCTTCACAACCTTTGAACAGCATGTGACAAGCACATAAGTTTAAAGGTGCACTGAAGAGGATTCTGAACTTCGTCTTTTTGCCGCGGGAACTCGATCTACACATTCCTAGCATTCTTAGAAACTGCAACTTATTGCCCTGTATGGCCGATTTCCCTAATTAAATCGAATTAACGTCCGGCTCCCGCCCTTTTTTTTTAATTCTGCCTCGTACGATGGGCGGAGTCGACCAACGCGTGAAGTTCCTTTCAGCCAGCTCCGTGGAGGCTTTCCTTTCGCTTTATTTTGTTTTTTAGGTTTCCATGAATAAATAGTTTCATTCGCAGATAATATAGCCGCAAAATAAGCCCGCAGAAACAAAAATACGCGCGGACTATTTGCTACTACGGACTACTACGTATTACTCCGCCGATGGCAGAGCGGCAAGCCGCCATGGGACTGGGTGAAAGGCACTCCACGCGTTGGTCGACTCCGCCCACCGTACGAGGCAGAATTAAAAAAAAAAGGGCGGGAGCCGGCCATTAATTCGATTTAATTTGAGAAATCGGCCATACAGGGCAATAAGTTGCAGTTTCTAAGAATGCTAGGAACGTGTAGATCGAGTTCCCGCGGCAAAAAGACAAGTTCAGATTCCTCTTCAGTGCACCTTTAATCACAGCAGCACAGTTTATATAAGACGTGGGTTCGATCCCGGCCGCGGTGGTCAAATTTCGACGGAGGCGATATTCTAGAGGCCCGTGTACTGTGCGATGTCAGTGCACATAAAAAAAACCCCAGGTGGTTGAAATTTCCGGAGCCCTTCACTACGGCCTCCCTCATAGCCTGAGTCACTTTGGGACGTTAAACCCCAATAAACCAACCAACCTATTTACTTCGATAAGCTGCATGGTCAAACTTAAAGCAGAGCAGAATAGAATAAACAAGCTGCCTTACACAAAAGCATACCACATAGTCCAGAGAGCAAGCAGAACATTTTTTTCAGAAACATTTTTATCACACTATGCTATCACACTATTTTTATCACACCCATGCTAATACATTCAACTTCCAACTAACCTGATCTAGTCAGGAATACATACTGTTCAATAAATCAAACTACGTGCCATGCCTCTGCAACTGGCACATCTTCTAATGGCACTGTTCGATAACTTTGTGCATGCGGAGACTGGTCGGCTGCACGGCCTTGGGCAGCTTACTGGGAGCGCTAGCGCTGTGAAACCGCATGACTAGGTGAAAGTGAGGTGTGTCTGCAGGGTGGCCTTCGATCTCTTGTACTCATTTTCCAAGCCACACTGCTGTCATGCGGTGAAGCCAACCTAACTAAAGCCTAGCAGCGGCCCTCACGTGCCGCGTTTCGCTGCCAAAGGTGCTGCAGAAACCAGTTGTATCTTAAATTTAATAAGCGATTATTTCATTTATAGGGTACTGGCAGCAGGATTAGACATCTTATGATAGGCAGTGGCTAGTCCCAAAGCACTGTCCACAACAGCTTCGATGTGAAGGAGGTAAGACCGAGCTATGCTTGGCGAGCGGTGTGCTGCCAGCACACCGCTACAAGAAGTGCATCACTAGCATAGGTGCAATGTATTCTCATTTCTAAGTTACAGATAAGCTTATCCGCTGCCATTATTTTATATATCGAATTGTCCACATATCGAACTATTTCACGATCCTTTTTGAGTTCAATATATCCCAGTCTGACCATTGGTCAATGATGAGGCTAGGCAGCAGTGTGACCTAGCCGCAAATGTACAACCGCACAAAGTTTAAGGAACACAGGAGCTATGCATTGTCGCGAGCTACGGGGCAACAAAATCGCTGAGAAGCAATGGGAGTATCCCATGGGTGTAGAGAATGAGTGAGTGGGGGAGCATCGTCATGTCGCTGGAAGGCACCAGCCTTGCACGGTATTTTCCAAGCGAATGTGATGTTGGATGTTGGCATGGTGGATGATGTCCTGCACTGGTGGCAAGGCAGTAGCGTGTCCGAGTGCAGGTACCTTGGTGTGCTTAGGGAGACTAGTGATAGTTCGTTGTGTAGACCTATGAAGGCATTCGAGATTCTTGATGTCGGTTAGAGAGAATGTATATAACGATATAACAAACCACCATATAAGATCTTTCCCACGGCAACAGCCATAGCTAGGGTGCGACAAGCATATTGACGTGCTCCTCCGAACTTGTTAGACAGGCGAAGTATAGTGGATGCACATTCAGATACCCTCAACACCTACACTGATGCCGCTCTCTCTGGCGACCAAACTCGAATGGTGTGGATTTGTCAGAGTCTTCACTGATTAACACGTGGCTTACTCAAACTCTTCGCCCTGCCTCAAACGACGCTAGTGCTGTGAAACCGGTTGACGAGGTTAACCTGGGTAGTGCTTGAGGGCAGCCATGTGGTGAAGCAAACCTAACTACTTAAAGCCTAGTGACAGCCCTCGCCTAGGTTGCTTTGCTGCCCTAATTGTTGCGGAACCCAACAGTACCTGAATTTTATAATGAGCGATTATTCCTTTCATAGTGTACTGGTAACAGGATTACACATCTTTTGATAGCCAGTGGCTAGTTCCAAACAAGTGTCCGCTGCGGCTTTGATGCTAAGCAGGTTAGCTATAGCAATGTGTAGCGAGTGGTGCACTGCCAGCACGGTGGCAGGCAGCACGTCACTGAGGGTGCGTCAGTAGAGGGTGCAGTGCATTTTTGCTTTCATGTTACAGATAAGCTTCTTTACTGCGATTTTCTATATTTCGAATTATGGATATATTGAACTATTTCATGAGCCCCTTCAAGTTCGATACGTCGGTGTTCTACTGTATGCCCATCTGTACTTCAAGGCGTTCCCGCATCAAAGAACTTACTCCGTCGGTCCTCTTTTTCCTGCAAGGCCCACCTTACACATTCCCAAAAGGTCTTCATCATAAGGTTTTTCTCTGACTCGGCATACACCCCATACACTCTGGCAAAATGGCGACAGCCCAACATCACCATGGTAAACATGCTCACACTGTGGGCTCAACTGCCGTGCGGACCTTACCCATTTACTCTGGCAATGTACTGCATTTGAAACTGGTTAACGGCCATACAGTACCTCCAACATATTGATTACCGTACCGCACTGCTCATGGATACTGACACACAGCTCCTATTTGCAGTGTATGGGAGCTAAAGCAGCTTCGTCAAGGCAGTGCAGGGGTGTTGATTGAAGTCCATTTGATCAGGTCCAGCCATAGCAAAATGGACAGTACACAGACTCGGACCTCGAGCTTGACTAACGTTCTTTCCCCATTTCTCCCCACAGTGGCCTTGTGCCCTTCTCTCAAAGAACTTTCAGTCAATCAGAAGCTGTGAACAACCTTTTTTCCCCCATGTTGTGGAAGAACATACTACAATGTGCACACAAGTGCAGGGTTCCATAATGCATATACAAACTGCAAGCACCTACCCCTCCATTTGTAAACTTTTGTGGTCAACAATATGCGCAAAGCAGATAGTGCTTTTCTGCGTCAATCCCGAGAGGACCACTCACCTTGTGGGCATCCTGCTGGTAGAGGCTTAGCTGCAGGGCTTGGTCCAGCTGCACTTTGCGCACATGCCACAGCTGCAGTACATGCTGCCGGGCCAACCGTAGGCTCTCCAGCAGCCGACCCACCTGGGGCCCGGCTGGGTCACCCCCGCCCGAGTAGCCCGAGTCACTACTTCCACTGCCCCCACTGCTCACACCCAACCTGTCAAAACACAGGATAAGCGTCACTCTGTCACACTCTGTGAGAACGGACCTTGTTTTGCCGACTGAGACTTAAACCCAAAGCATATCATGCACTGGCAGTACATCCCTTGGCTTGCCAGTAGAGAAGTGACTCTTCACCTACCCAGCACAATGCGACAGCATTAGAGATCCCTCCAGCGCAAGTACGCCTTCTCTTACATAGATTCACAGATCACAGGGAAGCCTCATACAACTACTGGCACAGTGGTGCAGAGGTCAGTGATGCACCACTGCTATGGTCAAGTGACTGTTCCAAACACAGCCACCAGTGTTCCAAGCTCCTGCAAGGCTTATGTTTGAACAGAGTCCTTCAGAAGGCTGTGTATCTCTCGACCAATGGGCTGATGCGCAGTGCCACTGTGGGGAGGTGGCAGCTGCACTGAATTTATTTGAATCAATTTCACTGCCACTGGCTTTTTCGTGACACAGATGGACGGACACCAGCATTTCTCAGGAACGGGACCTCTAATGCAATTGAAAAGACTGGCAAAACAAGGCCTTTTTTTGTTATGCCAAACTTCCGTGCAGTACTCACATGACATCGTGTGACTCCTTGTTCTAACAAGCATGTGACTTGAAGCATAATAGCAGACACATTCATAGAGTTCGAAAGGGTGAAACTGACTCAGCATGGAGACACATGGAGAGGCTAGTGCCTCTTCATGTGATGAGGCATGAGGAGCTTGACTAAGCTACCTGGTTTCAGTATGCCTTCACTACCACAACTCATCCACTCCTTGGTGATGCAAACAATTTAGAAGTATCTGAACAGACCTACGTACTAACACACATAACAGACACTACATTTTCATAACCACAAGACATTAGCTAAAGGCCCACAACAGCTCTCTGGGATTGCTGTCACTGAAACAAATCGAGCAGCAGCAATCTAACACCCATGCACATTGCATATGCACACTGAATACAAAGGCTACAATTCCCAAAACAAATCTCCTCTGTACACTCAAGAGCACCTTTAGGGCACAAAACCCATGTAACGCAATTTCCACAGCCCAGCAAACGCACACCGGGCAGTCACAGAAAAAAACTAGGCATAACATGGGCACACCTGTGCAATACTTGTTGGCCTTCCAAATCAACCTCATCCACCGGGATCTGTAGCACACGCTTTTTGGCATTGAGGTGGTCCTCAATCATACGCTTGGCCCCCGTCACATCTTCAGCGAACTTTGTGCTCACAAGGTCCTCCTTCATCATCTCCAGCCGCTCCAGCATCTCACTTGTTTTCCACAGGAATTTTTCCAGAGCCTGTAAGAAAAAGATTTCATTCAGACACACCACAGACGGTCACAAGGCACTCAACAAAACAGCATTGCTTTAAAAAGTGTGACAAATGACACAGGCGCAAGAGAGTACCGCATTTACTCGCATAATTTGCACACTTCTTTTTTTTTCAATTAAGGCTTCAAAAAGGGGGTGTGCAAATTACGCGAAAATTTTGTGAACACGTCCTAAAAAGCTGTACAAAGGTCACATCACGCAATACATACTGTATATTGCAGCCTATACGTCAACCCCCCCCGCCCCCAACTCGCACCCCTCGCTGGCAAAGAAAAAAAAAGTTGACTCCAAATATAAGACTCATACCCCCTCCCGCGGCGCAGCGCTATGCAGTTCCCCATGGGATGGCATGACAGCACGTGAGCAGCTCAAAGCAATAAATGCATCACGATACGATAGCGAACCCAGCAGTCGGAGGCAAATGGAGATAACAGGCAATCAAACAATTGCGCCCTCGCATGCGGCACAGCTGACTAGCAGCAAACCAAACAGCAAATGGTTCGGTAGTTTCGTATTCTGGCGTGTGCGCAACTGTTTGTACGGGAAAGCGCCCGCCAGCACAAGTGAGCCAGGTCAACAGCAAGCAGTTCATTCCCTTGCCACTCGCACCTATCGCAGCCACACACGGCAATGCGGCCGCGCCGATCTTTGCCAAACTACCTTGCGCTTCCGCGTGCAGGATAGTGGTCTGGCGCAGCAGGAAGCGTAAAATA
This sequence comes from Amblyomma mixtum, assembly GCF_055824585.1. Lineage (NCBI taxonomy): Eukaryota > Metazoa > Arthropoda > Arachnida > Ixodida > Ixodidae > Amblyomma > Amblyomma mixtum. Next base: position 46,797,552 of record NC_143014.1, read on the forward strand.
TGTAAGTAAATGTCTTTTTCTATAAAAACGGGTAACAAATTACGTGTGCGCAAATTACGCAAAGGAGAAAATTATGCGAGTAAGTACAGTATATGCATCACATCAAAATAAAATCCTCAAAATTCATCGACAGAAAATTCCTCATTACACAAAATTGCTACATCCTACCAAGAGTACAAAGAAACTGAACGGTACTGCGTGCTTCCTGTCATAAAAACAAATTTTATCGCTATTTTTTGTCTCCCATTACTTTCTCCAGTCCGTCACTCTTCTGAACGAGGACGGCACCTAGGCCCACGCTGCTTGCGTCAGCATAGATTTCAATCATAGCATTTTCATCAAAGTGCCCGAGGACTGGAGGAGACTGTAAACAACATTGAAGTTCCTTGAAGGCTTCCATTTGCGGCGCTTCCCACTTAAACGGCATGTCTGCTTTAGCCAGACAGGTCAGAGGTTAGGCGATGCGTCAAAAATTGTTTAATCGTCGGCAAGCAACCTCACCCCCATAGGTTGCCTTTTTGAGTCTACCCTACGGGGGCTTGAGACCTTCTGCAGGAGTTTGCCGCGTAGCTGCGGAGTGGCGACACAAATCAGGTGGCTCACGGCGATGGGGATCCAGATCAACTGGATACATACTCTTCTTGACGCACGTAGTTGTCAAATCTCACGGTCATTGGCCTGGGCGAGGTCGCAGTGCGTCAAATAGAAAGCCTCGGAGATCCATTCGTCGATATAGGCATTTGTAGGATGTGCCCTGGTTCGCCACAGGGGAAGTGGAAGAGGGTGGTGCTGGTCATGGGTTCTCCAAAAGTCAGCCTTGCTTAAAGTGGTCGATGGAACCATGGCTGGACGGGTTACTGGCCATGGGCGTGAAGATGGTTCATATGGCACAGGGCTGGGACTAAAGGGGCGCCTTTGGGTGGGCAGCGTAGGTCATGGCCTGAGGGTCTTCATTTTGACTCATCATTTGAGGGACGTGTAAAGCCTGGCAAACTTTTTCATGAACTAAGCAACACAACCTGAGATGACGAAGATGATGGCAGGAGTCAGTGAAGCTCCTCCCGGATGATCTCACGGATGATGTCCCGTAAGTTGTCATTGTAAGACGTCCCGCATCAAGAAGTGCACCTTCTCCTCAAGCATGTTAGTGCCTGCGAATCGGAATAGATGGCACATATTTGACGTAAGCAACGACAGTCTCATTTGGCTGTTGGATGTGCGTCTCGAGCAGCTATTTGGGTTTTTTTTGCAGACGATGTTTGTGAATGTTTTCACAAGTTCTTTCTTAAATTCCTCCCACGTTCGCAATGAAGCCTCGTGATTCTTGTACCAGGTTTTAGCTGGGTCAATCAGAACGAAAAGACGTACCGTAGTTTTGCTTGGTTATCCCATTAGCTGAATGTCGCCACACGCTCAAACTGGTCCAACCATTCCTTGGCGTCTTCTTGAGGCAGACCACTAAACACAGGAGGATCACGTGGCTGTTGAAGAACAAGCAGTGATGTCCCAGCATTGCCCTCCATCTTCGGGAGCATTGCAGGTGCATAGTGTAGCACTTCCACCAGATGTTACATTGTGGTGACGGCGTCCGACGGTCAGAAAGACAGTGAAAAGGGCTTCCAAAGGAAACTCTTTATTGGGCTCACTCATCCCCACAAAGAAATTAATGATTCGGCGGTGACAATAGTAACAAGCATACTCCTGGTCGTTGAACAGAAACCCTACCACTCTTGGCCATGCTAAATTTAAAGCTAGCAAGGAACCATCGAGACAAGGTGCCAAAGCAACTACAGCAGCCTGGAACAATGTGGAAGCAGTCACACCTGGCTGGGATGATTTGAGATTAGTCTGGTCGCATCTCGCATAACAAGCAAAACAAAAAAGCAGAGTGCTGGCGGCTTTAGGGATGAACAAACAAACAGTACAAAGATCCATGGCTATAGATCAGTAAGAACATAAACAAAAAGCTGTTATAACGCAAGTACAAACAACTCACACAAATAACCCTACAAGCAAAGCTCACAAACAATAAATCTTTGCTGACAGGCTACACTTTCATCACCTTCGAAGTGATACTGCGGTGGAACATGCTTCAAAGGTTCAGGGCCAACACAAAAGAAGCAAGCAAGCAAATCATCTTAAACCGTAAAACGGATGTCCCTCACTAAGCTTGTACATTAGGCACGCTACAGTGGAAATTACACCCAAATAAACACAAGACAGTAATGAAATGCCACTGTCGCTATCGAACACTACTTGAATCCAGACAAATTCTGCATCTAGTTTTTGTTTTCAGATAAGCGCTAAGGACCAAAGCTAATTAATTATCAGAGCAAAATTTCTGATCTTGTGGTGCCTTGTGCCATTTTAAGGTCCAGTATGCTCTTATAACATGAAGAGAACAGGCAAATACAGTGAAATGTTACACTTACGAAAGCGCAGGTTTATAAATTTGTCCCTTATCCTACCCATCCAAAACCTAAGAAAGCTGCACAACTCTGAACAATGAAAACACAGACATAAGCGAACCTCCAGCTTCTGAAATGCTGCATTTCATGCCCACCGCCAAAAAAAAGACAACAACTTATATTCGTGCAAAAACACTACACAAAGCAAAGAAAACTCAACAGTACAGCTAACAAGAGTGCAGGACTCATTCGACTGTTAATTCCGCTCTATTCCTAGCCAATTCTGATACAGAGCCCAGATGTCACTAATGATTGCCCTGATGGCAGTCATCACAAATCACAGAATTCTGATAGCACAGAGACAAGTGGTCTAAACAGTCTTCCTAGATTCCCCAGTGAGCCATTCCTGTTTTTGCAAAATGGTTGCAGATTATTCAAAATACTGTTACATTTCACAGTAAAAGGTGCATATTTTCTGCGATATTCAGCATTCCTTAACACGGGGTACTCAAACTGGGTTCCATGAAACACAGGGGTTCCGCGGGCTGCTTTGTTGTGGGTTCAGCGAACACCCACAATGGCCTGTCCCCCCTTTACAGTACACATCTGGTGGGCACGCACAAAGAAGACATAGTACCTGGTTTGTTAAAACTCATTATCGAGCGTTAGCTCTTAGATCGTTCCCAAGTTTCAAGACATCAGCGTGGGTGCCGTCCCGCAGCACAGACTTTGGTAGCACGGAAAGTTTGCCTTGTCACTGTAGTTTCCCGCATTTCTGTCTTGGGTTTAGAGGTCTCAGCATGAGTGAGATAGACATTGAATAAAAAACTGATTACAGAAAGCAAGAAAACAAATGTGTACAAAAGTGAACCAAACAGCAAAAAGCCCACAGGGTCCATTCACAAGCAACACCAAACAATCTGCCTTTTTTCACAAGGCCGCTCTGCATATGCACACCTCTCCTCCTCCACCTCCACTGGTTGAAAATCGGCAGCGCCTACTGCACATGCGATGGGAAAAGCTATCTACGTCTGCTTCTGAACCAGTTTTGCTTCAGACAAGCGGTTCCCTGCTGCCTTCCTTTTTCCGATTACAGACGCTTCACTAGGAGCGGCAGCTTTCGTGCTCCCGATTGTAGCCCTCTCGGTACATGGCGTGTGCATGGTTTTCAACCAGTTTTTGCCCACTCCCCAGAGGGCGCCACATCTTGTGAAAAAGGCGGATTGTTATGCTTGTAATGACAGACTGTGACAAGGAGGGGGGAGTTCCTTGGCATATGTTGAAATGTTGAAGAATGCAATGAATGAACCTTGCCAGTAAGCACAACTAGATTTCTTGTCAGGCATGATAACAGACAAAAACCAGAATTTCTTGCAGCAAGAAAATGTTTCAAGGCACTACACACCCATGTGAAATGCGTACTAAAAGAATCAGAAGTCACCAGAAGACAACCCTGAAGGTAAAGTCCAAGCAAAGCTAGACAGCACAAAGCATACCTGGACAAACACAAAGATAAGGTACAAAGATAACGCCGCCGTTCTTTTTTGATGCGCTCATCCAAGTTTACAGTACATGCACCACAGCAAATGCCAATTCAACCAGTGGCGGGTTTTGGTGTGAAGTGATTAAGAAAGCCCTCTCACCATTCTAAGTTCCAGCCACTGGCCATGGTCATAGGGTAACGTCCCATCCAGATCTGCTGTTAGTTGTGATGGATCAATGTATCTTGAGAGTGCTTCTGGGGAGATCAAATTAGTCTGCAAGAAATTATACACGTTTTACAAAAAATCTTTAGAGCCTAACATGTATATTTGAATTAAAAAGCAGCAAACAGGAACTTTCACTCACAATACAAAATATAACATATGTGCAGTACATTACTTGTACTATCTACAGCATCAAGCATCAAACACCAATCAACCAGAACAGATGCAGCTCTGAATGTCTAGTGTTTCATAAACTACATTAGCTAGCATTTTAAAAGCTATTACAAGATGCTTTGCCAAACATTTTTCTTAGATTCAAAGCAAAATAACCTTCGCAGTCTTCACGTCACATCTCTTGAGAAAAAACATGCTTGTTGTGATGACCTCGAGAAAATAGAGTAAACAACAAGCTGTCTCTTTATAGAGACACCAGTTATATATTCAACACTGTATTCAAGAGAGTACCAAGTACACTGAACAAGACTAAAAACATAACCGAAACAGTCCAAAATTCATAACTGAGGCAAAAGATTACAAACCTCAAATTTGTATTTTGAACTGCCCATGCTTGTTCTCTGCTTCTGCCAGAAGTTTTCTGGCTTTATTATGTACGCCGCATGAATCTTTGCAGGAAAGTACTCCTGAAAACAGGAAGAGAGAAACATGCCAATGTACTGTCGGGGACCAAAGTCTCCAGGACGCGCCATCAGGAACGGAAGCTAATAGCTTTGTAATTGGCCGCGGGCTGGAGACCATACCTGTCGAGGTGAAAGTCGGACTCGCGTGCTATGTTCTCAGCTAGTGACAGCAGGTGATCGCTAACAAACATGGCACCTATTATCCAAAATCGCTTGTCGCACATGCTGGAGAATTCTGTCCCCTATAGTACATTACAATAAGCAAATGCATAAAAGCACGAAAGGCCATTTCAATGATCTAACATATATTGTGCAGCTGGGATATTCAAACAACTCTGTTCAGTAGTAACAGAAGTAGTAAACACTGACAAGGCAAACCATGCACTGTATTTTTACAACTACAGGTTATGATGGATCACACATGCCTGAAGGACTTTTAGAATGGGTTTCACTGTAGACCAAGTAGCTCCTCGCATGTCAATCACTACTGAGAAGCCGAGTTCTCTAGCTTCCTCACTGAAAGAAAGCATGCCATACAGTGTTAGGATACAGACAGAGCACTTTTCAAACAAGTACGAACTGTGGATGGACACTATGTTGCATCGAGCTTACCAAGGAATGCTAGACAGGTAGGTTAAAACCTTGCGCATTTCTTCCGGTTTTAGCCGATCCGGTCTAGACCCAGCTGGGAAGGTAAGGACTGGACCTCCTCGAAGGTCTCGGCCACCTGGAAACAAGCAGGAAAGGGATGACCAACACACTGGGGGTATTGAAGTTGCTCACAGCTAGGCACCACAAAGACACTCTTACCAATCCTATCAGCAGAAAGTAACAAGCCACAAAAACCTTCAACCTCAATTTACAAACAATACTAAAATTAGAACCACTCCAATACACCTCCTTAATCCATCCCCCCCCCCCGCAACCCTAAAAAAAAAAGACAACCCAAACAAAACACAAGCCATTTGAAGTCCTTTGGAGTTAAAGTAGCCTCGACACCAAATTTAGGTTGCATGTTTTCTTCTTACTGAATTTCTCCTCTCACCTGTTTCGGTTTCAGTTTCAATATCAAACCGATGACGTCAAAGGTCAATATACCATATTTTCCTGTGTATAACAATCGGCTTTTTTTTTTTTAAATTTTGCTAGTGCGTCCTATACAACGGTGCATCTGATATGTATTTTTTTCTTCGTTTTTTTGCGAGTGGGGAAATAATGCGGGTTGATGTTCAATCACCGTTTAAAATGGGCGGCCGTAAGTGCTGCACTTTAGCTATGATGAAATGAGCCATACAAAAAGAGAAAAAAAAATGATCACGCGGTTTTAACACAGCTTTACTTCAATACGGGGACCTCCGCATGCAACATTCACAGGTGAACTTCATCGTGAAACGGCAGCAACGACTTCCGCGATTAAGAAACCCTTGGCTGTCTCAGAGGTCCCAAGCATTAGTAATATGAAATGCCAAAAGATGGCGACATCTGCACTTCTTGCCCGCCCACACTTCCAAGACAAGCCAGCATAAACCTACTCACTTTTCATGCTGCATAAGGAGTCTTCTCACAGGTATGGAGCATTTCGAGATGGTCGTGCAAGCATGTATAGTCAAGTCTCACTGCCCTAACTAGGTAAACTGAGGTGCCCTTACACAAGGATGCATCTTTACTAGCAACTTTTTCGCTGAAAGCCTGCATTTTTTGGGGGTGCGTCTTATACACCAGAAAATATGGTAGGTCACACAAGGCATAACAAATACAGTGCACACAAAAAACTGCAATATAATCGCTGCTTCTTCACTCATGATTCCAGCTCTTGAGGTAGGTTGGCTTTAATTAAACATTGCAGAGAATGAAAACAAAACAGGTAAGAGAAGAAATTAGATCTTACATTATTAAGCAGTCATAGGCAACTACCATGTGGTGATCCAGATATACTATCGTCTTACAAATTATTACAGAAAAGAAAACAGCCGCCACGGTGGCTCAGTGGTTATGGTGCTCGGCTGCTGACCCAAAAGACGCGGGTTCGATCCCGGCCGCGGCGGTTGAATTTCTTTGGAGGAGAAATTCGAGGCCCGTGTACTGTGCGATGTCAGTGCACGTTAAAGAACCCCAGGTGGTCGAAATTTTCGGAGCCCTCCACTACGGCGTCTCTCATAGCCTCAGTCGCTTTGGGACATTAAACCCCATAAACCAAACCAGAAAAGAAAACACATAATCAAAAACTAGGTGTTTATACTCCTTTAAAATAAAGCAGTTGTGCTTCGGTGGTGAAATTATTCCTAAAATGTAAATATTCTATCCAACCGACACAATAAAAGTAGGCCCAAGAACTAAAGCACACAAATCGACAACCAGATTGTTTGAATATGTTAATGCAGGAAGATGGACTAGAGTATAGACCTTTCCACTGTTTCAGCTTGACTGATAGCATGTGTGTGTTGGACTGCACTGCGCATGCGCAGTAGATACCTGTATAAAATCCACCAGTCAGAAAGCTGCTGGCACAGCCCCGTTGAAATATGGCTGCGCTCAAAAAGGCAAATGTGAAAAGGTCTATGTACCCTTCACCTCGGGATAAATAAGTATCTGGGCAGTCGTAGTCTTTTTAGTTGCAGTGGCTGTTAACAAATGATAGCAATAGTGTGCCCATTTATTTCTTTAAAAATACAAATGTTCAAAAGACTGCATTATAGCTCCAGAGAACCAATTAAAACAAAGCACCACTAATAAAACTTCACATTGCAATGTGACACAAATATTCTGCGGAGAAAGCCTGCAACCTCCAAATATAGTGCCTGAACACCTCAAGTACATTACGAGAGATGGAGGAATGCCAACACTTTAATCCACTTTAAGGGTAGTGTGAACAACATCAAAAGTTACCAGGAAAGCATGAAATGAAATTAGAACAGCACAGTGAGTGATCAGAAGGTAAACGATCCGATGTCAAATTAAGAGACAGAGGAGACTAGCATGGATTAGATAACTGACGTGAGTGGATGACATCCGGATTAAAGTTATGAAAAGGAATGGACATGAGTGTCACATCTGAGTGCTCAGAACAGATGACTCGTGCCCTACCAGAGCCATAATAGTTGTAACAGCATAGCTGGAACAAGATGACATGCATGATACAGAGGACACACACAAGCACTACCCTATCGATTTTATTGAAACAAAAGCGCATATATTTATAGACATGTCTAAATCCTCATGCACAAAATCCAAAGGAACATTACGTAAGACAGGACAGGAACCACGCTAAATATTTACGATGACCTTGCACTTTTAGTCTATTTGTAATCTGTGGGGTTTGCAAGGCCATCAGCTGAATCAGGAAAAAAGGCAGAGGAAATGCTACAACACAATCAAAAGCACAGGAAAACGTCTGGTTTATTTTGTTTTATGGGGTTTAACGTCTGAAAGCGACTCAGGCTATGGAGGGGCGCTGTAGTGGAGGTGGAAAAAAAGTGCCCGTCCTGTCTGGTGTATTCCTTCCTGTCTTCATTCTTTTCGCGCGGTGGTTTCCGTCACTTAAGATATGCACCAAATAGCCCCGACAAAAGTCCTTATTCAATGTAGTGAAGGGCTCCAGAGAATTTCGACCACCTGGGGTTCTTTAGTGTGCACTGACATCGCACAGCACACGGGCCTCTAGGATTTCTCCTCCACTGAAATTTGACCCCCACAGCTGGGATCAAACCCGCGTCTGTCAGGATAGCAGCCGAGCACCATAACCACTGGGCCATTCCGGTGCCCGAGAAAACAGGAATAATGACTTAAAACATAAAAACTGCATAGGAGGTGAGAAACAGATAAGAGATGTTTTAAATCATGCTGTACCAACCAGCCTTCACCACACACTCCTTGCGAACAAAACCAGCAAGGTTTGCAATCAGTTACAGTGTGCCACAAAGGAACTGCAGAAAGAGAAACAAATTTGCAAAATTGCAAGGCAGGGCTGATACTGAAAAGCAAAGAAAGAACCAGCGTATACATAGGCACCAAGCAAAGCTAAGCAGAATCAGCATTGGAAGAAAAAGCTTGTTCATAGTGAAGAGAGAGAGTACAGGTACAAAGGGAGTGGAACTATAATCAAGCATGGCAGAAACTAAGACAAAGTGATGAGCTTGAGAAAAATAACTGGGATAGGGTGGCCATGGCTGGCATAGGATAGGGCTAACTGGATATCACTGGGAGAGGTCTCTGTCGTGCAGTGGACTTAACTCGGCCGATGACAACACTAAAACAGTTTGCTACATCAGTGCTAGCTACAAGAAGGTTCAGCTAAGTATGGAAACCAAGAAGACAACGTACTATTGGTGGGTAAAGTGACATGCAGATTTGTCGCATATGTTGCTCACCTGCTGCTACCATGTGCCTGATTACGCAAGTCATGCTGCAGTATGACTCTACATAAAGGTTGGGCACAGTGGTAAGTTTACAAGAAGCATAGCTGAATGTAAGCACCTGGAGCGTCTGCCCTGTCCCAACCCTCAAGGAAATGCAATGGACACTGTACGCATCAGCGTAATTCATTAACTTCATTATGACACTACAAAATTCAGATTTGGAAACCAACAGGGCATTTACGACCGAAAATTTTCCTGCTTTTAACATGACCACAATACAGTCATTCCTGTGGCACTGAGTGAGCTATATAATCAGTAAAGTCAATACCAAAGTTAATAAAAAGCACAGGATCTGTGAAAAAAATTTTCCACTGCCTAGTTGTAAATTATAAAACAGATTAGTGCAGCGCATATCTGCATGAGTCAACCAAGTGCACCTTTCAAATATAGGCTACATACCAAGGCCGTGAAAAAAAATGTACTCTTTTTGTAGCACCCTATTCCACAAACAGTAGTACTTGCCATGCGCTCTGAAGCTCAATCCCCCCCCCCCAAAAAAAAAAAACTGCCTACATGCTTTGCACCACTGTAAAGCACGTAGGCAATTTTAAAAAAAAAAAAACTCTTGGCATGTGTAAAACAACATGAAAGGCATGCACAGTACAAGAGAATCACAAATCTTAAGTCCAGGCATCTGTTGAGCTACACTTTCACAGACCAATTTGCAATTTTTTTCAACACATATAAATGAGCAAAGTAAGCAGCAAATAAAACCACTATGATTTTTTTTTCTCAAGTAATGGGCAACATGCAAGCCAACAATGAATGCGTACGAGAGGCAAGTGAACCAAAGTATTCATGGTGGACAACAGCACAGTGAAACACAGATATAAAGGAACAAAGGGAAACAAACAACGCTTATTCGGTATCATTTATTCCCTTTTCTCTGTGTTCCACCAAACTGTTGTCCACGATGAATCTATACCAACTTGTCCAATTTTCTTCACCAATGAATCTAAACTACAAGACAATGCCACCGAACATAGCACGCAACAAACAACAGCTTCCAGAAGCCCCCCCATAAGCAATAATCTGAGATATTTGCAAATGTTACTCATAGTGCTACAAACATTTTACTTCACAAAGCTAGCAGCCATGGATGTTAGCATTTTCTTTTTCTTGCTTTACCATATCACAAAAAAATGCATTTACTTCTTTTGCAAAAAGTCCCAAAAAATGAGACTTTTTACATAGCTCAAATGTTCCAGGAAAATGAAAACACTACTTTCAACAGAACCCTTCTGAGCCAAAAAGGAAGTTTTGCTAACATTCAATACAACAGGCTGCATGCACATTGCAGTGTAGACTCTTGATAAGTCATTGCAAAGTCTTACAACGATTGTTTACAAAAAAGAAGCTAACGAAAAGCACTAACCAGGTAATATGATGAGCCTCTCCTGCAAAAGGGGTAGTAATTCATGTGCTCCCTCCATCATCCTTGAGGGCCCTAAAAAGAAGCCAAAATCGGCGGCATTGCTTTAATGTTGGACAAGGCAGATTAAACACTTAAGGAATAAAACGTTACCCAGTGTTAGCACAAACATTATTTGCAACATAAAAATGCTGTGTGCCATCGCAAGAGATTTTCCTTCTACAAGAACAGTAAAAAATGTCAAGCTCTGAGTGAAAAGTTAAAGAACTACACTGCATTAGGTTGCTTGGTTGGTTTATGGGGTTTAACGTCCCAAAGCGACTAAGTTTATACCAAATATTTTAAAGTACTGCAAGACTGACATACCTTTGAAGCATTTTCTACCTTAAATGTGCTCGCATAGTTTGCACAGATGACGACGCATATATAAACAGACTACGGCACCCAGTTGATTTCGCTGCGAGCTTCAATATGCGGCACAACACAGACTTTGAGCTTAAAATAATAAATACGCTTCAATATCCTCGCTTCGCAAGCGTAAAAACCCACAGCGTGTTGACTTCATTTCTGATCACGCTTTCCGTTCATTTTCTTTGCGACAGCTGAATCTGGTGGCTAAGTTTACCACACCAGCGCTAACTGTAAACTCTCAAACTACAGTGCTGAAGAACAAAACAACATAATACGAAACGTGTGTCAAGGACAGGTGCAACACATAGAAGCAATGTAGCGACAGATGCTACCCTCAAAACAGCTGAAGAGAACGGGATGCGGTAGCAGTGTGTAACGGTACAGTAATGCGGCCCCACAACCTCTGAACTCGGAGGTATCACAGCTTACAATGGCTTCATTCTGTAACAGTTTCTTCGTTGTTGATTATTCTAGGCGGTTTCAAACCTGTGAAGTGGCGAGTCGCTTCTGCATACTTTTTTTTTTTCTCAATGTGCAAGTTGTAGTGAGCGCACACCGCTGTCAACTCAAAATATAAGCACGATATGCTTAAAACCACGACAACTGCACAGAGCGAAAAAAGCAGACAGACACTTCGGGTACTACTCGTTCCACACAGCCTGTTAAATGGGCAGTGCACCTTTCAGCACAGGAAGGCAAATCAGAGCCCGAAAGATCGATCTGACATGTAGTACCGTTAGGCTAGAGCAGAACTCTACGCTTGCTCCTCATCATACAAAAGATCTTTACCAGACTTGTAGCGAAAAGCTCCGTCGCTGTCGGCTGGACCATCAGTAGATGACTTGGTCGCACACATCACCTGCCTATGTTAACCAAAACATCATGATGACGCGAGAAAATAGAGGCAGCTCCAATATTGCACTTCAAAAAACAGCATTACTAATCGGCCATGTTTACATCCATCGCCGCTCCTGTCACCATTGGTCGATAAATCAAAGGTTGATTTTATATAAAAAGAAATAACAAGAAATTTATTTTTCTTTTAATATTTTAAAAGTAAGTACATACAGAGCAAAAACTCATATTTTACATTTTGGTACCTTATTTCGTCTCATACCCGCTGTCCCTTAACTGCGGGCCTATTGCTGCATCAGAAGAATCGGAAGTGTAGGAAGTCGTGGTTGCGGCAAGGTTCGTTGCGGCTGTGGCGAAGAGGCAAGGTTATGCGATCGAGGGGTGACTGACTTGCTTAGAGCATTTTCATGACGATCATAGTGTGTTAGTAGCAAGGTAAATGCAGCGGTAGTAACTTGCGGACTGGTGACTAGGTCTGGTTAGGTCTTGCCTTCGGTGTCATTGCGAAGGGCGTGGGTATGTAAAGCTGTGTGTGCGCTAACTGGCCGAGTCGTTCGTATGAACACCGTCTGGTCTGGATGATGCACGCTAAGAACTTTGTTGCTGTGACCTAAGTGGAAGGCAGTTGTCATAGTTAACAGGGTAACGGATGGGGCTACTTGGTGCTTCTTGCGCCGCCGCGTTCGCTCCGAGGTTAGGTTCTTGGCTACTGACCCGAAAGACGCGGGTTCGATCCCGTCCGCGCCGGTCGAATGGGTGAGGTGCGTTTCCAGATTCAGCGCGGAGGCTCATGGGGAAGTCGTCTGCTACCGCTACTTCCGGTTCCTAATTTCTCCCCCTGCTCGTTTGCTTCACGGCAGTCGCTGTGTAAATTCGCTTCTTACACTATTTCACAGCAACACCGCTGATTGTATTGCATCATCGCAAGACCAACTCGGCTGTTCTGCTTCGTAGCGTGTTTTCGCATGAAGTACAACGAAAATAATGTAAACAGTAGGCTCTCTACGCGTATGCTGTACGCACGATTGCATGTATGGACAGTCTGCTATAAAATACATCCATCATTCTGTTCAAGCTCAGGCCTTCGTTGCTTTCGTAGTGCAGCGAAAAAAACAACTAATATATAATGACCACCGCGTTAAACCAGTTTAACTGCGCACACAACCGACTGCCATGCGTACGCAGAACAGCCAGCCCACGCTGGCATACTGAAACTACCAAAAAAACACTCGTACCTTTCGTTATTGTCAATTCCTGCGCTCAGGACGCGTTCATACGCGGTACGCGCTGATCTTACGGTGATACTGTGCAATAGTCAATGTCACAGTGCAAATAGATTAGCGAATAAATGATGCATGGCAATTGCTGTGCAGAAGGCAGTGCGTGGGAGAAATTTGGAACCGGAAGTAGCTGGCAGACTATTTTCCCATGGTTCTTTGCGTTCACTTCGGAAACGCACCTCACCTATTTCGATGGAGGTGAAATTCTAGAGGCCCATGCACTGTGCGATGTCAGTGCACGTTAAAGAACCCCAGGTGGTCGAAATTTCCGAGACCTTCACTACGGTGTCCCTCATAGCCTGAGTCACTTTGGGAAGTTAGACCCCCATAAACCACTGGGTGCTTCATGACATTATCGACAATAAAAGGCGTGTTAAGACGCCTGAGGCGCCCCTCCCCAAAATGGATTCAGCACTTTTTAGTTAGACCTTAACGCGCGTGCGACCTGTATATATTTATCATGTATATATGTAAATAGATTTATTGTCATTGTACTCCTCCCCCTACTATCCCCTCCCCTCTTTCTTTTCACTTCTACACTCTGCCTGCTATCCTTTTTCCGCTGCCCCAGCTCAGGTGCTTCCAGCAGCGATAGCAGATGACAGGGTAGCAAAAATTCTTTTACCTTCCATTTTCAATGCAAAATAAAAACCACTACACATTTTAGTTACAACGAATACGAAAAGACCACACGTTAGGCGTCGGTTGTCATCTTTTCGTAATCTCTAACAACGACGCACCGAATCCATTGAAGTCCGTAAATGGGGAACGTATGACTGTGGTCCGTTTAAAATTAGTCGCGTTCCTTTGTTTATCTCTTTGTGTGTCAGTTATTGTTGCATCCATTGGTTTTGATTTAGAATTGATGCATTGGCTGTTTGTGTCACGTATTTGTTGTCTATAGATACTTGTACGCGTCCAATAAATTGTGTCATTGGTCCCAGTTTACGTTGAGTTTTGTCTCTTCGAACGGCCGCCTCGGCCGATACTACAGAGTTCCGTTTTTATCTGGAGTATTTTAAAAAAATTCCGGTGAGCAAACTACTGGCCTAATCGAGAGCAAACTTCGCTCACGGGGTAGCATATTATGGTCTATGTTATTTGAGATGTAATTAAACATTGGTACTTGCCTCCATTTCCTGAAATTAAGAAAAAAACTGCTGTCAACTGCGAGTAAAGCTGTAGCAGACGCGAGCCAAGCAGACCATAACATATGCTACCCCGTGAGCGAAGTTTGCTCTCGATTAGGTCAGCAGTTTGCTCACAGGAGTTTTTTTTTTTTTTTTAATCCTCCAGATAAAAATGGAATTCTCTGTACATTGGCAACGTGAGGATGGAATAGATGAAATGCAATTTGAGTCCAGAACGTGATGTAATCGAGCAAAATCAATTGCCCAAAGTGAAATCGGCTGTTGCCACAGTTTGAAACAAGCGTTTCGCATGTTTTGCTATTAGTATTTAGTGAAAATTTTCTTGCAGTGCCAATTTTAGCTTTTCTACGTCAGTTCATAGTGGCCCAGGCCGCTCCCGAGGAAGTCGCTGGTCCTGGAGTGTCCGGCGGATGCTGAGTTTAATCTCCACTTTAATGTCATCACATTTTGGTGGTGACATTACAGACAAGTGACACGAGCTGTTTCGACGAAATTTTCGTGTATGACGTTGAAGAAGATTGACGTCTGCCATATATGCGTCGTGTATGATAGCAACAGAAGCAGACAGCAAATAGGATGGTGTGATCAAGCTTTTCTCAAAGCGACGACGAAAAATATTTTGACTCCGTTGAAAAAGCAAACTAGCGTGTGACGCTATCCCAGTGAACCACAACGTACCGGAAAGATCCAAACGTCATGTAATAAAAGGGGCGGCCATTAGATGTGCATCATAAGGATCACCGGCACGTTTGGACGCGCTAGACGTCTATAGAACGTCAATAATATGATTGTTTTTTTAAATCTAGAGCACGTCCACGCAGCATGGACACTAGATGCCTAATATATGATCTCGTGCATGTCCACCAAGCGTAAACGATAGACGTGCAAAGTATGTTAATGTCCACCAAACGCGGACATTGGACGCGTCATATATCTTCGGCGGCTTTAGTGCCACATTTGAACATATAAGAAAAGCCCTAATCCTAAGATGTGCGCCATGGAATGAATTAAAGTTTTCTTCTATCGGCAATTGCTCAGAGCTTTTTTGCGGTAATGCAAAACATTGATAATGTGAAACATTGCCATCGTTTGTGATATAACCAAGACGTAGTGGCGGTTTTGTGACCTGTTGACCTTGAGCTACTTGAGCACAGCGCGAGATGCATGCAGATTACACTCATGTACGTGCTACGCCTTCGATCTCAGCGCTCGCGCACACTTTTCGTTTCCTAAACTTAATTACTCCTTAATTATTGGCTTCGGCAAAACATGCACATATATTCATGTGGCTGGATATGCAGGAATGTGGCTTGTAGTGCTACTGTGCTATAAAAGGGTCATCTGCCACTTCGTTATTGAGTTGTAACGCATACTCTTGTACTGGGTATTTTCTGCAAATCGGAAACTTAATTCTTGCGTATAGCCCAAAATGCTAGCGCATACGTCGGTGCATTTGCTTGCAAACTGAGTCGTTTGAACTAGGAAGACTAGGCAGACAGTTTTACAGTGAAGGCAATGGAGGCGAAACGCAAAAGGCGCCCATGGGCTGTGCGGTGTCAGTGCGTGTTAAAGATCCCCGTGGTCGAAATTATTCTGGAGACCTCCACTGCGGCACCTATTTCTCTCTTCTTTCACTCCCACCTTTCTTGTTTTTCTTACGGTGTGGTTCAGTGTCCACTGAGATATGTGAGACAGATACTGCGCCATTTCCTTTCCTCAAAAACCAATTTAGTTATCCAAGATAGCAGACGACGGCGCAGGCCGCGACACGCGACATTGCTGCTCTGCAACGCTGGCTATGTAGCTTTTGTGGCCGTCCAGTGGATGCGACAAATATCCAACTGCGAGTTCTAGTGCACATCCATTACTAGGGGTAAAGAAGCACTTTTGGTAATCTATAGAATATCTTCAGTGTGTTCCATGGACAAATTAGGATATCCATTAGAAGAACATTATATGATCATGGATATCCCCTGGATGCAACAAATATCCAACCATTTGATCTAATGCACATCCTATGCTAGAGGTACCGACGCATTTCTGATGATCTATGGAACATCTCCGGTGCATTCCGTGCACTAATTGGGATGTCTATAAGAAGTACATATGTCCAGCACTAGGCATTTGTGAGGGGAAAAGGCCCCAGCAGGTTCGAGCGTCCTCCGAGGTGGGGCCCCGGAGGATCCAGAAAATCGTCCCAGACCGAGCCCGTCTGTAGATGTAACAAAAATGGCTTTACTTAAAACGGGACAGCAGTCACTGATTGGTAGGGAGCTGTGCGGCCGAGGGTCGAGGAGTGGCTCCGGTGTGAGATCCCGCTGCCCGTCGCCAGAAAGGCGCCGGGACCAAGTACAGTCTTTGTCAAAAGTAACCAGGCTGCATAGTTTGCTTCTAGCTCGTACAGTGGAGCCCTTACAGCTTCCCTGAAGTTGAAATGGTCGTTAACGGTAAATACTGGGGGTCTTCTTACCTTCCAACAACTTTTGATCTTTAGGAAAGCCACAAGGGCTCCACTATACAAGCTAGAAGCAAACCATGCAGCCTGGTTACTTTTGACAAAGACTGTACCTCCGCAGGGCTGTTCTCCCTGCGGTCGGAAGTCGGGCGCGGAGCACCAGCACCAGTGGCCCTGACGACGCACCAGAGAGGAGACGGCCGCCCAGGTCTGCACACCCGGGCACGGCCAGGAAGGCACCCATTCACGGCAGGGGGTCCCAGCCACGGGACGGCAGGATCTATGGGCAGGCAGCCCCTGCCTGTGCCCGGCACGGCGCCCGCTCTCCGAGGCAGCGAGAGGCAGGCAGCAGACAGCAGGCTCCTCGTTGCGCGTAACTGGACGAGGATGGCTTCCTCAGGCCTGGTCACTCGGGTTCAGGAAGCCGTTCAGCCGTGACCTTGCCTGCTCAGTTGCCCGAGCTCGTCTCCTCGCGCCGCTTGCGCCACGCCCCGCGTCTCTCTTCTTCTTCTCCTTCCTTCTCTCGCCTGAGCGAGCGTCAGGCCGCCGCTAGTGCTGAAGGGCGCTGGTGGCGCATCACAGCATTCTTAAGATGTTCAAAGGACATAAGTGGTTATCTGGGATTTGCTTGTTTGAGCAGTTGTGCCCTACTGCGTCATAGAGCCCTCCCAACAAACACAAAACCTCCTCAAAATCTCACAAAAATAACCCATCGGGACATTTGGAATCTCTCCAGGAGGTGTTCATTTTTCCCGAACACATCCAAAAAACGTCCCCACAACTAGCGATGTCCAAAAAGTTGTGCGTCCCATGGAAAGTCCCAAAAGAATAATGATGCTAGATTTCTCGGCTCTGGTTGATACGCCGGTGTATCAACGCACCCAAAGATTGTACCCGCAGAAATGTACCGTGAGTCCGTCACCGTTTTGATTTGTTCTCTTGATTTGTTGTTTGGTTCTGTTGCACTGTTTTGCTCTTTAGTTTCATGATGGATGAGTTTCGCTTCGCTTCTTTTAACGTGCAGGTTTCTCGCTCTCTCTATAAGCAACGGGAGAGCATGCGCGTTCGTATCATATCGACGTTTTGTTTTTGCAGGAGTGGGATCTCTGCTCCACTGCAGATATTATTGCTTTTCGTTATTGTTTTCATGTCGATGCTTTCTTTTCCTTGACAGACTCACGGTGTTGCGCGTTGTGGGAGTTGTTTTTCTCACGCCGGCGTGCAGGTGCACATTGCACGTTTGTCTTCGATGGTCGCGTGCTTGTGGCGGATATTTTTCTAGACAGGCGGAGGACTCGTTTTGTCAAAGTGTACGCGCCAGTCACGCGTGCTTTGACAAACGAGTTCTTCCGCTCGCTCACATCCCACCTCCTTGAATCCGCGCCATATGGCCTGCTGGGGGATTTCAATTGCAGTTTGGATACGTTGCGCGACATTCAGGGCCCCGGTCAAGGCGCGTCCAGTTACCATGCGAAAGAGCTAGGCAAACTGGCTCGCCGGCTACGCCGTACGAACGTGTGGGCTGCGCTACACGAGAACCTTTTTGTGGCCACATGCGCTGGGGCCGTAGCGCCAGCCGACTCGACCGGGTGTATCGACCGCCCGGTGGCGGAGCACTCAGCGACCGCCTACCTGTCGCGGTGTCTCTAAGGTGCGCTTTGGGCCGTGCTGCAAGCTCCTTTACTTGGAGGATGGACGTCTCTCTTCGGAGGATGACCTGAATATTCGAGACGTCCGCGCAGACTTGGCGGACTCCATATTGCTCGGGTCGACGAGTTGAGTCCGTCGACTTGCGATGCGCTCAGAAAAGATGGCGTGACGTTCTTATTCGCGCCGGTATAGCAAAACGCGCACGGAGGATTGCGGAACACAACAACGTGCTGCGCCGCATGCACATAGTGAAGCAGGGGGGAGAAGTAACTTTTGCGATGCGCGAGTACCTGGACACGTTTCGCGGCCGGTACCACCGCATCCTGGCGGAAGGGTTTTAGGCCTCCTGCACCGCAGTGAACCTCCGCATGCCGTCGCAGGGACCCGCTGACCTCATGCACGCGAACAACCTTCACCACAAGAGAGATCGACCGGCCCGTGTCGAACGTGTCACTGTGCCAGACGGTGCGGTCTCAGAACAGGCCGAAGACATGGAGTGCGTCTTCCGCGGTCATTTCGCGGAGCTTTTTGCGTCGCAAGGTCTGTGCAAGTGGGAGGAATTTGTCACTACGGCAGGCGCCTTTTGCGCCGCCCTTCCCCGCCCTCCCGACGACGTGCAGCCGGCGTTAGCCCTTGCGCAACAAGGAAAGAAGCGCCATGAATCGTTCGTCCGCGCCGGGACCAGATGATCTAGTCGCCGGGTTTTACATCTTTTTTGACGTGCTCGCTGATTTTCTCACGCGTTTAGCGAACGCCTTTCTTGAGGAAGGAACTATGCCACCGTATTTTAGTGCAGGCCGAATCGTGCTTGCACCAAAGCAAGGAATTACGTCTTCATGTCCCGCGGCGTGGCGGTCGATAACCCTGCTTAATACTGATTACAAACTCGTAGCCTCGCTCCTGGTTGCTCGCTTACGTCCCTTGTTACCAAGCCTAGCCCTTTCCAGCCCTGCGCTGTGCCAGGCCGCTCGGTCATTGCGTCGCTCACGCGCGATGTGTTCGCGTACGCACACGCGAAGGGGCCTAGCGTGATTTTCGTTTCATTAGATCAAGCCAAGGCCTTTGACCGAGTAGAGCACCTTTACTTGTTCTGTTTTGCGGTACTTTGGACTGCCTAGCAGTTTCATTGACCGCATTGCATTGCTGTGCTCCGGCCTCACTGCCGAACTCGTGCTGAACGGCTCTGTCACCGCTCCGTTTCCGGTGACGCGGGGCATACGCCAGGGATGCCCTCTTTCTCCGGCGTTGTTTGTTCTGTCTTTGGATCATCTGCTGCGAAGCGTCGCCGCCAGCGAACGAATTTGCAGCTTTCCACTGACAGGACAGCAAACGATCGTCGTATCGGCCTATGGTGACGAAATTTGCGACTTCTTCCTGGACACCCGGAGTCTTGAGGGTTTCCTGGCCCCGTTCGGGACTTACGCGGCGCTGTCTGGCGCCGAGCTCAACGCCAGCAAGAGCCATGCCCTTCGTTTCGGGAACTTCTGCGATCTCCTCCCGGTACCCATTCCTTTCATGGACGGGGTCCGTGTTCTGGGGGTCCTATTCGAACGGAGTGTCGCCCCGGACGTGGGATGAAGTTGTCGCGCGCACGACGAGCGCGCTATGTAGCGTGCGTGGCAGTCATCCCGTGCCGTACGGCGGGTCGGCTCGCGTCCCTCGTGGGCGCTTTTGTCTCCGACGGTGGCACGATACAGGTTGCTCGCCGCATTTGAAAACTGCCGCCTTCAGGAGGACGACACGGACTGCCCAGTGTAGCCCCACGTTGGTGGGGCGCGCACTCGGCGCTAAACTCGTGACCACGTTGGTGGAGAATGACTTGTGTCTGGAGCTCTCGCTCATGTTTAATTAGATGAGCAAAGCGAAGTCGTGCTTTCACCCCTGACCGCCATATAGGTCCACAAGCGGTAGCGGGTTTCAAACAGTCGATAAACACGGACCTGCCGGATGTAAACTTGAGCGATACGCCCGCATCTCAGCTCAGCTAGTTGGCCGCGTGCGCGCGCCTTGGCCCCGATGACCAACGGCGAACCGCGGCGCGCAGGTCCGCGGTTCGCCGTTCCTTCGCAGGTCCGCGACTTTGACTGCCAGAGAAGATGGGGTGTTCTGCCCTCGCGAGAACTCCTCACATCGTGGTGGTCACGTACACAATGCCCAGTGCGCACAATGCGGAGCGCAAGAGAGCGCGCCACACTTTCGTTGATGTCCCACTGCTCAGCTAATGTGGCGACTGGCGAGGGCAATGTATTTAAAAGGAAGAAACAG
Organism: Amblyomma mixtum; assembly: GCF_055824585.1. Taxonomy (NCBI): domain Eukaryota; kingdom Metazoa; phylum Arthropoda; class Arachnida; order Ixodida; family Ixodidae; genus Amblyomma; species Amblyomma mixtum. Next base: position 46,818,158 of record NC_143014.1, read on the forward strand.
CGTGAAAAACACGGACGCACGAAGAAACGACACACACACGAGCGCTCGTGTGTATATCGTTTCTTCGTGTGTCCGTGTGTCCGTGTTTCTTCGCGCTGACCAACTAGCCCGGAACCTTGCTCTACTGCGGACAATGTACCCAGCATTGCACAGCCTGCGCTTCCTCATCTGGCAATACCTGTCTGACCGGCTTGCAGCGGTTGGGGAGGCGCGGTTTCTGTGACGCTGGCACACACGTTTCATGGCTGTGCGGGAGAGGGGGCTGGCTATGCCGATGCTACGGTATTAGCTAGGCCGACCCTTCGTCCCCACGACTTTTGCGAATTGAGATATATTGGTTTCATTCTAGGGTAGAATCTCAGCCCCCCCCCCCCCCTTTTTTTTTTAAAAAGGCAAGGCTGATGCCTTCTCTTTGAAGCGTGATGTTTTGTTTCAGCATGAATTCTTTGTGCGGTGCACTTTGTGCCAGAATGGAATGATCTGTTTGGATGACCACACGTTTTGTTTATTATTGGCCTGTGCCACCAGTCACTAGTATGTATGGACTGTATTGGTGGTTTGTCGTTTTAATAAACTTCCCTTTGTGCATCCTATAGGACGCAAGCTTTGTAATGGTTAACGCGGAATACACGTCGCCGTCAATCATTAATAAAAAGAACAGAAAGCCTCTTACGAGCTCGGTCTGTACATGGCTGGGTCGGAAGAGACAGCTGCAGTGGTGAAGTGGTCTATGGGCAGTGTTTCCAACAGTGGTGTCCGCAGGCAACGCTGCTGGACTTGGCCATAGCCACGCAGACTCAGCCTACACCATGGTGAACAGAAGCGGATTTCGTTGTGACAGACCTTCCTGGACTTCGTTTTACCTCTTGCCACATTTTTATGCCTTCCTTTACGGTGCGGTTCACGTGTCCACCAAGATGTGGACAATGTATATACTGTTGAAGAGCAATTTATTGTGCCTTATACAGCAATTTATTGTGCTTATACACTTAATTCAAATAAATTGTACAGTTGAGCTGTGGGTATACGCTCAAACTGGACCTACCCTGCTTGCTCAATAGCTCGGGATGGAGGAACGGTGTCCGCAGTAACGTGCATTTCGATACCGATGCAGATCGCGTCAGTTTCGTTGCATCCTACGACTCCAAGACTGTGTGTGAGAACTTTTGCAGGCTTCCCGCAGGAGCGTTTTTTGTGGTGTCTTTGGCGACTGCGGTCGCTTTTTGATTGTAGTGTTTTTTCGAGCGATAGCAGTCCCTTAGACCACATTATCCAATAAACTTCTCTCAAGTGCATCCTGCAACGAACGAGTTTCAAGTTTCGTTGCATCAGTTTTATCCTGGCGCGATCGTTTGGCGCATGTTTTCTGTTCGCCCTGCCCCTAGGGTTCGGCGTCAGCGTGGCTTGTTTTCGCGCCTAGTTGTTGCGTGAGCGTATTTTAAGGCGAAAGCCTTTAATGCTTCATCGTTATCGACAGAAGGTTGTCAGCAGAAGTTTGTCAAAAAAGGTGTCACGCTTTTGACGGGTGTCCACCGAGATATGCGGGACAGTTACTCCGTAATTTCTTTTCCTCAAATACAATTTTCATTTTTTTCATTACGGCCCCTCTTTCTTCTTTCGCTCCCACTTGCTCCCTTCCTGTACGGTGCGGTTCAGGTGTCCACCGAGATGGCGGAGAATTACTGCGTCATTTCCTTTCCTCAAAAAGCGTTGCGTTCAAAGGGCAAGGCATCGCGCCGAACTGGTGGTGGCGTTCCATGGACTCCCGGCAGCGCTACGACTCGCTGTCGCGTTCCACTCCTAAAGGCGAAATCTTAAGCATTATTAATTAGCAGTTAATTAGTATAAGCCATCAATCAGTAATTAGCCATTGATTATTAATTTATCATTAGTTTAGTAATTAGTTATTAATTACATGTGACGACATCCAGTGGTGACGTCACCAGTGCCCCAGAGGCAGCCAAAGTGGTGCGGAAAACGCTTTCGCCTCTACGCACCGTAGACAGTCAAAGTGCCCCTTAAATTGTTTGTTTTGTTGCGCCGCCGCTGCCTCGCTGAAGCCCGCAGGCAGACGGCGCACGCAATGTATCCAGCAGAATCTCCTCCTCCTGTTGTGGACTTATCTGTCAACACGTCTGGAAACCGATGGGGATGCGCGGTTCCTGCGGCGCTCGCATATCAGGTCCTTTGTCGTGAGTGAGGGCAGGCTGGCGATGCCAGCTCTGTTGCATTAGCTAGTGTCCTTGTGTCTGTAATTAGTGTGGTGTTTCTGCCGAGGGTCTGCTGGTCTACCGAGGGTCTGAGGGTCTGCTCCCTTTCTTACCGATTAAGGTTTAAGTTACCTTGTGGAATGCTTTTACGGTATTCTTACCTATTGGACGGTCGGGCTGCCCGCGTTATAGGCTAGATTAGCCGTTTCTGTCTATGCTAAAAATATTTATTCCCCAAGGGGACGTCATGTATGAACAGTGTTGTGTATATATCTGTCTGTTTGTTCAAATAAACTTCTCTTTTTGTGCATCCTTTAGGATGCAATTAAGCTTCGCACCTTTTAACGCCGAATACATGTTGTCGGCGTTACTATACTCCGCCGTTTCATGCAAAGCAAGCAACGTTTCCAAGGCTAGCGCCCCTCTTCGCGAAGGCCAAGTCAGCGTCCACGCGCACGTTAGAGCCTAGGTCGTGGCAGGAATTCGAACCGGTGACCGATAATCGGACGCTGCGTAAAAAAAAAATCGCACCATGCCACCCGTTTGTCGTGTAATGTTCTGAATAGTGTCACAAGATTCAGCGTTTCGTGCAGCATGAACCTATTAGTTAAGTTGTAGCCTAGCTAGCTCGTGGCAGGGATTTGAACAGGCGACCTATAATCGGGGGCTGCGTAAAAAAACCGTATCATGGCAATTTGTGCTTCTAGACATTGATGATTGATTGGTGTGTGATAGGCGATCGATGGCGAGTTCGTGAAATCGTTGTAATGATCGATAATTGATTAATTCAAAAATAAAAACTGCAAAAATTGGAAAAAGGGGGTTCAAACGTGTCACAATGCTCGAAATGAAAAGCCAATGCTGGATTATGCTAATTAAGAAATTTTATAATGTGTAATTGATCAATGAATTATTTTAAACAATTCAGGAAAGTGAAAAATGCGTTGAAAGGTGTCAAGCTTGTCCGAATAGAAAGCCTAACACTCTACGCTATTGCGTCATGCTCTTACGGGCGAGCTTATAAGTGTCCTCTCTAATCCTTTTTGTTACGACAAACAAGTCGCGTCACGGGGAACTCATGGACTTTTTTTCACCTCTTGCCACATTTTCGTCCCGAAACTCATCGAGACTTGCAAATGTTTGAACTACATGTGGCACAATGATACACGGTTGGTAGGGCGAATCGCTCCAACTCAATCCGTACCCAAAAAGTAGTTCCCATAGGGTGAAACTTACAGCCGGAGAACCCTCAGATTAAACGCCTCACAGCTTCGAACGTCATTTTCAATGATACTACATCGTTTAATACCACCCTTTGTGTTCGTCCAAACACTCGCCGCAGTTTTAAAAAGAAAGAATGATACGTAGCGACCTAGTCTGGTTTCGTGGCCACGCTATTTCCGCAGCCTCCGCATCGTTGCCTGTGATGCGTCGTTCCCTTCTCCAAAATCAATTTTTGATTTAATTTTTTTCACGGTTCGGTTCTGGTGTCGGCAGAGAAGCGTGACATTTCTTTTGCCTTTCCTTCACGCAAAAACATTTTTGTGTTACAAAGTGAGGCGCCGCGGTGGCTTAGGGGTTAATGCGCTCGGCTACTGAACCGGAGTACCCTGTTTCGAGCCCGACCGCGGCGGCCACGTTTCGGTGGAGGCGTAACGCAAAAGGCGTCCATGTGCTGGGCAAGTTAAAGATCTCCACGTGGTCGAAATTATACCGGAGAATCCACCCTCCTCACACCACCTCTCCAACCAGACCCCTCCCCAGACGCTGCAGAGAAAGCCGCCATTGCCCTTGCTGTCACCCGCACTGAAGCCCGGTACATTATAACTCACTCAAAACCTGCGATTCTAAATTCTGCTCGAGGCGAGTCCATGTCCCTGCTTTTGACATTCTGGACTCGCCGGATGCACCCCCACCCCGCCAAGTGGACCTGATATGGGTGGGTGCGCATTCCGGGAATCCCGCAAACGAGGCCGCCAACCTTTTAGCCCGAGGTTCTTTAAACCGGGCTGAGGTGGCCTCGGATCAGGGAATCACGAAGGAGCGCATGCACACATTCAGCGAGCCGACGCAGGGGTATAGAGCCTGCGTCACGCCAGCTGGCATGAAGGGCGGGGGGTATACCCCCCGCCCAACCCCACCTTAGATAACAAACACGCAACACTCTGGCGCAGACGACACACACTCTCCCCTCACCCCTTACCCTAGCAAACTATCATCCCTCCTTTCCCACTCGTGCTTGCGCCCTGTGCCCAGAACCCTTCACCTCTTCCCTCCACATCATTTCCCTCTGCCCGGCGGACCCTCACCCGCGGGACCTAGAGAACCTCAAGACCTGGGAGGACTGGGAGACCCTGCTGCACTCGGAGGACCCAGCCGTGCAGACCATCGCCATCAGCCAGGCTGCCAGTGTTATGGACCTTCGGAACATAAACACGTGAGTGCAGTGGGGTCGTGCGGGGACCCTGGGGCGTGCCCCGAATTCCTCTTATAATAAAGTTTTTTTCTCTCTCTCTCTTTCTCACTCCCTCCTTTGTCATTTCCCTTGTGACATTCCCGCCTGTCGGGGGTCAGTCACAATGCAACACAATATTTGTTGCTATCTACGGATTCTACTGAAGCGAGGAGAATTGAGCCAACACACAACGCCTCCGAGTCAACCTTATTTATTCACTCTCTGCCTGAAGGTGAAACTGGGGTTTCCGCTCACCGCTGTCTTGTATTAGGCGTCGGTGCAGTCCGGCCAACAGGTGCCTCGCTCTCGGCTGCTCTGGCGGGGTGGCGCTCAGCCTGGTGACGGTCCCACGTTTCGGCGAACTGGCCCGGCGACCGCTAACGGGGGCTTCCATCTTGATACTATCGTATCTTCTCAGGCGTCTCGGCTAGCGGCACTATGACGGGTTGAGGTGTCAGGCTTCTTGGGCGTCTCGGCTGGTGGTCGGTTTGCTGCGCACCCCGTGAGGTCCGGCTTCGCCGACTACAGACCAGCGCGATCTGCTTCCGTTCACCTCGCCCGTCTCTGCTCGTTCTCGTCTTTGTCTCCTCTGTCTCCAACGCGTCTCTCTGAGGATTCTCTTTCTTTCCCTCGGTGTCCTCCTCGTCCAACGGTTTATTGCCATCGCTGCTCATGCAGCCAACCAAGGGCGCCCGACGATTTTTCCACGAAGCCGCGGCCGCTACGAAGCGAAGGCCGGCGCCGCCCCGTTGGGAATGTGTCGAAGGGGCTCAGGTGTCCCTCGGAGGGCAACGGTTCCCCTAAACCAGCGTCTCGCCTCCTCCGCTGGGAGCCCCCCTGGTGCTAGCCGCCGGCCTCCCCCGCCACCTCAAGCCGTTAGTAAGGCCGTCTGCAGGCGCGCATGCGCGCACACACAAACGCACAAACGTGCCTGTCTCTGCGCCAAAAGAGGGGGGGGGGGGGCACCGCAAAACGGGACGCAGGGATGTGTGTGGTTGCGCTGGGCTCCCCGCACGACCTCTCCTCTTTAGCCCTCTGGCTACTTTGCACGTTGCGCCCGCCGCATTCCACATAACCGCCTTCGCTGACGGGGCAGGGCGATAATTTTGAAGCCAGACACAGTGGCTCTGGTGCTAGTCGGTGGAGTGAATTCTTTTGGGCCATGCCTACGCCTCCTGTACTCAGTCCTTCCCACCCTTACGGTGCGGTTCAGGTGTTCACCAAGATATGCGAGACAGTTACTGCGTCCTTTCCTTACCTCATATAAAAAAATCAAACTCCGCAGTTGTAACAAACCTCGAAAGCGATAGCACATCTTTCTTTTGTTTGCTTTTCAGCTCGCCTACATGACAGCTAAATTTAGAAAGTAAGATATGCTGTTGAACAGCAATTCATTGTGCCTAAGGGCTCGCGTACTTAATTCAAATAAATTGTACAGCTGAGCAGTTTTCGCGCTCAGACTGGAGCTACTCTGCTTGTTCAGTACCACGGGATGGAGAAAAGGTTTCTGCAGTAAGGCGCATTTCAATAGCGGTGTTAGTCGTCTCAGTTCGTTGCATCCTTTAGGACGCAAGTTTTTTACCTGTTAACGCCGAATACATGTTGTCGGCGTCTATCATTATTAAAAACAAAAGAAAGCCTCTTACAAGCTCAGTCTGTGCATGGATCGTTGGAGGAGACAGGTGCAGTGGTGAAGTGGTCTGCGGGCAGTGTTTCCAACAGTGATCGAATTAATAGAAGCTCAATGCACCAACCAATTAGTCCGCCTGAGTCGCACGGAAAAAGGACATGTCTAATGCGACAGCTGCGGTATCAGTCCACATATATCAGTCCGCAAGCTGATGCTTCGTCACAGGCTTCCTGTTTTACTCAATCAGCACTCACGCAATAGTCGGAAAGATTTTACTGTTGTTTCCGTACAACAATTCTGACAAATGTTTTTATGAACAGTTTGTCTATGTCCTCATCTAGTGCTTCTGTACATGATGTACTTGATTTCTTTTTCTTTTGTGCTTTAACTCAAATTGCATTCAATTTTGATTTATTGATGAAAAATTCAGTCAGTTGATTTATCCTGCGCTGCCAAATGCCATTAGTAAGGGGGCAGTCGCCCCGTCAAGCTGCTCTCCGAAGCAGCTTTTTCGCGGCTGCTCCTTTCCTCGTAAAAGAGGAAAAATAAACTATTATTATTATTATTATTATTATTATTACTATTATTATTATATTCACACCCCAACACGTCCTACACCTTTCATAATTTCTCTGCTCACGCAGGATCACATATACCAGAAGCCCATATCTCGCAATATGACTGCTAGCCACCATCAGGATAGGCCGCAGGCTCGAACGAGCTACACCGAAACCTTCAACAACCGCTCCGATATCATTTATGTCGACGCGACAGAAAATTGTAAACCAGGATTTTTCACGGCAATCGCAGCTTATGAAGACGGCAGTGTGGGGCCGCCGCCACTATCCGAACTCCAAACTCCCACTTGCACTGGCCGAATCCACCATTGACAAAAACATAACCGAAGTTTACACAGATTACTAGGCCGCATACCGCCTCTACCTAAAGGGCGACGCGACGTCGGCCACACATAATATTCTTGCCACAACCACCTCTCTCGACCTAACGGTTACTCTGGCGTGGATCCCTGTGCATGCCTCTCTCCCCTGTAATGAGCGCGTTGATGCGCTGGCCCGAGAAATCTCCCGGACTCCGGACGATCAGGCACCCAAACCTGCGCAAAAGGCCACAACTCCTTTCTACCCAAGCAACCACAGATATCCGTCGGACGTACGAGCTAGATCCGAACGTCCTTTGCCGAGATTGGACGTCCATCGGACGTACGAACACAATCCGATTTCGGATATCCGTATTCGTGCATCCGCTGGACGTACGGACAGTGTCCACTTTTCTATATCCGCATGAGAGACGAGGTGGACGTCCGAAGGATGTAAGGTCGAGTATTTTCCCAGGCTATGAGTATGGACGTTTTTTATTTCACAGAAAATTCGAGTCTTTCGTGTATGTATACTGTTTTATTTGCATCAGTTGGAGGGTTTGACGCGAAGACGTTTGTAAGTTGGTACGATTCCACTCCTACCTGAAGTGCAAGAGCCGCCAACGAGCTAAATTTATCTAAGAGGAGAAGCAGGTGTTGCAGAATTTTGCAAGAACTCAATGACTAGTTTTATATTTATAAAACTTCTCCAAATTAGAGGAGTTGCGCGACATGTCCACTGTTTTGCTAGCTAAACTTGCCATTGAAACCATTCGTAAGCATCAAAACCAATGATCAAAACTCCCGTGCATTCTGCTATCACCATCATCATAGATGTCAGTTCGCGGTCAGACTCTATGGGTCATACCAATCCAATCCATCAGTACGGCTCCGTAGCGCTGTTGTTGATATGTCGCGTGGTGTTGTCGCGTAGATCTTTATAGCTCTGTTATTATAAAATGTGGCTTTGTTCGGTCTGTGGACGAAAGTTGTATGTAACTTAAGCAATTCGAAAGATACGGGAAGCGCCTGAAGCTCTTCTGGAACACCGGAATCCCGTACTGCGTCGACCTTGGTGTAAAGAAGGCTTAGTGCACATGTGATTGCCTACGAAGGTATGTATCAGTACACTTCTTGGAACTTTGCTTCTAGGACAATGCAGCATGCTCATATAACATTCGTTCACAGGACAGTGGGAGCAGTAAGCGCGAGGAGATGGCTTCCCCAAGTGTGTGCTGTTCTCACACTTTCGGGAGCCTACATCACACAGCTGCGGCAGCCCTCAACTCGCGCGACTAATTCCCACTCCTCTTCAAAGTTGCGGGACGGAGTGTTTTCGCATCTTGTTAATTTTTAAGGCATCGCTATGTTCACTGTGCCTATGTAAAGAGTGACAACGCGCGAAAGGCAGACCATAGGAAGCACGTGAGGTCGCAGTGGTTCGCAATTCGGAAGCTTTGCGGCTTTCTGTGCACAGTCGCGTACAGTGCTGCGCAGGTTAGTGCCCTAAGCCCATGAAAATAAATAAAGAACAGATACGTTGTCAAATATGGTGTGGAAAAGTGAGAGCTGTTATTGCCTTATACTTATTGAGGTGTTTGTTAAAGTGCATTGTCTGTTATACTTGCAGCATTAAACACTTCTATTAATTGGTTCCAATGTTTTTACTTTGGCTGCTGCATTGTGCCATTTGTTTCACATGACTGATGTTTGCCGCGTTCTTTTTTATTTCAGAAATCCTGTGGGTGGGAAGATTACGGATGTGTCCCAAGCTTGCCACATTTGAAGAGTCACATTTAAGAAATTTTCCGAATGTAACCCATTGCTCTGCTGATGTATCATCAACCACAATAAAATATGCGTGCTATGCATCAAATTGTTTTTGGTTTTATTGCATTGCGCGGAGTGAAAAAAGCACGCATGCACCATATATGCGAATATTCGAGAAAGATCCGCCAATGGACGTACTCAACTGGACGTCCGTCGGCGGGCGAACCGTATACCTTTGGCCACCTTTCGGACGGCCTACGGACGTCTACCGGCTCTTTGCGGATGTTCAGCGGACGTACAGAACATCCGAAATAGACCTCTGTCGGCCGTCCGAAGGATATCGGTGGTTGCTTGGGTACATATCATCAAATCACCACATTCTACACAGTCGTTTGACATTTCCGCCACCCCACAGTGCTTTGTCACCCTTATCCAGCGCCACATGGCGACGGTTACAGACCGGCGGCTTCATCTCAACCTACCGTCTGTCATGCTTTAACCCCAGCTTTTCCCATCACCTGTGGGGCGCCCAAATCCACACATTTCCACTACCTGTGGGAATGTCCTTCCGCACAGGCATTACCCCGATTCTCAATTCCACTCATTCTAACAGGGTGGCTGCGGTACGGACCGCTCAGCCCGCCGGCCAGAAATGGCTGGTGGATCGGGCTTCGTGCGAAGCTCAAGCCCGGGGACTCCTGGACCAGTAGGGGTCCACCCTGGTGGTGGTGAAAAACATTTGTCCTGCAATAAATTTTTACACAGAGGTGATTGGGGTAGGCCTTATTGGCCCTTTCCCCTAACAATACTAGGTGGAGCCCCTATTCCGGGGCCCCATTGGCAAGCAACGCTGCCCGCGTCCGGTGAACCAAGGCCTTTTGGGTCTTTAGGTCCTGACAGCCGAGCAGGGCCGACTCCCAGTCCTCTCTGGTGGAGTTGGGGGGGGGGGGGGATAGATGGGTTTGATTGACACGCCCAAACCACGTGGAAGGTGTCAGCCACCTCCCCACAGAACTGTCACGTGCCATCAGAGGATGTGTTGAAATGTTTAAGTACCGCCGGGCACAGTACAGTGTTAGTAAGAATTTTGATGAGGCGCTCGTCAGCGCGATCCAGTCCCTTACAAGCGGCCGGGTAGCGCCGGTGCTCCTCCTTGTAGTAATCGGTGGTGTGTTTGAATGTAAGGGCCAGATTGTCTGATTGGGAGTAGGCTTCCAAGGACAGGGAGATAGCCCGGGGAGAGAGTGCGCGGGCCGCCTGATCGTTTCCTTGGAGTCCCTGGTGGCCGGGGGCCCAAATCAGGTTACGTGGAGTTGGATCTTTGCATCGGCAGCTATATTCTATGCGCCAGGCAAGCGGGGAGCCCAGCCCGACTCATAGTTCCGACAGGCCCCTCGCGAGTCGGTGATGATGTGTTTCGACTTGGGAGTAGTGAGAGCCAGAGCAATGGCAATCTCCTCCGCGTGTGTTGCGCTGTAGGCTTTGAAAGTGAGTTCGTTAACTGTATTTGTGTTGTGTACGACTGCGGCCGTGTACCACCCGCCGTGGTGTGGGCCGGAAACGTCCACGTAATACACATGTTGTTGGTTACCATAGCGTCGCGCCAACGCTTCCGCGCGCGCCTGCAAGCAGCGGCGATCCTAGTCGACGACTACGCGGCCTACTGCGGACTCCAGTGCGCCCCATCTAAATCAGAATTTGTGCACATACGTCCCTCCCCTCGGGACACAACTCCGCTTTGCATCAGTCTCCCCTCGGGACCGATCCTGGAGTCCAAGGAGATCCGCGTCCTTGGTCTCTTCATACACCATCAACGCAGGGTCGACACTACCCTAGCCAAACGTCGCACGGTGGGAGACCAGGTGGGCCGCATGGTCCGCCGGGTCTCCAACAAGAGGGGCGGATTACGAAACAAGGATGCGCTGCGGATTGCCCATGCTTTCGTAACGAGTAGAATCCTCTACTCAACCCCCTACTTGCACCTGCGCAACCATGATGATGACCAACTGGAAGTCGCCCACCGGAAAGTCATCAAGCGGGCTCTCGACCTCCAGGTCACCACGACCACCCTGGAAGAATTATCTCTTGCTGATATTCGCGTTGAGGTGCCCACCGAGAAGTGAGACATTTAGTGAGCCTTTCCTTTCCTCAAAAGCAATTATCTTTTCTTTCTCTGATCCGTCACTGTGGCTCAGAAGTTAACTGTTCGGCTGCCGAGGAAAAGCGCGCCGGATCGAGTCAGGGCAGCGGCGGCCGCGTTTCGATGGAGAAAAATTGGTTTTTGAGGAAATGAAACGGCGCAGTACTTATATCACATCTCGGTGGACACCCGAACAGCGCCGAAAAGAAGAGAAGAAGGTTGGATTGAAAGCAGAAAGAGGTGCCGTAGTGGAGGAAAATACTAAATCGGTTTTTCAGGTGGACAACTGAACCAAGAGTAAGGGAAAGGAGGAAGTGGGGAATGAAATAAGAAAGAGAGAAGGAGGAGCGGTAATGGAGGTCCTCGGAATAATTTCGACTCCCTGGGGATGTTTAACGTGCGCTGACATCGCACGTCACGCGGGCACTTTTTGCGTTTTAACTCCATACAACGCAGCAGCTGCAGTCGGGTTTGAGCCCGGGTACTCCGCCTCGGTAGACGAGGGCCTTAAACACTGAGCCACCGCGGCGGGTTCGTAGTGGAGGGCTTAGTAATAATTTCGACGAACTAGTAAATTATAGGCTTCCTTTCTACCGAGCCGGAGTTCCCGGGTTCGAATCCGGCCTCGGCGGCCACGTTTCGGTGGAGGAGAAACGCAAAAGGCGGCCGTGTGCTAAGCGATGTCAGTGCCCGTTAACGATTCCCAGGCGGTCGAAATTATGCCGGAAACCACCACTACAGCTCGTATTTCTTCCTTTCTTCTTTCACTCCATGCTTTGTCCTTTCCCTTACGGCGTTGTTCGGTTGTTCACCAAGAGATACGAGACAGTTACTGCGTCCATTCCTTACCCCAGAAAAAAAAATCAAACGCAGCAGTTGCAACAAACCCGGAAAGCAATAGCACATCTTTATTTTATTTGCATTTCAGCTCGTCTACATGACAGCTACATTTAGAAAGTAAGGTATGCTGTTGAACAGCAATTCATTGGGCCTAAGCCCTCGCGTACTTAATTCAAATAAATTGTGCAGCTGAGCAGTTTATGTGCTCAGACTGGAGATACTCTGCTTAAGGTGCATTTTAATAGCGGTGTTAGTGCCCTCAGTTCGTTGCATCCTTTAGGACGCAAGTTTTGTACCTGTTTTCGCCCAATACATGTCAGAGTCAATCATTATTAAAAAGAAAAGAAAGCCTCTTACAAGCACAGTCTGTGTGCCTAGGCTGGAAGACACTCCTACAGTGCTGAAGTAGTATTCGGACAGTGCTGGCAACAGCGCTTAATTGGAATCCCCTTTTACCACACACACAAATAAAGACACCCCTCAGGGCGCGGATCAGGTGTCGCCCTAAAAGTGTGAATTACTATATTCCACCGTTTCATGCATAGCAAGCAACGTTGCAAGGCTAGCACGCCTCGAACTGACGGCCTATAATCGGGGGCTGCGTAAAAAAATCGTATCATGGTGTCTGATAGGCGATGACAAGTTCATGAAATCATTGTAATGATTGACAATTGATTAATTAAAAATTAAAATGAGAAAATTGAAAAAGGGGGTTCGAAAGTATTGAAATGATCAGAATTAACAGCCAAGGCCAGATTATGCTAATTAAGGAACTTTAGAGTGCAATTGATCAATTATTTTAAACAATCGAAAAAAGTGAAAAATGCGTTCAAAGTTGTCAGACTGGTCAGAATAGAATGCCTAACACTCTACGCTATCGCATCATGCTCTTAAGGGTGCGCTTATAAGTATCCTCTCCAATTCTTTCTGTTATGATAAACCTTAGGTCGCATGACTGGGAACTCGTGGACTTCGTTTCACGTCTTGCCACATTTTCGTCCTGCAACTCATCGAGAATTTGTGAGGTTAGAACTACATTTCAAACAATGATGCGTGGTTATTAGGGCGACTTGCTCCAACTCAATCCGTACCCAAAAAGTAGTTCACACGGGGTTAAATTACAGCCGGAGAGCCCTCAGACGTGAGTTTGAATGCTACTACATCATTTTATACCGCTCTTTACTTTCGTTTAAACACTCACTGGTGTTTAAGAACGGATGCCACGTAGTGGACTAGTATGGTTTCTCAGACGCACTATTTCCGCAGCCTCCGCATCGCTGCCTCTTATACGTTGTTCCCTTCTCTAAAATCAATTTTTGATTTAATTTTTCTATCAGGGCACGGTTCAGGTGTCGACAGAGAAGTGCGACAGTTATTTTGCCTTTCCTTCCTGCAAAAGCATAGTTGTGTCACCGAGCGAGGTGCTGCCGCGGTGCACGTGCACTGTAAAAAAAAACGTCAAAATAATGGGAAATACCATGGCAGCTCTATTTCCAAAGCACATAACTATCAAACTGACAGCCGGCCGTCAATTTCAAACGACGGTCTTTTTGATCATTTCGATGCCTCGCTTGTGAACTAGGAACACAACTGAGCCGTCAATTTGACGGCCTCATGTCTTTTCATATTGCAGTATGACGTCAAGTCGCTGTCAATATGACGGCATATGGCGTCTTTTCATTGTACAGTGTGGCATCATTTAAACGTCTCTTTGTCGATCTGAAATATATTTAGGTCGCCAATACGACGGCCTGAGGTATTTTCGTGTACAGTGTGGCACACTCGGGACAACAGCACCGGATTTAAGTTGTGCTTCTTGCAAACGATGTGTTACACATTAGAATAAATAGATCAACACATGACGATCCATGTATACATATAACCGCAATTTACAAGTTAATTTCTCGATGTCTTCCGGTTTCATCACCAAGTGATTTCTGGTATTTGGTTTTAACGCCATGTAAGGCATGAATCAAACTACACTATAATGGCTTACACATAGTTTTCATTTGCAAAGGCGTGATAACAAATGATGTTTCAGCAGTTATATTATTTTTTCATGCCTCACGTGACCTAAACACTTTCTACACATCATAGCAATCAATTGGCTGATGAAACCAAGAGTAACCATTGAATTATCAACGATTTAGCTGTCATAGCTGAATATCATGTAGTGATCCACTTACTGTAATGTGTTACACATTATTATAAAGGTGAAAATACGCAAGCAAAAATTTGACTACCCTTCAAGTTTTCATTATCAGTCTAAAACATATTTAGGTTAATAAGACAGCCTGGTGTCTTTTCTGCACAGTCCATCTACAATTCAGTATAGTTACGGTCCATATTTGTGTGTGTTACTAAAGGCCCTAAGCAAGGTCAAGCTGGCATTCATCGTTCTTGAAATGACCTCAGCTGTTGTTTCTGCCGGTCGTTTAGATTTTCTCATGCTCCTTCATCAAGTGTTTCCAGAATACTGGAAGTCTACAAGCTCACTTGTATCTTTTTTTTATAATTCTGAAGCTAAAGTTGTTTGGATTATGCAATATATTATGAAAGATACTAGAAAAATTGATATCTTTTTAAGGCATTTATTGCTCATAAGTGCTTTTTTTGTTGCCAAAATACAAAAAGAAGTGTTACACTTGCAGCTCCCTGCGTTGCCTTAGGTGCTTACTCCCAAGGACATCCATGGACCCTGGCATCTGAAAAACAGAACACAATATAGAGCCACATTAGATACAAGGATGATAGATGAAGAATATGTACAAAATTGCAGAATATGAAGGCATGAGAAAAGGGCCGCACCAAGACAAAAAATGACAAGGAACAATTTCGTTGCCATAATTATATATACTGGTAAATGAAAATCAAAATATATTTCTCTTTTCTATAAAAGGAAGATAACATATCTGTCCAACTTCCATATATGAACTGTGCTGCATTTTAACTGTCATGCACGACATAATGAATTTTAACCTGCCTCTTGCTATGTGGTGCGCAAGGAGTGGGCTTTGTCAAACTGCGACGACAGCCGACCGCTGAACTATACCACAACTCGCAGAAAAATTTTACACTCTCAGTTCGAAAGGTGCACTGTCTTGTTCCCTTATTCCATCATTCTTTTGTCGATATAGCCATTCAGGCTACATCCATGAGGTTACCTCTACATTTACCACTTGAAAGCAACATAGCCACTGTACTTTAATTTGTCAATTGAATTATCTTGCACGAACCTGAGGGAAAAAGACAAAAAGTGCTTAAACTTGTCCTTATGTTCTAAAACTTCAGATATGATATGGCTGCTTCGAGGAAGGTACACACCAGATTTCCTTAAGGCAAAACTTTGGTCAGCAAGCAACGGCATATAAAACAATTTAGGCAGTCTTAAGAAGGCAGGGGTGAAAACTGAAGGCATTAGAAGCACGTCATTCAACTGGACAACTCTTGCAGATCATTGCATCATTCTGGAGGAAAGCAATTATCACCATCACAAGGTGTACAACATATGTACTGATGAGTTACACATTACTTTCTTTATTACATTACATTACATCGCATTACATTTTTATCATCTATGCAAAATGACAAAATTATTTTCAAGTTAAATAAATAATTATAACAGGAGTTTTCTGCAGTATACAGTTACTACCACAGCTTTGCAGATTTTTTGCAGTGCTTCAGAGCACTGCGAAATATCTAATCCTAGCACGGCTTGAAAGTCTTTTCAATTAATACCATATCTCACATTCCCTAGAGTTCAGTAAACGAGAGTATTAGATCGCACATTGTCAAATTTGGTACCTTTGGTTCTGCAAAAAGAATAAAAAGCACTGGGTTCGATAATAGCATTATAGTCGGATACAACTTAAGTCTTCAGTGAAGCTCCGCCCACATTCAGCCTCCGCGCACAGAATTCCTGCACGACAAAAAAGTAGTCCGCTGCTTAAACAAGAAGCTTATCACAAGAAAAAAATTATAAGCTTGAGGATTTTGACACGTGGATTGTTTGATATAGTCAAGCATTAAAAAGCTGATTTTTTTTTACAGTTGCGGTTGGCCAGCGGAGTAATACAAGACGCCGCAGACCACAGCCCAGTGTTAGCAACTGCTGTTTTTTTTTAAGTTGTATCCTACTATAGCATGAATAATAAATGTTCAAAAATCCATTTAGCATACGATCTAAAATGTGAATAGCTGGGCGAGTTGGTTATTCACGTTCCAGCAAAAAACCAGTGAATACTGAGACACAAGACCAGAAGAAGCCACACAGACTTTTGCTGGACTTACAAATGATTTATTTCTGGCCCATTCAAGTACCTGAAGACATTTTCTCACCCAAGCGCACATGCAAATAAAAAAACCAAGTCCAGTCATATTTCCCTGTGCTAAGGAAAGACGGAATGGAGGACCACTCATTCTTTCTGATTAAAAATGCTGCAAGCAGTTCTCACTCATGCTTGCACTTCCCCCCGCTAGTAATTCTCATGTGGTGAAACAGACGCAAACGTTTGCTACAGTCCTTCAAATGCAACGCAAGGTCGCTCCCTGTGCCCACACGCAATGTGTTTCCTGAGGCATGCATTCAAGCATTGCCCAGTCTCATAGCACATGAGGATTTAATACACAACTCCCACCAAACACTTTGTGAACTTCGTTTGGTGGTTGGTCTTCCAGCCTTGTTCTCCTTCACAGCTAGAGATGCAGACATAAAGACCAGACAGCTCAAGAGGGGCTGAAAACACCTAGTTGACACCAAATTTTTCTGACACTCTCTTTAGCCCATGGAAAATTTTATGGAAGCACGTGATCATCTCAACGTTTCTTGTCCCATACTTCCATAAAATTTCCCAGGGGTTGAAAACAGCGTCAGAAAATTTTGGTATCAACTTGGTGTTTTCAGCCACGTATAAGCTATCTGGTCTTTGAACGCGCATCTCCGACTGCTTGCAAGACCAACCACCAAATGAAGTTCACAACGTGTGCAATGCAAGTTGTGTATTCGATTCCCATGTCCAGTGGGAAAGTATACATCAGGCAGGCTGGACAATGCCTGAGTGAAAGCCTCAGAGAACACAGCAACAAGTTGCAAGCAGGCGCAGGTATCAACCTTGCTTTGCATGTGAAGGACTGTAGCAAATGGCCGCGTCTGTTTCACTGCATGATCATTACTAGTAGGGGGAAGTCCAGGCATGAGCAAGAACTGCTTGAAGCATTTTTAATAAATTATAAAAAAATATGAGTGGTCTTGCATAAGCAACCTGTCTGTCCTTGTCACAAAGACTGAGTGGCGCTTTTTATCGGCAAGTCTGGTAATAGTTTGTCTGTTCTGCCTCATCGACTTGTGTGTCAGTATTCGCTGGTCTTTTGCTGGAACACAAACTAAAATGTAACAAATTTGGTATGCATCGTAAGCGATGATGCATGATATAAATAGCGCCATCTTGCTGTGCTATGAGCTGCCAAGTTATCACACTACTCACTAGTGTATCAGCCGGAAATCACTGAAAGAAGAGGTTTCAGTCTCGCACCTTGTATTGAGGAACCCTATACAAACCCACATAAGCAAGGAAGCTGACCAGAGGTCAGGTTACCTTTTTCGTTCGCAAAAAAAGTACTCGATTTTGAGTAACGCATATTATTTGAATAAATTGTTAACTGGTCCTGAAATTCCGACCTTTACCGAAAGGATTTTTCCCATTATTTCATACTCATTTACCTCTGCAAACACTCCGCAGTGAGAGGACAGCCAGGTGGATAACAGGTCTTGAAAACAAGAAAGGCTCCAAGAAGGACTCCCACTGCCTTGTCCAGACTAGTTGTGCAGATGCACTCCTCTCTATCGACTGCGACGGCGACGAGGTGGATGTCGCCCACGCCTGAGCCTGCATGGGAACCAAATTACAAGCCCGTAATACTACTGAGCAGGTGCGTAGCCAGGGAAGGGGGGGGCTATAGGGTTTCAGCCCCCTCCCACCCCCCCCCCCCCCCCTGAAATTTTTTTGAACTGTCACCGACTGCAGCATGGCCCAAGTATATATCGCGACTTCTGCTTTCATAGCTTTATTCTTGCCTGGATCATATGTCTTTCCGTTTGTAAAGTTTACTATCTGTGATTGTGCAAGATGTTTATTTACCTTGTTTGATGCATTATATGGAGTTACTTTTGCTTAGACACGTAGATGTAATGGACACATACGGGTATTTAAATATGTTGTTGCAAGGTTTTGTGTATACATACAGTGACTTTGTTTCCAGCGACGCTTTTTTGTCATTTGTCAAGTTGTTCAGTAAGGAATGTGGGGGGCTAATTGGTTTAGCATCTTGAAATTTGGAATAAAACCACCTTGGCGCAAATAACTTCACAATTTCCTTGTCTTTTTTGACCTTGTGAAATTATTTGCGCAGAGGAGGTTTTATTCAAAATTTCAAGTTGTCAGGTTGTATCTTCGCATTTCTTATACTCCATTTTATCTTCGCACTTCTAATGCATATTTTGCAGAACTCCTCGTTTGTTCATGTGCTCACTGTTGCGACTAAAATTTCGGTGCTGCGATGTGTCGCCGCCGGCCGCCATGATTGAGGTGCACGTAGCAGACGAACTCCTGCTCTGCAAGCATGTTTCCTTCGGGTGTCGCATTCAGAACACCGTTTGGAATCCGCGTGCATCGTAAATTCGGCCGGTAAGTCGCCGACCGCTAGATCCGCACGAAACTACGTCGTAAATGATTGGGAAGCGCGCTTGTTAGCGCTGCTCGAGCCGGCCGAGAAAACAGGCGCAGCGACGAAAGTTGGTCGCGTGTTTAGTTCCCCTCGATTCCGGGATATAAGCTTGGATAGCAGTCAATGACAGCAGCGCTTCCGTGAAACCGGAGAGCCGCATGTAGCACACTCGCAGGGAAGTGATCGGCGACTCGGCGCCACTCGACAGCTGCGGCGCGTCTGCGGTGCTCCTTGCATAACTGTGGACTGTGCATCTGCGCAGCGTCGTTGATTTCCGAGCCGCACTACATATCTCACCGTGATATAAAGTTTCATACTTAAATCTTAGGTTGACCAGCAAAATGTTTGGACGAAGTGCATCCTAAAAAAACGCAGGACGGCCACCAAAGTTTGCTTAGATATGTTGAATGAAAGGATGTGACCTCGTGCTTTTGTTGGTCTTGAATTCCTTGGATATGCTCTTCGTTTTTCGATGGAGTCGTGGCCACCCAGGCGGGCGGCGTCCTATCGCGGACGATGTGAAATTTGCGCTTGCGTCTGGGTGATACTGCATGGCTTGCGAGCTGCACGGCAAACCGGATCCTTACCAAAACAGCTCACAAATTTTTGCACCGTGCGCTGTGTTGTCAGATGCTGACACGAAAAAGAGACACGATACGAACAAAGCGCGGGCTATCAAGTGTAAGCTAGCAGGTATGTACTCTCGTGCCGAATTTTGTCAACACGGCGTGCACAATGCAAAAGTGAACAACTGCAGCCTGCTGCCTTATAAGCGGCCGGTGTGACAATCTATATACGACCACCTTTGTGCAGAAGAACGCGACTGCTTCAGATTGGTAAGAAGGCTTCCGATGTCCGGTTATGTGCGTGTGCGTTGTGTGTAGAGGACTCCTACACAAGACAATACCGGCCCCTTTTGTAAGACATTTACTCGGTGTGCTCATGCCCCGCGGACGCCGCAGCTGTCGAGTGGCCGATATCACTTCCCCGCGAATGTGCCTGAACTACACGCGGCTCTCAGGTTCCACGGAAGCGCTGCTGTCATTTACTGCTATCCAAGCTTATATCCTGGAATCGAGGGGAACTAAACACGCGACCAACTCAATCATGGCGGCCGGCGGCGGCGGCGCACCGCAGCGCGCGCGCGTCGAGACCGGCCGTGCCTATACATGACCAGTGACAGCTGCTGCTACGCAGTAAACTGGAACGAAGGAAAGCGTCATTGAGATTTTTCCCTGGCCGCCGCGGTGTGCACCCCACGGCGGCTCGAACGAGGCTCTCCGCGCTTGTGTCATAAACCACGTACCGAAAGGAAAATGTAAGCAAACATAGTAAACATGCAGTACACCTACCGTAATCAGGCCCTGTTGGTTTGTGACTGCAACCGCTTCCATGAATCGAAGCCTCGCCGTCTTCACACTTGCAACGCTAAAAAAAAAAATATGGCGCGAAGATACGAAAAAAACAACACCCACACATACGAACACGCCAAGACCACAGGAGGAGGCCAAGAAACTCTTCGCACTGCACGTTCGTGCGCCGCCAAAAGCGACCGCTTCGCGATAGGTCAACGGTCGTATGACGTTGGCAAACGGCAGCTAATCAGAGGGCCGAGCATTTTGTTTATTTTTTTTTTCACTCGACTTTGCTCTACCCTCTTCGACTTTGCTCTACCCTCTCCCGCCGATACGCGCAGAAAGCAGCGTCTTCTCGGAATGACGCTGAGACCGTGTCAAAATTGACAAAAGGAGGACCGTACCCGCCGCGGTGGCTCAGTGGTAAGGCGCTCGTCTACCGAGCCGGAGTACCCGGGTTCGAACCCGACCACGGCGGCTGCGTTTCGATGGAGGTGAAACGCAAGAGGCGCCCGTGTGCTGTGCAATGTCAGTGCACGTAAAAGATTCCCAGGTGGTCGAAATTATTTCGGAGACCTCCAGCATGGAACTTCTTTCTCTCTGTCTTCTTTCACTCCCACTTTCCTCTCTTCCCTTACGGCGCGGTTCAGGTGTCCGCCGAGATATGTGAGACAGATACAGCGCCATGTCCATTCCTCAAAAACCAAAATTTACCAATTTAGGACCGTCAAACCGGGTCTCGAACCCGTCCTCGGCGGCGGCGTTTAGATGGAGGTGAAACGCAAGAGGCGCCCGTGTGCTGTGCAATGTCAGTGCACGTAAAATATTCCCAGGTGGTCGAAATTATTTCGGAGGCCTCCGGCATGGAACTTCTTTCTCTCTGTCTTCTTTCACTCCCACTTTCCTCCCTTCCCTTACGGCGCGGTTCAGGTGTCCGCCGAGATATGTGAGACAGATACTGCGCCATGTCCTTTCCTCAAAAACCAAAATTTACTAATTAAGGACCGTCAAACCGGGTCTCGAACCCGTCCTCGGCGGCAGCGTTTCAGTGGAGGCGGAACGCAGACGGCACCCGTGTGCTGTGCGATGTCAGTGCACGTTAAACATCTTCAGGTGGTCGAAATTATTCCGTGGCCTCCTAAGGCACCTCTTCCTTCTTTCACTCCCTCCTCTGTTTTCCCCTTACGGCGTGCTCCGGGTGTTCACCAATTGCGAGAGAGTTAATGCGCCTTTTCTTTACCTCAGAAAAGAAAAACTGAAACGCCGCAGTTCTAAGAAACCTGGAAACCGATAGCACATTTTAATTTTTTTGTCTTTTCAGCGGTTCTACATGACAGCTAAATTTAAAAACTAAGGTAAAATGTTGAACAGCAACTTACTGTGCCTCTGCGCTCGTATGCTTTATTCAAATAAATTGCACAGTTGAGCAGTTTTTACGCTCAGAGTGGGGCTACTCTGCTTGTTCAATACTACGGGATGGAGGAAAGGTTTCCGCTGTCAGGTGCATTTCAATAGCGGTCTTCAGCTCTGTGTGTGGTTTTGTACCTGTAAGCGCCGAATACATGTTATCGGCGTCAATAATTATTAAAAAGAAGAGAGAGAGATAGAGAAAACTTTATTTACAGAGGAATTCGGGGCACGCCCCAGGGTCCCCGCACGACCCCACTGCACTCAAGTGTTTATGTTCCGAAGGTCCATAACACTGGCAGCACGGCCGGTGGCGATGGTCTGCACGGCCGGGTCCTCCGAGCGCAGCAGGGTCTCCCAGTCCTCCCAGGTCTTGAGGTTCTCTAGGTCCCGCGGGGGAGGGTCCGCCAGGCATAGGGAAAGGATGTGGAGGGAAGAAGCGAAGGGTTCTGGGCATAGGGCGCATGCCGGAGTAGGAAAGGAGGGATGATAGTGGGCTAGGGTAAGGGGCGAGGGGAGAGTGTGTGTCTGTGCTCTGCATGCGTTGGAATTGACAACGTCTTGCCACTTTAAGGAAAAGAAGTGCGCATAACTGGCTCCCAGGGTCAGTGGACGCCGGAATCGCGCTTATGTACGTGGGGTGATCAGAGGTGACTGCAGGCATTGACAACGTATGTATGTATGTATGTATGTATGTATGTATGTATGTATGTATGTATGTATGTATGTATGTATGTATGTATGTATGTATGTGAGACAGATACTGCGCCATGTCCTTTCCTCAAAAATCAAAATTTACCAATTTAGGACCGTCAAACCGGGTCTCGAACCCGTCCTCGGCGGCAGCGTTTCGATGGAGGCGGAACGCAGACGGCACCCGTGTGCTGTGCGATGTCAGTGCACGTTAAACATCTTCAGGTGGTCGAAATTATTCCGTGGCCTCCTAAGGCACCTCTTCCTTCTTTCACTCCCTCCTCTGTTTTCCCCTTACGGCGTGCTCCGGGTGTTCACCAATTGCGAGAGAGTTACTGCGCCTTTTCTTTACCTCAGAAAAGAAAAACTGAAACGCCGCAGTTCTAAGAAACCTGGAAACCGATAGCACATTTTAATTTTTTTGTCTTTTCAGCGGTTCTACATGACAGCTAAATTTAAAAACTAAGGTAAAATGTTGAACAGCAACTTACTGTGCCTCTGCGCTCGTATGCTTTATTCAAATAAATTGCACAGTTGAGCAGTTTTTACACTCAGAGTGGGGCTACTCTGCTTGTTCAATACTACGGGATGGAGGAAAGGTTTCCGCTGTCAGGTGCATTTCAATAGCGGTCTTCAGCTCTGTGTGTGGTTTTGTACCTGTAAGCGCCGAATACATGTTATCGGCGTCAATAATTATTAAAAAGAAGAGAGAGAGAGAGAGAGAAAACTTTATTTACAGAGGAATTCGGGGCACGCCCCAGGGTCCCCGCACGACCCCACTGCACTCAAGTGTTTATGTTCCGAAGGTCCATAACACTGGCAGCACGGCCGGTGGCGATGGTCTGCACGGCCGGGTCCTCCGAGCGCAGCAGGGTCTCCCAGTCCTCCCAGGTCTTGAGGTTCTCTAGGTCCCGCGGGGGAGGGTCCGCCGGGCAGAGGGAAAGGATGTGGAGGGAAGAAGCGAAGGGTTCTGGGCATAGGGCGCAAGCAGGAGTGGGGAAGGAGGGATGATAGTGGGTTAGGGTAAGGGGCGAGGGGAGAGTATGTGTTTGTAATCTGCGCCAGAGTGTTGCGTGTCTGTTATCTAGGGAGGGGTGGGGCGGGGGGTAGAGCTGGCGAGAGGCTCTGTATGCCTGGGTTAGCTCACTGAATGAGTGCATGCCATCCTTCGTGAATCCCCGATCCGAGGCCACCTGAGCCCGGTTTAAAGAACCTCGGGCTAAAAGGTTGGCGGCCTCGTTTCCGGGATTCCCGGAGTGCGCGGGCACCCATATCAGCTCCACTTGGCGGGGCGGGGGGGCATCGGGCGAGTCCAGTATGCGAAAAGCAGGGACATGGACTCGGCCTCGAGCAAAATTTAGAATCGCAGTTTTAGAATCGGATAAAATGTACCGGGCTTCCGTGCGGGTTATAGCAAGGGCAATGGCGGCTTCCTCTGCAGCCTCTGGGGACGTGTCTGGAGGGAGAGGTAGTGTGAGGAGGGCGGATAAAGAGGAGTCCACCACAGCTGCTGTCGCTTCATCACCCGTGCAGGCAGCGTCCACCCACACGGCGTCCGGCTGGGGGCCGTACGCTCGATGGAGTGCCTTCGCACGGGCTCTGCGGCGCTGCTCATTGTGGGACGGGTGCATATTCCTCGGGAGCGGCCTGATGAGGAGCTCTCGGTGAAGGGATCGTGGGATGGCGAGGAGGGTTGGGTCGTTGGCCGGTATTTTGATTCCTAGGGTGTCCAGGATATACCGACCTGTGGAGGTTTGTGTGAGCCTGATGTATTGGGCCTGTCGGTGGGCCTCCACCAGTTCCCCGATCGTATTGTGGAGGCCCAGGCCTAGTAATCTGTCTGTGGGTGTGTTGAGGGGAAGGTGAAGTGCTACCTTGATTGCCTTGCGAATCAAAGCATCCAAAGCGTTTATGTCATGTTTGGATAGGTGTAAGTATGGGGTAGTGTACAGCACACGGCTGAGGACAAAGGCATGAATGAGGCGACATAGGTCGTGCTCCTTCATGCCTCTATGACGTCCAGAAACCCTGCGGATGAGGTGCGATATCGCGCCTACAACCTGCTTGAGTTTCTTGAGGGTGGTGGTGTTTTTGCCATCGTTCTGGATGTGCAGGCCCAATACACTAAGGGTTCCAACCTCAGGTACCGGGTCACCATTCAGTTCAATGGCAATGGGGGAGCGGGGGCAGCGGTGGTTCTTAGGCCGGATGAGGAAGAGTTCGGACTTCTCTGGGGAGCAAGACAGTCCGATGGTCCGTGCGTAATTTTGGGTGAGGGTGGCTGCTTCCTGTAAGGTGTTCTCTATGTCTCCGTCACTGCCGTGAGTGGTCCACAGGGTGATATCGTCGGCATAAAGAGTGTGCTTCAGGTGGGGAATAGTGGCCAATTTTCGGGCGAGGGGGATGAGGGTAATGTTAAAGAGAAAGGGGGAAAGGACGGACCCTTGAGGGGTGCCGATACTCTTATGAGTGTAGGAGGGGGAAGACAGAGGGCCGAAGTGTATCTCAGCTGTGCGGTCAGTGAGGAATGCTTGAATGTAGGCATACGTGCGCACACCCACATTCAAGGGGGATAGAGCAGTCATGATCGCCTGATGTTCAATGCGATCAAAAGCTTTGGAGAGATCCAAAGCTAAGACTGCCTTGGTGTGACCCGGAAGAAGCGGGTCGAAAATGTCGTGTGAGAGTTGCAGCATAGCGTCCTGTGCGGATAGATGGGGGCGAAATCCTACCATGCTATGCGGGTAGATTGTTGTCCGCCTTGTGACTTGTGAGTCTCGCTAACACAACATGCTCTAGGAGCTTCCCAAGGCATGAGGTTAGCGAAATAGGGCGAAGGTTTTGAAGTGTAAGTGGTTTGTTGGGTTTAGGTATGAATATTACCTTCGCGTGGCGCCAGGACTGCGGGAGGTTACCCTCCCTCAAGCACTGGTTAAAGTATTTCGTCATGTGGGTGATCGATTGGTCATCCAGATTACGGAGCATGGAGTTTGTGATTTGGTCTGCACCAGGTGCGGAGTTGGCGCGGAGAGTCAGGAGGGCCGCTCTGACTTCCGTCTCCGTGATGTCGGTGTCGAGTGTTGGATTTGCTTGTCCTGTGTAGTGCGGTAGAGGTATGGGGCCGCCTGGAGATGTGTACATGGTTTGAAGTGTGTCTAGAAGGGTGTCGGGATCGTCAATGTGTTCATGTGTGAGGCGTGTCACGTGGTGCTGTGTTGCTGATTTTGTGCGCGTGGGGTCAATGAGGTGTCGGAGGAGTTGCCATGCGCGTTTGCTGGACAGGTTTCTGGCGATGCCGTCACATATCTCTCCCCAGTTGGATCGGCAGAGCTCCTCAGAGTGCTGTTGGATTTGTGTCTGCAGCGCGGCCAGCCGCTTCTTAAGCGTTCTGTTGTGTTTGTTGCCTTTCCAGCGTTCTAGGATGCTGTGATAAGCCTCCCAGAGGTGGGCTAGGCGTGTGTCAAGGGTAGGTGTTTCGGTTGTAGTTTCAATGTCTCGCGTGTTGTGGTGAACGTCATGCTTGAGTGACTGCACCCATTCGTCGATGTCTGCGATGGGAGTGTCTGGGAGGGCGGTGCGTACAGCGCGAAAGGCATCCCAGTTAATGAGTTTGTGTGTTGTATTTGCGTGACGGGATGCTTTGTACGGGACAGTGATTTGTATAATGTAATGATCACTGCCCAGTGTATGTTGTGTTCTGTTCCAGGTAACGCCGCGGATACAGCGGCTCAGCGTCAGGTCCGGACTGGTGTCCATGCTGACACTGTTGCCGATCCTCGTAGGCGTCTGAAACGTGTTGTGCACAGTGAGTTGGAGGTTCTGCAAGAGCAGCCAGAGCCTGCGACCTCGATGTGTCGTGGTTGTGTATCCCGAGGCAGTATGCTGACTGTTGAAGTCCCCACCGATGAGTAGGGGATGTTTCCCTGCTAGATGGTGTAGCTTTCGCAGAAGTGATTCTAGCGGGGCCATCGGCAGGGACGGGGGGTGGTATATGTTTGCTATAAATATAGAAGGAAGTGAATGTGTGTGATGTATAAGTTCTGTGATCACGCAGGGCGTCTCAGACGTGATGTGATGAGTTTTGTAGGTCAGGCTGCGGTGGATGAGTGTGGAGGCCCTGGGTGTGTTGGTGGTATCCGAGTGTGTAGATGTGTAGATGTGTAGATGTGTAGACCACCCCAGTCCTCCCAGGCAGATCCGAGAGACCAGGAGCTCAAGGCCTTGCGTGAAGAGGTAAGCCGCCTTTCCGCCCTCCTAAGCACCCCTGCCCCCTCCATGCCCCCTAAGCCCGCACCCGCTGTCATTAGCTCGACCCCATCATCCACAGACACATCGAGCACCCCTCCCGCAAAGAAACAACGCACCACAGACGCCACACCCCCTCGCGTACCCTCAGAAATAGACGCTAAATTAGCAGCACTCGAAGCCAAATTTGACCACAAACTAAAAGAGCTAGACGCACGCCTCGAGGCCAGATTCAATCACCTTGACGCCACCCTCACCGAAAAACTTGAGCAGCGCATGGACGCTATGCTTACCAAGATGATGGAGCTCTTGGAACATAATCTTAACCATCGCTTCACCCAACTTCAAACCACCTCCACTCCCCCCATCCTTCCTTCGAAAGCACAAACCACCTATCCTGAGCCACACATACCAATTGACACCCGTCTTACTTCCATCCTCAATCCCCCTACCATCCAATATGGCGGGGGGGGGGGAACACTAATTATCTACACATTTTAACTTAGAACTGCCGCGGCTTCCGGGCAAAGCGCGCGCCTCTGCAACTTCTCCTTCCCACCATCACACCCACGCCCCACATACTACTTCTACAGGAGACAGCACACGGGAACGACCCAACCCTCCTCGCCATCCCACGACCCCTTCACCGGGAGCTTCTCATTAGGCCGCTCCCGAGGAATATGCACCCGTCCCACCATGAGCAGCGCCGCAGAGCCCGTGCGAAGGCACTCCATCGAGCGTACGTCCCCGTGCCGGACGCTGTATGGGTGGACGCTGCCTGCACGGGTGATGAAGTGATAGCAGCTGTGGTGGACTCTTCATCCACCCACCTCACACTACCTCTCCCTCCAGACACGTCCCCAGAGGCTGCAGAGGAAGCCGCCATTGCAATTGCTATCACTCGCACGGAAATTTTAAATTTTGCTCGAGGCCGAGTTCATGTCCCTGCTTTTGGTATACTGGACTCGCCCGATGCACCCCCGCCCCGCCATGTGGAGCTGATATGGGTGCCTGCGCACTCCGGGAATCCCGGAAACGAGGCTGCCAACCTTTTAGCCCGAGGTTCTTTAAGTCGGGCTCAGGTGGCCTCGGATCGGGGATTCACGAAGGAGCGCATGCACACATTCAGTGAGCTGACCCAATCATGGAGAGCCCCATGCCAGCTCTACCCCCCTCCCCACCCCTCCCTAGATAACAAACACGCAACACTCTGGCGCAGACTACAGACACACACTCTCCCCTCACCCCTTGACCTAGCACACTATCATCCATCCTTTCCCACTCCCGCATGTGCCCTATGCCCAGAACACTTCGCCTCTTCCCTCCACATCCTTTCCCTCTGCCCGGCGGACCCTCCCTCGCGGGACCTAGAGAACCTCAAGACCTGGGAGGACTGGGAGACCCTGAGGCGCTCGTAGGACCCGGCCGTGCAGACCATCGCCACCGGCCGTGCTGAAAGTGTTATGGACCTCAGGAACATATACACTTGAGTGCAGTGGGGTCGTGTGAGGGCCCTGGGGCGTGCCACGAATTCCTGTTTAAATAAAGTTTTCTCTCTCTCTCTGCGTTCCGCCTCCATCGAAACGCGGCCGCCGCGGACGGGTTCGAACCCCGGTTTGACGGTCCTAAATTGGAAAATTTTGGTTTTTGAGGAAAGGGCATGACATATATCGGCGGACACCCGAACAGCGCCATAAGGGAAGGGAGAAATGTGGGAATGAAAGAAGAAAGAGAGAAAGAGGTGCCGTAGTGGAGGTCTCCGGAATAATTTCGACCACGTGGGGATCTTTAACGTGCACTGACATCGCACAGCACACGGGCGCCTCTTGCGTTTCCCCTCCATCGAAACGCGGCCACCGCTGTCGGGTTCGAACCCAGGTACTCCGTCTCGGTAGACGAGCGCCTTACCGTTGAGCCACCGCGGCGGGTACGGTCCTCCTGTTGTCAATACTGACACGGTCTCAGCGTCATTCCGAGAAGACGCTGCTTTGTACGCGAATCGGCAAGAGGGTAGAGCAAGGTCGAGTGAAAAAAATAAACAAAATGCTCGGCCCTCTGATTAGCTGCCGTTTCCCAACGTCATACAACCGTTGACCAATCGCGATGAGGTCGCTTTTGGCAGCGCACGGATGTGCAATGCGAAGAGTTTCTTGGCCTCCTCCTGTGGTCTTGGCGTGGTCGTTTGTGTGGGTGTTGGTTTTTTTTTCGTGTTCACCGTAATTTTTTTTTAGCGTTGGTGTCAAGACGGCGAGGCTTCGATTCATGGAAGTGGTTGATGTCACAAAGCAACTGCGCGTGATTACGGCAGGTGTACTGCATGCTTACTATATGTTTGCTTACATTTTCCTTTCGATACGTGGTGTATGACACAAGCGCGGAGAGCCTCGTTCGAGCCGCCGTGGGGTGCACATCGCGGCAACCAGGGAAAAATCTCAATGACGCTTTCCTTCGTTCCAGTGTACTGCGCAGAAGCAGCTGTCACTGGTCATGTATTGCGAGTAACTGCACCGAAATCCTTTCGGTAAAAAAAGATCCTTTCGGTAAAGGTCGGAATTTCAGGACCAGTTAAAAATTTATTCAAATAATATGCGTTACTCAAAATCGAGTACTTTTTCTGCGAACGAAAAAGGTAACCTGACCTCTGGTCAGCTTCCATGCTTATGCGGGTTCATATAGGGTTCCTCAATACAAGGCGCGGCGCTGAACTCTCTTCTTTCAGTGATTTTCGGTTTATGCACTAGTGGGTAGTTTGATGACTTGCCTGCTCTTAGCACAGCAAGATGGCGTTATTCATATCATGCATCATCTCTTACGATGCATCCAAATTTGTTACATTTTGGTTTGTGTTCCAGCAGAAAACCAGTGAATACTGATACACAAGTCGATGAGAAGGTGCACACACACTGCTGCCAGACTTCCGGATAAAAAGTGCTATTCTTTCTCTATGACAAGGACAGACAGGTTGCTTATGCAAGACCACTCATTTTTGTTATAATTTATTATAAGTGCTTCAAGCAGTTCTTGCTCATTCCAAGACTTCCCCCTACTAGTAATGATCATGCAGTGAAACAGGCTGCCATTTGCTACAGTCCTTCCCATGCAAAGCAAGGTTGGTACCTGCGCCTGCTCGCAACTTGTTGCTGTGTTATCTGAGGCTTTCACTCAGCCATTGTCCAGCCTGCCTGATGTATACTTTCCCACTAGACATGGAGATCGAATACACAACTTGCATTGCACACGTTG
The DNA here is from genome assembly GCF_055824585.1 of Amblyomma mixtum. Taxonomy (NCBI): domain Eukaryota; kingdom Metazoa; phylum Arthropoda; class Arachnida; order Ixodida; family Ixodidae; genus Amblyomma; species Amblyomma mixtum. The sequence continues at coordinate 46,847,746 of NC_143014.1, forward strand.
TGAACTTCATTTGGTGGTTGGTCTCGCAAGCAGTCGGAGATGCGCGTTCAAAGACAAGATAGCTTATAGGTGGCTGAAAACACCAAAATAACTGCCACGCTTCTCTGCTGACACCTGAACCGTGCCCTGATAGAAAAATTAAAGGAAAAACTGATTTCAGAGAAGGGAACGACGTATAACAGGCAACGATGCGGAGGCTGCGGAAGTAGTGCCTCTGAGAAACCATACTAGTCCAATACGTATCATCCGTTCTTTCTTAAACACCAGTGAGTGTTTAAAAGAAAGTAAAGAGCGGCATAAAATGATGTAGTAGCATTGAAGCTAACGGTCGAAACGGTGAGGTGCTTAGTCTGAGGGCTCTCCGGCTGTAATTTTAAGCCCGTGTGAACTACTTTTTGGGTACAGATTGAGTTGGAGTGAGTCGCCGTAGTAACCGCGTATCATTCTTCCACATGTAGTTCTAACTTCACTAATTCTCGATGAGTTGCAGGATGAAAATGTGGCAAGACTGTGGCAAGACGTGAAATGAAGTCCACGAGTTCCCAGTAACGCTACTTAAGGTTTATCATAACAAATGATTTTAGAGGATACTTATAAGCGCACCCTTAAGAGCATGATGCGATAGCGTAGAGTGTTAGGCTTTCCATTCTGACCAGTCTGACAACTTTGAACACATTTTTCACTTTTTTTGGTTGTTTAAAATAATTAGTATATCAATTGCCCTCTAAAGTTTCTTAATTAGCATAATCCGGCCTTGGCTGCTAACTCTGAGCATTTCAACACTTTCGAACCCCCGTTTTCAATTTTCTCATTTTAATTTTTAATTAATCAATTGTCGATCATTACAATGATTTCATGAACTTGTCATCGCCTATCAGACACCATGATACGATTTTTTTACGCAGCCCCCGATTATAGGCCGTCGGTTCGAGGCGTGCTAGCCTTGCAACGTTGCCTGCTATGCATGAAACGGTGGAATATAATAATTCACACTTCGACACCTGATCCGCACCCTGAGGGGTGTCTTTATTTGTTTGTGTGGTAAAAGAAGATTCCAATTAAGCGCTGTTGGCGACACTGCCCGAAGACTACTTCAGCACTCTAGGAGTGTCTTCCAGCCTGAGCATACACAGACTGTGCTTGTAAGAGGCTGTCTTTTCTTTTTAATAATGTTTGACTGTGACATGTATTGGGCGTAAACAGGTACGAAATTTGCGTCCTAAAGGATAAAACAAACTGAGACGACTAACACCGCTACTGAAATGCACCTCTAAATGCACCTTAAGCAGAGTAGCTCCAACTGAGCGCATAAACTGCTCAGCTGCACAATTTTTTTGAATTAAGTACGCGAGCGCTTAGGCGCAATGAATTGCTGTTCAACAGCATACCTTACTTTCTAAATTTAGCTGTCATGTAGACGAGCTGAAAAGCAAACAAAATAAAGATGTGCTATTTCTTTCCAGGTTTGTTACAACTGCGGCGTTTGATTTTTTTTTCTGAGGTAAGGAATGGACGCAGTAACTGTCTCCTATATCTTGGTGAACAACCGAACAACGCCGTAAGGGAAAGGACAAAGCATGGAGTGAAAGAAGAATGGAAGAAAGACGTGCCGTAGTGGAGGTTTCCGGACATTATGACTGCCTGGGGATCTTTAACGGGCACTGACATCGCTTAGCACACGGCCGCCTATTGCGTTTGTCCTCCACCGAAACGTGGCCGCCGCGGCCGGATTCGAACCCGGGAACTCCGGTTCGGTCGAAATGTTCGGAAAGGAAGCCTATAATTTACCAGTTGGTCGAAATTATTACAAAGCCCTCCACTACGGACCCGCCTCGGTGGCTCAGTGTATAAGGCGCTTGTCTACCAAGGCGGAGTACCCGGGCTCAAACCCGACTGCGGCGGCCGCGTTTCGACAGAGTTGAAACGCAAAAGGTGCTCGCGTGATGTGCGATGTCAGTGCACGTTAAACAACCCCAGGGAGTCGAAATTATTCCGAGGACCTCCATTACCGCTCCTCCTTCTCTCTTTCTTCTTTCACTCCCAACTTCGTTATTTCCCTTACTCGTGGTTCAGCTGTCCACCGAAATGTGTGAGACAGATACTGTGCTATTTCCTTTTAGTATTTTCCCCCAATTTAGTATTTTCCTCCACTACGGCACCTCTTTCTGCTTTCAATCCAACCTTCCTCTCTTCTTTTCGGCGCTGTTTGGGTGTCCACCGAGATGTGAGATAATTACTGCGCCGTTTCCTTTCCTCAAAAACCAATTTTTCTCCATCGAAACGCGGCCGCCGCTGCCCAGACTAGATCCGGCGCGCTTTTCCTCGGCAGCCGAACAGTTAACCTCTGAGCCACAGTGACGGATCAGAGAAAGAAAAGATAATTGCTTTTGAGGAAAGGAATGGCTCACTAAATGTCTCACTTCTCGGTGGACAGCCCAACCGCGCCGTGAGGGAAGGGATGGAGGAGGGCGGAAGTGAAAGCCTGCTGAATTTGCATGATAGATCCGGCCGCTTGTTCCCAACAATGCTCCCCCCCCCCTCCCCATTGGACGTAGAAGCATACAACCGGCAGTCACGCGTCAGGTGTTCTCATAACTGATACAGCAATATTTTCTTCCATTTTCGCAGAACGTTCACTCCATTCACCCTTCGAAACGTCACCTCAGCTTTGATGAATTTTTGAACGGAACACTCGAAAAAAAAATCCATATGAATGCATTTCAAATCAAATATCCGAAAATTTTGTTCATGTTTTATGTATGTGTATTCTTTGATGCACTATTGGAATGGATTATTTTCTGCGAGAAAAGGACAGGTCAGGTTCAGTATTTGTCCCACTTCTCAGGAGACCTCAACCGACGCACGGCATGAGGGAAGCCAGGAAGGATGGATGCATAGAAACAACTTTATTAGACAAAAAAAAGAGAGAATTCTTCGAGGGTGGCCCCCTACTGGTCCAGGAGTCCACGGGCTTGAGCTTCACATGGAGCCCGATCCACCAGCCATTTCTGGCCGGCGAGCTGAGCGGTCCGTAACGCAGCCACCCTGTTAGAATGAGTGGAATTGAGGATGGGTGTAATGCCTGTGCGGAAGGACATTCCCACAGGTAGTGGAAATATGTGGATTTGGGCACCCCAGAGGTGTTACAATGATGGGAGAAGCTGGGGTGAAAGCATGACAGACGGTAGGTTGAGATGAAGCAGTCGGTCGGTAATTGTCGCCATGTGGCGCTGGATAAGGGCGACAAGGCACTGTGGGGTGGTGGAAATGTCATGCGACTGTGTTTGTCGAATGTGGTGATTTGATGATATGTAGAAAGGAGTTGTGGCCTTTTGCGCAGGTTTGGGTGCCTGATCGTCCGGGGTCCGGGAGATTTCTCGGGACAGCGCATCAACGCGCTCATTACTGGGGAGCGAGGCATGTCCAGGGATCTCAATCAATCAATCAATCAATCAATCATTTTTTTTTATTCAAGACAATAATACAAAACTATTGTCTTGGGGGACGTGACAAAAGGCGGAAAAGTGCCTGACGAGGTCACGCCACCCTGTGGCAAGCAGCGGTTTGACACTCATGCAGAGTTTCAACAGAGTTTACATGCAGAGAAATGTCTTAGATGAAACTGTATCCCCCAACCCCCTTATTATATTTTTTTTACAGTGCAAGAATATGTACAGGAACGGAGTACAAGAATAAGTGCAGCAACTTCTACTAGCAATGCATGTTAACAAAACACTTCCAAACATAAAATACATGTAAACTATCGAACTTGAAGCACATGGAACATAAAATTGAAAACAAGAAGAAAAACATGAACATAACACACTAGTCTTCCTTTAAGAATAATCCCTTCAGTGTTTTCTTAAACCTGCTTAATGAAAGATTTTCGGTTAATAGGGCATGAATGACGGGATAGCTGTTTAATAAATCTGCTATCTGACAGCTTAATCTTTGATGTCCATAGTTTGTTCGAGCTCGGGGCTTGACTATGATGCTCTTTCTTAAATCGTACACACTTCTTTTCTCCTGGTATCTTGTTTCAAAGGTAGATTTATCCAACCGGTATTGGCGGTAAACTTCCAGGCTTAGTCTGTATTTGTAGAACTGAGGCATTTGGAGTATTCCATGCGATCTATAGTAGGGCGCACAACTAGAGGACAGCTCTAAGTTACTGATAGCGCGTATTGCTCTTTTTTGTATTGATAGTAGGGAATCTAAATTTGTTTTCGTCGTGGTTTGCCACACAAGAGAGCAATAGCTAAAACGTGAATGTATAAGGGAATAGTACACCAGTCGTTTGATAGAAGCTGGGAGGTAACACCTCAGTCTGTTTAAGATGCCTAAGGCACGAGAGAGATCAGTTCTAAGTGTGTGGATGTGAGCATTCCATAAGAGATTTTCGTGGAATGTCACACCTAGAAATCTGGTAGTAGAAGACTGTTGTATGTCCAGGCCATTAAATTTTAAACATGGAATTGAATACATTTCAGTACCTTTGGAGCGAAAGAGTACATACTTTGTTTTGTTTATGTTTAATGCGAGCCGGTTACTTCCCAGCCATGAGGTTAAGCCCAACATCCAATTGTTTGCCTCCCTGAACAGCACATCTAAGTCCCTACCCGAAAAGAACACATTGGTGTCGTCCGCATATAAAACCAAATTCGAGGCACCCGGTATATTTACAATATCATTGATATAGATGAGAAATAAGACTGGCCCTAGGATGGACCCTTGTGGTACACCATACAACAGAGTGTTTGTCTCTGAGCATACACCATTGATGACAGTATACTGCTCACGTGAAGTTAAATAACTCATGAGGAGAGTACCAGCTATACCCCTGACACCGTAATGCTGAAGCTTTTTTATTAGTATATCATGTTGTACACTGTCGAACGCTTTTCTAAAATCGAGGAATATACCCAGAGTTAGTGCCTTGTTTTCGATATTGTGCAGAATTTCATCTTTTATTCCAAGTAGTGCTGTTTCTGGCGATTTGTTTTTCTGGAAGCCGAACTGTTGCCTTACGATAATATTTTCCGAGGTTAGAAATCCAACAAGCCTTTTGTTTATGATATGTTCAGCTATTTTCGAAAATACAGAAAGCACAGAGATCGGCCTGTAATTGTTCACGTCATCGAAAGAGCCTCCCTTATGTATAGCCGTCACACGAGCAAGTTTCATTTTGGCTGGGAAAACTCCCTTTTCCATTATAAGATTGCAGATGTGTGCAATAGGAGTACTACCTATTTGACTCACAGCCTTCAGTGGTTTTGGTCTGATCTCATCAGTGCCAGATGCACAACCGTCTTTTAGAGACATAATTATATCTTGCACCTCGCTGAAATCAGTGGGGGACAAAAATATTGTATTCGGATTGCTTGCAGTGACATAATTTTCCCAAGGTGTAGAAGAAGGTGCATTTGTTGCGTCGGCTAAAGGAGCACCAGCAGCAAGAAAATGCTCATTAAACAGGTTTGCAACCTCTGCTTCAGACAGATCGGCATTCCGAAAGTTCACTTTTTTTGTTTCTGCATTCTTATAGATTAACTCTCTCATGGTTTGCCATACCAGTCGTGTATTACCGTTCACCTGTGTAAATTTATTTGTTAGAGAAACCGTTAGGTCGAGAGAGGTGGTTGTGGCAAGAATATTATGTGTGGCCGAAGTCGCGTCGCCCTTTAGGTGGTGGCGGTATGCGGCCTGGGAATCTGTGCAAGCTTCTGTTATGTTTTTGTCAATGGTGGATTCGACCAGCGCAAGCGCGAGGGCGGCTCCTTCCACCTCTGCAGGCGAATTAGTTCGGATAGTGGCGGCGACCCCAAAGCGCCGTCTTCATAAGCTGCGACTGTCGTAACAAATCCTGCTTTACAATTTTCTGTCGCGTCGACATAAATGATATCGGAGCGGTTGCTGAAGGCTCCGGTGTAGCTCGTTCGAGCCTGCCGCCTATCCTGATGGAGGCTAGGACTCATATTGCGAGATATGGCCTTCTGGTATATGTGATCTTGCGTGCGCAGGGAAATTATGAGAGGTGTAGGACTTGTTGGGGTGGGAATATATGTGGACTGAGACCGCAGCTGTCGCATTAGACATGTCCTTTTTCTGTGCGACTAAGGCTGATTAATTGGATGGTGCATTGAGCTTCTGTTAATTCGTTCACTGTTGGAAACACTGCGTTAAAAGGTTAACAGGTTAACAGGTACAAAACTTGCGTCCTAAAGGATTCAACGAACTGAGACGACTAACACCGCTATTGAAATGCGCCTTACTGCAGAAACCGTTTCTCCATACCTTGGTATTGAACAAGCAGAGCAGCTCCAGTCTGAGCGCAAAAACTGCTCAGCTGTGCAATTTATTTGAATTAAGTAAGCGAGCGCTTAGGCACAATGAATTGCTGTACAACAGCATACTTTACTTTCTGAATTTAGCTGTCCTATAGACGATCTGAAAAGCAAACAAAATAAAGATGTGCTATCGCTTTCCAGGTTTGTTACAACTGCAGCGTTTGATTTTTTTTATGATGTAAGGAAAGGACGCAGTAACTGTCTCGCAAATCTTGGTGAACACCTGAACCGCACCGTAAGGGAAATGAAAAAGGAGGGAGTGAGAAAGAGAGAGAGAAAAGAAAACTTTATTATAAGAGGAATTCGGGGCACCTCCCAGGGTCCCCGCACGACCCCACTGCACCCACGAGTTTATGTTCCGAAGGTCCATAACACTCGCAGCCCTGCTGGTGGCGATGGTCTGCACGGCCGGGTCCTCCGAGCGCAGCAGGGTCTCCCAGTCCTTCCAGGTCTTGAGGTTCTCTTGGCCTCGCGGGGGAGGGTCCGCCGGGCAGACGGAAAGGATGTGGAGGGAAGAGGCGAAGGGTTCTGGGCACAGGGCGCAAGCACGAGTGGGAAAAGAGGGATGATAGTTTTCTAGGGTACGGGGTAAGGGGAGAGTGTGTGTCGTCTGCGCCAGAGTGTTTCGTGTTTGTTATTTAAGGCGGGGTGGGGCGGGGGTATACCCCCTGCCTTTCACGCCAGCTGGCGTGACGCAGGCTCTATACCCTCCGTCAGCTCGCTGAATGCGTGCATGCGCTGCTTCGTGGTTCCCTGATCCGAGGCCACCTGAGCCCGGTTTAAAGAACCTCGGGCTAAAGGGTTGGCGGCCTCGTTTGCGGGATTCCCGGAATGCGCACCCACCCATATCAGGTCCACTTGGCGGGGTTGGGGTGCATCGGGCGAGTCCAGAATGCCAAAACCAGGGACATGGGCTCGCCTCGAGCAGAATTTAGAATAGCAGTTTTTGAGTCAGTTAAAATGTACCGGGCTTCAGTTCGGGTGATAGAAAGTGCAATGGCGGCTTCCTCTGCAGCCTCTGGGGAGGGGTCTGGGGGGAGAGGTGGTGTGAGGAGGGTGGATTATCCGGTATAATTTCGACCACCTGGAGATCTTTAACTTGCACAGCACATGGGCGCCTTTTGCGTCACGCCTCCATCGAAACGTTGCCGCCGCGGTCGGGCTCGAAACTGGGTACTCCGTATCAATAGCGGAGGGCATTAACCCCTAACCCACCGCGGCGCCTCACTTAGTAACGCAAAAATGTTTTTGCGTGAAGGAAAGGCAAAAGAACTGTCACGATTCTCTGTCGACACTAGAACCGAACCATGAAAAAAATTAAATCAAAAATTGATTTTGGAGAAGGGAACGACGCATCACAGGCAACGATGCAGAGGCTGCGGAAATAGCGTGGCCGCGAAACCAGACTAGGTCGCTACGTATCATTCTTTCTTTTTAAAACTCCGGCGAGCGTTTGGACGAAAACAGAGCGGTATTAAACGATGAGTAGCATTGAAAATCACGGTCGAAGCTGTGAGGCGTTTAGTCCGAGGGCGCTCCGGCTGTAGTTTTCACCCTGTGGGAACTACTTTTTGGGTACGGATTGAGTTGGAGCGATTCGCCCTATCAACTGCGCATCATTGAGCCACATGTAGTTCTAACATTTCCAAGTCTCGATGAGTTGCGGGACGAAAATGTGGCAAGAGGTGAAAAGAAGTCCACGAGTTCCCCGTGACGCGACTTAAGGTTTGTCGTAACAAAAAGGATTAGAGAGGACACTTATGAGCTCGCCCGTAAGAGGATGACGCGATAGCGTAGAGTGTTAGGCTTTCTATTCTGACCAGCTTGACACCTTTCAACGCATTTTTCTCTTTCCTGAATTGTTTAAAATTATTCAGTGATCAATTGCGTATTCTAAAACTTGTTAATTAACATCTTCCAGCATAGGCTTTTAATTTCGAGCATTGTGACACGTTTGAACCCCCCCTTTCCAATTTTTGCAGTTTTTATTTTTCAATTAATCAATCACCGATCATTACAAGGATTTCATGAACTCGTCATCAACTATCACACGTAAATCAATCATCAGTAGCGTGGCTTTTTGGGCTTGTTGGTACATACTTCAAAGACACTGTAGCGCAGCAAAAGACGAGGACACAAGAAACGAGAGACGAACACCACGAGCGCTCGAGGTGTTCGTCTCTCGTTTCTTGTGTCCTCGTCTTTTGCTGCGCTACAGTGTCTTTGATCAATCATCAATCAATAGAAGCACAAATTGCCATGATACGGTTTTTTTACGCAGCCCCGGATTACAAGTCGCCGGTTCAAAGCCCTGCCGCGAGCTAGGCTTCAACTTAACTACTAGGTTCATGCTGCATGAAACGCTGAATCTTATGACACTATCCAGAACATTATACTACAAACGGGTGGCATGGTGCGATTTTTTTTACGCAGCGTTCGATTATAGGTCGCCGGTTCGAATCCCTGCCACGACCTAGGCTCTAACGCGCGCGTGGACGTTGACTTGGACTTTGCGCAGAGGGTCGCTATCCTTGGCAACGTTGCTTGCTTTGCGTCAAACGGGGGAGTATAGTAACGCCGACAACATGTATTCGGCGTTAACAGGTGCGAAGCTTCCATCCTAAAGGATGCACAAAAAGTGAAGTTTATTTGAACAAACAGACAGATATATATACAACACTGTTCATACATGACGTTCCCTTGGGGAATGAACATTTTTAGCACAGACAGAAACGGCTAATCTAGCCTAACGCGGGTAGCCCGACCGTCCAATAGGTAAGGATACCGTAAAAACATTCCACAAGGTAACTTAAACATTAATCGGTAAGAAAGAGGGGGGAGGGGACCTACTGACAGAGCATACCCCCTCCCTACAACATACCCTAGGCAGAAACACCACACTCATTACAGACAAAAGGACACCATAGCTAATACAACAGAGCTGGCATGGCCAGCCTGCCCTCACTCACGACAAAGGACCTGTTATGCCAGCGCTGCTGGAACCGCACCTCCCCATCGGTTTCCAGACGGTTGGACAGATAAGTCACAGGAGGAGACGGAGACTCTGCAGCGCTGGACACATTGCGTGCGCGGTCTGCTCGCGGGCTTCAGCGAGGCAGCGGCGGCGCAACAAAACAAAAAATTCAGGGGGCACTTTGACTGTCTAAAGTGCGTAGAGGCGGAAGCGTTTTCCGCACCATTTTGACTGCCTCTGTGGCATTGGTGACGTCAGCACTGGATGACGTCACACATAATTAATGATTAATTACTAAAGTAATGATACATTCAAAATTAATGGTCAATTACTGACTAATGATTCATAGTAATTAACTGCTAATTAATCACGCTTAAGCTTCGCCTTCAGGAGTGGAACGCGACAGCGTGTCGTAGCGCTGCCGGGAGTCCATGGAACGCCACCACCAGTTCGGCGCGATGCCTTGCCCTTTGAACGCAACGCTTTTTGAGGAAAGGAAATGACGCAGTAATTCTCCGCCATCTCGGTGGACACCTGAACCGCACCGTACAGGAATGGAGGAAGTGGGAGCGAAAGAAGAAAGAGGGGCCGTAATGAAAAAAAATGAAAATTATATATGAGGAAAAGAAATTACGGAGTAACTATCTCGCATATCTCGGTGGACACCCGTCAAAAGCGTGACACCTTTGCTGACAAACCTCTGCTGACAGCCTTCTGTCGACAACGATGAAAAAGGCTTTCGCCTTAAAATACGCACACGCAACAACTAGGCGCGAAAACAAGCCACGCTGACGCCGAACACTAGGGGCAGGGCGAACAGGAAACATGCATGCGCCAGACGATCGCGCCAGGATAAAACTGATGCAACGAAACTTGAAACTCGTTTGTTGCAGGATGCACTTGAGAGAAGTTTATTGGATAATGTGGTCTAAGGGATTGCTATCGCTCTAAAAAACACTACAATCAAAAAACGACCGCAATCGTCAAAAAGACACAACAAAAAACACTCATGCGGGAAGCCTGCCAAAGTTCTCACACACAGTCTTAGAGGCGTAGGATGCAACGAAACTGACGCGATCTGCATCGGTATCGAAATGCACGTTACTGCGGACACCGTTCCACCATCCCGGGCTATGGTAGGTTCAGTTTGAGCGTATAGAACTCCTCCATGTTTGCAAACAAGCGAGGTGGCGCTGCAGTCGCTAGCGGGCTCGCGGTAGGCAAGAGGCCAGGGAGTGGCGTCGAGTTGAGGTGGTGCACAGCCGGTTTTCTAGGCTTGTAGGCGTGTTTTGATTTTCCGAGAATCATAGCAGTGGCTGATGCTTTCAACTTAGCATTCCTCGAAGTACACAGGCTATGGCTAGAAAGCGTTTCTGCCGTTGGTTTGTACCTAGGCATTGAATAAAATGATAAGTTTCTGACACTCTGCACTAGCCAGAATGGCGGGTCTAGCTCAGTTGTAAGACTTGTAATGACATGAAAGGTTATTCGCAAAAAAAGACGGGACGATTACTAGGCATACTATGGGTGCATCCGCCGCGCGTGCAACTGCTTTTATTATATTTACAGGCGTCACCTTGTGAATAAACTAGTTGTTAGTTTGCGCACGTCCTGTCGTGTATTCTATCTTTGTGTCGTCTTTTTTTTGCGCATAACCTTTTGTGGCATTTCAAGTATCAAGCCAACTATCGCGACAACATCTCTTGCTCAGTTCTATGAGCTAGTCTCCTTTCGTCTGTAATTAGTGCGGTGTCTATGCAGAGGGTCTGTTGTAGGGAGGGGGAATGCAGTGTAAATAGGTGCCCCCCCCCCCCTATTTCTTACAGATTCAGGTTTAAGTTACCTTGTGGAATTTTTTTTACGGTATTGTTACCTGTTGTTGTATAATGGTGGACGCGGTCGGGCTCCCCGCGTTAGACTGGAATAGCCGTTTCTCTCTATGTTGAATATGTTGATTCCCCAAGGGTATATCATGTGTGAACGGTGTTTTATATCTGTGTGTCTGTTCAAAGCTGCGGTGTATCGGGAGACTAGACGCTGCATAGCGTATGTGATGTTGACTGCATACCAGTCGAGAGAGGATCCAGTGAATATTGCGGCCTATTGCTGCAGTGCCGCGTGTCTGCCACAACGTTCTCAGCGCTAACGAATGCTACCCAAATCTCTCTCACCACCGCCGAGAACCTCAAAGCGCTATTGAGGCGTCCACTGACGAAGGGAGCCAGCTATGCGCCCTTCCTATCCTGAAAATCATCGGTGTCTAGAACGTTTTCAAAGTGGAATAAATCAAAGAACGCCGACGGTCTATACCTCTCCAGAACATTATTACGCAAAAGGGTGGCATGATACGATTTTTTTACGCAGCGTCCGATTATAGGTCGCCGGTTCAAATTCCTACCGCAAGCTAGGCTCTAACATGCGAGTGGACGCCCACTTATCCTGAGCGAACAGGCGCGCCAGCCTTGGCAACGATGCCTGCTATGCATGAAACGGCTGAGTATAACTGTGACACTTCTATAGGCCCACATCTGAACCGCATCCTCGTGCGGGGACCCTGGGGCGCGACCCAGCCATGTACTGACTGAACTCGCAAGAGGCTTTCTTTTCTTTTTAATAATGATTGACGCCGACAACATGTATTCGGCGTTAACAGGTACAAAACTTGCGTAATTAAGGCAGAACGGCTGAACAACACCGCTGTGGATATGCACCTTACTGCGGAAACCGTTCCTCGATCCCGTGGTATCGAACCAGCGGAGTAGCCCCAACGTGAGCGCAAAAACTGCTCAACTGTGCAGTTTATTTGATTAAAGTATACGAGCGCTTAGGCACAGTACATTGGTGCTCAGCATTATACATTAGTTTTTAAATTTAGCTGCCATGTAGACAAGCTTAATAGCAAACAAAACGAAAATGTGCTATCGCTTTCCAGGTTTCTTATCACTGTGGCGTTATAATTTATTTCTTTTTCTAGAGGCAAGGAAAGGACGCAGGAACTGACTCGCACATTTCGGTGAACACCCGAACCGGGCCTTAAGGGAAAGGACAAAGGAGGTAGTGAAAGAAGAAAGGGGTGCCGTAGTGGAGGTCTCCGGTGTAATTTCGACCACCTGGGGATCTTTAACATGCACTGACATCACACAGCACACGGGCACCTCTTGCGTTTTGCCTCCATCGAAACGCGGCCGCCGCGGTCGGGTTCGAACCCGGGTACTCCGGCTCGGTAGACGAGCACCCTACTACTGAGCCACCGCGGCGGGTCCATCTCAGTTGTATGACTTGTAATGCCATGAAAGGAAAAAAAAGACGGCACGATTACCAGGCATACTGTGGGTGCATCCGCCGCGCGTCCACCTGCTTGTGTTATATTTAGAGGTGTCAACTTCTCAATAAACTAGTTGTTAGTTTGCGCTCGTCCTGTCATGTCGCCTATCTTAGTGTCGTCTTTTTTGCGGATAAACTTTCGCGTCATTACAAGTATCAAGCCAACTAGCCCGACTACATCTCTTGCTCAGTTGTATGAGTGTCCTTTCGCCTCTAATTAGTGTGGTGTTTCTGCAGAGGGTCTGCTGTAGGAAGGGGGGAATGCAGTCTAAATAGCTCCCCCCCCCCCTCCCTATTTCTTAAACATTCAGGTTTAAGTTACCTTGTGGAATTTTGAAGCGAAAAGCTTCACTAGGCTAGAACACCGAGGCTAGCGTGGGCCCTGTCGTCAGAAAAAGCCACAGGTGCGCATGCGCCAACTGCGTGACGCCACGGTGGACACCCGAACCGCGCCGTAAGGGAGGGAAAATAAGAAGAAAATTGGTTTTAAGGAAAGGAAACGATGCCTGTCTCTCTCAAGAGAGACAGAGACACAGAACCTCAAGACCTGGGAGGACTGGGAGACCCTGCTGCGCTCGGAGGACCCGGCCGTGCAGACCATCGCCACCGGCCGGGCTGCCAGTGTTATGGACCTTAGGAAAATAAACACTTGAGTGCAGGGGGGCCCTGCGGGGACCCTGGGGCCTGCCCCGATTTCCTGTGTAAATAAAGTTTTTTTTCTCTCTGTCTCTCTCTTGCGTTTATGCAGCAACGTTGCGGGCGGCCTTCAGGCTGCCGTTGTGGCGTCCAGGGCGTGCCTAGTCGCGACGTTTTCTTTTAGGCCTTCAAATAAGCAAAAATTCAGGGTGAACTTTGATTGTCTAAAGTGCGTAGCGGCGAAAGCGTTTCACGCACCATTTTGCCTATGTGACACTGGGGACGTCACCACTGGATGACGTCACACATAATTAATCACTAATTAATGGCTAATTGCTGATTAGTGACTAAGTAATCATTAACTGCTAATTAATTACGCTTAAGCTTCGCATTTAGAAGTGGAACGCGACAGCGTGTTGTAGCGCTGCCGGGAGTCCATGGAACGCCACCACACGTTCGGCGCGATGCCTTGCCCTTTGAACGCAACGCTTTTTGAGGAAGGGAAATGATGCGGTAATTCTCTGTCATCTCGGTGGACACCTGAACCGCACCGTAAATTAAGGGAGGAAGTGGTAGTGAAAGAAGAAAGAGGTGCCGTAATGAAGCAAATGAAAATTGTATTTGAGGAAAGGAAATGACGCCGTAACTCTCACATATCCCGGTGGACACCCGTCCTCCGTGTGAGGAAGGGAGGAAGTTGGAGTGAAAGAACAGAGAGAAAGAGGGCCGTAATGAAGAAAATGAAAATTGTATTTGAGGAAAGGAAACTGCGCAGTAACAGTCTCGCATATCTCGGTGGACACCCGTCAAAAGCGTGACACCTCTGCTGACAAGCCTATATCGCCTATATCGAAAAGCGGCCGATTCCATCGGGTTCGAAACCGGGCACACTGGTTAAGTGGCGGGGTCCGAGCCCGACCGCGGTGGCCGCGTTTCGATTCAACGCTATATATACGAACGCGAGGCAAATGTTGCCTGCAGTCTATGTTCTGCTTGCGCGTGAGAATTGATGCAGAGAGAGAGAGAGAAAACTTTATTTACAAATGAATTCGGGGCACTCGCCAGGGTCCCCGCACGACCCCACTGCACTCAAGTGTTTATGTTCCTGAGGTCCATAACACTGGCAGCACGGCCTGTGGCGATGGTCTGCACGGCCGGGTCCTCCGAGCGCAGCAGGGTCTCCCAGTAATCCCAGGTCTTGAGGTTCTCTAGGTCCCGCGGGGGAGGGACCGCCGGCCGGGCAGAGGGAAAGGATGTGGTCGGAAGAAGCGAAGGGTTCTGGGCATAGGGCACATGCAGGAGTGGGAAAGGATGGATGATAGTGGGCTAGGGTAAGGGGTGAGGGGAGAGAGTGTGTCTGTCGTCTGCGCCAGAGTGTTGCGTGTTTGTTATCTAGAGAGGGGTGGGGCGGGGGGTAGAGCTGGCGTGAGGCGTGATGCAACACCTGCCGTGATCTCACGTAATGAATCGATATGGGGTGAAGGGAACCAAGCAAACGCCGCAGTTATAAGACACTTCAGAAGCCAGAGCACATTTTTAAAGCGACAGCTTTACTGGCCTAGTCAAGCCACGGTCATCGGCGCCGCAATTTCACCTTCCAGTGGAGGAGCGGTCAAGTTGTCAGCCAAGTGACACATGTTCTCTAATTCTCTTCCTTCCCTTACGGCGCGGTTCAAGTGTTTACGTTCCTTTATTTCCTTACGGCGCGGTTCCGGCGGCCGCGTTTCGATGGAGAAAAATTAATTTTCGAGGAAAGGAAACGGCGCAGTAATTGTCTCTCATCTCGGCGGGCACCCGAAACGCGCCGAAGGGAAGGGAGGAATGTTGGACTGAAAGATGAAAGTGAAAGAGGTGCCGTAGTGGAGGTAAATAGTAAATTGTTTTTTGAGGTAAGGAAATAGCGCAGTATAGATCTGTCTCACATATTTAGGTGCACAGCTGAACCACGACGTAAGGGAAAGGAAGAAAGAGGGAATGAAGGAAGAAAGTGAGAAAGAGTTGCCGTAATGGAGGTCCTCCGAATAATTTCGACCACCTGGGGATATTTAACGTGCACTGACATCGCACAGCAGACGGGCACCTTTTGCGTTCCATCTCTATCGAAACGCGGCCGCCACTATCGGGTTCGAGCCCGGGTACTCCGGCTCGGTAGACGAGCGCCTTAAACACTGAGCCACTACGGCGGGTCCGTAGTGGAGGGCTTTGTATTAATTTCGACCAACTGGTAAATTATAGGCTTCGTTTCCGAGCATTTCTACCGAGCCGGAGTTCCCGGGTTCGAATCCGGCCGCGGCGGCTGCGTTTCCGCGGAGGAGAAACGCAAAAGGCACCCATGTGCTGTGCGATGTGCACTTAAATATGGCCAGGTGGTCGAAATTATAGCGGGGACTTCCACTACGGCACCTCTTTCTTCTTTCACTCCTGCCTCTGTCCTTTCCCTTACGGCGCAGTTCGTGAGTTCAGCAAGATATGTGTGACAGTAACAGCGTCACTTCCTTACGACGGAAGAAAAAAATTCAAACTTGTCAGTAATAAATAACCTGGAAATGGATAGCACATTTTTATATTTTTTGCTTTTCAGCTCGTATACATGACAGGTAAATTTAAAAACTAAGGTGCACTGTTGAACAACAATGTAATGTGCCCAAACGCTCGTATACTTAATTTAAGTAAACCGTACAGTTGAGCAGTTACATTCAGACGGGAGCTACTCTGCTTGTTCAATACCACGGCATGGAGGAACGGTTTCCGCAGTCAGGTGCATTTCAATAGCGGTATAGATTATGCCACTTCGTTGCATACTTTACGATGCAATTTTTATACCTGCTAACGCCGAATACATACCGGCGTCAGTAATTATTACAAAGACAAGAAAGCCTCTTACGAGCTCAATCTGCATATGGCTGGGTCGGAAGCTGCAGTGGTTGTCAGTGGGCAGCGTTTCCAACTGTGGCGTCCGCAGGCAATGCTGCTAAATTTAAGCTTGCACTAAGTGCGGGCACGCGAACTTACCCATACAACGAAGGTTGAACAGAAGCGTATTGCGTTGTGACAGACCTTCCTGGACTTCAATTCACCTCTTGCCAAATTTTAGAGTGCAGCTCTTTGGCGCCCGTTTCTGCGTTCCATGGCGTCGTCGTCGCCGATATAACCGGCAGTGGACACCTTAGTCGCGCTTTAAAGGTGCACTGAAGAGGATTCTGAACTTGTCTTTTTGCCGCGGGAACTCGATCTACACGTTCCTAGCATTCTTAGAAACTGCAACTTATTGCCCTGTATGGCCGATTTCCCTAATTAAATCGAATTAACGTCCGGCTCCCGCCCTTTTTTTTTTAATTCTGCCTCGTACGATGGGCGGAGTCGACCAACCCGTGAAGTTCCTTTCAGCCAGCTCCGTGGAGCCTTTACTTTCGCTTTATTTTGTTTTTTTAGGTTTCCATGAATAAATAGTTTCATTCGCAGATAATATAGCCGCAAAATAAGCCCGCAGAAATAAAAATACGCGCGGACTATTTGCTACTACGGACTACTACGTATTACTCCGCCGATGGCAGAGCGGCAAGCCGCCACGGGACTGGGTGAAAGGCACTCTACGCGTTGGTCGACTCCGCCCACCGTAGGAGGCAGAATTCAAAAAAAAAAAAAGGCGGGAGCCGGCCGTTAATTCGATTTAATTTGGGAAATCGGCCATACAGGGCAATAAGTCGCAGTTTCTAAGAATGCTAGGAACGTGTAGATCGAGTTCCCGCGGCAAAAAGAAGTTCAGATTCCTCTTCAGTGCACCTTTAAGGTCCGAAAACAATTTAGCGGGAGCTTGAAAAGCAAAGGAAAGGCGCATAACTGCCCTCTTGGAACAGCGGGCACCTCAATCGTGCTTTAAGCTACGTGATGGTAGTGATAGATGTGCGCTGCATGCGTCGGAATTGACAAAGTTGTGCCATTTTACGGCAAGGAAGTGCGCATAACTGGCTCCCTGGGTCAGCGGACGCCTGACTCGCGCTTATAGGTACGTCGGGTGATGAGAGAGAGAGAGAGAAAACTTTATTGTACAAGGAATTCGGGGCACGCCCCAGGCTCCCCGCACGACCCCACTGCACTCAAGTGTTTATGTTCCTAAGGTCCATAACACTGGCAGCCCGGCCGGTGGGGACTGCACGGCCGGGTCCTCCGAGCGCTGCAGGGTCTCCCAGTCCTCCCAGGTCTTGAGGTTCTCTAGGTCCCGCGGGGAGGGTCCTCCGGGCAAAGGCAAAGGATGTGGAGGGAAGAGCGGAAGGGTTCTGGGCATAGGGCGCATGCCGGAGTTGGGAAGGAGGGATGATAGTGGGGGAAGAGAGTGTGTCTGTAGTCTGCGCCCGAGCGTTGCTTGTTTGTTATCTATAGGCATGCGTTAGCGCTGTCAACGGTGAGCGAACTCTCGCGATCAACCGTTAACTGCCCCCTGCCAGGGTGGCATGCAGGGTGGCGGGGGGACTTCATTCTACATATAAAGACAAACAGGCATTTCTTACCACTTATTCGGGAGAACACCCCGTTTCGCTCGCTCGTAACGCCTCGCACGGCTGTGACATCCTCGCGAAATACTTGCTTAGACCTCGTCTTTGACAACCAGGAATTGGCGCAGCAAGGGAAAGGAAGAAAGAGGGAATGAAGGAAGAAAGTGAGAAAGAGTAGCCGTAATGGAGGTCCTCCGAATAATTTCGACCACCTGGGGATATTTCATTGATAACGCTGCAACCGATAACGCTGCGACCGGGCGCCTTTGCGTTTTGCCTGCATCCAAACGCGGCCGCCGCGACCGGTGTACGAACCCGAAAACTCCGACTCAGTAGCTTAGCGCCCTCACCACTGAGCAACCATAGCGGGTCCCAGCCAGAACACCTACGCCGCTTTGTGACAAAAAAAAAACATTTTCAGTGAAATGAAGGCACAGTAAGCCTTACGGTTCTCTGTGGACATCTGAACCACGTCGTCCAAGGTGGGCAAAACCATGCCTCAAAACGTCTAGAAGGCAGAGCATGCGCCCATAATCTAACAAGAGCCTGCCTCAACGCGTGAAATTTCGTTCATTGCGAGACGGACAATCACTGTCGCACTTATGCTGCAAACGCCAACGACGCAATGCCCGTGAACGATTTCATTACAGAAACATTGCATCAGTGGCAGGGCTGCATGCGTGTTTCTAGCTGGGACAGGCCTACACGGTTGCAGGGTTATGAATGAAATCATGTGCGTGTTTAGAAAGAATTTATCCTTTCACAAAACGGGAAGTTTATTTGAACAGACAAATGTACGCAACACTCTTCATACATCACGTCGCCTTGGGGAATGAACATATTTAACATAGAGAGAAACAACCATTACCTAACCCGGGCAGCCCGCCGCGCGCACCCTTACGCAACAAGTAACAATACCGTAAAAACATGCTACAAGGTAACTTAAACCATAATCTGCAAGAAAGAGGGGGGGGGGGGGGCGTATTTACAGTGCATTCCCCCTCCATATAACAGACCCTCGACAGAAACACCACACTGATTGCAGAAGAAAGGACACTAGCTAACACAACAGAGCTGGCATTGCCAGCTGGCCCTCACTCACGAAGAAGAACCTGACAGGAGAGCGCCGCAGGAACCGCGGCTCCTAATCGGTTTCCAGACGCCTGGACAGATAAGTCCTAGGGAGGAGGCGGAGATTCTGCAGCGCTGGATACATTGCGCGCGCCGGCTGCCTGCGGGCTTCAGCGAAGCAGCGGCGGCGCCACAGCACTAAGTTCACAGACGCAACAACTAGGCGCGCTGACGCCGAATCCCGGGAGCAGCGCGGATAGAAAACATGCGCCAAACGGGGCGCCACATGACCCGGGCGACCAGGCAGCCAAAGAAAACGTGGTGCGCCGTCTTGGTCACACAGCAATTGGGGCACCCTTCGATGGGCACAATGCCCCATGCTGCTATGGGCTCCCGCGTCGGAAGGACGGCCCGGCGTCGCTTCCACTCCAAGTCGCGGACTTCGGAGGGGAGCGAGCTCGTGGCCGACGCTCTCCAATTTCGCACCGCGGTGCGCCTGTGGTCGTCGGGGCTAAGCTGCGCGCACGCGATCAACTGGTCTACGTGCAAGCCTGACGTTAAGAAAACTGACGCGATCTCTATCGCTATTGAAATGCACGTTACTGCTGACACCGTTGCGCCATCGCGGGCTATTGAACAAGCTGAGTAGCTCCATTCTGCCGGCCCAATTGTTTTGTTTGGTTTGGATTCTGAGGAAAGGAAATGGCGCAGTAACTGTCACATCTTGCCGGACACCTGAATCGCATCGTAAAGGAAGGCATAAAAATGTGGCAAGAGGTTAAAACAAGTCCCGGGAAGTCTGTCACAACGAAATAGGCTTCTGTTTACCATGGTTGTATGCATGAGCGCGCGTGCGCGCACTTAGCGCTAGCTTTGACAGCGTTGCCTGCAGACACCGCTGTTGTAAACACTGCCCACACACCACTTAGCCATTGCAGCCGTCTCTTCCGACCCAGCCATGTACAGACTGAGCTCGTAAGAGGCTTCCTTTTCTTTTTATTAACTATTGACGCCGATAACATGTATACGGCGTTTACCGCTACAAAACCACACGACTTGGGCTGGACAGCACCGCTATTGAAATGCACCTTACTGCGGAAACCTTTCCTCCATCCCGTGGTATTGGACAAGCAGAGTAGCCCCCCTCTGAGCGCAAAAACTGCTCAACTGTGCAATTTATTTGAATAAAGTATACGAGCGCAGAGACACAATAAATTGCTGTTCAACATTTTACCTTAGTTTTTAAATTCAGCTGTCATGTAGACGAGCTGAAAGACAAAAAAAATTAAAATGTGCTATCGGTTTCCAGGTTTCTTAGTACTGCGGCGTTTCAATTTTTCTTTTCTGAGATAAAGAAAAGGCGCAGTAACTCTCTCGCCTAACTTGGTGAACACCCGGAGCACGCCGTAAGGGAAAGGACAGAGGAGGGAGTGAAAGAAGGAAGAGGCGCCTTAGGAGGCCACCGGAAAATTCAGAGGGCACTTTGACTGTCTAAAGTGCGTAGAGGCGAAAGCGTTTTCCGCACCACTTTCGCTGCTTCTGTGGCACTGGTGGCGTCACATATAATTGAGTACTAATTACTAAGTGATGACAAATCACTAATTAAAGATTGATTACTGATTAATGCCTGAATACTAATTAACTGCTAATTAATGACGCTTAAGCTTCGCCTTTAGGAGTGGAACGCGACAGCGTGTTGTAGCGCTGCCAGGGAGTCAACGGAACGCCACCACTCGTTCGGCGCGATGCCTTGCCGTGCAACGCTTTTTGAGGAAAGGAAATGGCGCAGTAATTCTCTGTCATCTCGGTGGACACCTGAACCGCATCGTAGAGGAAGGGAGGAAGTGTGAGTGAAAGAAGACTAAGAGGGCCCGTAATGAAGGAAATGAAAATTGTATTTGAGGAAAGGAAATTGCGCAGTAACTGTCTCACATATCTCGGTGAACACCCGTCAAAATTCAGGGGGCACTTTTTTTACCTAAAGTGTGGTCATTGATGTGTGGTTAAGACGTTCAGCTTCGCGTCCAAGAGTCTAACGCGATAGCATCTTGCAACGCTGCCAGGGAGTCCATAGAACGCCATTGCCCATTCGGTTCTACGCCTCGCTCGTCGGTAAATTGGTTTTTGAGGCAATGAAATGTATCTGTCTCTCATATCTCGGTGGACACCTAAACCTCTCCGGAAGGGAAGGGAGGAGGATGGGAGTGAGCGAAGACACCGTATTCACTAGACGCGCCTTTGTTCATTCCAGACCATCGAGCTGGCATGGTGGAGTGGATAGCATGCTCGTCTCGCACGCCGAGGACCGGGGTTCGATTCCCGACCTCGACCAATTTCCTGCTCCATTTTATTTATTTATATGGCCTGACTAGAAAAGTTAATTAGGCTAATTGGGCAATTAAGCAATTAACTAAGCTCAGTCCCACTTACTTGGAGCATCACTATACGATCCCTTCAATTGGCTGCATGGTTGGTAGCCAAAGTACAATTGGCCCGGTTTGAAATTCGCGCACTGTGACGTCACGGCCGTTTCGACCAATTGAAAATCGTGACATTTTCTGTCGACAACTGCTGCTTACAACGATGAGGCATTAAAGGCTTTCGCCTTAATAATTTCGACCACCTGGAAATGTTTAACGTGCACTGACATCGTACAGCACACGGGTGCCGTCTGCGTTCCGACTACCTCGAAACGCGGCCACCGCCGACGGGTTCGGACCCCGGTTTGACGGTCCTAAATTGGTAAATTTTTGTTTTTGAGGAAAGGACATGGCGCAGTATCTGTCACATATCTCGGCGGACACCCGAACAGCGCCGTAAGGGAAGGCAGAAATGTGGGAATGAAAGAAGAAAGAGAGAAATAGGTGCCGTAGTGGAGGTCTCCGGAATAATTTCTACCACCTGGGGATCTTTAACGTGCACTGACATGGCACAGCACACGGGCGCCTTTTGTGTTCTGCCTCCACCGTCCTAACCGTCCGTGGAAGGCGTAGGGCGGAGGCGACAGCCGTGCGTATTAGGATGTCTGCCTGTCGTTTTTTCCGCTGAGTGAGGATTGGGTATGGGAGGTGGTATATAATGCGGCTAGTGGTTAGTGCATTTGTCATATTGAGGGTCTCGCGTTCAAACAGCCCATGATTGCGTGCTGCCACCCGCCTGATAAGTGCAGCGACCTGTTTGGTCTGTATTTGCAAGAGCTGCCGTTTGCAAACGGCAGCTAATCAGGGGGGGGGGGGGGGGGAGAAACGCAAAATCAGGGAGGAGAAACGCAAAAGGCGACCTTGTCACTTGCGATGTCAGTGCACTTAAAGAACCCCAGGTGGTCGAAATTATACCCGGGACCTCCATTACGGCACCTCTTTGTGTCTTTATTTCACTCCCACCTTTGCCCTTTCCCTTGTGGCGCGGTTTCGGTGTTCACTAAGATATGCGAGACAGTTACTCCGTCCTTTCTTTACCACAGATAAATTGGCGGGGGCTTAGGTTTGGTTAAGCCTGGTAGGTTGCGAAAGCAAAAGCGCAGCGCCTCCAACTGAAGGAACGCAGTGCGCCGTGTATGCAGGTCACGCGTGGCTACCGGCCGCAGCTGCGCGGCGACTCAAAGCGTCTTCTGTAATTTTTTTTTATATTTTGTTTTTGATGTGGTTGCGACTGAGAAAAGAAAACAATCTACAGCTGATATGACGTCACAGCGGCAGTAGCACCATAGGTGCGCAGCGCGGCAAACACACACCGTAATTGCAGCCGGGCTCTCTGAAGGAGCGAGTTGGTCGCCCATAATCTACAGCTGGTATGACGTCACAGCGGCAGCAGCGCCACAGGTGCGCGGCGCGGCGTAACTGCAGCCGAGCTATCTGAAGGAGCGAGTTGGTCGCCCATATTGACTCCGCTAAAGGACAAACCAAACTGCGGCCAGGTCACGCGAAGGCCTGAAAGTGCGAGTAGTATTGCTTTCGCAATAAAAAAATTCAAACGCCGCAGTTATAAGAAACCTGGAAAGCGAAAGCACAGTTTTATTTTGTTTGCTTTCCAGCTCGTCTACATGACAGATAAATTTAAAAACTGAGGTGTAATGTTGATCAGTAGTTTATTGTGCCTAAGCGCTCGTATAAATATTTCAAATAAACTATACAGTTCAGCAGTTTTTACGCTCAGACTGGAGCTACTCTGCTTGTTCAATACCACGGGATGGAGGAACAGTTTCCTCAGCCAGCTGCATTTCAATAGCCGTATATACTTGGCAGCAGTGCAAGTTTTGTACCTGTTAACACCGAATGCATGTTGTCGGCGTCAATCACTACTAATAAGAAAAGAAAGCCTCTTACGACCCACCGCGGTGGCTCGGTGGTTAGGCGCTCGCCTACTGAGCCGGAGTACCTGGGTTCGAACCCGACCGCGGCGGCAGTGTTTCGGTGGAGGCAGAACACAAAAGGCGCCCGTGTGCTGTGCCATGTCTGTGCACGTTAAAGATCCCCAGGTGGTAGAAATTATTCGGGAGACCTCCACTACGGCACCTATTTCTCTCTTTCTTCTTTCATTCCCACATTTCTCCCTTCCCTTACGGCGCTGTTCGGGTGTCCGCCGAGATATGTGACAGATACTGCGCCATGTCCTTTCCTCAAAAACCAAAATTTACCAATTTAGGACCGTCAAACCGGGGTCCGAACCCGTCGGCGGCGGCCGCGTTTCGATGGATGCGAAACGCAGACGGCACCCGTGTGCTGTGCGATCTCAGTGCACGTTAAACATCTCCAGGTGGTCGAAATTATTCCGGTGGCCTCCTAAGGCACCTCTTCCTTCTTTCACTCCCTCCTCTGTCCTTTCCCTTACGGCGTGCTCCGGGTGTTCACCAAGTTATGCGAGAGAGTTACTGCGCCTTTTCTTTACCTCAGAAAAGAAAAATTGAAACGCCGCAGTTCTAAGAAACCTGGAAACCGATAGCACATTTTAATTTTTTTGTCTTTCAGCTCGTCTACATGACAGCTGAATTTAAAAACTAAGGTAAAATGTTGAACAGCAATTTATTGTGTCTCTGCGCTCGTATACTTTATTCAAATAAATTGCACAGTTGAGCAGTTTTTGCGCTCAGAGTGGGGCTACTCTGCTTGTCCAATACCACGGGATGGAGGAAAGGTTTCCGCAGTCAGGTGCATTTCAATAGCGGTGCTGTCCAGCCCAAGTCGTGTGGTGTGTTTCCAATGCTTTGTTTGTTTGCACTGTTGAATAAACTTCCCTTTTATTCGTGTGGTTTTGTACCGGTAAACGCCGTATACACGTTATCGGCGTCAATAGTTAATAAAAAGAAAAGGAAGCCTCTTACGAGCTCAGTCTGTACATGGCTTGGTCGGAAGAGACGGCTGCAATGGCTAAGTGGTGTGTGGGCAGTGTTTACAACAGTGGTGTCTGCAGGCAACGCTGTCAAAGCTAGCGCTAAGTGCGTGCACGCGCGCTCTTGCATACAACCATGGTAAACACAAGCCTATTTCGTTATGACAGACTGAGATGTGACAGTTACTGCGCCATTTCCTTTCCTCAGAAACCAAACCTAACAAAACAATTGGGCCGGCAGAACGGAGCTACTCAGCTTGTTCAATAGCCCGCGATGGCGCAACGGTGTCAGCAGTAACGTGCATTTCAATAGCGATAGAGATCGCGTCAGTTTTCTTAACGTCAGGTTTGCACGTAGACCAGTTGATCGCGTGCGCGTAGCTTAGCCCCGACGACCACAGCCGCACCGCGGTGCGAAATTGGAGGGCGTCGGCCACGAGCTCGCTCCCCTCCGAAGTCCGCGACTTGGAGTGGAAGCGACGCCGGGTCGTCCTTCCGACGCAGGAGCGCCCAGCAGCATGGGGCATTGTGCCCATCGAAGGGTGCCCCAATTGCTGTGCGACCAAGACGGCGCACCACGTTTTCTTTGGCTGCCCGGTCGCCCGGGTCATGCGGCGCCCCGTTTGGCGCATGTTTTCTGTCCGCGCTGCTCCCGGGATTCGGCGTCAGCGCGCCTAGTTGTTGCGTCTGTGAACTTAGTGCTGTGGCGCCGCCGCTGCTTCGCTGAAGCCCGCAGGCAGCCGGCGCGCGCAATGTATTGTTGGGTTTGGGATGCCCCCCCCCCCCCCCCCCCTCTGCCTGTGTGGATTAAGGCAGCTCGCGCTCCCCTCCTGCCTAAGTGGATTAAGGCAGCGACCTTCCAGGACCGTGGGACCACGGTGGCAGCGGCGAAAGTCAAAGACCGCCGAAGGCCGAAGATGCGGCGACGATGGCGGCGTTCCGTGGCCGAGTCGACCCTCGGGTCAACGAACAGAGTGGTGGTGTGCTGAGTGAAAGACAGCAGTGTTTAATTACGGAGCCTCTACCCTCTCCCATCAACCGAGCTGCGAAGGAGCGGGACAGCCAGCACCGCCCAGCCGTGGGTGGTACCTCCGGAGTCCACGTCTGCTCATGCTATTGGACGTCATCCTTCGAACTATATTCCCCAGACAGGGATCTGGGGAATCCGTGTGTTATTTAACGAGGTGTTGTTTTGGGGACAGCAGAGCACTCCTGTTGACTCCTGAAGACGTTCTCTTTTACTGAGAGTCCCTCTCAGTTACCCTTTGTTGTAAATAATGTGAATATTCGTGCATAAACTTCTTCCTCTTCCTTGTTTTCTCTTCGTAACCCCGTCTCCCGCCTTCCTCGTCCCTTCTCCGGCCTGACCACGCTCACCCGTTCCTAATAGTATCCAGCGCTGCAGAATCTCCGCCTCCTCCCTTGGACTTATCTGTCCAGGCGTCTGGAAACAGATTAGGAGCCGCGGTTCCTGCGGCGCTCTCCTGTCAGGTTCTTCTTCCTGAGTGAGGGCCAGCTGGCGATGCCAGCTCTGTTGTGTTAGCTCGTGTCCTTTGTTCTGCAATCAGTGTGGTGTTTCTGTCGAGGGTCTGTTGTATGGTGAGGGAATGCACTGTAAATACGCCCCCCCCCCCCCCTCTTTCTTGCAGATTATGGTTTAAGTTACCTTGTAGCATGTTTTTACGGTATTGTTACTTGTTGCATAAGGGTGGGCGCGGTCGGGCTGCCCGGGTTAGGTAATGGTTGTTTCTCTCTATGTTAAATATGTTCATTCCCCAAGGCGACGTGATGTATGAAGAGTGTTGCGTACATTTGTCTGTTTGTTCAAATAAACTTCCCGTTTTGTGAAAGGATAAATTCTTTCTAAACACGCACATGATTTCATTGATAACGCTGCAACCGTGTAGCCCTGTCCCAGCTAGAAACATGCACGCAGCCCTGCCACTGATGCAATGCTTCTGTAATGAAATCGTTCACGGGCATTGCGTCGTTGGCGTTTGCAGCATAAGTGCGAAAGCGATTGTCCGTCTCGCAATGAACGAAATTTCACGCGTTGAGGCAGGCTCTTGTTAGATTATGGGCGCATGCTCTGCCTTCTAGACGTTTTGAGGCATGGTTTTGCCCACCATGGACGACGCGGTTCAGATGTCCACAGAGAACCGTAAGGCTTACTGTGCCTTCATTTCACTGAAAATGTTTTTTTTGTCACACAGCGGCGTAGGTGTTCTGGCTGGGACCCGCTATGTTTGCTCAGTGGTGAGGGCGGTAAGCTACTGAGCCGGAGTTTTCGGGTTCGTACACCGGTCGCGGCGGTCGCGTTTGGATGCAGGCAAAACGCAAAGGCGCCCGGTTGCAGCGTTATCAATGAAATATCCCCAGGTGGTCGAAATTATTCGGAGGACCTCCATTACGGCAACTCTTTCTCACTTTCTTCCTTCATTCCCTCTTTCTTCCTTTCCCTTGCTGCACCAATTCCTGGTTGTCAAAGACGAGGTCTAAGCAAGTATTTCGCGAGGATGTCAGAGCCGTGCGAGGCGTTACGAGCGAGCGAAACGTGGTGTTCTCCCGTATAAGTGGCAAGAAATGCCTGTTTGTCTTTATATGTAGAATGAAGTCCCCCCCGCCACCCTGCATGCCACATTGGCAGGGGGCAGTTAACGTTTGATCGCGAGAGTTCGTTCACCGTTGACAGCGCTAACGCATGCGTATAGATAACAAACAAGCAACGCTCTGGCGCAGACTACAGACAAACCCCTATTGAAAAATCCGGTATCGCGGCAAACCGGATTTTACCGGAACATATCGGTTTCATACCGGTCCGGTATCACTCTCATACCGGCGAGACCCTTCCGGTTTGATGGCTATACCGGTTCATACCGGTCCGGTATCGATCCCAAACCGGACAGACCGCCCCGGTACGGAACTCATACCGGACAGTCCATTCCCGGTTCGAAGCTCAAACCGGACAGACCAGTCCGGTACGGAGATCAAACCGGACAGACTAGTCCGGTACGGAGCTCAAACCGGACATACCAGCCTGTATTCAGAGCGATATGTGCTGCGGTTTTGGTGCTTGTTCTACAGATTGACTGTTGTACGCCAGCAGATATTTTTTAGGGGAAAGGTGGGGGCAGCGCGCGCATAAGTGCGATAATCAACACATACGCGGTTTTGTTGAAAGGGCTAGGAAAAGAAAAGGGCTAAGCGTGAGCTTCGCAGTGGCAAAACATGCAGTTTGTGCATGATTTGGTGATTTGAGGGAAACCGCCATAAGGTGACTGCGCCAGAGACTGCGCCAGACTGCGCCGGTGACTGCGCCAGAGGCCCCAAAAGGTTTGTTACTGTCGCGTTCATTGCAGCAGCTGGTCGCTAGCGGCAGTCTGTAGCGACGCATCGATGAAGAAAGAAAATTCTTGGTTTTCGTGCAGGAATTCTTTGCACTTCTTCTTCGTCAAGTGATTGCCCATTGATAACGCAACTTGTCCAAGTGCCATCCCGAGCGGCCCCACCCTTCACTTTATCAGGAAGGCATACTAATCACAAATCGCCCAGAACATTTCTATCGACGAACAAGATATCAACGGAGCCGGCAGCTTGCGGTGTTCCCTTAAGGGCACAGGGTAAGGTAAAATTAGAAAAAAAAAGTTTTTTTTTTCTTTTGCTATTTGAGAAGTTCAATTCTTTCTACACATGTTCCATGATCGCACTTTCCTCAAAAAGCCATATTTCGGGCTGAAAACCGGTTTTTCCGAAACCAAGTAGTCAGCGGCCACGCCCCCTTTCCGGATACCCTCCGCATTTGTCGCCAATTTTTTCAACCAAAAAGTCCACCACCTGATTTGAAAGCTTGTCTGAAATCAGCTACATATAAAAAATTGTTTGCCAACTATTATTCAGGTGTCTTCATTAGCCAAGATAATCCTGAGACGCTGCGCACGTTTTTTCCACGTTTCTGCAACTTTCATGCAGCTGCGTACGAGTGCTTTCCCTTCCGATGAGTATTGTACTTTGTGCCGGCGTTGGTTGTTGTTGATAAGATGATATGCCTTGAGCAAAGAAGGCCTTCGGCAGGCCTGAATTTCACGGCAACCGTTACACTCACCGTGAAAAATCAAAGGATGTCCACGACCTAATGAGACGCCGAACGCCAAACGCGCCAGCTCCTCGATATCGAAGCTTTCAAGATTTTCTGTGTGCTTCCAGGAAGAGGATCTGCTGCACAGCAGCAGCCAATATACCTTAATGGACATGGACGGCATTTGTGCTGCAATTACACAGAGTTGTGTGTAGACAGTGCGGTGAAACGGTTGAGTTCACCGAAATTCTGACAAAGCGCGCGTTTGTTAGGATTCAGACGCTAAGGATGGCAGCACTGGACAGTGTTCTTTTATTTAATGATGGTAGCATCGCACGGGCCAACGCTTTGAAGGCGTGTGGATTTAACCCAGGGTGCAACACCATCAAGTGGCTGAGGGAAGCCGACCACAAACGTATGTACTTTGCGGACCGAGCAACACGACAGCTGACAAAAAAGGCCCGGCAAGCAAAATGACCAGCCCAAACGCAAAAAATTGACTGCGACAGTGACTACGAAGTAGGGGGCTATTAAAACAATGGCTATGAATGTGTTTGTGCGATTAAAAAATTGTTTTTCACATCTTTTTTCACTTTAGGCTCAATTATCTCAAAACAGTGTTTTTGCTTACAAAGGTACCATTATTTCCGACGTCTTTCAAGACAGACAGCTGATTTCCTTTCTAAACCATCTACATAAGTGTTGGCAACTACTGAACTAGAATTAAGCAATTTCACTCAGTAGTTTTTTCGTTATGAATTTTCAAATGTGAAAAGAAAGCCGAAATTTATGTACTACAGGTAGAAATTTGATTAAAAATTAAATTTTCAACATATTTAAATTATTCTAGTTCAGTAAAAAGAGCGAAAAATTTGGAACAAAATGATATATATATTACCAGGGTACACCTATTAGTTGGCGAGAAACATGTACCTCAACATGGCCTAAAATGCATGGGAAGTATAGGGCTTACCCTGTGCCCTTAAGGGCGACGCTTCGTGCTAGCTAGAAGATACAGCGCTCGAGAGAACAAAATAAAAACAAAAACCACCTGTAGAAACCTTACGCGAGTAACCCGTCTTTACGAAAATTTTTTAAAGCTTTTTTTTTCTCTCATCACCGCCTTCCCTGCTTTTCCTGGGTCCGTCACAACAAAAAAAACCTGCGCATTCCTGGTCTTTCTATCGGGCTTTGTTCCTTCCCCTTGGGCTCCTCTGTGTCTGTCAACCCACGACCGAACATTTTAAGCCGCCCTCCCGACCACGCTTCCCGCGACTTCCATGAAGTGGCGAGGAGGTTCCGATTCTACTTGTTCACTGGCCCCGGCCGCTTCGCGGTGACTTTTTGCAAAAGTGCCCCCCCCCCCCCCCCCCCCCCCCCCCGCCTTTCCTGCGTTTGTTTGGAACAGGTTTTTACTTCTCTCCTGCGGCTGGGTTGAGCGTCAAGCGATGAAGGTAGCTGGGAAAACACGCTGGCACTCGCTCGTTGGCGTTGAATTTGTGTTATACAATTTTTTGCGACTTTCTTCGTGTTGCCTTGATCAATCCATGATCAAAGATGACATCGCTTTTCATGCGTACGTCCAGTGCAAATATGGTGGAACCCTATCATCCTTGTCTCAGTGATGAATGACTTCGCTCCGAAAGACGTGAGTGGTGAACATTTGACCGGTGGAGGCCGGTGGTGAACATTTGACCGGTGGAAGGCGGATTTTATGACGGCGACGTCGTGCTGCTAGGACGTAAGTACGCATTTTAAATCACTCTGTTCTTTAAGTACTGCCTCCGTCTCGGTTATATGCTCGGCGTCAACAGAAACGTTCTAACTGTTCAGTGTCTTTTTAACTAAAACTTTGTAGACTGCACAGCGTAGAGGGACGAAATAGCGCAAAATTTTCTTTCAGTTACATACCGAAATTGCTTGTCCTTCATGATAACACGGCTAAAATTAGTTTTATAGTTTGTATTATTTCTTTACAGAGGCACATGGTGTATACGTGCGAGAGCAATCATTGATAAGCGTCCTGAGGGGGAACGGCTCAAGACCTTGAACAAACATCACGCATCGCATCAATGCTGCGGTATGTGCCGTAAATAATGGAGGATGACCACGCAAGCATCGCAATCGTCTGAGCAACCTGTTTACACACCAACAATGTTACGACGCAGATTTCCAATACATTATTGATTCAAATATGGAAGGCGGTAGGTGCATTCACGATACTGAGCATTGCCATGCTCAGGGCCTGGCGTCTTGAGACGCCTGGCTTGTCTGTGGCTTGTCTGGGCCCACGGGGGCCCGCAATTCAGAGCCCCGTTTGTGCTACTGGGGTATGCATTTGTTATTGCATACAGGTCCACCTCGGGAATGGAATTTTTATTCCTTCGGCAACGTGGGCAGCAGTTATGGTGGCACCCAAAGATTCGCGTTTCTGTAAAGACGCAGCCTTTGGACGACTCCACAACTCCTGGAAAGGGGCGTTACAGGGCAAGCTTGCCATCGGAACCTGAAGTCAGAAGCCTCCACAGTGGGCAGAAAGCCAATGACCCCTGAAAAGCTACAAGCCATTGGCCGTAAGTTGCATGTCACAGTGTTCAATGCATTATGTTGTGTGTCAGTGCGCAATTAAATGATAAGCTGGGGGCATTATGTACTACCAATCATATTTTCTTTTCTGCAGGTGCTTTTGACTACTTCATTGGCCAGCACCCTGTAGAGACCCCAGCGCCGGTAGATCATGGCAAAGAGTTAAATTATTACCTTAGTGAGCTGGTTCAAGACATGCGGAAAAAATAAACATCTTTTGGAGTTTTTGATGCATTATAATATTCACCAAGCTACCAATACTTTGGTAAAAGGTGGGAGCAAATAACACAATGGCACATCGAGTGCAATGCGAGTTGCTGATAATCGCAGATTACCAGTTTCTGAGGCTCTGTATATTTGAGCATTTGGCATGTACACTTATGGCCCCAGTTTTTGGGCAGATTTAGTCCAAGTGGGATATACTTGAAGCATTTTATTCTGCCTTTGTCCTGTGATACAGGGCCCTCCTGTATAATACGGGCCTAGCCTGTTTAATACAGGACTGTCCTGTATTCCAGTATGAATTTTAAACCGGAACCGCATACCGGGTTATTGTACAGGATTTGCGATACTGGAGTATCCTGTACAAAACAGGAGAGTCCTGTATTATACAGGACTGTCCTGTTTTATACAGGATATTCCAGTAATCCGGTATCGCAAATCCTGTACAATAACCCGGTATGCGGTTCCGGTTTAAAATTCATACCGGATTTTTCAGTAGGGACTCTCTTCCCTCACCCCTTACCCTAGCCCACTATCATCCCTCCTTCTCCACTCCGGCATGCGCCCTATGCCCAGAACCCTTGTCTCTTCCCTCCACATCCTTTCCCTCTGCCCGGAGGACCCTCCGCAGCGGGACCTAGAGAACCTCAAGACCTGGGAGGACTGGGAGACCCTGCAGCGCTCGCAGGACCCGGCCGTGCAGACCCCACCGGCCGGGCTGCCAGTGTTATGGACCTTAGGAACATAAACACTTGAGTGCAGTGGGGTCGTGCGGGGACACCCTGGGGCATGCCCCGAATTCCTTGTACAATAAAGTTTTCTCTCTCTCTCTCTCCCTCATGCAGCCCACGTCTCTCTCTCGTCACCCGACGTACCTATAAGCGCGATTCAGGCGTCCGCTGACCCAGGGAGCCAGTTATGCGCACTTCCTTGCCGTAAAATGGCAGAACTATGTCAATTCCGACGCATGCAGCGTACATCTATCACTACCATCACGTAGCTTAAAGCACGATTGAGGTGCCCGCTGTTCCAAGAGGGCAGTTATGCGCCTTTCCTTTGCTTTTCAAGCTCCCGCTCCATTGTTTTCGGACCTTAAAGTGCGACTAAGGTGTCCACTGCAGGTTATATCGGCGACGACGACGCCATGGAACGCAGAAACGGGCGCAAAAGAGCTGCTGATCTCTAAAATGTGGCAAGAGGTGAAATGAAGTCCAGGAAGGTCTGTCACAACGCAATACGCTTCTGTTCAACCTTGGTTGTATGGGTAAGTTCGCGTGCCCGCACTTAGCGCAAGCTTAAATTTAGCAGCATTGCCTGCGGACGCCACTGTTGGAAACGCTGCCCACTGACAACCACTGCAGCTTCCGACCCAGCCACATGCAGATTGAGCTCGTAAGAGGCTTTCTTGTCTTTGTAATAATTATTGACGCCGGCATGTATTCGGCGTTAGCAGGTATAAAACTTGCATCGTAAAGGATGCAACGAAGTGGCATAATCTATACCGCTATTGAAATGCACCTGACTGCGGAAACCGTTCCTCCATCCCGTGGTATTGAACAAGCAGAGTAGCTCCCGTCTGAATGTAACTGCTCAACTGTACGGTTTACTTAAATTAAGTATACGAGCGTTTGGGCACATTACATTGTTGTTCAACAGTGCACCTTAGTTTTTAAATTTACCTGTCATGTATACGAGCTGAAAAGCAAAAAATATAAAAATGTGCTATCCATTTCCAGGTTACGCGTTTGAATTTTTTTTTTTCCGTCGTAAGGAAGTGACGCTGTTACTGTCACACATATCTTGGTGAACTCACGAACTGCGCCGTAAGGGAAAGGACAGAGGCAGGAGGGAAAGAAGAAAGGTGCCGTAGTGGAAGTCCCCGCTATAATTTCGACCACCTGGCCATATTTAAGTGCACATCGCACAGCACATGGGTGCCTTTTTGCGTTTCTCCTCCGCGGAAACGCAGCCGCCGCGGCCGGATTCGAACCCGGGAACTCCGGCTCGGTAGAAATGCTCGGAAACGAAGCCTATAATTTACCAGTTGGTCGAAATTATTACAAAGCCCTCCACTACGGACCCGCCGTAGTGGCTCAGGCGCTCGTCTACCGAGCCGGAGTACCCGGGATCGAACCCGATAGTGGCGGCCGCGTTTCGATGGAGATGGAACGCAAAAGGTGCCCGTCTGCTGTGCGATGTCAGTGCACGTTAAATATCCCCAGGTGGTCGAAATTATTCGGAGGACCTCCATTACGGCAACTCTTTCTCACTTTCTTCCTTCATTCCCTCTTTCTTCCTTTCCCTTACCTCGTGGTTCAGCTGTGCACCTAAATATGTGAGACAGATCTATACTGCGCTATTTCCTTACCTCAAAAAACAATTTACTATTTACCTCCACTACGGAACCTCTTTCACTTTCATCTTTCAGTCCAACATTCCTCCCTTCCCTTCGGCGCGTTTCGGGTGCCCGCCGAGATGAGAGACAATTACTGCGCCGTTTCCTTTCCTCGAAAATTAATTTTTCTCCATCGAAACGCGGCCGCCGGAACCGCGCCGTAAGGAAATAAAGGAACGTGAACACTTGAACCGCGCCGTAAGGGAAGGAAGAGAATTAGAGAACATGTGTCACTTGGCTGACAACTTGACCGTTCCTCCACTGGAAGGTGAAATTGCGGCGCCGATGACCGTGGCTTGAATAGGCCAGTAAAGCTGTCGCTTTAAAAATGTGCTCTGGCTACTGAAGTGTCTTATAACTGCGGCGTTTGCTTGGTTCCCTTCACCCCATATCGATTCATTACGTGAGATCACGGCAGGTGTTGCATCACGCCTCACGCCAGCTCTACACCCCCGCCCCACCCCTCCCTAGATAACAAACACGCAACACTCTGGCGCAGACGACAGACACACTCTCTCCCCTCACCCCTTACCCTAGCCCACTATCATCCATCCTTTCCCACTCCCGCATGTGCGCTATGCCCAGAACCCTTCGCTTCTTCCCTCCACATCCTTTCCCTCTGGCCGGCGGACCCTCCCCCGCGAGACCTAGAGAACCTCAAGACCTGGGAGGACTGGGAGACCCTGCTGCGCTCGGAGGACCCGGCCGTGCAGACCATCGCCACCAGCCGTGCTGCCAGTGTTATGGACCTCAGGAACATAAACACTTGAGTGCAGTGGGGTCGTGCGGGGACCCTGGGGAGTGCCCCGAATTCATTTGTAAATAAAGTTTTCTCTCTCTGCATCAATTCTCACGCGCAAGCAGAACATAGACTGCAGGCAACATTTGCCTCGCGTTAGTATATATAGCGTTGAACCGAAACGCGGCCACCGCGGTCGGGCTCGGACCCCGCCACTTAACCAGTGTGCCCGGTTTCGAACCCGATGGAATCAGCCGCTTTTCGATATAGGCGATATAGGCTTGTCAGCAGAGGTGTCACGCTTTTGACGGGTGTCCACCGAGATATGTGAGACTGTTACTGCGCAGTTTCCTTTCCTCAAATACAATTTTCATTTTCTTCATTACGGCCCTCTTTCTCTCTGTTCTTTCACTCCAACTTCCTCCCTTCCTCACACGGAGGACGGGTGTCCACCGGGATATGTGAGAGTTAAGGCGTCATTTCCTTTCCTCAAATACAATTTTCATTTTCTTCATTACGGCACCTCTTTCTTCTTTCACTACCACTTCCTCCCTTCCTTTACGGTGCGGTTCAGGTGTCCACCGAGATGACAGAGAATTACCGCATCATTTCCCTTCCTCAAAAAGCGTTGCGTTCAAAGGGCAAGGCATCGCGCCGAACGTGTGGTGGCGTTCCATGGACTCCCGGCAGAGCTATAACACGCTGTCGCGTTCCACTTCTAAATGCGAAGCTTAAGCGTAATTAATTAGCAGTTAATGATTACTTAGTCACTAATCAGCAATTAGCCATTAATTAGTAATTAATTATGTGTGACGTCATCCAGTGGTGACGTCCCCAGTGTCACATAGGCAAAATGGTGCGTGAAACGCTTTCGCCGCTACGCACTTTAGACAAAGTTCCCACTGAATTTTTGCTTCTTTGAAGGCCTAAAAGAAAACGTCGCGACTAGGCACGCCCTGGACGCCACAACGGCAGCCTGAAGGCCGCCCGCAACGTTGCTGCATAAACGCAAGAGAGAGAGAGAGCGAGAAAAAAAACTTTATTTACACAGGAATTCGGGGCAGGCCCCAGGGTCCCCGCACGACCCCCCTGCACTCAAGTGTTTATTTTCCCAAGGTCCATAACACTGGCAGCACGGCCGGTGGCGATGGTCTGCACGGCCGGGTCCTCCGAGCGCAGCAGGGTCTCCCAGTCCTCCCAGGTCTTGAGGTTCTCTGTCTCTGTCTCTCTTGAGAGAGAGAGGCATCGTTTCCTTTCCTTAAAACCAATTTTCTTCTTATTTTCCCTCCCTTACGGCGCGGTTCGGGTGTCCACCGTGGCGTCACGCAGTTGGCGCATGCGCACCTGTGGCTTTTTCTGACGACAGGGCCCACGCTAGCCTCGGTGTTCTAGCCTAGTGAAGCTTTTCGCTTCAAAATTCCACAAGGTAACTTAAACCTGAATGTTTAAGAAATAGGGAGGGGGGGGGGGGGGGACCTATTTAGACTGCATTCCCCCCTTCCTACAGCAGACCCTCTGCAGAAACACCACACTAATTAGAGGCGAAAGGACACTCATACAACTGAGCAAGAGATGTAGTCGGGCTAGTTGGCTTGATACTTGTAATGACGCGAAAGTTTATGCGCAAAAAAGACGACACTAAGATAGGCGACATGACAGGACGAGCGCAAACTAACAACTAGTTTATTGAGAAGTTGACACCTCTAAATATAACACAAGCAGGTGCACGCGCGGCGGATGCACCCACAGTATGCCTGGTAATCGTGCCGTCTTTTCTTTCCTTTCATGGCATTACAAGTCATACAACTGAGATGGACCCGCCGCGGTGGCTCAGTGGTAAGGTGCTCGTCTACCGAGCCGGAGTACCCGGGTTCGAACCCGACCGCGGCGGCCGCGTTTCGATGGAGGCAAAACGCAGGAGGTGCCCGAGTGCTCTGTGATGTCAGTGCATGTTAAAGATCCCCAGGTGGTCGAAATTACACCGGAGACCTCCACTACGGCACCCCTTTCTTCTTTCACTACCTCCTTTGTCCTTTCCCTTAAGGCCCGGTTCGGGTGTTCACCGAAATGTGCGAGTCAGTTCCTGCGTCCTTTCCTTGCCTCTGGAAAAAGAAATAAATTATAACGCCACAGTAATAAGAAACCTGGAAAGCGATAGCACATTTTCGTTTTGTTTGCTATTAAGCTTGTCTACATGGCAGCTAAATTTAAAAACTAATGTGTAATGCTGAGCACCAATGTACTGTGCCTAAACGCTCGTATACTTTAATCAAATAAACTGCACAGTTGAGCAGTTTTTGCGCTCACGTTGGGGCTACTCCGCTGGTTCGATACCACGGGATCGAGGAACGGTTTCCGCAGTAAGGTGCATATCCACAGCGGTGTTGTTCAGCCGTTCTGCCTTAATTACGCAAGTTTTGTACCTGTTAACGCCGAATACATGTTGTCGGCGTCAATCATTATTAAAAAGAAAAGAAAGCCTCTTGCGAGTTCAGTCAGTACATGGCTGGGTCGCGCCCCAGGGTCCCCGCACGAGGATGCGGTTCAGATGTGGGCCTATAGAAGTGTCACAGTTATACTCAGCCGTTTCATGCATAGCAGGCATCGTTGCCAAGGCTGGCGCGCCTGTTCGCTCAGGCTAAGTCGGCATCCACTCGCATGTTAGAGCCTATAGCTTGCGGTAGGGATTTGAACCGGCGACCTATAATCGGCCGCTGCGTAAGAAAATCGTATCATGCCACCCTTTTGCGTAATAATGTTCAGGAGAGGTATAGACCGTCGGCGTTCTTTGATTTATTCCACGTTGAAAACGTTCTAGACACCGATGATTTTCAGGATAGGAAGGGCGCATAGCTGGCTCCCTTCGTCAGTGGACGCCTCAATAGCGCTTTGAGGTTCTCGGCGGTGGTGAGAGAGATTTGGGTAGCATTCGTTAGCGCTGAGAACGTTGTGGCAGACACGCGGCACTGCAGCAATAGGCCGCAATATTCACTGGATCCTCTCTCGACTGGTATGCAGTCAACATCACATACGCTATGCAGCGTCTAGTCTCCCGATACACCGCAGCTTTGAACAGACAGACAGATATAAAACACCGTTCACACATGATATACCCTTGGGGAATCAACATATTCAACATAGAGAGAAACGGCTATTCCAGTCTAACGCGGGGAGCCCGACCGCGTCCACCATTATACAACAACAGGTAACAATACCGTAAAAAAATTCCACAAGGTAACTTAAACCTGAATCTGTAAGAAATAGGGGGGGGGGGGGGGCACCTATTTACACTGCATTCCCCCTCCCTACAACAGACCCTCTGCATAGACACCGCACTAATTACAGACGAAAGGAGACTAGCTCATAGAACTGAGCAAGAGATGTTGTCGCGATAGTTGGCTTGATACTTGAAATGCCACAAAAGGTTATGCGCAAAAAAAAGACGACACAAAGATAGAATACACGACAGGACGTGCGCAAAATAACAACTAGTTTATTCACAAGTTGACGCCTGTAAATATAATAAAAGCAGTTGCACGCGGGGCGGATGCACCCATAGTATGCCTAGTAATCGTGTCGTCTTTTTTTGCGAATAACCTTTCATGTCATTAAAAGTCTTACAACTGAGCTAGACCCGCCATTCTGGCTAGTGCAGAGTGTCAGAAACTTATCATTTTATTCAATGCCTAGGTAGAAACCAGCGACAGAAACGCTTTCTAGCCATAGCCTGTGTACTTCGAGGAATGCTAAGTTGAAAGCATCAGCCACTGCTATTCTCAGAAAATCAAAACACGCCTACAAGCCTAGAAAACCGGCTGTGCACCACCTCAACTCGACGCCACTCCCTGGCCTCTTGCCTACCGCGAGCCCGCTAGCGACTGCAGCGCCACCTCGCTTGTTTGCAAACATGGAGGAGTTCTATACGCTCAAACTGGACCTACCATAGCCCGGGATGGAGGAACGGTGTCCGCAGTAACATGCATTTCGATACCGATGCAGATCGCGTCA
Organism: Amblyomma mixtum; assembly: GCF_055824585.1. Taxonomy (NCBI): domain Eukaryota; kingdom Metazoa; phylum Arthropoda; class Arachnida; order Ixodida; family Ixodidae; genus Amblyomma; species Amblyomma mixtum. Next base: position 46,885,944 of record NC_143014.1, read on the forward strand.
GTTTCGTTGCATCCTACGCCTCTAAGACTGTGTGTGAGAACTTTGGCAGGCTTCCCGCATGAGTGTTTTTTGTTGTGTCTTTTTGACGATTGCGGTCGTTTTTTGATTGTAGTGTTTTTTAGAGCGATAGCAATCCCTTAGACCACATTATCCAATAAACTTCTCTCAAGTGCATCCTGCAACGAACGAGTTTCAAGTTTCGTTGCATCAGTTTTATCCTGGCGCGATCGTCTGCCGCATGCATGTTTCCTGTTCGCCCTGCCCCTAGGGTTCGGCGTCAGCGTGGCTTGTTTTCGCGGCTAGTAGTTGCGTGTGCGTATTTTAAGGCGAAAGCCTTTAATGCTTCATCTTTGTCGACAGAAGGCTGTCAGCAGAGGTTTGTCAGCAAAGGTTTCACGCTTTTGACGGGTGTCCACCGAGATATGCGAGACAGTTACTCCGTAATTTCTTTTCCTCAAATACAATTTTCATTTTTTTTTTCATTACGGCCCCTCTTTCTTCTTTCGCTCCCACTACCTCCATTCCTGTACGGTGCGGTTCAGGTGTCCACCGAGATGGCGGAGAATTACTGCGTCATTTCCTTTCCTCAAAAAGCGTTGCGTTCAAAGGGCAAGGCATCGGGCCGAACTGGTGGTGGCGTTCCATGGACTCCCGGCAGCGCTACGACACGCTGTCGCGTTCCACTCCTAAAGGCGAAGCTTAAGCGTTATTAATTAGCAGTTAATCACTATAAGTCATTAATCAGTAATTGGCCATTAATTTTGAATGTATCATTACTTTGGTAATTAATCATTAATTATGTGTGACGTCATCCAGTGCTGACGTCACCAATGCCACAGAGGCAGTCAAAATGGTGCGGAAAACGCTTCCGGCTCTACGCACTTTAGACAGTCAAAGTGCCCCCTGAATTTTTTGTTTTGTTGCGCCGCCGCTGCCTCGCTGAAGCCCGCGAGCAGACCGCGCACGCAATGTGTCCAGCGCTGCAGAGTCTCCGTCTCCTCCTGTGACTTATCTGTCCAACCGTCTGGAAACCGATGGGGAGGTGCGGTTCCAGCAGCGCTGGCATAACAGGTCCTTTGTCGTGAGTGAGGGCAGGCTGGCCATGCCAGCTCTGTTGTATTAGCTATGGTGTCCTTTTGTCTGTAATGAGTGTGGTGTTTCTGCCTAGGGTATGTTGTAGGGAGGGGGTATGCACTGTAGTAGGTCCCCTCCCCCCTCTTTCTTACCGATTAATGTTTAAGTTACCTTGTGGAATGTTTTTACGGTATCCTTACCTACTGGACGGTCTGGCTACCCGAGTTAGGCTAGATTAGCCGTTTCTGTCTGTGCTAAAAATGTTCATTCCCCAAGGGAACGTCATGTATGAACAGTGTTGTATATATATCTCTCTGTTTGTTCAAATAAACTTCACTTTTTGTGCATCCTTTAGGATACAAGCTTCGCACCTGTTAACGCCGAATACATGTTATCGGCGTTACTATACTCCCCCGTTTCACGCAAAGCAAGCAACGTTGCCAAGGATAGCGACCCTCTGCGCAAAGTCCAAGTCAACGTCCACGCGCGCGTTAGAGCCTAGGTCGTGGCAGGGATTCGAACCGGCGACCTATAATCGAACGCTGCGTAAAAAAAATCGCACCATGCCACCTGTTTGTCGTATAATGTTCTGGATAGTGTCATAAGATTCAGCGTTTCATGCAGCATGAACCTAGTAGTTAAGTTGAAGCCTAGCTCGCGGCAGGGCTTTGAACCGGCGACTTGTAATCCGGGGCTGCGTAAAAAAACCGTATCATGGCAATTTGTGCTTCTATTGATTGATGATTGATTTACGTGTGATAGTCGATGACGAGTTCATGAAATCCTTGTAATGATCGGTGATTGATTAATTGAAAAATAAAAACTGCAAAAATTGGAAAAGGGGGGTTCAAACGTGTCACAAGCTCGAAATTAAAAGCCTCTGCTGGAAGATGTTAATTAAGAAATTTTAGAATATGTAATTGATCACTGAATAATTTTAAACAATTCAGGAAAGTGAAAAATGCGTTGAAAGGTGTCAAGCTGGTCAGAATAGAAAGCCTAACACTCTACGCTATCGCGTCATCCTCTTACGGGCGAGCTCATAAGTGTCCTCTCTAATCCTTTTTGTTACGACAAACCTTAAGTCGCGTCACGGGGAACTCGTGGACTTCTTTTCACCTCTTGCCACATTTTCGTCCCGCAACTCATCGAGACTTGGAAATGTTAGAACTACATGTGGCTCAATGATGCGCAGTTGATAGGGCGAATCGCTCCAACTCAATCCGTACCCAAAAAGTAGTTCCCACAGGGTGAAAACTACAGCCGGAGCGCCCTCGGACTAAACGCCTCACAGCTTCGACCGTGATTTTCAATGCTACTCATCGTTTAATACCGCTCTGTTTTCGTCCAAACGCTCGCCGGAGTTTTAAAAAGAAAGAATGATACGTAGCGACCTAGTCTGGTTTCGCGGCCACGCTATTTCCGCAGCCTCTGCATCGTTGCCTGTGATGCGTCGTTCCCTTCTCCAAAATCAATTTTTGATTTAATTTTTTTCATGGTTCGGTTCTGGTGTCGACAGAGAATCGTGACAGTTCTTTTGCCTTTCCTTCACGCAAAAACATTTTTGTGTTACAAAGTGAGGCGCCGCGGTGGGTTAGGGGTTAATGCCCTCCGCTATTGATACGGAGTACCCAGTTTCGAGCCCGACCGCGGCGGCAACGTTTCGATGGAGGCGTGACGCAAAAGGCGCCCATGTGCTGTGCAAGTTAAAGATCTCCAGGTGGTGCCGCATGTGCCCTATGCCCAGAACCCTTCCGCTCTTCCCTCCACATCCTTTCCCTCTGCCCGGCGGACCCTCCCCCGCGGGACCTAGAGAACCTCAAGACCTGGCAGGACTGGGAGACCCTGATGCGCTCGGAGGACCCGGCCGTGCAGACCATCGCCACCGGCCGTGCTGCCAGTATTATGGACTTCAGGAACATATACACTTGAGTGCAGTGGGGTCGTGTGAGGACCCTGGGGCGTGCCACGAATTACTGTTTAAATAAAGTTTTCTCTCTCTCTCTGCGTTCCGCCTCCATCGAAACGCGGCCGCCGCGGACGGGTTCGAACCCCGGTTTGACGGTCCTAAATTGGAAAATTTTGGTTTTTGAGGAAAGGGCATGACGCAGTATCTGTCACATATCTCGGCGGACACCTGAACAGCGCCATAAGGGAAGGGAGAAATGTTGGAATGAAAGAAGAAAGAGAGAAAGAGGCGCCGTAGTGGAGGTCTCCGGAATAATTTCGACCACGTGGGGATCTTTAACGTGCACTGACATCGCACAGCACACGGGCGCCTCTTGCGTTTCGCCTCCATCGAATCGCGGCCACCGCGGTCGGGTTCGAACCCGGGTACTCCGGCTCGGTAGACGAGCACCTTACCGTTGAGCCACCGCGGCGGGTACGGTCCTCCTGTTGTCAATATTGACACGGTCTCAGCGTCATTCCGAGAAGACGCTGCTCTGTACGCGAATCGGCGAGAGGGTAGAGCAAGGTCGAGTGAAAAAAAATAAACAAAATGCTCGGCCTTCTGATTAGCTGCCGTTTGCCAACGTCATACAACCGTTGACCAATCGCGATGAGGTCGCTTTTGGCAGCGCACGGACGTGCAATGCGAAGAGTTTCTTGGCCTCCTCCTGTGGTCTTGGCGTGGTCGTTTGTGTGGGTGTTGATTTTTTTTTCGTGTTCACCGCCATTTTTTTTTCGCGTTGGTGTCAAGACGGCGAGGCTTCGATTCATGGAAGTGGTTGATGTCACAAAGCAACTGCGCGTGATTACGGCAGGTGTACTGCATGTTTACTATATGTCTGCTTACATTTTCCTTTCGATACGTGGTGTATGACACAAGCGCGGAGAGCCTCGTTCGAGCCGCCGTGGGGTGCACATCGCGGCAACCAGGGAAAAATCTCAATGACGCTGTCCTTCGTTCCAGTGTACTGCGCAGCAGCAGCTGTCACTTTTCATGTATTGCGAGTAACTGCACCGAAATCATTTCGGTAAAAAAAAAAGATCCTTTCGGTAAAGGTCGGAATTTCAGGACCAGTTAAAAATTTATTCAAATAATATGCGTTACTCAAAATCGAGTACTTTTTCTGCGAACGAAAAAGGTAACCTGACCTCTGGTCAGCTTCCATGCTTATGCGGGTTCATATAGGGTTCCTCAATACAAGGCGCGGCGCTGAACTCTCTTCTTTCAGTGATTTTCGGTTTATGCACTAGTGAGTAGTTTGATGACTTGGCTGCTCTTAGCACAGCAAGATGGCGTTATTCATATCATGCATCATCTCTTACGATGCATCCAAATTTGTTACATTTTGGTTTGTGTTCCAGCAGAAAACCAGTGAATACTGATACACAAGTCGATGAGAAGGTGCCCACACTGCTGCCAGACTTCCGGATAAAAAGTGCTACTCTTTCTCTATGACAAGGACAGACAGGTTGCTTATGCAAGACCACTCATTTTTGTTATAATTTATTATAAGTGCTTCAAGCAGTTCTTGCTCATTCCAGGACTTCCCCCTACTAGTAATGATCGTGCAGTGAAACAGGCTTCCATTTGCTACAGTCCTTCCCATGCAAAGCAAGGTTGCTACTGGTGCCTGCTTGAAACTTGTTGCTGTGTTCTCTGAGGCTTTCACTCAGCCATTGTCCAGCCTGCCTGATGTATACTTTCCCACTGGACATGGGGATCGAATACACACTTGCATTGCACACGTTGTGAACTTCATTTGGTGGTTGGTCTTGCAAGCAGTCGGAGATGCGCGTTCAAAGACCAGATAGCTTAGGTGGCTGAAAACACCAAAATAACTGCCACGCTTCTCTGCCGCTTCTCTGAAGTGGGACAAATACTGAACCTGTCCTTTTCTCGCAGAAAATAATCCATTGCAATAGTGCATCAAAGAATACACATATATAAAACATGAACAAAATTTTCGGATATTTGATTTGAAATGCATTCATATGGATTTTTTTTCGAGTATTCCGTTCATAAATTCATCAAATCTGAGGTGACGTTTCGAAGGGTGAATGGAGTGAACGTTCTGCGAAAATGGAAGAAAATATTGCTGTATCAGTTATGAGAACACCTGGCGCGTGACTGCCGGTTGTATGCTTCTACGTCCAATGGGGAGGGGGGGGGGAGCATTCTTGGGAACAAGCGGCCGGAGCTATCATGCAAATTGAGCAGGCTTTCACTTCGCGCCCTCCTACATCCCTTCCCTCACGGCGCTGTTGAGCTGTCCACCGAGAAGTGAGACATTTAGTGAGCCATTCCTTTCCTCAAAAGCAATTATCTTTTCTTTCTCTGATCCGTCACTGTGGCTCAGAGGTTAACTGTTCGGCTGCCGAGGAAAAGCGCGCCGGATCTAGTCTGGGCAGCGGCGGCCGCGTTTCGATGGAGAAAAATTGGTTTTTGAGGAAAGGAAACGGCGCAGTAATTATATCACATCTCGGTGGACACCCAAACAGCGCCGAAAAGAAGAGGGGAAGGTTGGATTGAAAGCAGAAAGAGGTGCCGTAGTGGAGGAAAATACTAAGCTGGGGGAAAATACTAAAAGGAAATAGCACAGTATCTGTCTCACACATTTCGGTGGACAGCTGAACCACGAGTAAGGGAAAGGAGGAAGTTGGGAGTGAAAGAAGAAAGAGAGAAGGAGGAGCGGTAATGGAGGTCCTCGGAATGATTTCGACTCCCTGGGGTTGTTTAACGTGCGCTGACATCGCACATCACGCGGGCACCTTTTGCGTTTCAACTCTGTCGAAACGCGGCCGCCGCAGCCGGGTTTGAGCCCGGGTACTCCGCCGTGGTAGACAAGCGCCTTATACACTGAGCCACCGAGGCGGGTCCGTAGTGGAGGGCTTTGTAATAATTTCGACCAACTGGTAAATTTTAGGCTTCCTTTCCGAACATTTCGACCGAACCGGAGTTCCCGGGTTCGAATCCGGCCGCGGCGGCCACGTTTCGGTGGAGGACAAACGCAATAGGCGGCCGTGTGCTAAGCGATGTCAGTGCCCGTTAAAGATCCCCAGGCAGTCATAATGTCCGGAAACCTCCACTACGGCACGTCTTTCTTCCATTCTTCTTTCACTCCGTGCTTTGTCCTTTCCCTTACGGCGTTGTTCGGTTGTTCACCAAGATATACGAGACAGTTACTGCGTCCATTCCTTACCTCAGAAAAAAAAAAAAAAAATGAAACGCCGCAGTTGTAACAAACCTGGAAAGAAATAGCACATCTTTATTTTGTTTGCTTTTCAGCTCGTCTACATGACAGCTAAATTTAGAAAGTAAGGTATGCTGTTGAACAGCAATTCATTGCGCCTAAGCGCTCGCGTACTTAATTCAAATAAATTGCGCAGCTGAGCAGTTTATGCGCTCAGACTGGAGCTACTCTGCTTAATGTGCATTTCAAGGTGCATTTCAGTAGCGGTGTTAGTCGTCTCAGTTCGTTTTATCCTTTAGGACGCAAATTTTGTACCTGTTTACGCCCAATACATGTCACAGTCAAACATTATTAAAAAGAAAAGACAGCCTCTTACAAGCACAGTCTGTGTATGCCTAGGCTGGAAGACACTCCTACAGTGCTGCAGTAGTCTTCGGGCAGTGTCGCCAACAGCGCTTAATTGGAATCTACTTTTACCACACAAACAAATAAAGACACCCCTCAGGGTGCGGATCAGGTGTCGAAGTGTGAATTATTATATTCCACCGTTTCATGCATAGCATGCAACGTAGCAAGGCTAGCACGCCTCGAACCGACGGCCTATAATCGGGGGCTGCGTAAAAATATCGTATCATGGTGTCTGATAGGCGATGACAAGTTCATGAAATCATTGTAATGATCGACAATTGATTAATTAAAAATTAAAATGAGAAAATTGAAAAAGGGGGTTCGAAAGTGTTGAAATGCTCAGAGTTAGCAGCCAAGGCCGGATTATGCTAATTAAGAAACTTTAGAGTGCAATTGATATATTAATTATTTTAAACAATAAAAAAAAGTGAAAAATGTGTTCAAAGTTGTCAGACTGGTCAGAATGGAAAGCCTAACACTCTACGCTATCGCATCATGCTCTTAAGGGTGTGCTTATAAGTATCCTCTAAAATCATTTGTTATGATAAACCTTAAGTAGCGTTACTGGAAACTCGTGGACTTCATTTCGTGTCTTGCCACATTTTCATCCTGCAACTCATCGAGAATTAGTGAAGTTAGAAATACATGTGGAACAATGATAGGCGGTTACTACGGCGACTCACTCCAACTCAATCTGTACCCAAAAAGTAGTTCACACGGGCTTAAAATGACAGCCGGAGAGCCCTCAGACTAAGCACCTCACAGTTTCGACCGTGAGTTTATATGCTACTACATCATTTTATACCGCTCTTTACTTTCTTTTAAACACTCACTGGTGTTCAAGAAAGAACGGATGATACGTATTGGACTAGTATGGTTTCTCAGAGGCACTACTTCCGCAGCCTCCGCATCGTTGCCTGTTATACGTCGTTCCCTTCTCTGAAATCAGTTTTTGATTTAATTTTTCTATCAGGGCACGGTTCAGGTGTCGGCAGAGAAGCGTGGCAGTTATTTTGGTGTTTTCAGCCACCTATAAGCTATCTGGTCTTTGAACGCGCATCTCCGACTGCTTGCAAGACCAACCACCAAATGAAGTTCACAACGTGTGCAATGCAAGTGTGTATTCGATCCCCATGTCCAGTGGGAAAGTATACATCAGGCAGGCTGGACAATGGCTGAGTGAGAGCCTTAGAGAACACAGCAACAAGTTTCAAGCAGGCACCAGTAGCAACCTTGCTTTGCATGGGAAGGACTGTAGCAAATGGAAGCCTGTTTCACTGCACGATCATTACTAGTAGGGGGAAGTCCTGGAATGAGCAAGAACTGCTTGAAGCACTTATAATAAATTATAACAAAAATGAGTGGTCTTGCATAAGCAACCTGTCTGTCCTTGTCATAGAGAAAGAGTAGCACTTTTTATCGGGAAGTCTGGCAGCAGTGTGTGTGCACCTTCTCATCGACTTGTGTATCAGTATTCACTGGTTTTCTGCTGGAACACAAACCAAAATGTAACAAATTTGGATGCATCGTAAGAGATGATGCATGATATGAATAACGCCATCTTGCTGTGCTAAGAGCAGCCAAGTCATCAAACTACTCACTAGTGCATAAACCGAAAATCACTGAAAGAAGAGAGTTCAGCGCCGCGCCTTCTATTGAGGAACCCTATATGAACCCGCATAAGCATGGAAGCTGACCAGAGGTCAGGTTACCTTTTTCGTTCGCAGAAAAAGTACTCGATTTTGAGTAACGCATATTATTTGAATAAATTTTTAACTGGTCCTGAAATTCCGACCTTTACCGAAAGGATCTTTTTTTTTTACCGAAATGATTTCGGTGCAGTTACTCGCAATACATGACCAGTGACAGCTGCTGCTGCGCAGTACACTGGAACGAAGGACAGCGTCATTGAGATTTTTCCCTGGTTGCCGCGATGTGCACCCCACGGCGGCTCGAACGAGGCTCTCCGCGCTTGTGTCATACACCACGTATCGAAAGGAAAATGTAAGCAGACATATAGTAAACATGCAGTACACCTGCCGTAATCACGCGCAGTTGCTTTGTGACATCAACCACTTCCATGAATCGAAGCCTCGCCGTCTTGACACCAACGCGAAAAAAAAATGGCGGTGAACACGAAAAAAAAATCAACACCCACACAAACGACCACGCCAAGACCACAGGAGGAGGCCAAGAAACTCTTCGCATTGCACGTCCGTGCGCTGCCAAAAGCGACCTCATCGCGATTGGTCAACGGTTGTATGACGTTGGCAAACGGCAGCTATTCAGAAGGCCGAGCATTTTGTTTATTTTTTTTCACTCGACCTTGCTCTACCCTGTCGCCGATTCGCGTACAGAGCAGCGTCTTCTCGGAATGACGCTGAGACCGTGTCAATATTGACAACAGGAGGACCGTACCCGCCGCGGTGGCTCAACGGTAAGGTGCTCGTCTACCGAGCCGGAGTACCCGGGTTCGAATCCGACCGCGGTGGCCGCGTTTCGATGGAGGCGAAACGCAAGAGGCGCCCGTGTGCTGTGCGATGTCAGTGCACGTTAAAGATCCCCACGTGGTCGAAATTATTCCGGAGACCTCCACTACGGCGCCTCTTTCTCTCTTTCTTCTTTCATTCCAACATTTCTCCCTTCCCTTATGGCGCTGTTCGGGTGTCCGCCGAGATATGTGACAGATACTGCGTCATGCCCTTTCCTCAAAAACCAAAATTTTCCAATTTAGGACCGTCAAACCGGGGTTCGAACCCGTCCGCGGCGGCCGCGTTTCGATGGAGGCGGAACGCAGAGAGAGAGAGAAAACTTTATTTAAGCAGTAATTCGTGGCACGCCCCAGGGTCCTCACACGACCCCACTGCACTCAAGTGTATATGTTCCTGAAGTCCATAATACTGGCAGCACGGCCGGTGGCGATGGTCTGCACGGCCGGGTCCTCCGAGCGCATCAGCGTCTCCCAGTCCTGCCAGGTCTTGAGGTTCTCTAGGTCCCGCGGGGGAGGGTCCGCCGGGCAGAGGGAAAGGATGTGGAGGGAAGAGCGGGAGGGTTCTGGGCATAGGGCACATTCGGCACCACCTGGAGATCTTTAACTTGCACAGCACATGGGCGCCTTTTGCGTCACGCCTCCATCGAAACGTTGCCGCCGCGGTCGGGCTCGAAACTGGGTACTCCGTATCAATAGCGGAGGGCATTAACCCCTAACCCACCGCGGCGCCTCACTTTGTAACACAAAAATGTTTTTGCGTGAAGGAAAGGCAAAAGAACTGTCACGATTCTCTGTCGACACCAGAACCGAACCATGAAAAAAATTAAATCAAAAATTGATTTTGGAGAAGGGAACGACGCATCACAGGCAACGATGCAGAGGCTGCGGAAATAGCGTGGCCGCGAAACCAGACTAGGTCGCTACGTATCATTCTTTCTTTTTAAAACTCCGGCGAGCGTTTGGACGAAAACAGAGCGGTATTAAACGATGAGTAGCATTGAAAATCACGGTCGAAGCTGTGAGGCGTTTAGTCCGAGGGCGCTCCGGCTGTAGTTTTCACCCTGTGGGAACTACTTTTTGGGTACGGATTGAGTTGGAGCGATTCGCCCTATCAACTGCGCATCATTGAGCCACATGTAGTTCTAACATTTCCAAGTCTCGATGAGTTGCGGGACGAAAATGTGGCAAGAGGTGAAAAGAAGTCCACGAGTTCCCCGTGACGCGACTTAAGGTTTGTCGTAACAAAAAGGATTAGAGAGGACACTTATGAGCTCGCCCGTAAGAGGATGACGCGATAGCGTAGAGTGTTAGGCTTTCTATTCTGACCAGCTTGACACCTTTCAACGCATTTTTCACTTTCCTGAATTGTTTAAAATTATTCAGTGATCAATTACATATTCTAAAATTTCTTAATTAACATCTTCCAGCATAGGCTTTTAATTTCGCGCATTGTGATACGTTTGAACCCCCCTTTTCCAATGTTTGCAGTTTTTATTTTTCAATTAATCAATCACCGATCATTACAAGGATTTCATGAACTCGTCATCGACTATCACACGTAAATCAATCATCAATCAATAGAAGCACAAATTGCCATGATACGGTTTTTTTACGCAGCCCCGGATTACAAGTCGCCGGTTCAAAGCCCTGCCGCGAGCTAGGCTTCAACTTAACTACTAGGTTCATGCTGCATGAAACGCTGAATCTTATGACACTATCCAGAACATTATACGACAAACGGGTGGCATGGTGCGATTTTTTTTACGCAGCGTTCGATTATAGGTCGCCGGTTCGAATCCCTGCCACGACCTAGGCTCTAACGCGCGCGTGGACGTTGACTTGGACTTTGCGCAGAGGGTCGCTATCCTTGGCAACGTTGCTTGCTTTGCGTGAAACGGGGGAGTATAGTAACGCCGACAACATGTATTCGGCGTTAACAGGTGCGAAGCTTCCATCCTAAAGGATGCACAAAAAGTGAAGTTTATTTGAACAAACAGACAGATATATATACAACACTGTTCATACATGACGTTCCCTTGGGGAATGAACATTTTTAGCACAGACAGAAACGGCTAATCTAGCCTAACTCGGGTAGCCAGACCGTCCAGTAGGTAAGGATACCGTAAAAACATTCCACAAGGTAACTTAAACATTAATCGGTAAGAAAGAGGGGGGAGGGGACCTACTGACAGTGCATACCCCCTCCCTACAACATACCCTAGGCAGAAACACCACACTCATTACAGACAAAAGGACACCATAGCTAATACAACAGAGCTGGCATGGCCAGCCTGCCCTCACTCACGACAAAGGACCTGTTATGCCAGCGCTGCTGGAACCGCACCTCCCCATCGGTTTCCAGACGGTTGGACAGATAAGTCACAGGAGGAGACGGAGACTCTGCAGCGCTGGACACATTGCGTGCGCGGTCTGCTCGCGGGCTTCAGCGAGGCAGCGGCGGCGCAACAAAACAAAAAATTCAGGGGGCACTTTGACTGTCTAAAGTGCGTAGAGCCGGAAGCGTTTTCCGCACCATTTTGACTGCCTCTGTGGCATTGGTGACGTCGGCACTGGATGACGTCACACATAATTAATGATTAATTACCAAAGTAATGATACATTCAAAATTAATGGCCAATTACTGATTAATCACTTATAGTGATTAACTGCTAATTAATAACGCTTAAGCTTCGCCTTTAGGAGTGGAACGCGACAGCGTGTCGTAGCGCTGCCGGGAGTCCATGGAACGCCACCACCAGTTCGGCCCGATGCCTTGCCCTTTGAACGCAACGCTTTTTGAGGAAAGGAAATGACGCAGTAATTCTCCGCCACCTCGGTGGACACCTGAACCGCACCGTACAGGAATGGAGGTAGTGGGAGTGAAAGAAGAAAGAGGGGCCGTAATGAAAAAAAATGAAAATTGTATTTGAGGAAAAGAAATTACGGAGTAACTGTCTCGCATATCTCGGTGGACACCCGTCAAAAGCGTGACACCTTTGCTGACAAACCTCTGCTGACAGCCTTCTGTCGACAACGATGAAGCATTAAAGGCTTTTACCTTAAAATACGCACACGCAACAACTAGCCGCGAAAACAAGCCACGCTGACGCCGAACCCTAGGGGCAGGGCGAACAGGAAACATGCATGCGCCAGACGATCGCGCCAGGATAAAACTGATGCAACGAAACTTGAAACTCGTTCGTTGCAGGATCCACTTGAGAGAAGTTTATTGGATAATGTGGTCTAAGGGACTGCTATCGCTCTAAAAAACACTACAATCAAAAAACGACCGCAATCGTCAAAAAGACACAACAAAAAACACTCATGCGGGAAGCCTGCCAAAGTTCTCACACACAGTCTTAGAGGCGTAGGATGCAACGAAACTGACGCGATCTGCATCGGTATCGAAATGCACGTTACTGCGGACACCGTTCCTCCATCCCGGGCTATGGTAGGTCCAGTTTGAGCGTATAGAACTCCTCCATGTTTGCAAACAAGCGAGGTGGCGCTGCAGTCGCTAGCGGGCTCGCGGTAGGCAAGAGGCCAGGGAGTGGCGTCGAGTTGAGGTGGTGCACAGCCGGTTTTCTAGGCTTGTAGGCGTGTTTTGATTTTCTGAGAATCATAGCAGTGGCTGATGCTTTCAACTTAGCATTCCTCGAAGTACACAGGCTATGGCTAGAAAGCGTTTCTGCCGTTGGTTTCTACCTAGGCATTGAATAAAATGATAAGTTTCTGACACTCTGCACTAGCCAGAATGGCGGGTCTAGCTTAGTTGTAAGACTTGTAATGACATGAAAGGTTATTCGCAAAAAAAGACGACACGATTACTAGGCATACTATGGGTGCATCCGCCGCGCGTGCAACTGCTTTTATTATATTTACAGGCGTTAACTTGTGAATAAAGTAGTTGTTATTTTGCGCACGTCCTGTCGTGTATTCTATCTTTGTGTCGTCTTTTTTTGCGCATAACCTTTTGTGGCATTTCAAGTATCAAGCCAACTATCGCGACAACATCTCTTGCTCAGTTCTATGAGCTAGTCTCCTTTCGTCTGTAATTAGTGCGGTGTTTCTGCAGAGGGTCTGTTGTAGGGAGGGGGAATGCAGTGTAAATAGGTGCCCCCCCCCCTATTTCTTACAGATTCAGGTTTAAGTTACCTTGTGGAATTTTTTTTACGGTATTGTTACCTGTTGTTGTATAATGGTGGACGCGGTCGGGCTCCCCGCGTTAGACTGGAATAGCCGTTTCTCTCTATGTTGAATATGTTGATTCCCCAAGGGTATATCATGTGTGAACGGTGTTTTATATCTGTCTGTCTGTTCAAAGCTGCGGTGTATCGGGAGACTCCAGAATATTCCAGTGAATATTGCGGCCTATTGCTGCAGTGCCGCGTGTCTGCCACAACGTTCTCAGCGCTAACGCATGCTACCCAAATCTCTCTCACCACCGCCGAGAACCTCAAAGCGCTATTGAGGCGTCCACTGACGAAGGGAGCCAGCTATGCGCCCTTCCTATCCTGAAAATCATCGGTGTCTAGAACGTTTTCAACGTGGAATAAATCAAAGAACGCCGACGGTCTATACCTCTCCAGAACATTATTGCGCAAAAGGGTGGCATGATACGATTTTTTTACGCAGCGGCCGATTATAGGTCGCCGGTTCAAATCCCTACCGCAAGCTAGGCTCTAACATGCGAGTGGACGCCGACTTAGCATGAGCGAACAGGCGCGCCAGCCTTGGCAACGATGCCTGCTATGCATGAAATGGCTGAGTATAACTGTGACACTTCTATAGGCCCACATCTGAACCGCATCCTCGTGCGGGGACCCTGGGGCGCGACCCAGCCATGTACTGACTGAACTCGCAAGAGGCTTTCTTTTCTTTTTAATAATGATTGACGCCGACAACATGTATTCGGCGTTAACAGGTACAAAACTTGCGTAATTAAGGCAGAACGGCTGAACAACACCGCTGTGGATATGCACCTTACTGCGGAAACCGTTCCTCGATCCCGTGGTATCGAACCAGCGGAGTAGCCCCAACGTGAGCGCAAAAACTGCTCAACTGTGCAGTTTATTTGATTAAAGTATACGAGCGCTTAGGCAAAGTACATTGGTGCTCAGCATTATACATTAGTTTTTAAATTTAGCTGCCATGTAGACAAGCTTAATAGCAAACAAAACGAAAATGTGCTATCGCTTTCCAGGTTTCTTATTACTGTGGCGTTATAATTTATTTCTTTTTCCAGAGGCAATGAAAGGACGCAGGAACTGACTCGCACATTTCGGTGAACACCCGAACCGGGCCTTAAGGGAAAGGACAAAGGAGGTAGTGAAAGAAGAAAGGGGTGCCGTAGTGGAGGTCTCCGGTGTAATTTCGACCACCTGGGGATCTTTAACATGCACTGAAATCACAGAGCACACGGGCACCTCTTGCGTTTTGCCTCCATCGAAACGCGGCCGCCGCGGTCGGGTTCGAACCCGGGTACTCCGGCTCGGTAGACGAGCACCTTACCACTGAGCCACCGCGGCGGGTCCATCTCAGTTGTATGACTTGTAATGCCATGAAAGGAAAAAAAAGACGGCACGATGCATACTGTGGGTGCATCCGCCGCGCGTGCACCTGCTTGTGTTTTATTTAGAGGTGTCAACTTCTCAATAAACTAGTTGTTAGTTTGCGCTCGTCCTGTCATGTCGCCTATCTTAGTGTCGTCTTTTTTGAGCATAAACTTTCGCGTCATTACAAGTATCAAGCCAACTAGCCCGACTACATCTCTTGCTCAGTTGTATGAGTGTCCTTTCGCCTCTAATTAGTGTGGTGTTTCTGCAGAGGGTCTGCTGTAGGAAGGGGGGAATGCAGTCTAAATAGGTCCCCCCCCCTCCCTATTTCTTAAACATTCAGGTTTAAGTTACCTTGTGGAATTTTGAAGCGAAAAGCTTCACTAGGCTAGAACACCGAGGCTAGCGTGGGCCCTGTCGTCAGAAAAAGCCACAGGTGCGCATGCGCCAACTGCGTGACGAAACGGTGGACACCCGAACCGCGCCGTAAGGGAGGTAAAATAAGAAGAAAATTGGTTTTAAGGAAAGGAAACGATGCCTCTCTCTCTCAAGACAGACAGAGACAGAGAACCTCAAGACCTGGGAGGACTGGGAGACCCTGCTGCGCTCGGAGGACCCGGCCGTGCAGACCATCGCCACCGGCCGGGCTGCCAGTGTTATGGACCTTAGGAAAATAAACACTTGAGTGCAGGGGGGTCGTGCGGGGACCCTGGGGCCTGCCCCGAATTCCTGTGTAAATAAAGTTTTTTCTCTCTCTCTCTCTCTTGCGTTTATGCAGCAACGTTGCGGGCGGCCTTCAGGCTGCGGTTGTGGCGTCCAGGGCGTGCCTAGTCGCGACGTTTTCTTTTAGGCCTTCAAAGAAGCAAAAATTCAGTGGGAACCTTGATTGTCTAAAGTGCGTAGAGGCGAAAGCGTTTCACGCACCATTTTGCCTATGTGACACTGGGGACGTCACCACTGGATGACGTCACACATAATTAATTACTAATTAATGGCTAATTGCTGATTAGTGACTAAGTAATCATTAACTGCTAATTAATTACGCTTAAGCTTCGCATTTAGAAGTGGAACGCGACAGCGTGTTATAGCGCTGCCGGGAGTCCATGGAACGCCACCACACGTTCGGCGCGATGCCTTGCCCTTTGAACGCAACGCTTTTTGAGGAAGGGAAATGATGCGGTAATTCTCTGTCATCTCGGTGGACACCTGAACCCCACCGTAAAGGAAGGGAGGAAGTGGTAGTGAAAGAAGAAAGAGGTGCCGTAATGAAGAAAATGAAAATTGTATTTGAGGAAAGGAAATGACGCCGTAACTCTCACATATCCCGGTGGACACCCGTCCTCCGTGTGAGGAAGGGAGGAAGTTGGAGTGAAAGAACAGAGAGAAAGAGGGCCGTAATGAAGAAAATGAAAATTGTATTTGAGGAAAGGAAACTGCGCAGTAACAGTCTCACATATCTCGGTGGACACCCGTCAAAAGCGTGACACCTCTGCTGACAAGCCTATATCGCCTATATCGAAAAGCGGCCGATTCCATCGGGTTCGAAACCGGGCACACTGGTTAAGTGGCGGGGTCCGAGCCCGACCGCGGTGGCCTCGTTTCGATTCAACGCTATATATACTAACGCGAGGCAAATGTTGCCTGCAGTCTATGTTCTGCTTGCGCGTGAGAATTGATGCAGAGAGAGAGAGAGAAAACTTTATTTACAAATGAATTCGGGGCACTCCCCAGGGTCCCCGCACGACCCCACTGCACTCAAGTGTTTATGTTCTGAGGTCCATAACACTGGCAGCACGGCCGGTGGCGATGGTCTGCACGGCCGGGTCCTCCGAGCGCAGCAGGCTCTCCCAGTCCTCCCAGGTCTTGAGGTTCTCTAGGTCTCGCGGGGGAGGGTCCGCCGGCCAGAGGGAAAGGATGTGGAGGGAAGAAGCGAAGGGTTCTGGGCATAGGGCACATGCGGGAGTGGGAAAGGATGGATGATAGTGGGCTAGGGTAAGGGGTGAGGGGAGAGAGTGTGTCTGTCGTCTGCGCCAGAGTGTTGCGTGTTTGTTATCTAGGGAGGGGTGGGGCGGGGGGTAGAGCTGGCGTGAGGCGTGATGCAACACCTGCCGTGATCTCACGTAATGAATCGATATGGGGTGAAGGGAACCAAGCAAACGCCGCAGTTATAAGACACTTCAGTAGCCAGAGCACATTTTTAAAGCGGCAGCTTTACTGGCCTAGTCAAGCCACGGTCATCGGCGCCGCAATTTCAACTTCCAGTGGAGGAACGGTCAAGTTGTCAGCCAAGTGACACATGTTCTCTAATTCTCTTCCTTCCCTTACGGAGCGGTTCAAGTGTTCACGTTCCTTTATTTCCTTACGGCGCGGTTCCGGCGGCCGCGTTTCGATGGAGAAAAATTAATTTTCGAGGAAAGGAAACGGCGCAGTAATTGTCTCTCATCTCGGCGGGCACCCGAAACGCGCCGAAGGGAAGGGAGGAATGTTGGACTGAAAGATGAAAGAGAAAGAGGTTCCGTAGTGGAGGTAAATAGTAAATTGTTTTTTGAGGTAAGGAAATAGCGCAGTATAGATCTGTCTCACATATTTAGGTGCACAGCTGAACCACGAGGTAAGGGAAAGGAAGAAAGAGGGAATGAAGGAAGAAAGTGAGAAAGAGTTGCCGTAATGGAGGTCCTCCGAATAATTTCGACCACCTGGGGATATTTAACGTGCACTGACATCGCACAGCAGACGGGCACCTTTTGCGTTCCATCTCTATCGAAACGCGGCCGCCACTATCGGGTTCGAGCCCGGGTACTCCGGCTCGGTAGACGAGCGCCTTAAACACTGAGCCACTACGGCGGGTCCGTAGTGGAGGGCTTTGTAATAATTTCGACCAACTGGTAAATTATAGGCTTCGTTTCCGAGCATTTCTACCGAGCCGGAGTTCCCGGGTTCGAATCCGGCCGCGGCGGCTGCGTTTCCGCGGAGGAGAAACGCAAAAGGCACCCATGTGCTGTGCGATGTGCACTTAAATATGGGCAGGTGGTCGAAATTATAGCGGGGACTTCCACTACGGCACCTCTTTCTTCTTTCACTCCTGCCTCTGTCCTTTCCCTTACGGCGCAGTTCGTGAGTTCACCAAGATATGTGTGACAGTAACAGCGTCACTTCCTTACGACGGAAAAAAAAAAAAATCAAACGCGTAACCTGGAAATGGATAGCACATTTTTATATTTTTTGCTTTTCAGCTCGTATACATGACAGGTAAATTTAAAAACTAAGGTGCACTGTTGAACAACTATGTAACGTGCCCAAGCGCTCGTATACTTAATTTAAGTAAACCGTACAGTTGAGCAGTTACATTCAGACGGGAGCTACTCTGCTTGTTCAATACCACGGGATGGAGGAACGGTTTCCGCAGTCAGGTGCATTTCAATAGCGGTATAGATTATGCCACTTCGTTGCATCCTTTACGATGCAAGTTTTATACCTGCTAACGCCGAATACATACCGGCGTCAATAATTATTACAAAGACAAGAAAGCCTCTTACGAGCTCAATCTGCATATGGCTGGGTCGGAAGCTGCAGTGGTTGTCAGTGGGCAGCGTTTCCAACAGTGGCGTCCGCAGGCAATGCTGCTAAATTTAAGCTTGCGCTAAGTGCGGGCACGCGAACTTACCCATACAACCAAGGTTGAACAGAAGCGTATTGCGTTGTGACAGACCTTCCTGGACTTCATTTCACCTCTTGCCACATTTTAGAGTGCAGCTCTTTGGCGCCCGTTTCTGCGTTCCACGGCGTCGTCGTCGCCGATATAACCGGCAGTGGACACCTTAGTCGCGCTTTAAGGTCCGAAAACAATGGAGCGGGAGCTTGAACAGCAAAGGAAAGGCGCATAACTGCCCTCTTGGAACAGCGGGCACCTCAATCGTGCTTTAAGCTACGTGATGGTAGTGATAGATGTACGCTGCATGCGTCGGAATTGACATAGTTCTGCCATTTTACGGCAAGGAAGTGCGCATAACTGGCTCCCTGGGTCAGCGGACGCCTGAATCGCGCTTATAGGTACGTCGGGTGACGAGAGAGAGACGTGGGCTGCATGAGAGAGAGAGAGAGAGAAAACTTTATTGTACAAGGAATTCGGGGCATGCCCCAGGGTGTCCCCGCACGACCCCACTGCACTCAAGTGTTTATGTTCCTAAGGTCCATAACACTGGCAGCCCGGCCGGTGGGGTCTGCACGGCCGGGTCCTCCGAGCGCTGCAGGGTCTCCCAGTCCTGCCAGGTCTTGAGGTTCTCTAGGTCCCGCGGGGGAGGGTCCGCCGGGCAGAGGGAAAGGATGTGGAGGGAAGAGCGGAAGGGTTCCGGAGTGGGGAAGGAGGGATGATAGTGGGCTAGGGTAAGGGGTGAGGGAAGAGAGTGTGTCTGTAGTCAGCGCCAGAGCGTTGCTTGTTTGTTATCTATACACATGCGTTAGAGCTGTCAACGGTGAGCGAACTCTCGCGATCAACCGTTAACTGCCCCCTGCCAGGGTGGCATGCAGGGTGGCGGGGGTGGGGGACTTCATTCTTCATATAAAGACAAACAGGCATTTCTTGCCACTTATACGGGAGAACACCACGTTTCGCTCGCTCGTAACGCCTCGCACGGCTGTGACATCCTCGCGAAATACTTGCTTAGACCTCGTCTTTGACAACCAGGAATTGGTGCAGCAAGGGAAAGGAAGAAAGAGGGAATGAAGGAAGAAAGTGAGAAAGAGTTGCCGTAATGGAGGTCCTCCGAATAATTTCGACCACCTGGGGATATTTCATTGATAACGCTGCAACCGATAACGCTGCAACCGGGCGCCTTTGCGTTTTGCCTGCATCCAAACGCGACCGCCGCGACCGGTGTACGAACCCGAAAACTCCGGCTCAGTAGCTTAGCGCCCTCACCACTGAGCAAACATAGCGGGTCCCAGCCAGAACACCTACGCCGCTGTGTGACAAAAAAAAACATTTTCAGTGAAATGAAGGCACAGTAAGCCTTACGGTTCTCTGTGGACATCTGAACCGCGTCGTCCATGGTGGGCAAAACCATGCCTCAAAACGTCTAGAAGGCAGAGCATGCGCCCATAATTTAACAAGAGCCTGCCTCAACGCGTGAAATTTCGTTCATTGCGAGACGAACAATCGCTTTCGCACTTATGCTGCAAACGCCAACGACGCAATGCCCGTGAACGATTTCATTACAGAAGCATTGCATCAGTGGCAGGGCTGCGTGCATGTTTCTAGCTGGGACAAGGCTACACGGTTGCAGCGTTATCAATGAAATCATGTGCGTGTTTAGAAAGAATTTATCCTTTCACAAAACGGGAAGTTTATTTGAACAAACAGACAAATGTACGCAACACTCTTCATACATCACGTCGCCTTGGGGAATGAACATATTTAACATAGAGAGAAACAACCATTACCTAACCCGGGCAGCCCGACCGCGCCCACCCTTATGCAACAAGTAACAATACCGTAAAAACATGCTACAAGGTAACTTAAACCATAATCTGCAAGAAAGAGGGGGGGGGGGGCGTATTTACAGTGCATTCCCTCTCCATACAACAGACCCTCGACAGAAACACCACACTGATTGTAGAACAAAGGACACTAGCTAACACAACAGAGCTGGCATCGCCAGCTGGCCCTCACTCACGAACAAGAACCTGACAGGAGAGCGCCGCAGGAACCGCGGCTCCTAATCGGTTTCCAGACGCCTGGACAGATAAGTCCAAGGGAGGAGGCGGAGATTCTGCAGCGCTGGATACTATTAGGATCGGGTGAGCGTGGTCAGGCCGGAGAAGGGACGAGGAAGGCGGGAGACGGGGTTACGAAGAGAAAACAAGGAAGAGGAAGAAGTTTATGCACGAATATTCACATTATTTACAACCAAGGGTAACTGAGAGGGACTCTCAGTAAAAGAGAACGTCTTCAGGAGTCAACAGGAGTGCTCTGCTGTCCCCAAAACAACACCTCGTTAAATAACACACGGATTCCCCAGATCCCTGTCTGGGGAATATAGTTCGAAGGATGACGTCCAATAGCATGAGCAGACGTGGACTCCGGAGGTACCACCCACGGATGGGCGGTGCTGGCTGTCCCGCTCCTTCGCAGCTCGGTTGATGGGAGAGGGTAGAGGCTCCGTAATTAAACACTGCTGTCTTTCACTCAGCACACCACCACTCTGTTCGTTGACCCGAGGGTCGACTCGGCCACGAACGCCGCCATCGTCGCCGCATCTTCGGCCTTCGGCGGTCTTTGACTTTCGCCGCTGCCACCGTGGTCCCACGGTCCTGGAAGGTCGCTGCCTTAATCCACTTAGGCAGGAGGGGAGCGCGAGCTGCCTTAATCCACACAGGCAGAGGGGGGGGGGGGGGGGGGGGCATCCCAAACCCAACAATACATTGCGCGCGCCGGCTGCCTGCGGGCTTCAGCGAAGCAGCGGCGGCACCACAGCACTAAGTTCACAGACGCAACAACTAGGCGCGCTGACGCCGAATCCCGGGAGCAGCGCGGACAGAAAACATGCGCCAAACGGGGCGCCACATGACCCGGGCGACCGGGCAGCCAAAGAAAACGTGGTGCGCCGTCTTGGTCGCACAGCAATTGGGGCACCCTTCGATGGGCACAATGCCCCATGCTGCTAGGCGCTCCTGCGTCGGAAGGACGACCCGGCGTCGCTTCCACTCCAAGTCGCGGACTTCGGAGGGGAGCGAGCTCGTGGCCGACGCTCTCCAATTTCGCACCGCGGTGCGCCTGTGGTCGTCGGGGCTAAGCTACGCGCACGCGATCAACTGGTCTACGTGCAAACCTGACGTTAAGAAAACTGACGCGATCTCTATCGCTATTGAAATGCACGTTACTGCTGACACCGTTGCGCCATCGCGGGCTATTGAACAAGCTGAGTAGCTCCGTTCTGCCGGCCCAATTGTTTTGTTAGGTTTGGTTTCTGAGGAAAGGAAATGGCGCAGTAACTGTCACATCTTGCTGGACACCTGAATCGCATCGTAAAGGAAGGCATAAAAATGTGGCAAGAGGTAAAACCAAGTCCCGAGAAGTCTGTCATAACGAAATAGGCTTGTGTTTACCATGGTTGTATGCAAGAGCGCGCGTGCACGGACTTAGCGCTAGCTTTGACAGCGTTGCCTGCAGACACCACTGTTGTAAACACTGCCCACACACCACTTAGCCATTGCAGCCGTCTCTTCCGACCCAGCCATGTACAGACTGAGCTTGTAAGAGGCTTCCTTTTCTTTTTATTAACTATTGACGCCGATAACATGTATACGGCGTTTACCGGTACAAAACCACACGACTTGGGCTGGACAGCACCGCTATTGAAATGCACCTGACTGCGGAAACATTTCCTCCATCCCGTGGTATTGGACAAGCAGAGTAGCCCCACTCTGAGCGCAAAAACTGCTCAACTGTGCAATTTATTTGAATAAAGTATACGAGCGCAGAGACACAATAAATTGCTGTCCAACATTTTACCTTAGTTTTTAAATTCAGCTGTCATGTAGACGAGCTGAAAGACAAAAAAATTAAAATGTGCTATCGGTTTCCAGGTTTCTTAGAACTGCGGCGTTTCAATTTTTCTTTTCTGGGGTAAAGAAAAGGCGCAGTAACTCTCTCGCATATCTTGGTGAATACCCGGAGCACGCCGTAAGGGAAAGGACAGAGGAAGGAGTGAAAGAAGGAAGAGGTGCCTTAGGAGGCCACCGGAATAATTTCGACCACCTGGAGATGTTTAACGTGCACTGAGATCGCACAGCACACGGGTGCCGTCTGCGTTCCGCATCCATCGAAACGCGGCCGCCGCCGACGGGTTCGGACCCCGGTTTGACGGTCCTAAATTGGTAAATTTTGGTTTTTGAGGAAAGGACATGGCGCAGTATCTGTCACATATCTCGGCGGACACCCGAACAGCGCCGTAAGGGAAGGGAGAAATGTGGGAATGAAAGAAGAAAGAGAGAAATAGGTGCCGTAGTGGAGGTCTCCGGAATAATTTCTACCACCTGGGGATCTTTAACGTGCACAGACATGGCACAGCACACGGGCGCCTTTTGTGTTCTGCCTCCACCGAAACACTGCCGCCGCGGTCGGGTTCGAACCCAGGTACTCCGGCTCAGTAGGCGAGCGCCTAACCACCGAGCCACCGCGGTGGGTCGTAAGAGGCTTTCTTTTCTTATTAGTAGTGATTGACGCCGACAACATGCATTCGGTGTTAACAGGTACAAAACTTGCACTGCTGCCTAGTATATACGGCTATTGAAATGCAGCTGGCTGAGGAAACGGTTCCTCCATCCCTTGGTATTGAACAAGCAGAGTAGCTCCAGTCTGAGCGCAAAAACTGCTGAACTGTATAATTTATTTCAAATATTTATACGAGCGCTTAGGCACAATAAATTACTGTTCAACATTACACCTCAGTTTTTAAATTTATCTGTCATGTAGACGAGCTGGAAAGCAAACAAAATAAAACTGTTCTTTGGGTTTCCAGGTTTCCTATAACTGCGGCGTTTGAATTTTTTATTGCCAAAGCGATACTACTCGCACTTTCAAGCCTTCGAGTGACCCGGCCGCAGTTACATTTGAACTTTAGCGGAGTTAATATGGGTGACCAACTGCAGCCCGGCTGCAGTTACGCCGCGCCGCGACCTGCGGCGCTACTGCCGCTGTGACGTCATATCAGCTGTAGATAATGGGCGACCAACTCGCTCCTTCAGAGAGCCCGGCTGCAGTTACGGTGTGTGTTTGCCGCGCTGCGCACCTGTGGCGCTACTGCCACTGTGTCGTCATATCAGCTGTAGATTATGTTTTCTTTCTCTCAGTCACAACAACATCAAAAGCAAAATGTAAAAAAAATTACTGAAGACGCTTTGAGTCGCTGCGCAGCGGCGGCCGGTAGCCACGCGTGACCTGTAGACACGGCGCACTGCGTTCCTTCAGTTGGAGGCGCTGCGCTTTTGCTTTCGCAGCTAGCCAGGCTTAACGAAAGCTAAGCCCCCGTCAAATTTTCTGTGGCAAAGAAAGGACGGAGTAACATTCTCGCATATCTTAGTGAACCCCCGAACCGCGCCACAAGGGAAACAAAGGTGGGAGTGAAATAAAGAGACAAAGAGGTGCCGTAATGGAGGTCTCGGGTATAATTTCGACCACCCGGGGTTCTTTAAGTGCATTGACATCGCAAATGAGAAGGTCGCCTTTTGCGTTTAGGCTCCATCGAAACGTGGCCGCCGCATTGGGTTCGAACTTATAGGTACTCCGGTTCAGTAGTCGAGCGCATTAACCACTGATCCACTCTGAAAAAAACTAGCCCTCACTTTGAGGGTAAAATTGCTAAACTGGTTTTGAGGAAAGGAAATGGCGCAGTATCTGTCTACGTATCTCGGTGCACACCTCAACCACGCCGTAAGGGAAGGTAGGAAGGTGGAAGCGATAGAACACAGAGAGAAAGAGGTGCCTTATGAGGTCACCGGAATAATTTCGTCCACAGTGGGAGCACTTGCTGGCCGGCGAGGACGAGGAAGCGCAACGATTTCTTGTGCGCCGAGCCACGATGGCAGGAGTCAAGTGCGGCATCCTGGACCAAGGATCGACCACGGCGCCCAGTGACCCGTAAAGGTCAAGAATACTTGAAATTTATTAAGAATAAAGTTTTTTCCATCCATCCATCGTCCACCTGGGTACGTTTAACGTGCACTGACATCGCACAGCACACGGGTGCCTTCTGCATTGCAGTGTCATTCGGAGAAGACGCAGTTTTCAGCGCGAATCAGTGGGAGAGGGTACAGCACAGTCGTGGGACAAAAAAATAAACAAAATGCTCAGCCCTCTGATTAGCTGCCGTTTGGAAACGGCAGCTCTTGCAAATACAGACCAAACATGTCGCTGCACTTATCAGGCGGGTGGCAGCACGCAATCATGGGCTGTCTGAACGCGACACCCTCAATATGACAAACTCACTGATCATTAGCCGCATTACATACCACCTCCCATACCCGATCCTCACTCAGCGGCAAACACAACAGGCAGACATCCTAATACGCACGGCTGTCACCTCCGCCCTACGTCTTCCACGGACGGTTAGCACGAAACGTCTCCTGGCCACTGGTACCCACAATACAGTGATCGAATTAATAGAGGCTCAACGCATGCACCAATCAATTAGTGCACCTAGTCGCACGGAAACAGGACAACGCCTACTGCGACAGCTACGTCTCAATCCCCCCATTCACACTCCAACAAGTCGTACACCTTACATGATTTCTCTGCGCTCGCAGGATCACATATATAAGAAACCTCTGCCGCGCAATATGAGCACTAGTCTCCATCAGGGTAGGCGGCAGGTACGGGCGAGCTGTTTCACCAAAACATACAGCAACCGCTCCGATATCCTTTATGGTGACGCGGCAGAAACTTCTAAAGTAGGATATGTCACGGCATTCGCAGCCTATGAAGACGGCACAGTGGGGGCCGCCGCCACTATCCGAACTAATTCCCCTGCAGAGGTGGAAGGAGCCGTCATCGCACTTGCTCTGGCCTACTCCACCATTGACAAAAACGTAACCGAAATTTGCACAGATTCCCAGGTCGCGTACCGCCACTACCTAAAGGGCGTGGCGACGCTGGCAACATACCGCATTCATGCCACGGCCACCTTTCACGACCGAACGGTTATTCCGTCGTGGGTCCCTGGGCACCCCTCGATTCCGGTAAGGAGCGCATTCATCTGCTTGCCCGAGAACTCTCCTCCCGGACACCGGATGATCAGGCACCCAACCCTGTGCAAGAGTCCCCATCGGTCCCTTGCACATATCATCAAATCGCCACATTCTACAAACTCAGCCGCATGACAATGCCACCACCCCACAGTACCTTGTCGCCCTTGTCCAGCGCAACATGGCTACAATTACAGACAGGCTGCTTTATTTCACCCTACCGTCTCTCATGCTTTCACCCCACCTTTCCTCCTGATTTTAACGCCTGTGCCGTGCCAATATCTGCACTTTTTCACTATACCTTTGGGAATGTCCTTCCCTGAAGGCAGTACTCCCTAATCGCACTCATTCTTCCTGGGAGGTTGCTTTACGGACCACTCAGCCCGCCGGCCAAAAATGGCTGGTGGATCGGGCTTTACGTGAAGCACAAGCCCGTGGACTCCTGGACAAGTAGGGGACCACCTTGGAAGATATTTTTTTGTGTGTAATAAAATTGTTTCCATCCATCCATCCATCCTATGCGCACTTCCTATCCTTAAAACGATCGGAGTGAAAAACGTTGTCAACGCCAACGCCAACACAACGAGCGCCGACGGCCTCGGCTTCAGCGCCGCGTTTCTGGCAACGTTGTCAGTGCCTGCAGCCCACATCTCTCTCTCATCACTCCACGTACCTATATTTTAAGCGCGATTCAGGCGTCCACTGACCCAGGGAGCCAGTTATGCAACTTCCTTTCCTTAAAATTATCGGAGTGTAAAACGTTGTCAACGCCAACGCCATTGGACACAATGAAAGCCGACGGCCTATGGCTTCTGCGCCGCGTTCCTGCCACAACGTTGTCAATGCCTGCAGACCACACCTCTCTCTCTCTCTCTCTCTATCTCATCACCCCACGTACCTATAAGGGCGATTCAGGCATCCGGTGACCCAGGGAGCCAGTTATGCGACTTCATTAATCAAAGTGTAAAACGTTGTCAACGCCAACGCCAATGAACAACATGAACGCCGACGGCCTATGGCTTCTGACCAGCGTTTCCGGCACAACGTTTTCAAAGCCTGTAGTCCACATCTATCATCACCCCACTTACATAAGCGCGATTCCGGCGTCCACTTACCCTGGGAGGCAGTTATGCGCACTTCATTTCCTTAAAGTGGCACGACGTTGTCAATTCCAACGCATGCAGCGCACATCTATCTCCACCATCATGTAGATTAAAGCGCGATTGAGGTGCCCACTGTTCCAAGAGGGCAGTTATGCACCTTTCCTTTGCTTTCCAAGCTCCCGCTCCATTGGTTTCGCAGCTTAAAGCGCGACTAAGGTGTCCAGACGCAGAAACGGGCGCCAAGTAGCTGATCTCCAAAATGTGGCAAGAGGTAGAACGAAGTCCAGGAAGGTCTCTCACAACGAAATACATACGCGTCTGTCCACTATGATTTTATGCTAAGTCTGCTTGCGTGCACTTAGCACTAGGTTTGGCAGCGTTGTCTGCCGGCGAAACTATTGGAAACACTGCCCACACACCACTTCGCCATTGCAGCTGTCTCTTCCGACCCAGCCATGTACAGACTGAGCTCGTAAGAGGCTCTCTTTTCTTTTTAATAATTATTGACGCCGATAACATGTATTCGGCGATTACAGGTACAAAACCACACACAGGGCCGAGGACCGCTATTGAAATGCACCTGACAGCGGAAACCTTTCCTCCATCCCGTGGTATTGAACAAGCAGAGTAGCCCCACTCTGAGCGTAAAAACGGCTCAACTGTGCAATTTATTTGAATAAAGCATACGAGCGCAGAGGCACAGTAAGTTGCTGTTCAACATTTTACCTTAGTTTTTAAATTTAGCTGTCATGTAGACGAGCTGAAAAGACAAAAAAAAAATAAAATGTGCTATCGGTTTCCAGGTTTCTTTGAACTGCGGCGTTTCAATTTTCTTTTTCTTAGGTAAAGAAAAGGCGCAGTAACTCTCTCGCATAACTTGGTGAACACCCGGAGCACGCCGTAAGGGAAAAGACAGAGGAGGGAGTGAAAGAAGAAAGAGGTGCCTTAGGAGGCCACCGGAATAATTTCGACCACGTGGGGATCTTTAACGTGCACTGACATCGCACAGCACACGGGTGCCGTCTGCGTTCCGCCTCCATCGAAACGCGGCCGCCGCGGAGGGGTTCGAACCCCGGTTTGACGGTCCTAAATTGGCAAATTGGTTTTTGAGGAAAGGACATGGTGCAGTATCTGCCACATATCTCGGCGGACACCCGAACAGCGCCGTAAGGGAAGAGAGAAATGTGGGAATGAAAGAAGAAATAGAGAAAGAGGTGCCGTAGTGGGGGTCTCCGGAATAATTTCGACCACGTGGGGATCTTTAACGTGCCCTGACATCGCACAGCACACGGGCGCCTCTTTCGTTTCGCCTCCATCGAAACGCGGCCGCCGCGGACGGGTTCTAACCCCGGTTTGACGGTCCTAAATTGGTAAATTTTGGTTTTTGAGGGAAGGACATGGCGCAGTATCTGTCACATATCTCGGCGGACACCTGAACAGCGCCGTAAGGGAAGGGAGAAATGTGGGAATGAAAGAAGAAATAGAGGAAGAGGTGCCGTAGTGGAGGTCTCCGGAATAATTTCGACCACGTGGGGATCTTTAACGTGCACTGACATGGCACAGCACACGGGCACCTTTTGTGTTCTGCCTCCGCCGAATCGCTGCCGCCGCGGTCGGGTTCGAACCCAGGTACTCCAGCTCAGTAGGCGAGCACCATAACCACCCAGCCACCGCGGTGGGTCGTAAGAGGCTTTCTTTTCTTATTAGTAGTGATTGACGCCGACATCATGCATTCGGTGTTAACAGGCACAAAACTTGTTTAGAAAAAATTTTATTTACATACGTACAGCCGGCCAAATCCTTAGCTGGAGTGCGTGGTGGCCGCTTTTTCTGTCCTCCTGTGGTTAACGACGAAGCAAACTTGCGGAAAGTTCAATATTAAGCACGGGCTTAGTGAGCCTGCGCTTAAATTTGATATTTTCGCAAGTTTGCTCCGTCATAAGCTCCACGAACACGGAAAACGCGGCCGTCACGCACGCCAGCTAAAGATTTGGCCGACTGTACACATTACAAGGTTACGAGATACAGTGACATTTACAAGAACACATGACAATAAGCATGTAAGGCGAGCCAATTAAACAGGTACCATAAACATATCTAAGTAACTAAGAGGAATTGCTCGTGCGCGATGTAAAACAGGATAGAATACCTATTGACAGAAGGGTGACAAGGCAATAATTTGAGATTGAAACATTTAAACGGAGGCCTTAGCGCCAGTTTGGCCTAAAAACCAGGAAAAGACGACTGTTATTTACAGAAATGAATGGGCATGACCATTGCCGGAGAAACTCTTCCTCACCCAAGAAAAAGAGTTCCTCGGACAAAAAACTGATGAGCTCCCGTCGGAGACGGCCGAGAATCGGCCACACAGCGCGGCGTCGAAAGCCACCAGCGACCGCGGCGCATCGACTGCGCCATAATCTAAAAAGACCCGCAACAATTAAGAGACGAGCAAAACGGCCGCTGGGGAAGCGGCCGCGGGAGACGAAGCACGAAATGCCCTGCCCACGGAATCCCGCATGAACAGCGCGCCAAAAGACTCGCGCTACCACGCAGGTGACTGTAGCGTGGCGATTAGATTCCGGGAGCGGGCAATTCGGACAGGTTCTGGAGCGTAACACACCCCATCGCTCTAACCGATCACAAGTAGGGAGCACTGCCTAGCCAAGTTTCCAGGCAAAGTCGCGTAGATGGTCTGGGAGAGGTGTCGACGCTAAGCCAGCCCACTGAACGTGACGCATAAGTGAGCGGCGAGCCGCCGGCACAACAGGCAACAGTAGCGAGCCCATAATGTCCACCACACGGTCTGCGACGATGTTGACATCAGGTGCTACTGCTGTTACATGTCAGTAAAAGGCCACTGACGAGGCATAGAAAGCGGTAGGTTGCTCTGACTGAGGTCCATGATTGACAGGGGCTGCGAGATCCAAAAAGCGTAAAGAAGGGCCCAAAAAGTACCGAGTCAGGGTTCGCGCCGGAGACGCGGTTCCTAGCAGGATACACAAAATACCCTTTAAAGCTAACAGCGAGGACGTAACAGACAAATTTGGAAAGGCAAAACCTCCTCTCTCCCGTGGTTGTCCAAGAACAGCACGAGCCACAAGCTCGGTACCACCTGACCAAAAAAAAGAAAAAACTGTAGCCTGCACCCGCCTTAAGACACGGAGGGGTGGTTTAACAGTATAGCAAAGGTACCAGAAGGCACCGAGAATGACTGACTGAACCAGGTAGCGCCTCTCAAGCAGAGGCAGGTCGAATGTCTGCGCCCTTCGCACACGAGCTGTAATGTCGTTGACGACCGAAGACCACACACAATCAACACCAAACTTGCACTGCTGCCAAGTATATGCGGCTATTGAAATGCAGCTGGCTTCGGAAACTGTTCCTCCATCCCGTGGTATTGAACAAGCAGAGTAGCTCCAGTCTGAGCGTAAAAACTGCTGAACTGTATAGTTTATTTGAAATATTTATACGAGCGCTTAGGCACAATAAATTACTGTTCAACATTATACCTCAGTTTTTAAATTTATCTCTCATATAGACGAGCTGGAAAGCGAACAAAAAAAAACTGTGCTTTCGCTTTCCAGGTTTCCTATAACTGCGGCGTTTGAATTTTTTATTGCAAAAGCAATACTACTCGCACTTTCAAGCCTTCGCGTGACCCGACCGCAGTTACGTTTGACCTTTAGCGGAGTGAATATGGGCGACCAACTCGCTCCTTCAGATAGCCCGGCTGCAGTTACGCCGCGCCGCGCACCTGTGGCGCTACTTCCACTGTGACGTCATACCAGCTGTAGATTATGTTTTCTTTTTCTCAGTCGCAACCACATCAAAAACAAAATATAAAAAACTTACTGAAGACGCTTTGAGTCGCCGCGCACCGGCGGCCGGTAGCCACACGTGACCTGTAGACGCGGCGCACTGCGTTCCTTCAGTTGGAGGCGCTGCGCTTTTGCTTTCGCAACCTACCAGGCTTAATCTGAACGAACAAACGTAGCGTTTAATCGTTTTAAAAATTTATTGTGCCTGTTTAAACGCTACGTTTGTTCGTTCAGATTATGTATCACCAACTGGCCCCACAGTGTACTCTGTTAAACTACCAGGCTTAACCAAAACTAAGCCCCCGCCAAATTTTCTGTGGCAAAGAAAGGACGGAGTAATATTCTCGCATATCTTAGTGAACACCCGAACCGCGCCACAAGGGAAAAGACAAAGGTGGGAGTGAAATAAAGAGACAAAGAGGGGCCGTAATGGAGGTCCCGGGTATAATTTCGACCACCTGGGGTTCTTTAAGTGCACTGACATCGCAAGTGACAAGGTCGACTTTTGCGTTTCGCCTCCACCGAAACGTGGCCGCCGCATTGGGTTCGAACTTATAGGTACTCCGGTTCAGTAGTCGAGCGCATTAACCACTGATCCACTCTGAAAAAAACTAGCCCTCACTTTGAGGGTAAAATTGCTAAACTGGTTTTGAGGAAAGGAAATGGCGCAGTATCTTTCTACGTATCTCGGTGCACACCTCAACCACGCCGTAAGGGAAAGGACGAAGGTGGAAGCGATAGAACACAGAGAGAAAGAGGTGCCTTATGAGGTCATCGGAATATTTTCGTGCACAGTGGGAGCACTTGCTGGCCGGCGAGGACGAGGAAGCGCAACGATTTCTTGTGCGCCGAGCCACGATGGCAGGAGTCAAGTGCGGCATCCTGGACCAAGGATCGACCACGGCGCCCAGTGACCCGTAAAGGTCAAGAATACTTGAAATTTATTAAGAATAAAGTTTTTTCCATCCATCCATCGACCACCTGGGTACGTTTAACGTGCACTGACATCGCACAGCACGCGGGTGCCTTCTGCGTTCCGCCTCCATCGAAACGCGGCCGCCGCGGACGGGTTCAAACCATGGTTTGACGGTCCCGCTTTTGTAAAATTTGACAGGGTTTCAGTGTCATTCGGAGAAGGCGCTGTTTTCAGCGCGAATCAGCGGGAGAGGGTAGAGCACAGTCGTGTGACAAAAAAATAAACAAAATGCTCGGCCCTCTGATTAGCTGCCGTTTGCAAACGGCAGCTCTTGCAAATACAGACCAAACATGTCGCTGCACTTATCAGCCGGGTGGCAGCACGCAATCATGGGCTGTCTGAACGCGAGACCCTCAATATGAGAAACGCACTGATCATTAGCCGCATTACATACCATCTCCCATACCCGATCCTCACTCAGCGGCAAACACAACAGGCAGACATCCTAATACGCACGGCTGTCACCTCCGCCCTACGTCTTCCACGGACGGTTAGCACGAAACGTCTCCTGGCCACTGGTACCCACAATACAGTGATCGAATTAATAGAGGCTCAACGCATGCACCAATCAATTAGTGCGCCTAGTCGCACGGAAAGAGGACAACGCCTACTGCGACAGCTACGTCTCAATCCACCCATTCACACTCCAACAAGTCCTACACCTTACATGATTTCTCTGCGCTCGCAGGATCACATATATAAGAAACCTCTGCCGCGCAATATGAGCACTAGTCTCCATCAGGGTAGGCGGCAGGTACGGGCGAGCTGTTTCACCAAAACATACAGCAACCGCTCCGATATCCTTTATGGCGACGCGGAAGAAAATTCTAAACCAGGATATGTCACGGCATTCGCAGCCTATGAAGACGGCACAGTGGGGGCCGCCGCCACTATCCGAACTAATTCCCCCGCAGAGGTGGAAGGAGCCGCCATCGCACTTGCTCTGGCCTACTCCACCATTGACAAAAACTTAACCGAAATTTGCACAGATTCCCAGGCCGCGTACTGCCACTACCTAAAGGGCGTGGCGACGCCGGCAACATACCGCATTCATGCCACGACCACCTTTCACGACCGAACGGTTATTCCGCCGTGGGTCCCTGGGCACGCCTCGATCCCGGTAATGAGCGCGTTCATCTGCTAGCCCGAGAACTCTCCTCTCGGACCCCGAATGATCAGGCACCCAACCCTGTGCAGGCGTCCCTATCGGTCCCTTGTACACATCAGCAAATCACCACATTGTACAAACTCAGCCGCACGGCAATGCCACCACCCCACAGTACCTTGTCGCCCTTGTCCAGCGCAACATGGCTACAATTACAGACAGGCTGCTTTATTTCACCCTACCGTCTCTCATGCTTTCACCCCACCTTTCCTCCTGATGTTAACACCTGTGCCGTGCAAAAATCTATACTTTTTCCCTATACCTTTTGGAATGTCCTTCCCTGAAGGCAGTACTCCCTAATCGCACTCATTCTTCCTGGGAGGTTGCTATACGGACCACTCAGCCCGCCGGCCAAAAATGGCTGGTGGATCGGGCTTTATGTGAAGCACAAGCCTGTGGACTCCTGGACAAGTAGGGGACCACCCTGGAAGATATTTTTTTTGTGTGTAATAATTTTTTAAATTTTGCCCAAATCTCCCCATTGCCAATGCCGCAAGCCCTGGCCCCAAATCGGATTTGGAACTCGGTCACTTGAAATCAGAGCTGGCCGCTCTCCTTAGAGTGGCAGGGAAGGAAGGATCTCCCGACAATGATCCAAGGACCTAATCCCGAGCTTCCACGGCGCATGAGTCCAGTTGGGATTGCTTCGCAACCTCCAAAGTTGTTTCCATCCATCCATCTCATGCGCACTTCCTTTCCTTAAAACGATCGGAGTCAAAAACGTTGTCAACGCCCACGCCAACACAACGAGCGCCGACGGCTTCGGCTTCAGCGCCGCGTTTCTGGCAACGTTTTCAATGCCTGCAGCCCACATATCTCTCTCATCACTCCACGTACCTATATTTTAAGCGCGATTCAGGCGTCCACTGTCCCAGGGAGCCAGTTATGCAACTTCCTTTCCTTAAAATTATCGGAGTGTAAAACGTTGTAAACGCCAACGCCATTGGACACAATGAAAGCCGACGGCCTATGGCTTCTGCGCTACGTTTCTGCCACAACTTTTTGAGTGCCTGCAGCCCACACCTCTCTCTCTCTCTCTCTCATAAGCGCGGTTCAGGCGTCCACTGACCCAGGGAGCCAGTTATGCGCACTTCCTTTCCTTAAAATGGCACGTTTTCAATTCTTACGCATGCAGCCCTCATCTCTTTCTCATCACCCCACGTACCTATAAGCGCGATTCAGGCATCCGGTGACCCAGGGAGCCAGTTATGCGATTTCATTGATCAAAGTGTGTGGGGATTGAGCTTCTTGGGCTACCCGAGTGTGCGCCCGCTTCCGCCGTTTCGTTCGTTAGCGGGACCCCCCGTGGGGTGTCCGCGAGCGGAATGGGGACAGCCGCGCTGCTTGCCCTCCCTTGCAAGGGAAGCTCTTCCGAGAACCGCAGTAAATCACCCTCCCTTCCGTTCTTCCCGCTTCCACCTCGCGTCCCCATTGGGTCACCCCGAGTGACAGTTGGGGGCGTTGTTTCGGCGAGAGGTCCCGAGCGGGAAATGAGCGGCGAGATCGCCACCGACTCGGGCAGCAGAAAGGTGCGTAGAGTTTGGCTCCCGGGTGCCCCGGCCTTTGCCGGGGGCCCAAGAACGCGGGTGCTTTAACGTGCGCATCTAGTATGTATGCTTGAGTCCAGGCCCGAACCTCCGGAGTCGTGTAGCCCGCCTGTGCGGCGCCGACGCACTCCGGATTCGGGAGGGCCTGATTTGGCTGGTTCTCCGTCATCGCCGGCCATTGCCGGTGACGACGCGCGATGAGCCATCGATGTGCGACCTGCGCCGTCAAGATGTGCTCCGCGTATACCCCATATCTTCCTCGTGTTGCGCTGCGTGCGATTTAATCTTTTGGTTGGCCGCGCGCCATGCGATCGCCCTTAGCTGTGCTGTCCCGCGCGTATGTAGTCTTTGCTTTGCGCGCGCGGCTCCGCGGGCCCGCTTTCGGATGCTGCGGCGGGGCTATGGGTTGCACCGAGGTCTGGGGATTAGTGCAGTGTTATGTAATGCAGCTTTCTGTGTAATAAACACTTGTGCTCTCAAATAACTGCGCCTTCCTTCCTTCGGAGCGAGAGCGCAGGCGCGCACCAAACGCTGGCAGTGCCCTCAGCTTGCTCTGGCCCGAACCCGCGATATGTGGGCGAAGTGCCACCTAATTAGCACACCGTCACTTGGATGATGACGATCCCACATAATTGGCGCCCAACGTGGGGCAGTTCCTACCTTTGTAGTTACTGCAGTCTGTTGCAAGCTTCAGGGCTAGTTAAGCCGGCTGGTAACGCGCATGAGACGCCTTTCTATCCTCCGTTGCGGGTAGTTAGGATCTGTTAGGAAACTTGCAAATTCGTAACATCGGGTCGAAGGGAACCTTTATTCGGAAGTGAAGCAAGATGCATGCAGCCAGCCGCCTTTTGCGTGGTTGCTATCGCGCTGGCGCCGAAGGGGACTACGCGTACGAGCATCCCCGCGCCGCGCCGAGGAGTGGCACAGCAGAGGCCTGGCTTCGTAGGACGGTGTGTAAGGGCGGCAAAACTAGCCGGACTCCTCGGGAGTAGCTAGGATTATCTCCAGCCCAAAGAGCTTTTCAGGGCCCAGCGTGGTGACCCCTTTCGCGTTTAGAATTCACGGTAGTCTCAGGGAGACAATGCGTCGGAAAGTCGCTGGTATTGCGTCGCGCATGAGGCCGTGGAATTCTGTCTCTTGAGAGAGACCTGGCGCCGGAACTCTAGCTTGTACTGCAGCGTGCGCCGAGGGGCCGAAGCCAGACGGAACTGGCGTCCCCGGGGCTTGCCCTGATGGGTCATGACGGCTCGTGCTGGAATATCGAGTCCACCCAACAGCGTCGTAGCATCTTTTTCTAAATTAACCAAGTTCTTTCACGACCCACAGCTGTTGATGGTCAGTAACGCAGATTTACTGCGGGAAGGCACTCGTTCTCGCTTTCGAGGTGTTGAGAGCCGATCCGCCGAGTCCAGGCCTAGCGATACCCGCGAACCTTTGTTCCGCGGCGAGAAACAGGGCCAAGATGGCGCGAAAGGATTTTTCCTTTCTGCGCGCAGTTTTTCCCTCGTCTTGTTCGTGCCCTCTGTAGCGCGCGGAGAAGTCGAATTACGCTGCCGACTTGATCGCTTACTTTTGTGAGCGAGATAGGTGATGCTGAGGTCCATTGATTTCACGTTTTGGCAAGCGGGCACGACCGAAGCATACGATCGCTTTCGGTTGTCTCTTCGGTGCCTCCCCAGACGACATTCACTTTTGTGTTTTGTTCCGTGCTTGATATCGGACATCTTCCGTTGAGAGCTGAGCTCGGACTTTACCAGCCTTCGCCGTGGCGAGGCCGTTCCGCGGCGTTCCCGGAGCGAGCTACTTCGCTGAGCCTTCAGCCCGATATGTGAGTGGAAGAATGCATGTTTCGTTTCTGTACAGTGCCGTGAATGTTTCAAAGTGTATTTTCGTGCTAAATATTTCCTGTCTGTATAATATGTGTTTTGAAGTGCTTTGTTTTCTCGCATATGTACAGTGTAGATAAGCAACCGCGTTTCCGGTCACTTCGGAAAGGGGCCTTCTTTGTCTCATTGTGGCGCGAAGGGTCGTGTGCGGGGTTCCTTTTTTCCCGGAAGAGCCGGGAGGGCCTGTTGCTGTGGGGGTGAAAAGCTTTCTTTTCCTCCATGCGTGGGCCGGCGCCCTCCTCCTTTCCACTGTGCCTGGTGGCTGCATAGCTGCTGCCGTTTGCGCCTCTCGTTCGCCAAGTGTTTCTAGAGATGTCGGAGAGGATGTGTGCGCGGGCATGAATCCGTCGAACAGGGCCCAGATGTGGAAGAGAAAGTAAAAAAAAAAAAAAGAGTATGCCGAGAAGCCGCTGAGGGGTATGCTTGTTAGCGACGTTTCGGAATGTGTGTGTGTTCCGAGTGTTTAAGTTGCTCGCATTCCTCCTTACCCTGGACCATTGTAGCGTCGTCGGGCGCTCGCCCGCTGGGGCGGTGGAAATTGTGTTTGTTTGTGAATACTTTTTCGTGTTCAGTGGCATTATTGCCCGTCAGGAGTCTTGCAGTGGACAAGGGCCATGGACCTGGCATGTTTATGTTTCCGTTTTGGGACGCCTGTCGCCGCTTTCTGGTTCCTTGAGTGCGTGTGCGCGAGCCCCAGGCTCGGCGGTATGTGCCAAAGCCGAATCAGCGGAGCTTCAGAGGCAACCTGCGCGGAGATGTCCGCATCGTAGCACTGCTGAGACATCGTCTTCAGAGCATCGTGTGCCTGGAGAGGACCGCCATCGCGGCGCGACGACGCCGGGGTGAGCTGCTTCCGGCGCATATCGGTTGCCGTTCGTCAGGACCGACCGATTCCGTCGGAGATATCGGCTCCGGCGGCTAATTGTGTCGAACGTTTTCCGGCGCCCCGTTGTGCGCGTTCTGATTCATTGTGACAGCATGGACGCACGTATATATATGCCAGATTTTAACTTATGTAAAGATGTATAGCTATGATTGATATATGCAGAGTGCATTGATTATGTGATGTTCGAGTGACCGCATTTGTAATTTTCTACGGCGCGAATACTTGTGTGCACTTATTGCGTAGTGTCGCATGTGTGATGTTTTGTATTTAGAATTCTCAGTAATCTTGTTGTGTGGGTGTGTTTAAGGGCTGGAGGTATGGCGAAAGGCTGGTAGCTCATTGATGCTAGCGCAGGCAGTTCTGCGCTTTGTGTAATGACCGTCGCTCTGCTTTCAGAGGGACGGGGGCATTTAAGAAGAGGGGGATGTGGGGATTGAGCTTCTTGGGCTACCCGAGTGTGCGCCCGCTTCCGCCGTTTCGTTCGTTAGAGAGACCCCCCGTGGGGTGTCCGCGAGCGGAATGCGGCAGCCGCGCTGCTTGTCCTCCCTTGCAAGGGAAGCTCTTCCGAGAACCGCAGTAAATCACCCTCCCTTCCGTTCTTCCCGCTTCGACCTCGCTTCCCCATTGGGTCACACCGAGTGACAGTTGGGCGGCGTTGTTTCGGCGAGAGGTCTCGAGCGGGAAATGAACGGGGAGATCGCCACCGACTCGGGCAGCAGAAAGGTGCGTAGAGTTTGGCTCCCGGGCGCCCCGGCCTTTGCCGGGGGCCCAAGAACGCGGGTGCTTTAACGTGCGCGCCTAGTATGTATGCTTGAGTCCAGGCCCGAACCTCCGGAGTCGTGTAGCCCGCCTGTGCGGCGCCGACGCGCTCCGGATTCGGGAGGGCCTGATCTGGCTGGTTCTCCGTCATCGCCGGCCATTGCCGGTGACGACGCGCGATGAGCCATCGATGTGCGACCTGCGTCGTCAAGATGTGCTCCGCGTATACCCCATCCTTCCTAGTGTTGCGCTGCGCGGGACTTAACCCTTTGGTTGGCCGCGTGGCATGCGATCCCCTTAGCTGTGCCGTCACGCGCGTATGTATTCTTTGCTTTGCGCGCGCGGCTTCGCGAGCCCGCTTTCGGAACCTGCGGCGGGGCTATGGGTTTCACCGAGGTCTGGGGATTAGTGCAGTGTTATGTAATGCAGCTTTCTGTGTAATAAACACTTGTGCTCTCAAATAACTGCGCCTTCCTTCCTTCGGAGAGAGAGCGCAGGCGCGCACCAAACACTGGCAGTGCCCTGAGCTTGCTCCGGCCCGAACCCGCGATATGTGGGCGAAGTGCTTCTTAATTAGCACACTGTCACTCGGATGATGACGATCCCACAAGTGTAAAACGTTGTCAAAGCCAGCGCCAATAAACAACATGAACGCCGACGGCCTATGGCTTCTGACCAGCGTTTCCGGCACAACGTTTTCAAAGCCTGCAGTCCACATCTCTCATCACCCCACTTACATAAGCGCGATTCCGGCGTCCACTGACCCTGGGAGGCAGTTCTGCGCACTTCGTTTCCTTAAAGTGGCACGACGTTGTCAATTCCAACGCATGCAGCGCACATCTATCTCCACCATCATGTAGATTAAAGCGCGATTGAGGTGCCCACCGTTCCAAGAGGGCAGTTATGCACCTTTCCTTTGCTTTCCAAGCTCCCGCTCCATTGGTTTCAAAGCTTAAAGCGCGACTAAGGTGTCCACACGCAGAAACAGGCGCCAAGTAGCTGATCTCCAAAATGTGGCAAGAGGTAGAACGAAGTCCAGGAAGGTCTGTCCACTATGGTTTTATGCTAAGTCTGCTTGCGTGCACTTAGCACTAGGTTTGGCAGCGATGCCTGGCGCCGAAACTGTTGGAAACACTGCCCACACACCACTTCGATATTGCAGCTGTTTCTTCCGACCCAGCCATGTACAGACTGAGCTCGTAAGAGGCTCTCTTTTCTTTTTAATAATTATTGACGCCGATATCATGTATACGGCGTTTACAGGTACACAACTACACAAAGAGAAATTTATTGTGTACAAACGGAACGTAAGAACACATATTGAACACATATATAGCGCACGACTTGGTCTCCACAACCGCTATTGAAATGCACCGGACTGCGGACCGTTCCTCCATCCCGTAGAACTGAACACGCAGAGTAGCCCCACTCTGAGCGTAAAAACTGCTCAACTGTGCAATTTATTCGAATAAAGCTTACGAGCGCAGAGGCACAGTAAGTTGCTGTTCAACATTTTACCTTAGTTTTTAAATTTAGCTGCCATGTAGACGAGCTGAAAAGACAAAAAAAAATAAAATGTCCTATCGGTTTCCAGGTTTCTTAGAACTGCGGCGTGTCAATTTTCCTTTTCTTAGGTAAAGAAAAGGCGCAGTAACTCTCTCGCATAACTTGTGAACACCCGGAGCACGCCGTAAGAGAAAACACAGAGGGGGGGAGTGAAAGAAGAAAGACGTGCCTTAGGAGGCCACCGGAATAATTTCGACCACCTGGAGATGTTTAACGTGCACTGACATCGCACAGCACACGGGAACGACCCAACCCTCCTCGCCATCCCACGACCCCTTCACCGGGAGCTTCTCATTAGGCCGCTCCCGAGGAATATGCACCCGTCCCACCATGAGCAGCGCCGCAGAGCCCGTGCGAAGGCACTCCATCGAGCGTACGTCCCCGAGCCGGACGCTGTATGGGTGGACGCTGCCTGCACGGGTGATGAAGTGATAGCAGTTGTGGTGGACTCTTCATCCACCCACCTCACACTACTCTCCCTCCAGATACGTCCCCAGAGGCTGCAGAGGAAGCCGCCATTGACTCTGCTATCACTCGCACGGAAATTTTAAATTTTGCTCGAGGCCGAGTTCATGTCCCTGCTTTTGGTATACTGGACTCGCCCGATGCACCCCCGATCCGCCATGTGGAGCTGATATGGGTGCCTGCGCACTCCGGGAATCCCGGAAACGAGGCTGCCAACCTTTTAGCCCGAGGTTCTTTAAGCCGGGCACAGGTGGCCTCGGATCGGGGATTCACGAAGGAGCTCATGCACACATTCAGTGAGCTGACCCAGGCATAGAGAGCCCCACGCCAGCTCTACCCCCCTCCCCACCCCTCCCTAGATAACAAACACGCAACACTCTGGCGCAGACTACAGACACACACTCTCCCCTCACCCCTTGACCTAGCACACTATCATCCATCCTTTCCCACTCCCGCATGTGCCCTATGCCCAGAACACTTCGCCTCTTCCCTCCACATCCTTTCTCTCTGCCCGGCGGACCCTCCCTCGCGGGACCTAGAGAACCTCAAGACCTGGGAGGACTGGGAGACCCTGAGGCGCTCGGAGGACCCGGCCGTGCAGACCATCGCCACCGGCCGTGCTGCCAGTGTTAGGGACCTCAGGAACATATACACTTGAGTGCAGTGGGGTCGTGTGAGGACCCTGGGGCGTGCCACGAATTCCTGTTTAAATAAAGTTTTCTCTCTCTCTCTGCGTTCCGCCTCCATCGAAACGCGGCCGCCGCGGACGGGTTCGAACCCCGGTTTGACCCTCCTAAATTGAAAAATTTTGGTTTTTGAGGAAAGGGCATGACATATCTCGGCGGACACCCGAACAGCGCCATAAGGGAAGGGAGAAATGTGGGAATGAAAGAAGAAAGAGAGAAAGAGGTGCCGTAGTGGAGGTCTCCGGAATAATTTCGACCACGTGGGGATCTTTAACGTGCACTGAGATCGCACAGCACACGGGCGCCTTTTGCGTTTCGCCTCCATCGAAACGCGGCCACCGCTGCCGGGTTCGAACCCGGGTACTCAGGCTCGGTAGACGAGCGCCTTACCGTTGAGCCACCGCGGCGGGTACGGTCCTCCGTCAATATTGACACGGTCTCAGCGTCATTCCGAGAAGACGCTGCTTTGTACGCGAATCGGCGAGAGGGTAGAGCAAGGTCGAGTGAAAAAAATAAACAAAATGCTCGGCCCTCTGATTAGCTGCCGTTTGCCAACGTCATACAACCGTTGACCAATCGCGATGAGGTCGCTTTTGGCAGCGCACGGACGTGCAATGCGAAGAGTTTCTTGACCTCCTCCTGTGGTCTTGGCGTGGTCGTTTGTGTGGGTGTTGATTTTTTTTCTTCAGAGTATCGGCACCCCTCAAGGGTCCGTCCTTTCCCCCTTTCTTTTTAACATTACCCTCATCCCCCTCGTCCGAAAATTGGCCACTATTCCCCACCTGAAGCACACTCTTTATGCCGACGATATCACCCTGTGGACCACTCACGGCAGTGACGGAGACATAGAGAACACCTTACAGGAAGCAGCCACCCTCACCCAAAATTACGCACAGACCATCGGACTGTCTTGCTCCCCAGAGAAGTCCGAACTCTTCCTCATCCGGCCTAAGAACCACCGCTGCCCCCGCTCCCCCATTGCCATTGAACTGAATGGTGACCCGGTACCTGAGGTTGGAACCCTTCGTGTATTGGGCCTGCACATCCAGGACGATGTCAAAAACACCACCACCCTCAAAAAACTCAAGCAGGTTGTAGGCGCGATATCGCACCTCATCCGCAGGGTTTCTGGACGTCATAGAGGCATGAAGGAGCGCGACCTATGTCGCCTCATTCATGCCTTTATCCTCAGCCGTGTGCTGTACACTACCCCATACTTACACCTATCCAAACATGACATAAACGCTTTGGATACTTTGATTCGCAAGGCATTCAAGGTAGCACTTCACCTTCCCCTCAACACACCCACAGACAGATTACTAGGCCTGGGCCTCCACAATACGATCGGGGAACTGGTGGAGGCCCACCGACAGGCCCAATACATCAGGCTCACACAAACCTCCACAGGTCGGTATATCCTGGACACCCTAGGAATCAAAATACCGGCCAACGACCCAACCCTCCTCGCCATCCCACGATCCCTTCACCGAGAGCTCCTCATCAGGCCGCTCCCGAGGAATATGCACCCGTCCCACAATGAGCAGCGCCGCAGAGCCCGTGCGAAGGCACTCCATCGAGCGTACGGCCCCCAGCCGGACGCCGTGTGGGTGGACGCTGCCTGCACGGGTGATGAAGCGACAGCAGCTGTGGTGGACTCCTCTTTATCCGCCCTCCTCACACTACCTCTCCCTCCAGACACGTCCCCAGAGGCTGCAGAGGAAGCCGCCATTGCCCTTGCTTTAACCCGCACGGAAGCCCGGTACATTTTTTCCGATTCAAAAACTGCGATTCTAAATTTTGCTCGAGGCCGAGTCCATGTCCCTGCTTTTCGCATACTGGACTCGCCCGATGCCCCCCGTCCCGCCAAGTGGAGCTGATATGGGTGCCTGCGCACTCCGGGAATCCCGGAAACGAGGCCGCCAACCTTTTAGCCCGAGGTTCTTTAAACCGGGCTCAGGTGGCCTCGGATCGGGGATTCACGAAGGATCGCATGCACTCATTCAGTGAGCTGACCCAGGCATACAGAGCCTCTCGCCAGCTCTACCCCCGCCCCACCCCTCCCTAGATAACAGACACGCAACACTCTGGCGCAGATTACAAACACATACTCTCCCCTCGCCCCTTACCCTAACCCACTATCATCCCTCCTTCCCCACTCCTGCTTGCGCCCTATGCCCAGAACCCTTCGCTTCTTCCCTCCACATCCTTTCCCTCTGCCCGGCGGACCCTCCCCCGCGGGACCTAGAGAACCTCAAGACCTGGGAGCACTGGGAGACCCTGCTGCGCTCGGAGGACCCGGCCGTGCAGACCATCGCCACCGGCCGTGCTGCCAGTGTTATGGACCTTCGGAACATAAACACTTGAGTGCAGTGGGGTCGTGCGGGGACCCCGGGGCGTGCCCCGAA
This sequence comes from Amblyomma mixtum, assembly GCF_055824585.1. Taxonomy (NCBI): domain Eukaryota; kingdom Metazoa; phylum Arthropoda; class Arachnida; order Ixodida; family Ixodidae; genus Amblyomma; species Amblyomma mixtum. Next base: position 46,928,618 of record NC_143014.1, read on the forward strand.
TTCCTCTGTAAATAAAGTTTTCTCTCTCTCTCACCTCAGCTTTGATGAATTTTTGAACGGAATACTCGAAAAAAAATCCATATGAATGCATTCAAATCAAATATCCGAAAATTTTGTTCATGTTTTATGTATGTGTATTCCTTGATGCACTATTGCAATGGATTAATTTCTGCGAAAAAAGGACAGGACAGGTTCAGTATTTGTCCCACTTCTCAGGAGACCTCAACCGACGCACGGCATGAGGGAAGCCAGGAAGGATGGATGCATAGAAACAACTTTATTAGACAAAAAAAGAGAGAATTCTTCCAGGGTGGTCCCCTACTGGTCCAGGAGTCCACGGGCTTGAGCTTCACATGCAGGCCGATCCACCAGCCATTTCTGGCCGGCGAGCTGAGCGGTCCTTAACGCAGCCACCCTATTAGAATGAGTGGAATTGAGATGGGTGTAATGCCTGTGAGGAAGGACATTCCCACAGGTAGTGGAAATATGTGGATTTGGGCACCCCAGAGGTGTTACAATGATGGGAGAAGCTGGGGTGAAATCATGAAAGACGGTAGGTTGAGATGAAGCAGCCGGTCTGTAATTGTCGCCATGTGGCGCTGGATAAGGGCGACAAGGCACTGTGGGGTGGCGGAAATGTTATGCGACTGAGTTTGTCGAATGTGGTGATTTGATTATATGTAGAAAGGAGCTGTGCCCTCTTGCGCGGGGTTGGGTGCCTGATCGTCCGGTGTCCGGGAGGAGATTTCTCGGGATAGAGCATCAACGCGCTCATTACTTGCGAGCGAGGCATGCCCAGGGATCCACGCCAGAGTAACCATTAGGTCGAGAGAGTTGGTTGTGGCAAGAATATTATGTGTGGCCGACGTCGCGTCGCCCTTTAGGTAGTGGCGGTATGCGGCCAGGTAATCTGTACAAGCATCTTTTATGTTTTTGTCAATGGTGGATTCGGCCAGCGCAAGCGCGAGGGCGGCTCCTTCCGCCTCTGCAGGCGAATTAGTTCGGATAGTGGCGGCGGCCCCCACAGCGCCGTGTTCATAAGCTGCGACTGCCGTAACAAATCCTGCTTTACAATTTTCTGTCGCTTCGACATAAATGATATCGGAGCGGTTGCTGAAGGTTCCGGAGTAGCTCGTTCGAGCCTGCCGCCTATCCTGATGGAGGCTAGCACTCATATTGCGAGATATGGGCTTCTGGTATATGTGATCCTGCGTGCGCAGGGAAATTATGAGAGGTGTAGGACTTGTTGGGGTGGGAATATATGTGGACTGAGACCGCAGCTGTCGCATTAGACATGTCCTTTTTCTGTGCGACTCAGGCGGATTAATTGGTTGTTGCATTGAGCTTCTGTTAATTCGATCACTGGTGGAAACTCTGGCCACAGACCACTTCACTACTGCAGCGCTCTCCTCCAACCGATCCATACACAGACTGAGCTTGTAAGAGGCTTTCTTCTGTTTTTAATAATGATTGACGCCGACAACATGTATTCGGCATTAACGGGTACAAAACTTGCGTCCTAAAGGATTCAACGAACTCAGACAACTAACACCGCTATTGAAATGCGCCTTACTGCAGAAACCGTTTCTCCATCCCGTGGTATTGAACAAGCAGTGTAGCTCCAGTCTGAGCGCAAAAACTGCTCAGCTGTACAATTTATTTGAATTAAGTACGCGAGCGCTTAGGCACAATGAATTGCTGTTCAACAGCATACTTTACTTTCTAAATTTAGCTGTCATGTAGACGCGCTGAAAAGCAAACAAAATAAAGATGTGCTATCGCTTGCTTTCTAGGTTTGTTACAACTGCGGCGTTTGATTTTTTTTATGACGTAAGGAAAGGACGCAGTAACTGTCTCGCATATCTTGGTGAACACCTGAACCGCACCGTAAGGGAAATGAAAAAGGAGGGAGTGAGAAAGAGAGAGAGAAAAGAAAACTTTATAATACGAGGAATTCGGGGCACCTCAAAGGGTCCCCGCACGACCCCACTACACCCAAGTGTTTATGTTCCGAAGGTCCATAACACTCGCAGCCCGGCTGGTGGCGATGGCCTGCACGGCCGGGTCCTCCGAGCGCAGCAGGGTCTCTCAGTCCTCCCAGGTCTTGAGGTTCTCTAGGTCCCGCGGGGAAGGGTCCGCAGGGCAGAGGGAAATGATGTGGAGGGAAGAGGCGAAGGGTTCTGGGCACAGGGCGCAAGCACGAGTGGGAAAGGAGGGATGATAGTTTTCTAGGGTACGGGGTTAGGGGAGAGTGTGTGTCGTCTGCGCCAGAGTGTTTCGTGTTTGTTATCTAAGGCGGGGTGGGGCGGGGCTATACCCCCTGCCTTTCACGCCAGCTGGCGTGACGCAGGCTCTATACCCCTGCGTCAGCTCGCTGAATGAGTGCATGCGCTTCTTCGTGATTCCCTGATCCGAGGCCACCTGAGCCCGGTTTACAGAACCTCGGGCTAAAAGGTTGGCGGCCTCGTTTGCGGGATTCCCGGAATGCGCACCCACCCATATCAGGTCCACCTGGCGGGGTTGGGGTGCATCGGGCGAGTCCAGAATGCCAAAAGCAGGGACATGGACTAGCCTTGAGCAGAATTTAGAATAGCAGTTCTTGAGTCCGTTAAAATGTACCGGGCTTCGGTGCGGGTGATAGCAAGTGCAATGGCGGCTTTCTCTGCAGCCTCTGGGGAGAGGTCGTGTGAGGAGGGTGGATTCTCCGGTATAATTTCGACCACCTGGAGATCTTTAACTTGCACAGCACATGGGCGCCTTTTGCGTCACGCGTCCATCGAAACGTTGCCGCCGCGGTCGGGCTCGAAACTGGGTACTCCGTATCAATAGCCGAGTGCATTAACCCCTAACCCACTGCGGCGCCCCACTTTCTAACACAAAAATGTTTTTGCGTGAAGGAAAGGAAAAAGAACTGTCACGATTCTCTGCCGACACCAGAACCGAACCGTGAAAAAAATTAAATCAAAAATTGATTTTGGAGAAGGGAACGACGCATCACAGGCAACGATGCGGAGGCTGCGGAAATAGCGTGGCCACGAAACCAGACTAGGTCGCTACGTATCATTCTTTCTTTTTAAAACTGCGGCGAGTGTTTGGACGAAAACAAAGGGTGGTATTAAACGATGTAGTATCATTGAAAATGACGGTCGAAGCTGTGAGGCGTTTAGTCCGAGGGCGCTCCGGCTGTAATTTTCACCCTGTGGGAACTACTTTTTGGGTACGGATTGAATTGAGTTGGAGCGATTCGCCCTACCAACCGTGTATCATTGTGCCACATGTAGTTCTAACATTTCCAAGTCTCGATGAGTTGCGGGACGAAAATGTGGCAAAAGGTGGAAAGAAGTCCACGAGTTCCCCGAGACGCGACTTAAGGTTTGTCGTAACAAAAAGGATTAGAGAGGACACTTATGAGCTCGCCCGTAAGAGGATGACGCGATAGCGTAGAGTGTTAGGCTTTCTATTCTGACCAGCTTGACACCTTTCAACGCATTTTTCACTTTCCTCAATTGTTTAAAATAATTCAGTGATCAATTACGCATTCTAAAATTTCTTAATTAAAATCTTCATAGGCCTTTCATTTCGAGCATTGTTACACGTTTGAACCCCCCTTTTCCAATTTTTGCAGTTTTTATTTTTGAATTAATTAATCACCGATCATTGCAAGGATTTCATGAACTCGGCATCGACTATCACACTCCAATAAATCAACAATCACTAGAAGCACAAATTGCCATGATACGGTTTTTTTACCCAGCCCCGGATTACAAGTCGCCGGTTCAAAGCCCTGCCGCGAGCTAGGCTTCAACTTAACTACTAGGTTCATGCTGCATGAAACGCTGAATCTTATGACACTATCCAGAACATTATACGACAAACGGGTGGCATGGTGCGATTTTTTTTACGCAGCGTCCGATTATAGGTCGCCGGTTCGAATCCCTGCCACGACCTAGGCTCTAACGCGCGCGTGGACGTTGACTTGGCCTTCGCGCAGAGGGTCGCTATCCTTGGCAACGTTGCTTGCTTTGCATGAAACGGGGGAGTATAGTAACGCCGACAAAATGTATTCGGCGTTAACAGGTGCGAAGCTTGCATCCTAAAGGATGCACAAAAAGAGAAGTTTATTTGAACAAACGGACAGATATATATACAACACTGTTCATACATGACGTCCCCCTGGGGAATGAACATTTTTAGCACAGACAGAAACGGCTAATCTAGCCTAACGCGGGCAGCCCGACCGTCCAATAGGTAAGAATACCGTAAAAACATCCCACAAGGGAACTTAAACCATAATCGGTAAGAAAGAGGGGGGAGGGGACCTACTGACAGTGCATACCCCCTCCCTACAACATACCCTAGGCAGAAACACCACACTCATTACAGACAAAAGGACACTATAGCTAATACAGCAGAGCTGGCATCGCCAGCCTGCCCTCACTCACGACAAAGGACCTGTTATGCCAGCGCTGCTGGAACCGCACCTCCCCATCGGTTTCCAGACGGTTGGACAGATAAGTCACAGGAGGAGGCGGAGACTCTGCAGCGCTGGACACATTGCGTGCGCGGTCTGCTCGCGGGCTTCAGCGAGGCAGCGGCGGCGCAACAAAACAAAAAATTCAGGAGGCACTTTGACTGTCTAAAGTGCGTAGAGCCGAAAGCGTTTTCCGCACCATTTTGACTGCCTCTGTTGCATTGGTGACGTCGGCACTGGATGACGTCACAAATAATTAATCATTAATTACTAATGTAATGATAAATTAATAATTAAGATCCAATTACTGATTAATGACTTATATTAATTAACTGCTAATTAATAACGCTTAAGCTTCGCCTTTAGGAGTGGAACGCGAAAGCGTGTCGTAGCGCTGCCGGGAGTCCATGGAACGCCACCACCAGTTCGGCGCGATGCCTTGCCCTTTGAACGCAACGCTTTTTGAGCAAAGGAAATGACGCAGTGATTCTCCGCCATCTCAGTGGACACCTGAACCGCACACCGTACAGGAAGGGAGGAAGTGGAAGCGAAAGAAGAAAGAGGGGCCGTAATGAAAAAAAATGAAAATTGTATTTGAGGAAAAGAAATTACGGTGTAACTGTCTCGCATATCTCGGGGGACACCCGTCAAAAGCGTGACACCTTTGCTGACAAACCTCTGCTGACAGCCTTCTGTCGACAACGATGAAGCATTAAAGGCTTTCGCCTTAAAATACGCACACGCAACAACTAGGCGCGAAAACAAGCCACGCTGACGCCGAACCCTAGGGGCAGGGCGAACAGGAAACATGCATGCGCCAGACGATCGCGCCAGGATAAAACTGATGCAACGAAACTTGAAACTCGTTCGTTGCAGGATGCACTTGAGAGAAGTTTATTGGATAATGTGGTCTAAGGGACTGCTATCCCTCTAAAAAACACTACAATCAAAAAACGACCGCAATCGTCAAAAAGACACAACAAAAAACACTCATGCGGGAAGCCTGCCAAAGATCTCACACACAGTCTTAGAGGCGTAGGATGCAACGAAACTGACGCGATCTGCATCGGTATCGAAATGCACGTTACTGCGGACACCGTTCCTCCATCCCGGGCTATGGTAGGTCCAGTTTGAGCGTATAGAACTCCTCCATGTTTGCAAACAAGCGAGGTGGCGCTGCAGTTGCTAGCGGGCTCGCGGTAGGCAAGAGGCCAGGGGCAGGGTTGCCAGATGGCTCCGACCTCAGGTAGCCAAATTGGCCTCTGTAGTAGCCCAAACGTAGCCAAAAGCGAAATTTTTGCGTAGCCCAAAAGTAGCCAAAAATATTTGTTTTTTGACGACATTTCTTAAGCATATTGAATTAATTTTCGGCAAGAATATTTACATATTAGATTTATTTCACGCAGATGATGTCTGAGGGGGTGCGCACGGCGTGTTCTTTCCGTTGTTACGTTTCCCATCCGTAATGCGCGCTAACCAGTGCGGCTAACAGGTGCGGCTAACCAGGTCCTAAAGACGGAGCCACAGTTCCACTTTGCAGGCGCGGCAGTAGGCCATATCAACTGAGGCGGGTGACGCCCGCCAGTCTGCATGCGGAAAAGAAAGGCGGCGCTAAAAAACGCAATTGCAGCTCTAGTTTAGGGGAATTTCACCTTTTAAATGTTCGCGCGCAGATTAGACACATCGACAGTGGAAATACCTTACTGTATACTTACGCAGCCTCACATTTCAATCTTATGCTTTAAGAGAAAGGTTCTCACTGAGAGCGTCGCCTCAAAGCATCGAGCATGCGCCTTCTTGAAGCTACATTCTACGATATGCATGAGCTCAGAATAAATCAAGGATATATGCCATTAGATGGTAATCTATGCCGATTTTACCTTCAGTCTAACAGCATGTTCACAATAATGAGAAAAACAATTACCCTTGAATTCCGGCTCCTTTTTCCATTTCTTTTTGTAGTTCCGGATGTACCTACATCGCCCAGTTGCCCATTCTGAAAGTTCTCGTAGCGACGGATCTAATGCCATGTCATGCAACTAACTTCCGCCGCCTTCGATAGTTACAGTGGGATCCGCGCAGCGCCGAAGGATGGCTCCGCATGAGTGCACGCAGATTACGCAACGGACACGGCGCTCTCGCGTAGCCCTCAATGAATCTCGAGGGCTGCACGTGTGCCTCTTGAGGCTGCAGAAAAAGCGTAGGCTCTTGCGAGTGGCACGCTTGCTGTGTCCACCACGAGAATAGGAAGAAACAGAAAAAGACCTTATTAATGCGCGTAAGCATTACTTGCCTCATGCGTGTCTTGAACAGAATGTGTCCACAGAACCAGAATAAACAATACAAGAAAAGAACATGCCTGCCGGTGGGTTTCCAACCAGCCACCTACCGCAGCCGAAGCGGACGTCCAAACCACTTGGCCACGTCTATGGTTAACGGTAACACGTGAGGATCACGAAACCAGGCAACAGAAGCGAAATAGTAGCATTTAATGCTTACGCATTCGCACCACGTAGGGAGACTTAAGTTCTCTTAATGTTTTCTCTCTATTCTGGTACCATGGTTGTCATGGTCACCCGAGGTGCACCGTCAATGGGAGAACGCTCACATGTGCAGACGGCAACAGTCTATATTCGGTGGCGCGCGCGCGCGGGGGGGGGTGGCGTTAGTTCGCGGATTAAATGGAATCCATAGGCCGTGAAGTGTTTCCGGGGGGCAACTTTCACGTAGTGTCCACTCTTTAGAAATCGAAAGGCCATGATACTTGACCGCCTGAAGTACAAGTTTTCTCGAACACAGCGTTTACAAATTGTCATTTTGTAGCAGACGCGCTCAATTTCTTTAACCTTCTATAGCCTGCATTTTGATTCCAGCATGCCTTTTATTTCTGTCACTGTATAATTGTAACAGAGCACATTATAACTATTTTAACTTTTTTTTCACGCACGAAAAAGATGTAGCCCAAAAGTAGCCACATAGCCAAAACGAAATTTCTGACGCCAACTCGCACAACAAGTAGCCCAATTTGGCTATTAATAATAGCCCAATCTGGCAACCCTGCCAGGGAGTGGCGTCGAGTTGAGGTGGTGCACAGCCGGTTTTCTAGGCTTGTAGGCGTGTTTTGATTTTCTGAGAATCATAGCAGTGGCTGATGCTTTCAACTTAGCATTCCTCGAAGTACACAGGCTATGGCTAGAAAGCGTTTCTGCCGTTGGTTTCTACCTAGGCATTGAATAAAATGATAAGTTTCTGACACTCTGCACTAGCCAGAATGGCGGGTCTAGCTCAGTTGTAAGACTTGTAATGACATGAAAGGTTATGCGGAAAAAAAGACCACACGATTACTAGGCATACTATGGGTGCATCCGCCGCGCGTGCAACTGCTTTTATTATATTTACAGGCGTCAACTTGCGAATAAACTAGTTGTTATTTTGCGCGCGTCCTGTCGTGTCGCCTATCTTAGTGTCGTCTTTTTTTTGCGCATAACCTTTCGTGTCATTACAAGTATCAAGCCAACTAGCCCGACAACATCTCTTGCTCAGTTCTATGAGCTAGTCTCCTTTCGTCTGTAATTAGTGCGGTGTTTCTGCAGAGGGTCTGTTGTAGGGAGGGGGAATGCAGTGTATATAGGTGCCCCCCCCCCCCCCCCTATTTCTTACAGATTCAGGTTTAAGTTACCTTGTGGAATTTTTTTTTGCGGTATTGTTACCTGTTGTTGTATAATGGTGGACGCGGTCGGGCTCCCCGCGTTAGACTGGAATAGCCGTTTCTCTCTATGTTGAATATGCTGATTCCCCAAGGGTATATCATGTGTGAACGGTGTTTTATATCTGTCTGACTGTTCAAAGCTGCGGTGTATCGGGAGACTAGACGCTGCATAGCGTATGTGATGTTGACTGCATACCAGTCGAGAGAGGATCCAGTGAATATTGCGGCCTATTGCTGCAGTGCCGCGTGTCTGCCACAACGTTCTCAGCGCTAACGCATGCTACCCAAATCTCTCTCACCACCGCCGAGAACCTCAAAGCGCTATTGAGGCGTCCACTGACGAACGGAGCCAGCTATGCGCCCTTCCTATCCTGAAAATCATCGGTGTCTAGAACGTTTTCAACGTGGAATAAATCAAAGAACGCCGACGGTCTATACCTCTCCAGAACATTATTACGCAAAAGGGTGGCATGATACGATTTTTTTACGCAGCGGCCGATTATAGGTCGCCGGTTCAAATCCCTACCGCAAGCTAGGCTCTAACATGCGAGTGGACAGCCGACTTAGCCTGAGCGAACAGGCGCGCCAGCCTTGGCAACGATGCCTGCTATGCATGAAACGGCTGAGTATAACTGTGACACTTCTATAGGCCCACATCTGAACCGCATCCTCGTGCGGGGACCCTGGGGCGCGACCCAGCCATGTACTGACTGAACTCGCAAGAGGCTTTCTTTTCTTTTTAATAATGATTGACGCCGACAACATGTATTCGGCGTTAACAGGTGCAAAACTTGCGTAATTAAGGCAGAACGGCTGAACAACACCGCTGTGGATGTGCACCTTACTGCGGAAACCGTTCCTCGATCCCGTGGTATTGAACCAGCGGAGTAGCCCCAACGTGAGCGCGAAAACTGCTCAACTGTGCAGTTTATTTGATTAAAGTATACGAGCGCTTAGGCACAGCACATTGTGTTCAGCAGTATACATTAGTTTTTAAATTTAGCTGCCATGTAGACAAGCTTAATAGCAAACAAAACGAAAATGTGCTATCGCTTTCCAGGTTTCTTATTACTGTGGCGTTATAATTTATTTCTTTTTCCAGAGGCAAGGAAAGGACGCAGGAACTGACTCGCACATTTCGGTGAACACCCGAACCGGGCCTTAAAAGGAGGTAGTGAAAGAAGAAAGGGGTGCCGTAGTGGAGGTCTCCGGTGTAATTTCGACCACCTGGGGATCTTTAACATGCACTGACATCACACAGCACACGGGCACCTCTTGCGTTTTGCCTCCATCGATACGCGGCCGCCGCGGTCGGGTTCGAACCCGGGTACTCCGGCTCGGTAGACGAGCACCTTACCACTGAGCCACCGCGGCGGGTCCATCTCAGTTGTATGACTTGTAATGCCATGAAAGGTTATGCGCAAAAAAAGACGGCACGATTACCAGGCATACTGTGGGTGCATCCGCCGCACGTGCACCTGCTTGTGTTATATTTAGAGGTGTCAACTTCTCAATAAACTAGTTGTTAGTTTGCGCTCGTCCTGTCATGTCGCCTATCTTAGTCTCGTCTTTTTTGCGCATAAACTTTCGCGTCATTACAAGTATCAAGTCAACTAGCCCGACTACATCTCTTGCTCAGTTGTATGAGTGTCCTTTCGCCTCTAATTAGTGTCGTGTTTCTGCAGAGGGTCTGCTGTAGGAAGGGGGGAATGCAGTCTAAATAGGTCCCCCCCCCCTCCCTATTTCTTAAACATTCAGGTTTAAGTTACCTTGTGGAATTTTGAAGCGAAAAGCTTCACTAGGCTAGAACACCGAGGCTAGCGTGGGCCCTGTCGTCAGAAAAAGCCACAGGTGCGCATGCGCCAACTGCGTGACGCCACGGTGGACACCCGAACCGCGCCGTAAGGGAGGGAAATAAGAAGAAAATTGGTTTTAAGGAAAGGAAACGATGCCTGTCTCTCAAGAGAGACAGAGACAGAGAACCTCAAGACCTGGGAGGACTGGGAGACCCTGCTGCGCTCGGAGGACCCGGCCGTGCAGACCATCGCCACCGGCCGGGCTGCCAGTGTTATGGACCTTAGGAAAATAAACACTTGAGTGCAGGGGGGTCGTGCGGGGACCCTGGGGCCTGCCCCGAATTCCTGTGTAAATAAAGTTTTTTTCTCTCTCTCTCTCTCTCTCTCTTGCGTTTATGCAGCAACGTTGCGGGCGGCCTTCAGGCTGCCGTTGTGGCGTCCAGGGCGTGCCTAGTCGCGACGTTTTCTTTTAGGCCTTCAAATAAGCAAAAATTCAGTGGGAACTTTGATTGTCTAAAGTGCGTAGCGGCGAAAGCGTTTCACGCACCATTTTGCCTATGTGACACTGGGGACGTCACCACTGGATGACGTCACACATAATTAATTACTAATTAATGGCTAATTGCTGATTAGTGACTATGTAATCATTAACTGCTAATTAATGACGCTTAAGCTTCGCATTTAGAAGTGGAACGCGACAGCGTGTTATAGCGCTGCCGGGAGTCCATGGAACGCCACCACACGTTAGGCGCGATGCCTTGCCCTTTGAACGCAACGCTTTTTGAGGAAGGGAAATGATGCGGTAATTCTCTGTCATCTCGGTGGACACCTGAACCGCACCGTAAAGGAAAGGAGGAAGTGGTAGTGAAAGAAGAAAGAGGTGCCGTAATGAAGAAAATGAAAATTGTATTTGAGGAAAGGAAATGACGCCGTAACTCTCACATATCCCGGTGGGCACCCGTCCTCCGTGTGAGGAAGGGAGGAAGTTGGAGTGAAAGAACAGAGAGAAAGAGGTCCGTAATGAAGAAAATGAAAATTGTATTTGAGGAAAGGAAATGACGCCGTAACTCTCACATATCCCGGTGGGCACCCGTCCTCCGTGTGAGGAAGGGAGGAAGTTGGAGTGAAAGAACAGAGAGAAAGAGGTCCGTAATGAAGAAAATGAAAATTGTATTTGAGGAAAGGAAACTGCGCAGTAACAGTCTCACATATCTCGGTGGACACCCGTCAAAAGCGTGACACCTATGCTGACAAGCCTATATCGCCTATATCGAAAAGCGGCCGATTCCATCGGGTTCGAAACCGGGCACACTGGTTAAGTGGCGGGGTCCGAGCCCGACCGCGGTGGCCGCGTTTCGATTCAACGCTATATATACTAACGCGAGGCAAATGTTGCCTGCAGTCTATGTTCTGCTTGCGCGTGAGAATTGATGCAGAGAGAGAAAACTTTATTTACAAATGAATTCGGGGCACTCCCCAGGGTCCCCGCACGACCCCACTGCACTCAAGTGTTTATGTTCCTGAGGTCCATAACACTGGCAGCACGGCCGGTGGTGATGGTCTGCACGGCCAGGTCCTCCGAGCGCAGCAGGGTCTCCCAGTCCTCCCAGCTCTTGAGGTTCTCTAGGTCCCGCGGGGGAGGGTCCGCCGGCTAGAGGGAAAGGATGTGGAGGGAAGAAGCGAAGGGTTCTGGGCATAGGGCACATGCGGGAGTGGGAAAGGATGGATGATAGTGGGCTAGGGTAAGGGGTGAGGGGAGAGAATGTGTCTGTAGTCTGCGCCAGAGTGTTGCGTGTTTGTTATCTAGGGAGGGGTGGGGCGGGGGGCAGAGCTGGCGTGAGGCGTGATGCAACACCTGCCGTGATCTCACGTAATGAATCGATATGGGGTGAAGGGAACCAAGCAAACGCCGCAGTTATAAGACACTTCAGAAGCCAGAGCACATTTTTAAAGCGACAGCTTTACTGGCCTAGTCAAGCCACGGTCATCGGCGCCGCAATTTCACCTTCCAGTGGAGGAGCGGTCAAGTTGTCAGCCAAGTGACACATGTTCTCTAATTCTCTTCCTTCCCTTACGGAGCGGTTCAAGTGTTCACGTTCCTTTATTTCCTTACGGCGCGGTTCCGGCGGCCGCGTTTCGATGGAGAAAAATTAATTTTCGAGGAAAGGAAACGGCGCAGTAATTGTCTCTCATCTCGGCGGGCACCCGAAACGCGCCGAAGGGAAGGGAGGAATGTTGGACTGAAAGATGAAAGTGAAAGAGGTTCCGTAGTGGAGGTAAATAGTAAATTGTTTTTTGAGGTAAGGAAATAGCGCAGTATAGATCTGTCTCACATTTTTAGGTGCACAGCTGAACCACGACGTAAGGGAAAGGAAGAAAGAGGGAATGAAGGAAGAAAGTGAGAAAGAGTTGCCGTAATGGAGGTCCTCCGAATAATTTCGACCACCTGGGGATATTTAACGTGCACTGACATCGCACAGCAGACGGGCACCTTTTGCGTTCCATCTCCATCGAAACGCGGGCGCCACTATCGGGTTCGATCCCGGGTACTCCGGCTCGGTAGACGAGCGCCTTAAACACTGAGCCACTACGGCGGGTCCGTAGTGGAGGGCTTTGTAATAATTTCGACCAACTGGTAAATTATAGGCTTCGTTTCCGAGCATTTCCACCGAGCCGGAGTTCCCGGGTTCGAATCCGGCCGCGGCGGCTGCGTTTCCGCGGAGGAGAAACGCAAAAAGGCACCCATGTGCTGTGCGATGTGCACTTAAATATGGCCAGGTGGTCGAAATTATAGCGGGGACTTCCACTACGGCACCTCTTTCTTCTTTCACTCCTGCCTCTGTCCTTTCCCTTACGGCGCAGTTCGTGAGTTCACCAAGATATGTGTGACAGTAACAGCGTCACTTCCTTACGACGGAAAAAAAAAAAAATTCAAACGCGTCAGTTATAAAAAACCTGGAAATGGATAGCACATTTTTATATTTTTTGCTTTTCAGCTCGTATACATGACAGGTAAATTTAAAAACTAAGGTGCACTGTTGAACAACAATGTAATGTGCCCAAGCGCTCGTATACTTAATTTAAGTAAACCGTACAGTTGAGCAGTTACATTCAGACGGGAGCTACTCTGCTTGTTCAATACCACGGGATGGAGGAACGGTTTCCGCAGTCAGGTGCATTTCAATAGCGGTATAGATTATGCCACTTCGTTGCATCCTTTACGATGCAAGTTTTATACCTGCTAACGCCGAATACATACCGGCGTCAATAATTATTACAAAGACAAGAAAGCCTCTTACGAGCTCAATCTGCATATGGCTGGGTCGGAAGCTGCAGTGGTTGTCAGTGGGCAGCGTTTCCAACAGTGGCGTCCGCAGGCAATGCTGCTAAATTTAAGCTTGCGCTAAGTGCGGGCACGCGAACTTACCCATACAACCAAGGTTGAACAGAAGCGTATTGCGTTGTGACAGACCTTCCTGGACTTCATTTCACCTCTTGCCACATTTTAGAGTGCAGCTCTTTGGCGCCCGTTTCTGCGTTCCATGGCGTCGTCGTCGCCGATATAACCGGCAGTGGACACCTTAGTCGCGCTTTAAGGTCCGAAAACAATGGAGCGGGAGCTTGAAAAGCAAAGGAAAGGCGCATAACTGCCCTCTTGGAACAGCGGGCACCTCAATCGTGCTTTAAGCTACGTGATGGTAGTGATAGATGTGCGCTGCATGCGTCGGAATTGACATAGTTCTGCCATTTTACGGCAAGGAAGTGCGCATAACTGGCTCCCTGGGTCAGCGGACGCCTGAATCGCGCTTATAGGTACGTCGGGTGACGAGAGAGAGACGTGGGCTTCATGAGAGAGAGAGAGAGAGAGAGAGAGAGAAAACTTTATTGTACAAGGAATTCGGGGCACGCCCCAGGGTCCCCGCACGACCCCACTGCACTCAAGTGTTTGTGTTCCTAAGGTCCATAACACTGGCAGCCCGGCCGGTGGGGTCTGCACGGCCGGGTCCTCCGAGCGCTGCAGGGTCTCCCAGTCCTGCCAGGTCTTGAGGTTCTCTAGGTCCCGCGGGGGAGGGTCCGCCGGGCAGAGGGAAAGGATGTGGAGGGAAGAGCGGAAGGGTTCTGGGCATAGGGCGCATGCCGGAGTGGGGAAGGAGGGATGATAGCGGGCTAGGGTAAGGGGTGAGGGAAGAGAGTGTGTCTGTAGTCTGCGCCAGAGCGTTGCTTGTTTGTTATCTATACGCATGCGTTAGCGCTGTCAACGGTGAGCGAACTCTCGCGATCAACCGTTAACTGCCCCCTGCCAGGGTGGCATGCAGGGTGGCGGGGGGGGGGGGGGGGGGACTTCATTCTACATATAAAGACAAACAGGCATTTCTTGCTACTTATACGGGAGAACACCACGTTTCGCTCGCTCGTAACGCCTCGCACGGCTGTGACATCCTCGCGAAATACTTGCTTAGACCTCGTCTTTGACAACCAGGAATTGGTGCAGCAAGGGAAAGGAAGAAAGAGGGAATGAAGGGAGAAAGTGAGAAAGAGTTGCCGTAATGGAGGTCCTCCGAATAATTTCGACCACCTGGGGATATTTCATTGATAACGCTGCAACCGATAACGCTGCAACCGGGCGCCTTTGCGTTTTGCCTGCATCCAAACGCGACCGCCGCGACCGGTGTACGAACCCGAAAACTCCGGCTCAGTAGCTTAGCGCCCTCACCACTGAGCAACCATAGCGGGTCCCAGCCAGAACACCTACGCCGTTGTGTGAAAAAAAAAAAAAACATTTTCAGTGAAATGAAGGCACAGTAAGCCTTACGGTTCTCTGTGGACATCTGAACCGCGTCGTCCATGGTGGGCAAAACCATGCCTCAAAACGTCTAGAAGGCAGAGCATGCGCCCATAATCTAACAAGAGCCTGCCTCAACGCGTGAAATTTCGTTCATTGCGAGACGGACAATCGCTTTCGCACTTATGCTGCAAACGCCAACGACGCAATGCCCGTGAACGATTTCATTACAGAAGCATTGCATCTGTGGCAGGGCTGCATGCATGTTTCTAGCTGGGACAGGCCTACACGGTTGCAGCGTTATCAATGAAATCATGTGCGTGTTTAGAAAGAATTTATCCTTTCACAAAACGGGAAGTTTATTTGAACAAACAGACAAATGTACGCAACACTCTTCATACATCACGTCGCCTTGGGGAATGAACATATTTAACATAGAGAGAAACAACCATTATGCAACAAGTAACAATACCGTAAAAACATGCTACAAGGTAACTTAAACCATAATCTGCAAGAAAGAGGGGGGGGGGGGGCGTATTTACAGTGCATTCCCTCTCCATACAACAGACCCTCGACAGAAACACCACACTGATTGCAGAACAAAGGACACTAGCTAACACAACAGAGCTGGCATCGCCAGCTGGCCCTCACTCACGAAGAAGGACCTGACAGGAGAGCGCCGCAGGAACCGCGGCTCCTAATCGGTTTCCAGACGCCTGGACAGATAAGTCCAAGGGAGGAGGCGGAGATTCTGCAGCGCTGGATACTATTAGGATCGGGTGAGCGTGGTCAGGCCGGAGAAGGGACGAGGAAGGCGGGAGACTGGGTTACGAAGAGAAGACAAGGAAGAGGAAGAAGTTTATGCACGAATATTTACATTATTTACAACAAAGGGTAACTGAGAGGGACTCTCAGTGAAAGAGAACGTCTTCAGGAGTCAACAGGAGTGCTCTGCTGTCCCCAAAACAACACCTCGTTAAATAACACACGGATTCCCCAGATCCCTGTCTGGGGAATATAGTTCGAAGGATGACGTCCAATAGCATGAGCAGACGTGGACTCCGGAGGTACCACCCACGGCTGGGCGGTGCTGGCTGTCCCACTCCTTCGCAGCTCGGTTGATGGGAGAGGGTAGAGGCTCCGTAATTAAACACTGCTGTCTTTCACTCAGCACACCACCACTCTGTTCGTTGACCCGAGGGTCGACTCGGCCATGGAATGCCGCCATCGTCGCCGCATCTTCGGCCTTCGGCGGTCTTTGACTTTCGCCGCTGCCACCGTGGTCCCACGGTCCTGGAAGGTCGCTGCCTTAATCCACTTAGGCAGGAGGGGAGCGCGAGCTGCCTTAATCCACACAGGCAGAGGGGGGGGGGGGGGGGGGGGGCATCCCAAACCCAACAATACATTGCGCGCGCCGGCTGCCTGCGGGCTTCAGCGAAGCAGCGGCGGCACCACAGCACTAAGTTCACAGACGCAACAACTAGGCGCGCTGACGCCGAATCCCGGGAGCAGCGCGGACAGAAAACATGCGCCAAACGGGGCGCCACATGACACGGGCGACCGGGCAGCCAAAGAAAACGTGGTGCGCCGTCTTGGTCGCACAGCAATTGGGGCACCCTTCGATGGGCACAATGCCCCATGCCGCTAGGCGCTCCCGCGTCGGAAGGACGGCCCGGCGTCGCTTCCACTCCAAGTCGCGGACTTCGGAGGGGAGCGAGCTCGTGGCCGACGCTCTCCAATTTCGCACCGCGGTGCGCCTGTGGTCGTCGGGGCTAAGCTACGCGCACGCGATCAACTGGTCTACGTGCAAGCCTGACGTTAAGAAAACTGACGCGATTTCTATCGCTATTGAAATGCACGTTACTGCTGACACCGTTGCGTCATCGCGGGCTATTGAACAAGCTGAGTAGCTCCGTTCTGCCGGCCCAATTGTTTTGTTAGGTTTGGTTTCTGAGGAAAGGAAATGGCGCAGTAACTGTCACATCTTGCTGGACACCTGAATCGCATCGTAAAGGAAGGCATAAAAATGTGGCAAGAGGTAAAACCAAGTCCCGAGAAGTCTCTCACAACGAAATAGGCTTGTGTTTACCATGGTTGTATGCAAGAGCGCGCGTGTACGCACTTAGCGCTAGCTTTTACAGCGTTGCCTGCAGACACCACTGTTGTAAACACTGCCCACACACCACTTAGCCATTGCAGCCGTCTCTTCCGACCCAGCCATGTACAGACTGAGCTCGTAAGAGGCTTCCATTTCTTTTTATTAACTATTGACGCCGATAACATGTATACGGCGTTTACCGGTACAAAACCACACGACTTGGGCTGGACAGCACCGCTATTGAAATGCACCTGACTGCGGAAACCTTTCCTCCATCCCGTGGTATTGGACAAGCAGAGTAGCCCCACTCTGAGTGCAAAAACTGCTCAACTGTGCAATTTATTTGAATAAAGTATACGAGCGCAGAGACACAATAAATTGCTGTTCAACATTTTACCTTAGTTTTTAAATTCAGCTGTCATGTAGACGAGCTGAAAGACAAAAAAATTAAAATGTGCTATCGGTTTCCAGGTTTCTTAGAACTGCGGCGTTTCAATTTTTCTTTTCTGAGGTAAAGAAAAGGCGCAGTAACTCTCTCGCATAACTTGGTGAACACCCGGAGCACGCCGTAAGGGAAAGGACAGAGGAAGGAGTGAAAGAAGGAAGAGGTGCCTTAGGAGGCCACCGGAATAATTTCGACCACCTGGAGATGTTTAACGTGCACTGACATCGCACAGCACACGGGTGCCGTCTGCGTTCCGCATCCATCGAAACGCGGCCGCCGCCGACGGGTTCGGACCCCGGTTTGACGGTCCTAAATTGGTAAATTTTGGTTTTTGAGGAAAGGACATGGCGCAGTATCTGTCACATATCTCGGCGGACACCCGAACAGCGCCGTAAGGGAAAGGACAGAGGAAGGAGTGAAAGAAGGAAGAGGTGCCTTAGGAGGCCACCGGAATAATTTCGACCACCTGGAGATGTTTAACGTGCACTGACATCGCACAGCACACGGGTGCCGTCTGCGTTCCGCATCCATCGAAACGCGGCCGCCGCCGACGGGTTCGGACCCCGGTTTGACGGTCCTAAATTGGTAAATTTTGGTTTTTGAGGAAAGGACATGGCGCAGTATCTGTCACATATCTCGGCGGACACCCGAACAGCGCCGTAAGGGAAAGGACAGAGGAAGGAGTGAAAGAAGGAAGAGGTGCCTTAGGAGGCCACCGGAATAATTTCGACCACCTGGAGATGTTTAACGTGCACTGACATCGCACAGCACACGGGTGCCGTCTGCGTTCCGCATCCATCGAAACGCGGCCGCCGCCGACGGGTTCGGACCCCGGTTTGACGGTCCTAAATTGGTAAATTTTGGTTTTTGAGGAAAGGACATGGCGCAGTATCTGTCACATATCTCGGCGGACACCCGAACAGCGCCGTAAGGGAAAGGACAGAGGAAGGAGTGAAAGAAGGAAGAGGTGCCTTAGGAGGCCACCGGAATAATTTCGACCACCTGGAGATGTTTAACGTGCACTGACATCGCACAGCACACGGGTGCCGTCTGCGTTCCGCATCCATCGAAACGCGGCCGCCGCCGACGGGTTCGGACCCCGGTTTGACGGTCCTAAATTGGTAAATTTTGGTTTTTGAGGAAAGGACATGGCGCAGTATCTGTAACATATCTCGGCGGACACCCGAACAGAGCCGTAAGGGAAAGGACAGAGGAAGGAGTGAAAGAAGGAAGAGGTGCCTTAGGAGGCCACCGGAATAATTTCGACCACCTGGAGATGTTTAACGTGCACTGACATCGCACAGCACACGGGTGCCGTCTGCGTTCCGCATCCATCGAAACGCGGCCGCCGCCGACGGGTTCGGACCCCGGTTTGACGGTCCTAAATTGGTAAATTTTGGTTTTTGAGGAAAGGACATGGCGCAGTATCTGTCACATATCTCGGCGGACACCCGAACAGAGCCGTAAGGGAAAGGACAGAGGAAGGAGTGAAAGAAGGAAGAGGTGCCTTAGGAGGCCACCGGAATAATTTCGACCACCTGGAGATGTTTAACGTGCACTGACATCGCACAGCACACGGGTGCCGTCTGCGTTCCGCATCCATCGAAACGCGGCCGCCGCCGACGGGTTCGGACCCCGGTTTGACGGTCCTAAATTGGTAAATTTTGGTTTTTGAGGAAAGGACATGGCGCAGTATCTGTCACATATCTCGGCGGACACCCGAACAGAGCCGTAAGGGAAAGGACAGAGGAAGGAGTGAAAGAAGGAAGAGGTGCCTTAGGAGGCCACCGGAATAATTTCGACCACCTGGAGATGTTTAACGTGCACTGACATCGCACAGCACACGGGTGCCGTCTGCGTTCCGCATCCATCGAAACGCGGCCGCCGCCGACGGGTTCGGACCCCGGTTTGACGGTCCTAAATTGGTAAATTTTGGTTTTTGAGGAAAGGACATGGCGCAGTATCTGTCACATATCTCGGCGGACACCCGAACAGAGCCGTAAGGGAAAGGACAGAGGAAGGAGTGAAAGAAGGAAGAGGTGCCTTAGGAGGCCACCGGAATAATTTCGACCACCTGGAGATGTTTAACGTGCACTGACATCGCACAGCACACGGGTGCCGTCTGCGTTCCGCATCCATCGAAACGCGGCCGCCGCCGACGGGTTCGGACCCCGGTTTGACGGTCCTAAATTGGTAAATTTTGGTTTTTGAGGAAAGGACATGGCGCAGTATCTGTCACATATCTCGGCGGACACCCGAACAGCGCCGTAAGGGAAAGGACAGAGGAAGGAGTGAAAGAAGGAAGAGGTGCCTTAGGAGGCCACCGGAATAATTTCGACCACCTGGAGATGTTTAACGTGCACTGACATCGCACAGCACACGGGTGCCGTCTGCGTTCCGCATCCATCGAAACGCGGCCGCCGCCGACGGGTTCGGACCCCGGTTTGACGGTCCTAAATTGGTAAATTTTGGTTTTTGAGGAAAGGACATGGCGCAGTATCTGTCACATATCTCGGCGGACACCCGAACAGCGCCGTAAGGGAAAGGACAGAGGAAGGAGTGAAAGAAGGAAGAGGTGCCTTAGGAGGCCACCGGAATAATTTCGACCACCTGGAGATGTTTAACGTGCACTGACATCGCACAGCACACGGGTGCCGTCTGCGTTCCGCATCCATCGAAACGCGGCCGCCGCCGACGGGTTCGGACCCCGGTTTGACGGTCCTAAATTGGTAAATTTTGGTTTTTGAGGAAAGGACATGGCGCAGTATCTGTAACATATCTCGGCGGACACCCGAACAGAGCCGTAAGGGAAAGGACAGAGGAAGGAGTGAAAGAAGGAAGAGGTGCCTTAGGAGGCCACCGGAATAATTTCGACCACCTGGAGATGTTTAACGTGCACTGACATCGCACAGCACACGGGTGCCGTCTGCGTTCCGCATCCATCGAAACGCGGCCGCCGCCGACGGGTTCGGACCCCGGTTTGACGGTCCTAAATTGGTAAATTTTGGTTTTTGAGGAAAGGACATGGCGCAGTATCTGTCACATATCTCGGCGGACACCCGAACAGAGCCGTAAGGGAAAGGACAGAGGAAGGAGTGAAAGAAGGAAGAGGTGCCTTAGGAGGCCACCGGAATAATTTCGACCACCTGGAGATGTTTAACGTGCACTGACATCGCACAGCACACGGGTGCCGTCTGCGTTCCGCATCCATCGAAACGCGGCCGCCGCCGACGGGTTCGGACCCCGGTTTGACGGTCCTAAATTGGTAAATTTTGGTTTTTGAGGAAAGGACATGGCGCAGTATCTGTAACATATCTCGGCGGACACCCGAACAGAGCCGTAAGGGAAAGGACAGAGGAAGGAGTGAAAGAAGGAAGAGGTGCCTTAGGAGGCCACCGGAATAATTTCGACCACCTGGAGATGTTTAACGTGCACTGACATCGCACAGCACACGGGTGCCGTCTGCGTTCCGCATCCATCGAAACGCGGCCGCCGCCGACGGGTTCGGACCCCGGTTTGACGGTCCTAAATTGGTAAATTTTGGTTTTTGAGGAAAGGACATGGCGCAGTATCTGTCACATATCTCGGCGGACACCCGAACAGCGCCGTAAGGGAAAGGACAGAGGAAGGAGTGAAAGAAGGAAGAGGTGCCTTAGGAGGCCACCGGAATAATTTCGACCACCTGGAGATGTTTAACGTGCACTGACATCGCACAGCACACGGGTGCCGTCTGCGTTCCGCATCCATCGAAACGCGGCCGCCGCCGACGGGTTCGGACCCCGGTTTGACGGTCCTAAATTGGTAAATTTTGGTTTTTGAGGAAAGGACATGGCGCAGTATCTGTCACATATCTCGGCGGACACCCGAACAGCGCCGTAAGGGAAGGGAGAAATGTGGGGACGAAAGAAGAAAGAGAGAAATAGGTGCCGTAGTGGAGGTCTCCGGAATAATTTCTACCACCGTGCACTTTAACGTGCACTGACATGGCACAGCACATGGGCGCCTTTTGTGTTCTGCCTCCACCGAAACACTGCCGCCGCGGTAGGGTTCGAACCCAGGTACTCCGGCTCAGTAGGCGAGCGCCTAACCACCGAGCCACCGCGGTGGGTCGTAAGAGACTTTCTTTTCTTATTAGTAGTGATTGACGCCGACAGGTACAAAACTTGCACTGCTGCCAAGTATATACGGCTATTGAAATGCAGCTGGCTGAGGAAACTGTTCCTCCATCCCGTGGTATTGAACAAGCAGAGTAGCTCCAGTCTGAGCGCAAAAACTGCTGAACTGTATAATTTATTTCAAATATTTATACGAGCGCTTAGGCACAATAAATTACTGTTCAACATTATACCTCAGTTTTTAAATTTAGCTGTCATGTAGACGAGCTGGAAAGCAAACAAAATAAAACTGTTCTTTGGGTTTCCAGGTTTCCTATAACTGCGGCGTTTGAATTTTTTACTGCCAAAGCGATACTACTCGCACTTTCAAGCCTTCGAGTGACCCGGCCGCAGTTAGGTTTGTCCTTTAGCGGAGTTAATATGGATGACCAACTCGCTCCTTCAGATAGCCCGGCTGCAGTTACGCCGCGCCGCGACCTGCGGCGCTACTGCCGCTGTGACGTCATACCAGCTGTAGATAATGGGCGACCAACTCGCTCCTTCAGAGAGCCCGGCTGCAGTTACGGTGTGTGTTTGCCGCGCTGCGCACCTGTGGCGCTACTGCCACTGTGTCGTCATATCAGCTGTAGATTATGTTTTCTTTCTCTCAGTCACAACAGCATCAAAAGCAAAACGTAAAAAAAATTACTGAAGACGCTTTGAGTCGCTGCGCCGCGGCGGCCGGTAGCCACGCGTGACCTGTAGACACGGCGCACTGCGTTCCTTCAGTTGGAGGCGCTGCGCTTTTGCTTTCGCAGCTAACCAGGCTTAACGAAAGCTAAGCCCCCGCCAAATTTTCTGTGGCAAAGAAAGGACGGAGTAACATTCTCGCATATCTTAGTGAACCCCCGAACCGCGCCACAAGGGAAAAGACAAAGGTGGGAGTGAAAGAAAGAGACAAAGAGGTGCCGTAATGGAGGTCCCGGGTATAATTTCGACCACCTGGGGTTCTTTAAGTGCACTGACATCGCAAGTGAGAAGGTCGCCTTTTGCGTTTCGGCTCCATCGAAACGTGGCCGCCGCATTGGGTTCGAACTTATAGGTACTCCGGTTCAGTAGTCGAGCGCATTAACCACTGATCCACTCTGAAAAAAAACTAGCCCTCACTTTGAGGGTAAAATTGCTAAACTGGTTTTGAGGAAAGGAAATGGCGCAGTATCTGTCTACGTATCTCGGTGCACACCTCAACCACGCCGTAAGGGAAGGGAGGAAGGTGGAAGCGATAGAACACAGAGAGAAAGAGGTGCCTTATGAGGTCACCGGAATAATTTCGTCCACAGTGGGAGCACTTGCTGGCCGGCGAGGACGAGGAAGCGCAACGATTTCTTGTGCGCCGAGGCACGATGGCAGGAGTCAAGTTCGGCATCCTGGACCAAGGATCGACCACGGCGCCCAGTTACCCATAAAGGTCAAGAATACTTGAAATTTATTAAGAATAAAGTTTTTTCCATCCATCCATCGTCCACCTGGGTACGTTTAACGTGCACTGACATCGCACAGCACACGGGTGCCTTCTGCATTGCAGTGTCATTCGGAGAAGACGCAGTTTTCAGCGCGAATCAGTGGGAGTGGGTAGAGCACAGTCGTGGGACAAACAAATAAACAAAGTGCTCAGCCCTCTGATTAGCTGCCGTTTGGAAACGGCAGCTCTTGCAAATACAGACCAAACATGTCGCTGCACTTATCAGGCGGGTGGCAGCACGCAATCATGGGCTGTCTGAACGCGACACCCTCAATATGACAAACTCACTGATCATTAGCCGCATTACATACCACCTCCCATACCCGACCCTCCCTCAGCGGTAAACACAACAGGCAGACATCCTAATACGCACGGCTGTCAGCTCCGCCCTACGTCTTCCACGGACGGTTAGCACGAAACGTCTCCTGGCCACTGGTACCCACAATACAGTGATCGAATTAATAGAGGCTCAACGCATGCACCAATCAATTAGTGCGCCTAGTCGCACGGAAACAGGACAACGCCTACTGCGACAGCTACGTCTCAATCCACCCATTCACACTCCAACAAGTCGTACACCTTACATGATTTCTCTGCGCTCGCAGGATCACATATATAAGAAACCTCTGCCGCGCAATATGAGCACTAGTCTCCATCAGGGTAGGCGGCAGGTACGGGCGAGCTGTTTCACCAAAACATACAACAACCGCTCCGATATCCTTTATGGTGACGCGGCAGAAACTTCTAAAGTAGGATATGTCACGGCATTCGAAGCCTATGAAGACGGCACAGTGGGGGCCGCCGCCACTATCCGAACTTATTCCCCTGCAGAGGTGGAAGGAGCCGCCATCGCACTTGCTCTGGCCTACTCCACCATTCACAAAAACGTAACCGAAATTTGCACAGATTCCCAGGCCGCGTACCGCCACTACCTAAAGGGCGTGGCGACGCCGGCAACATACCACATTCATGCCACGGCCACCTTTCACGACCGAACGGTTATTCCGTCGTGGGTCCCTGAGCACCCCTCGATTCCGGTAAGGAGCGCATTCATCTGCTTGCCCGAGAACTCTCCTCCCGGACACCGGATGATCAGGCACCCAACCCTGTGCAAGAGTCCCCATCGGTCCCTTGCACATATCATAAAATCACCACATTCTACAAACTCAGCCGCATGACAATGCCACCACCCCACAGTACCTTGTCGCCCTTGTCCAGCGCAACATGGCTACAATTACAGACAGGCTGCTTTATTTCACCCTACCGTCTCTCATGCTTTCACCCCACCTTTCCTCCTGATTTTAACGCCTGTGCCGTGCCAAAATCTGCACTTTTTCACTATACCTTTGGGAATGTCCTTCCCTGAAGGCAGTACTCCCTAATCGCACTCATTCTTCCTGGGAGGTTGCTTTACGGACCACTCAGCCCGCCGGCCAAAAATGGCTGATGGATCGGGCTTTACGTGAAGCACAAGCCCGTGGACTCCTGGACAAGAAGGAGACCACCCTGGAAGATATTTTTTTTGTGTGTAATAAAGTTGTTTCCATCCATCCATCCTATGCGCACTTCCTTTCCTTAAAACAATCGGCGTGAAAAACGTTGTCAACGCTGTTGAGGACGAGGTTCGGGGTCGCGGCTCGACGGATCCACGGTCAGCACGACGCCCGTTTCCACCTCCAGGCCAAGGACAGGAATGCCGCTGAGCGACGGAGTTACAAGGTGGCGGAAGAAGACTTGAATTTATTTACATATTTACAACAGAAAATGCGACTGTGACTACATATTGACAAGAGTCCGGAACAGGAAGAAGTGTGTCAGCGACTGCTTTCGTCGCCGCGTTTTATGCGATCCGTCTTCCCTAGCTTCCCCAGGATGATGACGTCAACTCCAGGCTAGGAGAGGCCAGAAACTCACTCGCGCGCACACACTTCCACTCCCGCACCTGTGGACACGTCACGCGTTGAGCCGGGGAGAAAAGGAGGCCCTCGAGGTAAAGTTGAGGTGAAGTTCTCGGACGCGACGAATGTTCCCCCGGGCTGTTGACACCTGTCCGTCAGAAGACATCCGTCACGAAGGATCGGAATGCGAGACCGTCAAAAGGGCGGAAGTGGGCCTTTGTCCTTTGGGGACGTTCTTGAAGATTGCGGAAGTCCCCCGCCAGCCCGCCGCGGTGCTCGGTACGCAGAACAATCATCGAGACGACGGCCCTTGACATTCGCAACGGTTACTGCGAAAAGGGAGAGGTAACGTCCACGTGCTGATGTCCCCACGCACGTGGGCCGACTCCGGAGAATTGGGCGCTTTTGTGTCCATTGGGCCTGCACGGAGACGTAGCAAAGGAGGCTGCCCTAGCCTCGTGCCGAATCCGGAACGACTTGAGGCAAGCGTCGTTGAGTGACAGGGGTTTCTCGAAACCATCCAGGCGACACGTGCGTGTTGGTTGCTTCCTGCTGATGCCATCCTTAACAGCTCCTCCGCGGCCAGGAGAATCTCGACCGGCTAGTGGTCACAATCACTTGCCGAGGAGAGATGGGCTTGGTTTGTAGTGCGGGATGCCTTTACGCCTTTCAAGAATCTGCGAACCCACAGCAAAGTCCTACGCCTCGCACAATGGAGGCATTAGTCAAACCACCCACACAACATAGCGCCACTCCCCAGGCAGTACAAGAAATTCGCCCGAGAGCCGCCAGGCTGCTATGCAATACAATTCGTTGTCGGCATAAAATTGAACTGAAAATTTTGCAGTTGACAGCAATAGTCGTGGTCATAAAGCGAGACTACATGCAACCTCATGACCGCCAAAGTCAGACTGCCACGTAGCACGAATTAGACGTGGTCTCTCAGAGGATTATCTCACAGCTAAAACTTCGATGAAAACCGTGAAGCTGAGATCACCCAATACCCTCTGTCAACGAAAAGGCTTCGTCTTAGTTCAAAATTTTGCCCTCCTTATCCTTACACGATCTTTGCGAGGAAACACTATTGCAAGGCCTGCCATCTCGAAGCCGAGACAATACCTTTAATCAAGCAGATATAATTCTGCATCTTGTTATTCAAGCCACGTGCCCGTACACTATGCTCCGCCGGAGTCTTTCTGTTAGACTGTAAGAACACTATCGGCTAACTAAACAAAACAAACACTGTGCAAAATCACACCTTAAATGCCCTCAACCGACACATTTTATTGTCAATTACCATTAATTGCCAAAATATCACAGTCTGTCCTAACGTGATATTTCCCTGCTCTTTTGGCAAACTGAACCTTAATTTTCCCTGTTTGCCTTTCTTCCTAAAGGAAAACCATAAACAGGACAACTAAAAAGAAAGCTCCTGGTCCTAACAATTTACTCTCTAGGACCTTGCAGAAACTTTTGCTGAGCTGTAGCTTGTCATCGCGTATTCAAACCCTACAACCAACTTTCTCAAAATGCTAACAAAAAATAAAACGATAAGCACATGTTCCCTCTCTCTTTTGTTCAGGGATTCATTTCAGCCGCGCCCTTCGGGGTCGCGTCTGTCTGGCCTTTCTTCCAGCTGCGGCAGCGTGATGAATGACGTCACCCTTGGCCTTAGTCATTCCCTGAACCCTGTCTCGGTCTTTGTGCCTCGTCCAGACGCTGGGGAAACCTCGGTAGCGCGTGTAGTGCCGAACTCTACTGCACAACAATGTACTTCCAGTAAGGAGATTGCATGTCCCCCTTTCACACTTCGAGCCAGCTGCACTGTCACCCTTCTGACTCGTCTGCCGACACGGCAGACACAAACGAGTTCCTCGCACCTTTCTCTGTAGCCTGGCTCTACAAACCTGCCGTGCTGGCTTACGACGCCGTCTTTTTCTTCTGGCGATCATTCCCTGCACTTTCAAGGAATCGCGTGGTCGGATGTTTCTGCAGTCTGAGCGGGTTACTTTTATTCTCCTTTTTCGAGAAACTGGTGCTCTGTTGCCAGCAGGACGACTCACTATCATGCTGACTGCCCTTGTCATTGGACAACACGACTCTGCTGTTTTTGCACGTCGCGGCTCTTTCGTTGGCTTACCGCCACTTTCGCTCATGCAAGAAAACTTCCTGGCATTTTTGGGGAGTTTGCTCTCTGGCCTATCCGCATGCGTCGCACGATCAGAATACGTTTCCTGACACGCCATGCGGTTCTTTCCTTTAGGCTTCGGAACCACCCCATCTTTCTTTACCTCAGTGACCCTGCGCACTGGACAAGAGCCTTTCACCTCTTTTTGTTCTGGCAGTGGTGCGCTCTTTTCTCCTTGCTGCGAGCCTCCCACGTGCACCTCGGGATCAACCACCCACTCTTTAGGCTGCCCATACACACTGAGGACTCCGGGTTGACGAGCAACTATCTCGCTGGCGTCGCAGCTACGCACTACCTCTACGCAATCGACCGGCGGACAATTCACTGCCTCTGGGCTAGGCGAATCACTCCCCTGAGTATTGTCCTCTCTCGTTTGCGCGTCTTCTTCACTGCCTTCGAGCTCGCCTGGCTCATCCCTGTCACACACCTTGCGGTGACACCGCTCTACACTGTTTTGTGCACACTTTTCAAGGCTAGCCTCAATTTTACATTTAGAACCTGTAAATTCGGGCACCTCTACCTTTTTCTTCTCACGCTCGTGCCGCTTCTCCAACTCGGCCACGGTCTGGCGTGCCTTTCCCTTAAGCTGTCGGGTCGGGTGTTCCCCTTTTTCAGCTTTACCTCTTTGCCGGTCACATGCTTGCACTGACCTCCGTTTCATGTCAACGCGGTGACCCGGCTCGGCAACGGTTTCACGTGCCTTTTTCTTACAATCTAGTGTCAGGTTCTCCCCTTTTCCTGCACCTTCTCCCTCTATCCGAGCGTCGCGTCGATCCAGCTCGCCAATGGTCTCTCTGGCCTCTTTGAAACGTTTCTCTGGAGTTGTCGCGTTTGGTTCCCACTCGGGCCGATCACGCGTCTGTTTCGTTTTCGCAGCGTTGAGATATTTACATTCCGCGACAGTCTGATGCTTTACGGGTTTTCTCTGGACAGAAGCAGCCTCGGAACTAAATGGCTCCCTCACTCTACCGTTCAAGTTCATCCTGCTGCTTAAGCACTCTGTCCTAACTCCAAAATGGCGGAATAGAGCGGTCTTTACTGTTCTGTAATTATCCATATCCTCATCTGACATGCTCCATACAACATAAGCAGGCTGAGTTGGCAAAAGGGACACTAGCATGTAGGTCCAAATGTCTTTGTCTAATTTAGACTTCTCACAGATGCTTTCAAATTTGTCAAGAAATTTTGAAATGCTTTCGCCTCTCTTGAAAGCTCGCAGCTGAGACTGCGTCACATCCCAGTTTCCCCTGACAATGCTTTGGTCGACTTTTGCTATTATGCGCTTGTGCTCTGCCTGTTGCGCCTTTTTTCGCAGTTTATGACAACCTTCTTGTGTATGTTCTTGGCACTCTGATTCCTCACTCTCCGCTTTTGTCGGAGTTCTGCATCCTTCATTCTTGACTGCGCCTCGTAGCATCTCAACTTTAAGCTGCAACCTTTTCAACTCTCGTTCATGTTCCTCTATTTCCCGTTTCTCTTGCTCTACCGCTACCCGTTGCTCTTCTATTCTTTTTAGCTCGGGTTTGAGGAGTTCCCACGTAAACCTGATTGTTTCCTCATCGGCAGTTTCTAAAAGCGATTTACAAATATCGGCTTTCTTCATCCCCTCCTGTACTACTGCACCCAACTCCTCGCACAGCGCTAGCAAATCTGCCTCCGGCCATGTCATGAGATCCATGCTTGCTGCTCCTAACCCCGGCTTTGCTGTTCAAACTGTTGTCGTGAGGTTAACACACACACGCCTCATCTAACAACTTCCCTAGATTCCCAGCAGTTCAAAAGTATTAACCCAAACATTTGAAGCCTGGCAAATCTCAAGCAAAGTCCGAGCACTCACCCAAAGAAGCAGCACCACGAAGCATGGTCGATCCAACCGCTGCCAACCAGTTGTTGAGGACGAGGTTCGGGGTCGCGGCTCGACGGATCCACGGTCAGCACGACGCCCGTTTCCACCTCCAGGCCAAGGACAGGAATGCCGCTGAGCGACGGAGTTACAAGGTGGCGGAAGAAGACTTGAATTTATTTACATATTTACAACAGAAAATGCGACTGTGACTACATATTGACAAGAGTCCGGAACAGGAAGAAGTGTGTCAGCGACTGCTTTCGTCGCCGCGTTTTATGCGATCCGTCTTCCCTAGCTTCCCCAGGATGATGACGTCAACTCCAGGCTAGGAGAGGCCAGAAACTCACTCGCGCGCACACACTTCCACTCCCGCACCTGTGGACACGTCACGCGTTGAGCCGGGGAGAAAAGGAGGCCCTCGAGGTAAAGTTGAGGTGAAGTTCTCGGACGCGACGAATGTTCCCCCGGGCTGTTGACACCTGTCCGTCAGAAGACATCCGTCACGAAGGATCGGAATGCGAGACCGTCAAAAGGGCGGAAGTGGGCCTTTGTCCTTTGGGGACGTTCTTGAAGATTGCGGAAGTCCCCCGCCAGCCCGCCGCGGTGCTCGGTACGCAGAACAATCATCGAGACGACGGCCCTTGACATTCGCAACGGTTACTGCGAAAAGGGAGAGGTAACGTCCACGTGCTGATGTCCCCACGCACGTGGGCCGACTCCGGAGAATTGGGCGCTTTTGTGTCCATTGGGCCTGCACGGAGACGTAGCAAAGGAGGCTGCCCTAGCCTCGTGCCGAATCCGGAACGACTTGAGGCAAGCGTCGTTGAGTGACAGGGGTTTCTCGAAACCATCCAGGCGCCACGTGCGTGTTGGTTGCTTCCTGCTGATGCCATCCTTAACAACGCCCACGCCAACACAACGAGCGCCGACGGCCTCGGCTTCAGCGCCGCGTTTCTGGCAACGTTGTCAATGCCTGCAGCCCACATCTCTCTCGTATCACTCCACATACCTATATTTTAAGCGCGATTCAGGCGTCCACTGACCCAGGGAGCCAGTTATGCAACTTTCTTTCCTTAAAATTATCGGAGTGTAAAACGTTGTCAACGCCAACGCCATTGGACACAATGAAAGCCGACGGCCTATGGCTTCTGCGCCGCGTTTCTGCCACAACGTTGTCAATGCCTGCAGACCACACCTATCTCTCTCTCTCTCTCTCTATCTCATCACCCAACGTATCTATAAGCGCGATTCAGGCATGCGGTGACCCAGGGAGCCAGTTATGCGACTTCATTAATCAAAGTGTAAAACGTTGTCAACGCCAACGCTAATGAACAACATGAACGCCGACGGCCTATGGCTTCTGACCAGCGTTTCCGGCACAACGTTTTCAAAGCCTGCAGTCCACATCTCTCATCACCCCACTTACATAAGCGCGATTCCGGCGTCCACTTACCCTGGGAGGCAGTTCTGCGCACTTCGTTTCCTTAAAGTGGCACGACGTTGTCAATTCCAACGCATGCAGCGCACATCTATCTTCACCATCATGTAGCTTGTTCCAAGAGGGCAGTTATGCACCTTTCCTTTGCTTTCCAAGCTCCCGCTCCATTGGTTTCGCAGCTTAAAGCGCGACTAAGGTGTCCAGACGCAGAAACGGGTGCCCAGTAGCTGATCTCCAAAATGTGGCAAGAGGTAGAACGAAGTCCAGGAAGGTCTGTCACAACAAAATACATACGCGTCTGTCCACTATGGTTTTATGCTAAGTCTGCTTGCGTGCACTTAGCACTAGGTTTGGCAGCGTTGCCTGCCGGCGAAACTGTTGGAAACACTGCCCACACACCACTTCGCCATTGCAGCTGTCTCTTCCGACCCAGCCATGTACAGGCTGAGCTCGTAAGAGGCTCTCTTTTCTTTTTAATAATTATTGACGCCGATAACATGTATTCGGCGTTTACAGGTACAAAACCACACGACTAGGGCTGAGCACCGCTATTGAAATGCAGCTGACAGCGGAAACCTTTCCTCCATCCCGTAGTATTGAACAAGCAGAGTAGCCCCACTCTGAGCGTAAAAACTGCTCAACTGTGCAATTTATTTGAATAAATCATACAAGCGCAGAGGCACAGTAAGTTGCTGTTCAACATTTTACCTTAGTTTTTAAATTTAGCTGTCATGTAGACGAGCTGAAAATACAAAAAAAAAATAAAATGTGCTATCGGTTTCCAGGTTTCTTTGAACTGCGGCGTTTCAATTTTCTTTTTCTTAGGTAAAGAAAAGGCGCAGTAACTCTCTCGCATAACTTGGTGAACACCCGGAGCACGCCGTAAGGGAAAAGACAGAGGAGGGAGTGAAAGAAGAAAGAGGTGCCTTATGAGGCCACCGGAATAATTTCGACCACCTGGAGATGTTTAACGTGCACTGACATCGCACAGCACACGGGAACGACCCAACCCTCCTCGCCATCCCACGACCCCTTCACCGAGAGCTTCTCATTAGGCCGCTCCCGAGGAATATGCACCCGTCCCACCATGAGCAGCGCCGCAGAGCCCGTGCGAAGGCACTCCATCGAGCGTACGGCCCCGAGCCGGACGCCGTATGGGTGGACGCTGCCCGCACGGGTGATGAAGCGATAGCAGCTGTGGTGGACTCTTCATCCACCCACCTCACACTACCTCTCCCTCCAGACACGTCCCCAGAGGAAGCCGCCATTGCACTTGCTATCACTCGCACGGAAGCCCGGTATATGTTAAGTGACTCTAAAAGTGCGATTTTAAATTTTGCTAGACGCCGAGTTCATGTCCCTGCTTTTGGTATACATAGGTTGCACGTGTCGTCACTTCCGACCCCATCAAGCGCTTGCGGCCATGCTGCCGAACCATTCGGCCGTCCCCGCCCGTCCGCCCTGCGATGCCTGGCCACTCCTCGAACACTTTGGATTATTTTCTTACTTTCCGAGCGCGATGCCTACACCACAGACGAATGAACCGTTCAGTGCTGGCTACTGGTCTGAATTTATTTGATCGGCGCGCGTACGATACGCAAAGTGAAAATTTGCGACGATACAGATCCATACACGCTGCGACCGGGAGTGGACGCGACGATGGGCGTTGATGTGTTCCTTGAAGTGTCCCACGGGGGATATCGTGTACTCTTTCCAGCTTTGTGAAGTTGGAAGAAATGAAAGCCTTCGAATCAATGGAGGCACACAATGATTTCTACAGCAAGTGGGTGAGAAGTCTGTCTGCGATGCGCAAGCAATGAGACGAAAAGGTCGGCCTCGGCACGCCGCTTTCTCTGCCGTGTTTGCTCGCTGCGGTCGTGGCGATCCGAACCGGCTTGCCTAGTGCTGTAGCTAGGATGCAGCGACACGGGACCCAGTCTAGGTTTGTGTTGTCAGACAAATTGGATGGCGTCAATCAAATCACAAACATTCATTAGTGTATCCATTGCTTCCCACGTTTTCGTAAACATTCAGTTGACGACACAAGCCTCTTACCTGTCACAAAGTGCACTCCGCACACAAGTAAATTTGGGTTGACGGGTTCCAAATCGTCGCGCTTAATGCGAGCCAGCGCTCGCGCAGATTAGTACTGAGTCATGGAGCGCTCGCGCTTGCACGCCTACGATTATCTTACGAATGCAGATGAAATTCGTGTTAAACGGCTTCTTCTTTCGCCCGGAGCTGTCGCTACGGTCGTAGCAGCCAAGAGTGCCACACAAAACCATACCGAATCTACGGATGGACGAGAACCGACACGTTGCAAGCTAACATAGGCAGCGGAAAGCTAGAGGCGGTCTGGCGGTGGTTCGGCAGCATGGCCGACTCGCAACCGACGGCCACCGTATGTGACGTCGGTGCAAGCTATGTATACTGGACTCGCCCGATGCACCCCCGCCCCGCCATGTGGAGCTGATATGGGTGCCTGCGCACTCCGGGAATCCCGGAAACGAGGCTGCCAACCTTTTATCCCGAGGTTCTTTAAACCGGTCTCAGGTGGCCTCGGATCGGGAATTCACGAAGGAGCGCATGCACAAATTCAGTGAGCTGATCCAGGCATACAGAGCCCCACGCCAGCTCTATACCCCCCGCCCCACCCCTCCCTAGATAACAAACACGCAACACTCTGGCGCAGACTACAGACACACACTCTCCCTCACCCCTTGACCTAGCACACTATCATCCATCCTTTCCCACTCCCGCATGTGCCCTATGCCCAGAACCCTTCGCCTCTTCCCTCCACATCCTTTCCCTCTGCCCGGCGGACTCTCCCCCGCGGGACCTAGAGAACCTCAAGACCTGGGAGGACTGGGAGACCCTGCTGCGCTCGGAGGACCCGGCCGTGCAGACCATCGCCACCGGCCGTGCTGCCAGTGTTATGGACCTCAGGAACATAAACACTTGAGTGCAGTGGGGTCGTGTGGGGACCCTGGGGCGTGCCACGAATTCCTGTTTAAATAAAGTTTTCTCTCTCTCTCTCTCTTTGTACTTCAGCTCCACCGAAACGCAGCCTCCTGAGCCGGGATTTGATAGTGCGTTGTAGTCATCAGCGGCCAAACGCCGTACTTTGTGGTTTTTAAGGACAGCAAATGGCGTGTTAACTGTTTAACTTCTCGGTGGACACCTTAAATGCGCTGTGAGGGAAGGGAGGTAGGTGGGAGTGGAATAAGAAGCAAGGAGGAAGAAGTGTCGTAGTGGAAGGCTCCAGAATGTCCCAAAATTGTCAAAATACTCCCTTGCCTGTACATGAGTGCGTTTGTATCCGCTATGCACCCTGGCCAATCCCCCGCCGTGGCTATGTGCCATTAAGCCTGAGGACATCATCATCATCATCATCATTCGACCACCTGGACGCCTGTTCCGTTCCGCCTCCAACAAAACGCGGCCGCCGCGGCCGGGACTGAACGGCGTTCTGAGGTTCGATAGCCGAGCGCCTTAACCACAGAGCCACTGCGGCGAGTGTAACACTTTAGTAAAAAAAAACATACAGGCAAGCAATCGAAGCAACTCAAAAAAGGCAAGAAGAAATAAAAGAAATAAGAAATGTCACGTACCTCAAAGCGAGATTGAGGTGTTCACTGACCCAGGGAGAGTTATGCACCTCTCCTTTCCTCAAAATCAACGGAGCCTACAACGTTGTCGACACCAACGCCAATGAACGGCGGCTGCAGCCTATTGCTCAAATGAAATAAAAAGTCGTTTTTGAGGAAAGGAAGTAACGCAGTAACTGTCCCACATATCTCCGTGGACACCCGGGCCGCGCCGTACGGGAAAGGTCCCCCGACAGTCTCCTATCCTTCTAATCAATTTCTGTGCCGACGCGCGGATTCCTCTGCCTTCGTTCGCCAGCTTGCGCGATCCATGCGTATTTGTGTGCCCTCTACTTCGCCAGATTAAAGGATTGGCGCAACGGTTCCTTGGGATCAGTGCCGCCACGGGGTATCTTTGCGCGAGCCGCGAGAAACGAAAAGGTGAGGCTCGAAGTGCAACGAGGGCGGTGCAGCTGCACGTGTCCTCTTTAAGAAAGGGCTGGCAACGCACAGGGGTTATTTGATGCACTATCTTCGGGTATCTGTTATTTCAGCCAGCGTCTTCGCTTCGGCGGACGCGGTTGTTGTGACGCGCGTCTCTTCTTTCCTCTTAACTTTTACCTGTCCTCTATCTGCACGTGGCAGGGGTGGTGGCTCGGCTCGGCTCGAGCCAGTCGACAGGCCCGTGCACTTTCCTTTTCATTCTTCTCTCAGTCACAACAACAACAACAACAGGGCAGCGCACAGGGGTGATTTGAGGGTTTGGCGGGGGTATCTGTTGCAGCGACGCGCGTCTATTCTTTCACTCTTTCCTCTCATATCTTTTCAACTCTCCTCTATCTGCACGTGGCAGTGGTTGTGGCTCAGCTCGAGCCAGTCGGCAGGCCCGTGCAATTTCCTTTTCACCCTTCTCTCAGTCGCAACAACTGGGGTGATTTGGTTCTGCTGCAGCGCTTTGGGTGTCATATAAAACCTCTGCGTGTGAGTCTGTTATTCGATCTGCTCCAGCAAAAAGTGTCCACGTTACTCAGCGATCAGATCACAGCCAGACTCTAGGACATGCAGGTCATTTCTTTACCTCAAAAGAGATGAGGGAAACAGCTGCAGTTGCCAAGAGCGCCTCTCATTCCGCACCTTTTGTCGAAGTATAGTGAGTCAGTGCGTCGCGCAAAATAAGGAGCAAAATAAGGGATCTGGCCGACCTTCTGCGCGCTTTGTTTTAAGCCCTGAAGTCACATGTTCGAGCGATGCAGCCTGGCACCCTGAAGAACTTTCTCCAGCTGGCCCTTTCTTTTTTGCTCATATTTATCGCCTTCACAGCGAACTTTACCCACTAATATGGCTGTCTTCATCCTCGTGCTACTAAAAAACCACCAAAAAGTGCCGCTTACTATGCAGCGGAACCGCGCTGGGATTATAGGTCGTTTCGCAGAGCTTATATTATTAATGCGAAAGCATTACTGGGATATATGTCGGCGGCTTTCTGTCATTAAAACCGTGTCCGCAGTGATTGTGGGAAACTATAAAGAGATATCGTTTAGTGGTTACAATCTAAGGCGGAGGATGTGAATATGCAGCGAAAAAATTTTGAGCCGATCGGATCATTAGCTATTTAATTACAGCAAAAAAAGTGACCGAAAGTGGGCGTGGCAGGGCCGGGAGTGCGCGAAATTTGAATCGCCGGAAGTGCGATACCACGTGACACATGTCATGTACCGTGTGAATGGCCCGCGTGACCGTAAATCGGGCTGAGAAGTCTGAGTGAGCTGCATGGATGACGAAAATATTTTCAAGTTACATAAATAATTATACCAGGTGTTTTCTGCACTATATTGTTACTACCCCACCTTTGCAGATATTTTGCATTCTTTAGAGCGCTGCAATCTAATGCTAGCATGGCTTGAAAGCCTTTTCAATTAACACCATATCTCACACATTCACTGCAGTTCAATAAACGAGAGTATTAGATCTGACATGCCGAAATTTGGTGCCTTTGGTTCTGCAAAAAGAATAAAAAGCACCGGGTTCGATAATAGCATTAGCATGAATAATAAATGTTCAAAAATGTTCAGGCATCGGAATATCCACGAAGCATATGAACTAACATGTGAATTGCTGGGCGAGTTGGTTATTCATGTTCTAGCAAAAAACCAGAAAATACCAAAACACAGGACCAGAAGAAGCCGAACACACTTTTGCTGGAATTGCAAATGATTTATTTTTGGCTCATCTATGTACTTGAAGCCATTTTCTCGCACAAGCACACATACAAATAAAAAAATCAAATCCGTTCATGTTTCCATCCCCGGTAAAAAGCGCCAATATACTCTCTGTCGACTGCAACGGCGACAAGGTAGATGCCAACCACACCTGAGCCTGCATGGGAACAAAACTACTAGCACGTGAGTTAAAAGTTTTTTGCGTAATTTCAAGATTATCTAAGACTACGCATACTGCAAGTTTGGTGCCATAGGCATAGCATGAGAGTACTCGGCTCACACTTAGGGCGACAGCGCAGCGAAGGCTGTCGGCGTGGTCTAGCCTGATCTTCTTGCTTTCGAACATATCCTTCTAGCAAGATGCTGGTTCAAGAAAATGGGGGCCCGCGCGAGGCTCATTCAGCTCGCTGCAGGCGTACTGGACCTCGGAGTTATCACGCCAAACTACGGCCACTGCAGCAGGAACATACAACAACCAGCGGGCCGAGCGCCGCCGCCTCGTACGGCTGCAGCGTGAGGAGCCGAGGCGAGTACAGCCGACCGAAGAGCTGCAGGACAGTTCCGGACAGATGAAATATAGGCGCGGCAGAGAGCGCGCGTAAATGGCGAAGGCGTGCTCGAGACGTCCCCGCAAAGACGGAGGCAGAGGCGAACGCCCCTACTGCAGGTAGAAGCAATACGGCAGTGAACACGCGAGCTCATCGCGATGCGGGCCGATCGACCCCCTGCGGCTGTTCTAAAAACTGGAGGCAGGCCAAGTCTTGAGCAAGACGATGCGTGCGTGCTATTTTCGGAACAGTAATAATTATAAGAGCAATGAGGCCGATTTAATTCAAAAGCGGAATAGGAACCGAAGGAGCACTTCGGGGTGCATAGCTGTCAAACCGCGTGTTAACGCAGACCGCACGAAAGCACGACAACAAGTTGTTTCAACAGCCACAAGCGCGCGATCGGCTCGCATCGCAACGGGCTGGCGTGTTCCCTTCACCTGTGTGTACAAGCCTGTAAGGTCACCTCTCACGTTAGGAAGGAGCGGGCTCACATGAACACACAGAAGAAAGTTTGCAGCGATCGCAACCAGGAAAGCGGGCGAGCACATCGCGAAACAAATCCACGACGGGCCCAAGGCACGTACGCCCGCCGCCGCGGTGTGCAACCCACGACGGCTCAAACGAGACTCGCCGCGCTTGTGTGATACACCACGCACCGAAAGGAAAATGTAAGCAAATACAGTAAACATGCATTACGCCTACCGTAATAAGTCGCACTTCGTTTGAGACTGCAGCCGCTTCCATGAATCCAAGCCACGCCGTCTTCCCACCAACGCGAAAAACAAAAACAAAACAGCGCGAGAACATGGAAAAATTGGCAGTGGCTTAGCTGTGGTTAAGCCTGGATATACAAGCGAAAAGGTTCAGTTACGCTTGGTGTGACGTCATGGCTGTCGCAGTTCGCGCACAATGCACTGGGAGCACCACGATAACGGTGGAGGCGTTCGGCCGTCCACACACTGCCTGTACGGAGGCGGAGGAGGAGACGCGCGTGTAGTGAATACGGTGCTGTCTTAGAAGGTTGCTTTAGAGACATGTACTGTTGCGTCCATTCCTTTCGGGTGTACAGCAAGATATGAGAGACAGGTATTTCCTTTCCTTAAAACCAGTTTTCATTTAATTTCATTTTCCTTAAGGCCCTTACGGCGCGGTTCGGGTATCCACCGAGACATGAGAGAGACAGGCGTCCTTTCCTTAAAACCAATTTTCTTTTTATTTTCCTTCCCTTACGGCGCGGTTCGGGTGTCCACCGAGATATGAGTTTCCTGGCGCACTGTTTGTCTGTTTATTTTTTATTTGTGATATTTTATTTCTTTCATTTCTTTTTATTCTCGTTTGTGTGCATATTTTTATTCTTTTTTTATAACGGAGTCGGCGGCCACCTGCGCTGCGCATGACGTCGCTCGGTTTCGCGCATGCGCAGAAGTGGCAAATCTGGCCTCCGGCTCACGCGAAGCGCGGTGCTGACGAGCCTGGTGAAACTTTTCGCTTCAAAAAAAAAATGTCGACGATTACGTTACTTCGTAACGCGAAATTTGAGCGCAGCTCATCAGCTGTTTCAGCTTTTCGATAGATTGAGGCAAAGAATTCGAGCAAGACAAGTATGTGCAATTACAGACAACTTGTTATTTTTCACACATACTCCTTCTTCAAGAAACACTCCACTAACAGTTCTTGATTGTAATGAAGGAAGCTTTGCCGTGGGAGAAATAGATCGATATATGCTCGACTTGCTGCAATAAATTCCTGGTTCTCAAAGAAGAGGTCTGCGCAAGTATTTCGCGAGGTTATCACAGCTGTGGGAGCCGTTACGAGCGAGAGGAGCGGGATGTTCTCCCGCATAAGTGGGAAATTCCCGTTTGTCTTTATATCTGCATTAAAGTACCCACCCACCCTGTCACCCTGGCAGGTGGCAGCGTTTCTAGCACAACGTTGTCAATGCCAAAGCATGCAGCGCACATCTGTCACTGCTGTCAATAGCTTAAAACACGATTGAGGTGTCCACTGTTCCAAGAGGGCAGCTATGCGCCTTCCCTCTGGTTCAGGTGTCCACCGAGATGTGAGAGACAGATACTGCGCATTTCCTTTCCTCAAAAAAAAATACCGAAGACACTATGGAAATTCTGAAGTGTGCTTGGCGAAAAGCCTTGTGGTCAACCCACTGTCGCTTCCCCGAACCGCTTGGCGCGGAATCACTGGGCCGCTTCGGAGCCATGCGTCTCACTCGCTCGACTATAACGAGAAGTCTGGCGAAGGAGCGGTGGTGCAGCCTAGGTTTGGTCCACCTTCCTCCCTTCCCTTTTGGCGCGGTTCACGTGTACGTCGAGATATGTGAGGCAGATACTGCGCCATTTCCTTTCCTCAAAACCAATTTACCAATTTTACCGTCAAAGTGACGGCTAGTTTTTTCAGTGCAGCTCAGTGTTAATGCGCTCGACTACTGAACAGGAGTACCCAGGTTCGAACCCAACCGCGGCGGCCACATTTCGATGGAAGAGAAACGCAAAATGCGCCCTTGTCCTGTGCGATGTCAGTGCAATTAAAGATCCCCAGGTGGTCGAAATTATATGCGGGACCTCCAATACGGCACCTCTTTCTTCCTTTCTTCTTGCACTCCCTTCTTAGTCGTTTCCCTTACGGCGCGGTTCGGGTGTACACCGAGATATGCGAGACAGTTAGGCCACATTCTCACAGCCGGTTTTTGGCTTGCTCCGTCGCCTCCGTCACGCCGGTAGCCGACGGAGGGGGCTGCATTTGGACCGTTTTCCCCCCCAAATCGGGTGGCCGGTGCCGCCGGGTCCTGCTCTACGTTGCCGTCGAGCGGCGGCGACGGAGCCCGCCCCCCTCTACACCAACACGGTACTGTGCCCGGCAGTGCTCAAACATTTCAATTCGGCCTTTTCGGGCGAGTGTCCACACTGTGGGGAAGTGTTTGCGGACACGTATCACATGGTGTGGGCATGCCCGGCGAATCCTGCTTTCCCACCCCACCCCCACCCCACCCGAGAGGACTGGGAGGCTGCCCTGCTCGGCTGCTCAACTCTCCAGGACCAACGAGCCCTGGTGACAAGAGCCCGGGCCGCCGCGGAGGCCACAGGGGTCCCGGACTAGGGATCCCTCCTAGTGATTGTGAGGGCCGGGCCCTTCAGGCACGGTCCAAGCAATACCTCTGTATATAGTACAAATAAATGTTTTACACCACCACCACCACCCCACGGAGAGCGAGCCAGTCAAAGCGCGAGCTCGCTTCACGTCACCCGCGGCTTGCTCGCTGCGACCAAGAGATGGCGCTGGCGAGAGCCGGCGGCTAGAGTTACTGTATATGCTACCAAATACAGTAACTCTACCGGCGGCGGCAGCGATGCGCGGGTGCGCGGGCACGGCGAACAAACAAAAAGCCTGCTCACTTTTTTACTCTCCGTCGGGAGATGCACGCGCCTTGCGCCCCGAAAAGCGCCCGCTGTCGAGGAGCAGACAGCGTATGACAGTTTTATTTCATATGGCAATATACGAGGTGTTCGAGCCAAAACGGGTCTCCGAATGAGCATTGTGTTTGCACTAGGCGTGGGATATACGATAAATGATTTTTTTTTTTCTGGGACGCTCAAGTAGCACCACTGTTATGTATTTGAATTTCATGCGATATCTTTTAGAGCTTTAAGAAAAAACTACTCGGACGATACCTTGTTGCGAACACTCTAGCCGGCCGTTTGTCAAAGTGACCTACAACTTTTAAATTGACACTTTTCTCAAGAAATCAGTCAGAAGAATGAAAAGACAGCACCAAAACCTTTTCCAAGAGAACTTCCTGACGTCCATGTTTTTTGTTTTTTTTTTTTTAGAGCAATCATTTTTTTTTTTTTGACGCGAAATAGCCTTGCCGTGTTTGTTGCCTGAATACCGCTAGCGGTATTCGTTCTGTCCGGTGGCGTTTCTGCGCACGCCCGTTTTTTTTTTTTTTTTGAACCGCTGTTGTTCCGACTTTAGAGCTTTGGCGCTATCACCGAACACCAGCCAGCCGCACAGTGGCTAACAACTGAGGTTCACTCCACGCACAGAGAAATACAGAAAACGGCACGCCGGGTCACCACACTCGTTCACATTTAGCCCCGAAGGAAAAGCCTGTTCACAAACAGCGCCGACTGCAGCACTCCGCTTGCATGCTACAAGAAGCTCGCAAACCTAAGACACCCCAAATCAGGAAAAGCCTGGGAGGTTGAAACGATGGCTCAACATGTGGCTCCACAGTTCAGAGGCGAGCCATAAGGTAGAAAAAACCTTAAAAAAAAAAAACACGGCCCGTGGGCCATGACGAACAGAGGGAGTTCGGGAGGGTAACGAAGTGGGGGACGAAAGACTGTTGCCAGGTTTAAAGCAAAGTGAAGAGGATGGCTGATGCAAAGGGGAACCATCCAGGTGAAGAAAGGAGAAAGGGGCGAGAGGGGTAACTGCGGAGAAAACGAAAAGAGCAGAAAAAACAAAATTCTGTTCACCCGTTGCTAGCTTTTGAGGCCTCATTGTTTTTATTAGCCGTTTTAATTCTTTTGCTAGCTTAATTCTTGAATGGTTGTATAAAGACCAATCTCCTAAGCTATTGATAACAGAGTTCATTTCCACCCTACATATGTTCAATTTCGTGCATATCGGCCTGAATACTGTGACTCCAGCACTCATTTCTGCAGCGGCTTTAAAAGTAGTTGCTATACTCATATATATTTGTTTTGGTGCTGTAAGCGTGGTGTTTCGTTGCAAAAACAGGGGAGTTGCGTAGAGTTAATAAACTAACTTCAAACTTTGTCCACCGCTTGCGAGATCACATCGGTTTTTTTTCTGCGATAAGAGCCAAGCGAACCAAAGCGCAAGCAGACGGCAGACGACTTTCATCGCTACTTGGGCATGTCCTTCGGACACCGCCGAGCAGCGTTTTTTTTTGTTTTTTTTCGCGCGGAAGAAAAAGGCACTGACGTAGAGTCACGTGGGAGCAGCGAGCGCCCGCCCAAACTGGTTTGCCGGTGTCCGGCGCCTGTTTCCATTTAGAACACAAATCCGTTCCGTTGCGGCCGCGGTTTTCGGCTCCGTCGCCGCCGCGCCGGAGGGGAGACCGGCTCTCAGCCCCTTGGCAGGTACTGGGTAGAGACGGTGGCTGTCGCAATAATGAATTAGGATTTCGCGGAACCGCAGAAGCGGTTTAGGAGCTTCTGAGCCAGGAGAGCTAGGATGAGGAGCCCGGTGTGTGAGCGCTCGGGCGGCCGCATCAGCGGCCTCATTGCCTCGTAGACCCTGGTGGCCAGGAGCCCAGATCACTTATGTGCGAGTTGGATCGGCCGGAGCGCGTCTTAGAATTTGGGAGGCAAGAGGGGATATTTCGCCTGCAAGATAATGTTCACAAGCCCGGCGAGAGTCTGTGATAACTGTTCTCGATTTTGGATCGGCGGCAGCGAGAGTTATTGCAACTTCCTCCGCTCGTGTTGAATTTGGGGCCCGAAAAGATAGCTCATCGACATTCATTCCCCGGTGGACTACGGCAGCCGTGAAGAATCCCGTGGGCGACGGCCCTGTGATGTCCACGTAGTAGACGCCCTCTTTATATCCATACTGTCTCTCAAGCGTGCGAACCCGCGCTTGTCGTCTGCCTTCATGTGAAGCGGCCGCTCCGGCGGCGTACGAGCGGGGCTGCACACATTTGTTAGGTTGGGGCAACCAAAAAGGAAATAAAAATAATATGCCCCTGCCTGCACCGCGTACGCACAACAGGCTTAACCCAATTGGAAAATAAAAGAATAGGCCCGTAGGCAAAATATATTTTCGCCACCCATGGGTGGAAAAATAAAATAAAAGGGAAAATGCTACTGTAGCGACCCACAACCGGGGGAGCGGGCACGGGGAGACTCCCCTGATCTCCCCTGGGAAGTAGCGGAAGGGATGGGCAAATGGATGGGAAATTGGAAGTTGGATTGGGTTATGGGATTTAGGTGGGATTGAGGACAGCAGGGACTTTGACCAGATGTGGTTTGATTTGATCCTGAGTTCTTTTTCAGGCCTCCTTGAAGGGCGAGCACTCCGTCTACCAATAGTGGGCCCTCGGCGTCGAGCGTACTCCCACACCACAGAGAACGTTTTGTGGGCAATCTCCGACCGTCTGAGACAGGGAAAACCTACAGGGGCTCGACTAGGATCCCCTCCCCCAAGCCAGGTTCCGCCATCCCGACCGTCCCACAGTACTAAGATGACGGATTTTTCACACCACTAGTTCGGTACTTCGGCTCTTACTCCACTGGTACTCGCACACGCAGCAGTGATCCTTTCACGTTTTCGCGGCGTTCGTGCCCACCGACGATCGCCCCTGGCTTAGTATGTGAAACTCCAATCCATTCTCCCACACTTTCATGGTTGAAGTCTCAATTGATGTCCGCAGTTATCATCACATGCTACCACAAGGTAGCATGTTGTCTCTCTGCGATTTCGCCAGGTCTACTAACGTTACTCAGACAACCGCCGGGCTTTCCCGCGTTTCGGAGCTTATTGGCCTCCCGAGCGTGCTACTTACTCCATCACTTTTCGTGCTTTCGGGCCAAAGGCGGCTTCCCCAAAACCAAAGCTTGGTTCGTCCAGCCGCATGCCCACGCGAGGCACCGAGCTCTTCGTGATCGGAAACCAACGCGTCCGCGGCTGGATGGTACGCCCTCGTACCGAGAGGGAACCGTATGACTCAATTTTGCGAATTTTGGAACGACCGCGTCTGCCTGGGCGATCTCGTCACTCGGCAAAACAGCTAAGTCGGAACCGCGTCTACCGAGGCGCGAACACCAACGGCAAAACGACAAAGTCCCGACCGCGTCTACCGGGGCAACCACGCCAAAAGCAAACAAATCGTTCTAGTGACCAGTTCTGCTTTTGAGCCGGATTCCACGTGCCCAGTCCGTCTCCCTTCTCGGACCTGCCCTCCCACATAGGCAACGGGCATCGTGGGCGCGACACGCTCACAATGTCGCGGAAAGTGTGCTGAACCTTTCCTGGGGATTCGCAACCCCAAGAGTGGGTTCCGGCGGCTCCACTCACCGCTGTGCGTTGCACTAAAACAAAACCTAGCAGCCGAAACCGCACCGGTCCGTATTTGGTGGCGGGGGGGGGGCACGGGCAGGCCGCACAGTCGGATTCCCCCCCCCCCCCCCCGGGGATGCACACAGGCCGAAAGCGCGTGCTGCAACCCGCAGTGCTTGCACGCCGCCTGGCAGGTCTCCGTCTCGCGGCCGTACGCGCCACAACGACCGCACCACGTGGCAGTGCAGGCGGCACCCAGGTGGCCTTCTCCTCCGCACCTCGAGCACACCCGCTTCATACCCCGCGGTATTCGAGCATGGCGCGGTGGCCCGCGACGGTGATGAAGTTCGGCGGCGCCCGCTGCATCTCCAACTTCACGGTGCGGCAGCCGTTCCAGATGTCGCCCCGGCTCTTGAAGACGGGCTCCATAGCGCGCACATTCCCGTAGGCGCCCAGGGCGTCATCTGAGACTGTAGGCGGTAAACGGAACACCGTTACGTACACCACTGGCGCGGCCATCTGCGTCAGTGGTACTGGTTTTCCAGCGACGAAGAAGCTCCCCGCCGCTACCATTTTGGTCGCCTGAGCCATAGAGCTCATGGCACACAGGAACTTGGTTCCGCCGAGGTGCTGCAGGTACTGCAGCACCCCGACACTGAAGACCGCCTCGATAGCGTCGATGAGGTCGTCCGCCGGAACCGGTTCCGGCACGGTAAAGTACAAGCATTGCGCCTTCGTGGGGCGCGTCGCAGGAGGGCCATGGTTACTAGGCCCTGGACACTACGGCAGCAGGCCTAGCGCCGGGGATGGATGGATGGATAGGAGCGCCCCCTTTGAAACGGGGTGGTGGCAATTGCCACCATGCTCAGCTTTTCTTTCTTTATTATTTTTTTCTTTACTGTGTTGCCAATTCTTATTAAGATTCGCCACCATCTTTGCCACATCTCTGCTTTCACGCCACCTGCCGTGCTACAGCTGCGCTACGCGAACGGGAAAATGTTGGCGAAATACGGCGGGAACGTTTGAATGCATTTCTGAAGGTTTATTGCGGAAGCCAGCGCTGCTTTTTCAGTTGAAATTTTGTGTA
Organism: Amblyomma mixtum; assembly: GCF_055824585.1. Taxonomy (NCBI): domain Eukaryota; kingdom Metazoa; phylum Arthropoda; class Arachnida; order Ixodida; family Ixodidae; genus Amblyomma; species Amblyomma mixtum. The sequence continues at coordinate 46,973,391 of NC_143014.1, forward strand.
TCATATATGATACACTGGGCATCAGAAGCGAACACAAAAAGAAGACCGGATACATTCGTCCGCAGTGCATGTTGCTGTTCCACCGCTCAAAGAAACCGCTTACAAGGTTGTTGTGACTGAAAGAAGGATGAAAAGGAAATAGCACGGGCCTGCCTACTGGCTCGAGCCAAGCCACCACCGCTGCCACGTGCAGATAGAGGAGAGTTAAACGATCAGAGGAAAGAGAAAAAGGAAACAAAAGACGCGCGTCGCAGCAACAACTGCGTCCGCCGGAGCGGGCGCTGCTCAAAAAACAAATAAGCGGCCGAAGCCTCGCTCGCCGAAGCGAGAACAGTTGTTGTTGTTGTTGTGACTGAGAGAAGGATGAAGAGGATATTGCACGGGCCTGCTACTGGCTCGAGCCGAGCCACCACCGCTGCCACGTGCAGATAGAGGAGAGTTAAAAGAAGCGAGAACAGTCAGCTTCGCCTGCCAAGCATAGCGGGAAAGTCGCACAATGTGCGCAAGCCATTCAGAGCCATTACTGAAAGTTTTCCAAACTGTTTCGTAAGAACACGGTCCTAAAATGGAAATCTTGACTGATACTCTGACAAGTCACGTTTCCTTAATACAAGAGCCCGCAAGCATGGCAAAGCTCTCAAGGGGTTATTGGTAAAGTGCCCAGAAAATGTGTGTTCTCTACCGAATGGCCACACACTCTACCAAGGTAGCCAGGACGGTGTCTTGAGCCCTAGACGGTCAGACCTAACGGGCAAGCGTTCGTGCATCGCTCGTTGCCAAGCAACCGTGACTCCAAGCGGCAAAAATCTGACCCGGGCAACACGTAAAATTTGACCTCGGCCGATATGGACCAAAATCGATGTCCAGCCATAATTGAGCGTGCCCGACGGGATGATGACCTCCAAATTAGGCCCGGGCGAGCCCCGAAATTTGACCTCGGCCGATTTGGACGAAAATCGATGTCCAGTCATAATTGAGCCTGTCCGACAAGACGGTGACCGCCAAGTTTGGCCCGGGTCTTTTCCAAAAATTTGGCCCGGGTGACCCCCGAAATTTGACCTTGAACAATTTTGACCAAAATCGATGTCTAACCATAATTAATCGTGCGCAGCATGATGGCGAGCTCCAAATTTGGCCCGAGTAATTTCCGAAAATTGGCCCGGGGGACCCCCTAAATTTCACCTTGGATGATTTTGAACAAAAAGCGATGCCCTACCATAAACGTCACTGTAAATTATTAAAACGAGGTATTTACAGCAAATTAACGGTCATGACATGTCTCTAATGATTGAGCTTTGTAAAGTAATTCATTTCGCATAATCATCATTTTAAAAATTTTAGGCGAGGCACGAACACGCGATCCTTCGGTTGAGAGCCAGACAGTACCGACTAGGACACACAAGGCTCGCTTGAACGGCAAGGGAACAAGCGGGAGTTCATATGCAAGTCGTACAGTCTTTCACGTAAAGTGGCATGACTGTATGCTAAGCATGTTTTAGACAGAACCACAGCCGCTTTCGCGTAATATCTTTCAAGGAGGAGCTAATATGTCTCCCCTTAATTTTTTTCTTCCTTCTTTCGCACCCTCCCCCATCCCTTCCCTCAGCTGCGCGGTTGAGGTGTCCACCGAGACGCGAGACAATTACTGAACCTTTCCTTTCCTCAAAAGGAATTTTCTTTCTCTCACCCGCCGCGGTCTCGGATTTTCGCTGTCCGGCTGCCGAGGAAAAGCGCGCCGGGTCGAGTCTGGGCAGCGTTGGCAGGGTTTCGACGGAGAAAAACTGGTTTTTGAGGAAAGGAAATGGCGCAGTAATTGTCTCGCATCTCGGTGGACGCCCCAACAGCACCGTAAGGGAAGGGAGGAAGGTGGGATTGAAAGAGGAAAGAAAAAAAAGTGGCGCAGTGAAGGGCTCCCGAATAATTTCGACCAACTGGGGATCTTTAACCTGCACTGACATCGCACAGCACACGAGCGCCTTTGCGTTTCGCCCCCATCGACACGCAGCCGCCGCGGCCGGGTTCGAACCCGGGGACTCCGGCTCAGTAGCCGAGCGCCCTAACTACTAAGCCACCGCTGCGGGTTATAAAGAAAAGGCGGGCGTGAGCTGTCACCGCACACTGAGGATCCCCAGGTGGTCGAATTAATCTGGAGTCTTTCAACACAGCGGTTCTTTCTCACTTTGATCTTTTGATCCCTTCTTCATCCCTTCCCTGTCTGCGCGGTTGAGGTGTACACTAAATGTACAATTACTGCGCCTTTGATTTCCTCAAAAACATTTTTCATTTTCATTCCCTCGCCCGTTAAGCGGCTGAGTGGTTAGGCGCACGACTTTCGAGTAAAAGCACGCCGGATTAAATATCTCCCGCGGCGGCCCCGTTTATATGGAGGCAGAATGAAAAAATACGCCCGCGTACTGTGCTCAATAAAGATCCCGAAACTACTCTGGTAGAAATTAATCCGTAGAGCTCCTCTACGTCGGTCCATTCTTTGCTTCTTTCGTTCTTTCTTCCTTCCTTTCTTTCCCGCTGCTCTGCGGGAAGTGTGGTGTTCAGGATGCATATTCTGAGTGAGGGGATGAACGGTTAGGAGGGAGGAGACTTGGGGAAGGATGGGCAGTGAGGTGCGTGTGGGCAGTGTTGCAGTGTTTGTGAGTTGAGTGATGAGGGTGGTGTGTTTGCCACTAGACTGAAGAAACAATCAAGGTTGCAGAGGGTAGAGACAAGTGGAATGGGTGTGCCGTCCAGGTAGACGGTGAGAGGAGAAGGCGACATGGGGTCCACCCCCCGAAGCAGAAGGAGCAAAAGCTCCGATTTGGACGGGGAGCAGCTCAACCTGATAGCCCGGGCGTGAGTCTCCACCGCGTCCACGTCCGCCTGGAGGGTGGTCTCCATATCGCCAAGATTGCCAGTGGTCACCCAGAGGGTGATGTCATCGGTGTAGAAAGCATGACATAGAGATGGAATAGTGCGCAGAGCACGCGCCAGCGCGAAGAGGATTATGTTGAAAAGAAGCGGGGGCAAGACAGAACCTTGGGTGCACCCTTGTTGCCAAGGGAGAAAGAATGAGAAGTGGGCCGTATGAGATTTCGGCTGTGCGGTGGGCGAGGAAATCGGTGATGTAAGCATGGACACGGGGTCCGACATGGGAGGAGAGAGCGTCCAGAATGGCAGTGTGATGTACATTGTCGATTGCTTTGGTAAGGTCCAGCGCCAGGATAGCTCAAGTGCGTTTGTGGTGGGAGGGGTGTAGGACATCCTCGGAAAGTTGGAGGATGACATCCTGGGTGGACAACTGGGGACGAAAGCCGAACATTGAGTCCGGAAACATGTCGTGGTCATGCAGATAAGTCTGCAGGAGGGCCAGGATGACGTGCTCGAACAGCTTGCCGAAACAGGATGTGAGAGAGATGGGGCGGAGGTGTTCTAGTGTGATAGGTTTGCCGGGTTTGGGGATAAAAGAGACACGTGCATGGGTCCAGAGCAGGGAAGAGTGCCAGCTTGCCAATGTGTATTGATAGGGTTAGTAAGGGCTTCGAGGGAGGGGGTATCTAGGTTTCGGAGTGCTTTATTAGTGATGAGGTCAGCCCCCGGTGCCGAGGTGGTGCTGAGCTTGAGTAGCGCCGCACGAACCTCGCCCAGGGGGATGTCTGCATCAAGATCGGGGTTAGGGGAGCCGGAGTAGGTGGGAAGAGGGGTAAGGGGCTCGGTGCAGAGGTAGCGCTTTTTGAGGGCTGTCAGGAAGTCAGAATCGGAGAGTCAGGAGGTGGGAGATATCCTTGCGCTGGGAGGCTTTGGTGTGCGTAGGGTCTAGCAGCACCCTGACTAGCGACCACGTGTCGCGGAGGCCCAGGTTGCTAGTGCGATCGCATGTCTGGCCCGACTGTTGCCGGAGAAGAGAGGAGCAGTGCTCCTCCATATCCGACGCGAGCTGGGCCAAATGGAGGCGCAGGCGGCGATTGTGTTTCTGGGCCTGCCAGCGGTGGTGGACAGCGTGATAAGCTTCCCAAAGGTGCAGCAGACGGCTGTCAGCCGTGGTGGAGTGTGGTGCTGCAGGGAGTATGGATGTGGCAGTGCGGACGTCGCCAATAGGGTCCAAGTCCAGGCCGAGAGATCGGTTATAGGAACAGAAGAGGAAGTAGAGAGACGAGTGGAGCGACTGCGGTCCCAGTCAACAATCTGGGTCAGACGAGTAGAGGAAAGAGAAAGAGACGGGTGAGGGAAAGTGGTGCAGAGGACGTAGTGATCGCTACCGAGGGAGGCCCCTGTATTAATCCATGTGGGATCGGTAACATTTTTGGTGAGGGTAAGGCCTGGACTGGTGTCTCGTTGGACGCGCTATCCGATCCTGGTGGCGCAAGCGAAGTCATTAAGGACAGAAAGGCATTCGTTTTGGATGAAAGTCAACCATGAGTGGCCCTTGCGGGTGTTATGGAAGTAGCCCCAGCTGGTATGGGGGGCATTGAAGTCTCCCAGAAAGAGCAGGGCGTTGCGGCCAGCGCAGGCGAGCGCTCTGCGGAGTACGAAGAGGAGAGGGGTTGAAGAGACTTGGGGGGGGGGGGGGGGGGGCTGTACACATTGAGAACGAAGAGGCTTGCCTCAGTGCGACGGCTGGTAAGGATTTCAAGGAGGAGATGGGAACAATTCGAAACGTCTAGCTGGTGCAGCACGGCAGTAAGGTTGTGGTGCACCAGCGTTGTAACGCTTAGTTGGGAATCCAAAGGAGGATTAATGAGGCGTAGTCGCGCAGCTTCATGGGAGCTAGTGGTTCCTGGAGAGCAAGGACGCAAGGTAGAGTGTCAGGAGGGATGTTCTGGAGTTGGAGCTGCAGGGTACTCCGCTTGCCGCGGAACCCCCGAAAGTCTGCATAGCGCACGGTACAGTCGCGGGTAAAAAAGATAAGCACACATGACGGAACGTTCACCAGAGCGCCGGAATGACAACGCGTGGCGCTGCGGGTGGCGAAGAGGCTGATAACGAGAGTGCCGGGCCGTTCCCATTCTACAGTATTAAAGGGGTTCAGCGGACTGCCACGGACCAGCAAAATTATTGGCTAAAAGCAGCGCTATCATCTATTGCTCCCGCGGGTTCCCTTTGACAAACCATCGCGGACATAAAAAAAACAGTAATAAAAAGAAGCCACCTTTGCTCATGATAACCGAGCCAAAAAAAAATGCCGCATGCACAGTCAAGTAGGGTCGGCACTTCAACGCTCGGGCGGTGCACTTGATAAAGCTTACTTCCTGCTGTCCCCAACTAGGCTGCAAACATGGAAACGGCCGCAGGTCTGCGTACCGCAGCGCCGCGTGGTGAGATATCCGAATTCTGATCGCCAGTGATCTGTACTAATATTTTTTGCTCGCGACTGTATGCCGCGTTACTTTCGATAGGCCCAATCCAGGCTGCAAACTCGAAATGTTTCTTATTCGTCCAGTCATGGATGAAAGTGCACTTGAAGGCCGCCATGCTTCACACGTCGCGCAAAGCTTGCCTGCGGCAATACAGCAGTCATTAAAACGAAGTCGGTTCAAAACGGCGCAGCTAAGTACCGACAGAATTCGTTGGTTTGCCAAAGCTGCGCCACGTGCAACGCGTGCGTGCGCCCCCAGCGGCAGAAATCGACGCTTCCATCCAGGCGGTGCGAAGGGAACAGCTCATTTTGGGCTTTGCATTGCTCTCATTGCACATCGAAAGCGTCGCAAGTTCTCGCAACGTTTTCTGCCGCCTGGTTGGAGCTGTCTACTGGAAAGCACAAGAAAACAAGGGGAGACCGGTGGTCGTAGGAAGCGCGTGCTCTGCCGTCGGCCGCAGCGCCGGGGATGTGTCCGCTTTCGACACGCTCCGAAACTCGAAGTGCCGCTGGCGCCGCAACGCTTTTTGCTGCATTGTTGGGATGGTCCACTTGAAAGCTCAGCGCTGGAGGCACGCATCGAGGACAGTCCGCTTGCTTGAGATAATTTTCCCTGATACAAGCACAAATTTCCCAAGTTTTTCCATATTTCCCGAATTCAATAAGAATTCTTGGTTGGTACACTCTCTGCAATAGAGCGAAAAAGAAAAAAAGCACGAACTCAGGCGCGCTCACGGGTGCCAGCGACAACATCCGGCCAACGAGCGCACGATGGCCTTCAAACGAAGCGGGCCTGCTGCACTCAAAGCCCGCAGGCGAGAAGAATGAAGGAGTAAAATGCAGGATTGGAGTGCGTCGCTCCTTTGCACCGCTCGCCCTTAAAGGGATACTGAGGCGGTTTTCGAATCAGCTAATTTTTTAGTATTTTGAAGCAGTGTCATTGCTGATCACGTCTGTGAAATTATTTTTTCGATTTTGGCTAAAAATATGGCGCAATCACCAATTGAAAGCGCGATGTTTAAATTAAGAACAGCGGAGAGGGATGTCGGCCAACGTGACGTCATGTTGAGGAGCCGGGGATACTTCGGCGCACTCGAGCGAGCTTTCAGCGCGCGTTGTTTCTCGTGCTGAATGCGTTGTTCCTCGTACTGCGTGTGTTGTGACGTACAAAGCGTGTCAGCCGATCTTGAGAATCAGATTCAACACGAGGTACTACTCTGCGTTCGTGTCCACGAACTACGGCCGCGACTGTGTCGTCTTCCACTGTTTTCCGCCATAAGCTCGCAGCGCAAGCGCTCGCTGCTGTGACAAAGAATTCAAGCCGACCAAAGCAAGCGTACTCTGCTCGAAGCACTTTCGTAAGAGCGGCTACATGCAGAGCTTGTCCCTAATGTGCTCTCTGGAGATTTCTGTCGAAAAGGCGCGGCTGAACCATGACACAGTTCCTTCGATTTTTTTGCGCGTGAGAGGCGTGTCACCATGCCGAAGAAGCGCCTCTTCTATAAGTAGAAACATGCTCACTTAGCCCCTGCAGAAACCTTATAGAGGCTCAAGCATGTGTCGCTCTCCTCAGCTTAGGTGCGGCCAGGCCACCTGAGGCGTGCTCAGCAACGCTCAGTTAGTGATTTTATACTCGGTTCGACGTGTCCAAGCAAGCAAGGAAACAAGCAAAACACAATAAAGCAAAGCAAGCAAGCATCGAAGCTCTTCATATGCGGCACCTCGTTTAATCGGAGCTAAGCGGTTAAAATGAAAGCATTCGACAGCGTTCGACGTTCTGATTTCGGATGCAAATTTAATAAAGAAATGAATGCCAACCAAGTTTTTGCAAAAAAAAAAAAAAAAAAACACCGTGTTTCGCAACCTATTCGGTATCTTCTTCAAGTTGTGGCAGCGGGCGAGTTGCAGCTAGCTTCGCTTTTAAACGCACATATAGTTGGCCACCACCTCACTGAACCTAAACTGCAATTCTAGGAAGGGCGAACGAACGTTTCCGAGGGAGCGATTAATATTTTCTGGCATCTGCTAAACGCGCCGCGAGTGAAGCAGCAGCCTTGTGCGCGTATTTGGCTTGGTTTCCAGCGCACAATGATTGCGTCACTATCCTGTGATTGCCTCGCAGTGCTCGGCCACTGCGCTTCGCTCATTTTGACCATCAATTTTGTGCTGCTTCATCGTTTCCTTGAAATACCTTCTTGCCCCAACCTACAACGCCGGGTACTGAGAACAGGATTTTTGCTACACAGCGCTTTGGGCCTTTTCTTTAGGATGAAGCTATTTCGGGCGAGCCAGGAGGCGTCCGGTGGTGGTATAGACTTGAGTATTGTTCGCACCCCCTCCTTTCCGAGTATACGAGCTGAGGTTGTACTGGCACCTTTTACGCATGGTCTGCATACGCGTCTTTACACCTAGCTTGTGCTAGGTGTAAATTTTTGCTTGCGCCTTGGTTTAAGGTGATACGTGGAATGAACAAACTGTAGTATACTTTTCTTTGGAGGTCAGTAAAAAAATAGTCGCCATATTCGCTTTTACAACCCCAGGGAAAGCTGCGATCTGCCCTCAACGCAGCGCCGGATCCGCTACGGCAGCTTCTCCAGTCCTCAAAGTGACGTCACGACCTCTCGACAATCACTGGCGGCGGCACGCCCCGCGGCACAGGCCGCATATTTGTGCTAAAAAAGACAATTCGCGCTTGTTTTTGCCTTATTTAGATGCGATATTCCAGTATACAGCACGGAAAACTATAGCACGCCGCTGCCAGCCTGATTTTCAAAAAAAAGTGCTTCAGTCTCCCTTAAGAGGCCCGTGTACTGCCTATGTCAGTGCACGTTAAAAAACCCCAGGCGGTCTAAATTTCCGCAGCCCTACACTACGGCATCCCTTCCTCTAGCCTCAGTCGCTTTGAGACATTAAACCACAATTAACCAACCAACCTCTAGGAACCCACTCGGTTACCCTAAGGGAGCATCAGCTACACTCTGGACATTACATGCCCTGCCCACGCTTATTCTTTTCGGCTAGGGCATCGGTAGTTCGTGTTTGTTCCCCGATCCACTCCGCTTTCTACACATTACACCCATCATTTTCCTTTCCAAAGCACGCTGCGCTATCAATTTCAAGCCTTTTCGCCTGCCTCCAAGTATCTGCCCCATTCGAGAGTAGTGGCAAGATACAACTAAAAGCCCTCCATAGCATTTCTGTCACCCAGGTTAAGTACCACAAACCTCTCCTCCGCACCGCACTTCCTTCTCTCCAAAGCCTCTCACAGTATCCACCTTCCGGTCTATAACGGAAGAGCTATCCCATAAAAATGCAGCTTTTCAATCACATGCGTGTCACCAAAATCTAGGTGCACGACAGTACTGGCAGTGCACATCCTAGATGGTCGCTCAGATTTGTGCACATATAGTCACGATGTTTCCACAAACCCCTGTTCAGCCATCTGCCTATATGCCCATTTCTTTCCACTTGATAACTGTAAGCTGTACACCACACCTTGCATGCATGGTAGAAAGGGATCATGGTGCTTTTTAGAACTTTCACACTCAAGCTATACAGTTTCACTGGTGGGTAGAGAACACCCACATCAATTCTATTGGCAATCTAAAGTTGTGGCTCATTCAAAGCAAGTACTGAAGGATTTAACTTTTTTATTCCCCTGCACTGCTAGCCACAGTTGACAAGTGGAGCTGGTAACCAGCCCCCAAAAAGCCCGACATCTGGTTGTCCACAGAGCAGTTAAAAAGAGGCATTCTTCTTTAATGCAGTCAATACACAGTAACCTTGACAACAACACAACAATATCACACCTCAGCACTCTCCTTCACTGATGAACAAAGATTTTATGAAACATTCTCACAGAATTCAAAGAACCCTCTTCATCAAGGAGCACAGATGTGTACAATATGAAATGTAGTAACAAAACTGACTAGAAGCACTGCTGCTTGCAGTTCACTTTTCACGATAGAACCTTGTACATGTAGAACCCTGCATAGTCAGTGTCAAATGAAACGCAAACAAAAAAAATTAAAACAGGAAAACAAGAACACTTTAGCTGAAGGAAAATGAATACTTCTGATCATTTTTAATTTCATGTTGATGGTACCTTCTGGTTTACAAGAGCTAAAATTTTACACCAGATTTCAGGGCAAATGTAACTCCTCTCGTTACTCTTTCTTCATGGCACTTTTGTTGTGCCAGCTTTTTAGTTAGGCTTCCCCTGCTTTGTTACAGGTGGTGCAGAGGCTTCCGCAGAATCTGACGTGCCTGGTTCTTCCAACAGTTGTTGAAATCGCTTTCCCTTGCGCGTTGTGGGTGTTGAACTAAATTGCTGCTGGCGCAGTGCCCTCCGCCTCGCGGCTATGTCCATTTCCTCTTCTGAGCTGGAACTCTCCTCCTCTCTGCAGAGGCCACTCCCGCCTGCAGCCTCCGAACTCTCCTCTCTGCAGAGGCCACTCCCGCTTGCAGCCTTCGGAAAGAATACATGTGCAAAGCAGAATGCATCAGTTGCATGTACCTGAAATATCTCGCTGAAAAAGAACACATGAGCGCTAACAGTAAACTGTGGCTCAGTGGTTATTGTGCTCAGCTGCTAACCCGAAGTATACGGGTTAGATCGAGAACCCTAGGTGGTCGAAATTATACGGAGCCCTCCACTACGGCGTCCCTCATAGCCCATGTTGCCTTGGGCGATAAACCCCATAAACAAAGTTATAGTGAACTGGTAGTAAGTAAAAATTAAAACAAAAAAGCTGTGAAAGAGTTAAGAGCACTAACAGCAAACTGGCAATAAGTATAAATTTTAAGAATTTTACAAATTCCTTAGGCCACCCAAAAATATATCTAGAAATTTCACAAAGCACCTGCAGTCAACTGCTGTGGGTTTTCAACTTTTCTGCAGCACCTCTCCCTTTGTCAAGAAGGATGTGAACCCAAAGCTGTTAAAGGGACACTGAGGAGAGCACTATTAATATTTTTTTTATAGTAAAATCCGATAGTTCGGCATGTCATGGCTTTGTTGCCACTTGGCCGGCAGCGAAAGATGCATTTATTTCTAAGAAATTTGGATTCGAAGTTGAAAAAGTTTTTCCCGCCGCTCTGATTCAAACTTGGGATTCGTCTATGACGACAGAGGACTAAGAGACGTGAAACATGACGTGCACATGACGTAACGCAGACTCCGTGATTTCTGACTGCCAGCAGTGCGGCCTAGCAGCAGCCGAAAAGAAAGCTACCGCCGGCCGCACGTTGAAGGCATCTATCGGCTATTGCGGCCGTCGCTACAGTCGCTTCGATTACGTTTGCACTGGCGTTTTGCCAGCGTTACGATGGATCTCGTTCTCGAAGTCGTCAACGAAGTCCTCGCAAATAGACACCTTTAGCATACCGTGTACCTTGTTACCGCTAGCGGAATACCGGGAGCCCGCCTATCGCCGGAAAACAGGCGCTGATTTGTCCCGATGCTTCAGGAGCGCGCGTAGCAGCCGGGCACGTGGCGCCATCTGGCAACGTCAAGGAGATTTGCGCATGCATTGGCTGCGCCTCAGTGATGCATGGTTTCTCGGTTCCTGGTGTTGCTAGAACCATTCGTTCTAGCAACACTGTTTTGTTCTATGATCTCATCACGCTTGTACTTGCGAGTTTGGCCTGTGGCGGCGATACCTGTATTTTGGTTCTTGCTCTTTTCTACGTTACAAGAGCTTTGTTGTCAGTATGAGTGGCATTTTTGTAATCAGGAGCTGGTATTCTGTCGATACAAGCCAACTTCAATTTCTCCTCAGTGTCCCTTTAAGGCCCATATACAAATTTTGTGACCTACAAAAAACTGCTGCTGTGTTCAAAATGCAAAATGAGCCTAATCACTTGTTACGTACCATGATATCCCCCTTACAATTCACAACTGACGAAAGGCTGGGAAAATCCTTGCATGACATGGTCCTGGCTATCTTTACGTCGCCGTTTTAGCATCCTCTTTCCTTATACAATGTAACAGGGTGAGAAAAATCAATGCCACTCAGAGTTATGGAATGCTTGGTCAGTGTGATAGTGCAACGGTCACTTAAAGGGGCTGTTAAAGGTGCACTGAAGAGGAATCTGAACTCGTCTTTTTACCGCGGGAACTCGATCTACCCGTTGCGAGCATTCTTAGAAACTTCCGACTTATTGCCCTGTGTGGCCGATTTCCCTAAATAAATCGAATTAACGCCCGGCTCCCGCCTTTATTTTTTGAATTCTGCCCGTACGGTGGGCAGAGTCGACCAATGCGTGGAGTGCCTTTAAGCCAGCTCCGTGGAGGCTTTGCTTTCGCTTTATTTTGTTTCTTTAGGTTACCGTGAATAAATAGTTTCATTTGCAGATAATATAGCTGCAGAATAAGCCCGCAGAAATAAAAATACGCGCGGACTATTTGCTTCTAAGGGTTACTACGTATTACTCCGCGGATGGCATAGCGGCAAGCTGCCACGGGACTGGGTGAAAGGCACTCCACGCGTTGGTCGACTGCGCCCATCATACGGGGAGAATTAAAAAAAAAAAGGCGGCAGCCGGACGTTTAATTCGATTTAATTCGGAAAATCGGCCCCAGACGGCAATAAATCGAAATTTCTAAGAATGCCCGGAACATGTGGATCAAGTTACCGCGGCAAAAAGACAAGTTCAGATTCCTCTTCACTGCACCTTTAAACACTGCTTGAATGGAATGGATGCCAGCTATACTTCAGGCGAATTCTTTGTCACACAGATGCTGACTGAAAAGAAAAAATTACAGCACAGAGGAATGGGAGTTACTAAATGAACAAATTTTACAATACAAGCAAACAAAATGCTGCCGTCAAATCAATTTTTGCGGTGCTTCCCAATCCCAGTTCACTTTCCCAATGATGCCACTGAGTGGGACCAATCAAAACAGCCTATCTGAGCATGTTGCAGGAGTTTTCACACCATGGTTGCGTGTTCACTGTAACTCGTGCTCGCGAAGGCTGGCAGCGTCCTTTCCACGGTTACAACCACCTCGTGAGTGCCCAGCTGGCCCAGCAATGCTTCATTGTCACATTGAGGGCACAGATAGGAACATTGATCAATGGCCTTCCCTAACTAATCTGAAGTCAAGCGCAAGATGCTGAGGAGGGACGACTTGCGTAAGATACTTTTAGCATAGCGTGTAGCGCTTCCGCAACCGCTTATGCGCACTGTGCCCTGCCATCGCGCACAAAGTCACTGGTCCCAAAGCGGCAGGCGGATGCACAGTTGACGGGAACGTAGAGCTACCTGGTGCCACCGCCCGGTGATCCTCTGCGAGTAAGCGCTTGTGTTGTTTGAAATATAGCGCATTGGGAATGAATGCCCAGTTGCGAGTAAGCACTTGTGTTGTTTGGTTGTCCTTGTCCGTTATCCTGAGTGCGCTATATTTTTACCACGATCCAATGATAGTGGTGCCATACGTTTTCCATAAAGTGCTCCATTTTTGCAACAAAGCAGTGTTTCTCGTAAGGCCTAGGAATGGGCAAACAAACCAGAAAAAAAGCCTAAATTTATCACCCATCAATTTGCATAGGCAAGATAAGACGAAGCGAAAGCTCTGTGCTTAAATTATAGCCAGCTGACGTACCGAAAAACATAGTGCCACTGACAAGTTCATTCCAAAGCGAGATGTTCAGCCTCAGAGAGCAGCCATGTTGGCTGTTTATCCCACTCAGGTCCTTGTACGCTATCTGAGCGACACCACCACCCGGCTTCTTTGGCACTTTTCAATGCATCCGAACCGTCGCATCTGCCTGCGACGTTTTGGCCAAGTCGTGTAATACCGAATATGACCAAACTCGAAATATGGGCCCAGGGGTAAATTATCGCATGTATCAAGGTCGCCAAATGTTCGCATCCATGAAATCTGAGGCAAATAGTATACATGCTTTGCCAATGTCCCTCACCTGCTAACTCTAAAGCATTAGAATACTTCATGCTCAATTTTAGCTTGCTGCACTGGTAAGTTAGTTCAATTCCTTTATCAAAATGCATAGAGCAGTAAATGTATGGTGGTGCCACCGAGGACGCCCCAGCTTCTGGTGCATCCACACGCAGCTGTTCCCAAAAAGCTCACCTTACCATGGCACAAATGCCTATAGGAAAAGAACAATCAAATTGGTAGCAGGCAGCCTGAGCCTCGTAAATCAAGAGGCCCGCTAAGTAGGGGCACACTACTCCCAAAACCCACCTCTCCGTTACAAGGATGCAAGCACACCACCACCTGCACTGTCACAATGGCTCTACTCTCTGATCAATATCACCATTTCTAACAGCAATGCAGCTGTATATGCACATGCTATGCAGGATCCTTACTACTACGCATGCATTAAGATCACAAACACAACCAATTATGCACTCTTCCTGCTGGTTTTCTCAAGCTACCTGCTTCATGGCAAAGAGATTTCGAAAGGAAGAAAATAAGGAATGTGAGCTCATTACCGATTCTTCTGGCGTGAACTTGAACTTGGCTTGTAGCTTGTTAAAATCCCTGCACAAGAAAATTTTCCTTATTGCATACACTCACTGAGGTGTCACACAAGCAGCAAAAAATCCCAAAGCGCCCACAGATAACCTGCATGCACCAATAATGCACATTTTGCAATACAGTGCACATGTGCAACAGAATACACACATTCAGAACTCACCAGGACTGTCACATTTGCAAATGCAGCCTGTGAATTAGCTGCTTAGTGCACCTTTAAATCCTTAGGCAATCACCTAGCAAGCCATGGTTCCAAATGTATTTGAACTTTTTAGATTGAAAGAACATGCCATCCTAAAGAGATCACAATCGGGGGCGATGTGAAACCTTTGAGGTGTTCACTCTCTACTAAAATACCAGCACATTTATGCATTTCCAATCATTCCACGCCTTACCTGCTTCAACCCTAAAACCACAGAAGAGGCATGCAAGTCCTCACTGTGAAAGTGAGCAGAGAAAATGCAGAGGAACAATGCATTTTCAAAATTTTAGAAGCAGCAAAAAATGAACCCGACATGGTGGTGCAGTGGTTAAGGCGCTCGCCTTAGGGGTGTGCGAATATTCGATAATTTGGAATATTCGATCGAATAGCACAGTATTCGAAATTTCGAAGTATTCGTCTTGCGCGAATAGTGTTACTGGAACGCTTGCTCGCTTGCGTTATGTGGTTTCGGTTCCGAGTATTGCCGCATAGATGGCTTTTTTTATCGCGCTTTCAACGCTCAGGGGTCAGTCAGTACGCAAATCACGATCAGGTCGGGATGCGAACCCAGCGACAAACGAAAGAAAGGTAAGGGCGACGCGCTCTTGCGGAAGATCCTGCGTTCTGGCCGTCTTCGAACCTCCGCACTAATTAAGGCTGCCATAAGCCGTGTCGCTGTCACTGTGTCGAGGCAGACGCAATGAAGGAAGAACACAGCCGACAGTCATCTAAGCTTCAAAACAAGAAACCTCAGTTTATTGTCAGCGAACCCTTTATATACTCTGGCTGGCGGTGACGTTATCGATGAGCTCGGGCGCCGCAAGTATTCGAACGCAGGCATCGCTTGGCCGCGTTCATCGGATCGCTCCCCCCCCCCCCCCCCCCCCCCTTTTCCAATAGAGCTGCGGAAAAGATTATCTGATAGGACAGATGCGAAGATAAAAACGCAGCCCCACCGCGCTATCGCTTCACCCAATGAGGTCACAAATCATGCGTACCTAACATGGGCGACCGTTCTCGGCTGCACTGAAGCAAGCCATCATATTACCAGCGGAGGCGAGAAAAATTCAGCGGCAGCGCAGGGACTCGATGTCGCTGAAGTGTATACTTACTTCAATGGGAAGGGCGCAGTTAGCGTGTGATAACGCCAAGCTTATTGTGCACCCGTGCAGGATTACTGCAGTTAACGCTCGGCGTCGGGGAGGCTGCGGACATATATATACGTGACTGCCGAAAGAAATGATTGCATCCATCTATGACTGGCGTCTTTTCTTGCTATTCTGACTGCTTGCGCATTGGTGGGAACGGAAAGCCGTCGTAATCAGGGCATTGAGCCGTCTTTGGTGATGTGCTGCACTCCGTCGCCGCAACTCGAGCACTCCGGTACGTTAGAGGCTCAGAGCATTCTTGGAAGCGCAATGCTAAGTGCTGCTCGGAGGTACTACCGGGGACAATTTTGCCAGAAGGCACGAGCGGTGCGAATGATGTTTCACTTGCGGCGCTAGAGTTTTGTACAGCCGCTTCCATTCTTGCAAGTCTCGAACCGGAACGATGTTCCGATCCTTGAGCTTGATAAGCGAAGCAACGTTCCGGCAAACAGCAGCCGCGAGCTGCTAGTGAAATGCAAAAAAAAAAAACAAAAAAAATGCATCGTGCAACACGCCTTGTCAGAGTGACGGCATGGGCCGGGAAGAGTGCCAGTTTGCCCCACTAAACCCAAGAGATACAGAGCAGAGCCGATGTTTCCATACAAGCACTCCTCGGATAGCGAAATAGGCGAGCCAATCTTCGGCCGCAAGGTGATGGCGATGCATTTGAGCCATGGCCGGCGCGTCCTGAACGCTCTGTCCCCGAGAGTACGTCCAACCTATCGGTGCTGTGGGAGCTTTGGATACGCGATGGTGCAATGCTGCCAGTGCTGCTAGGAGGTCCGGTCAGCCTATATTCCATTTTAACATCTTTGGACGCAGCAGTCCCATCGGCGTAACCGAAAAGAAGACGCAATCCAAGCCAAGAAGTGAGGATCCTAAACTATAGAAACGCAGGCAACGCAAGTGGCAAGTCGGTGCACCGAACGGGATTGCCTAGCTCAGTGTTGGACATTCGACCCGTTCGTCCACTGGTCACTGGTAGTGCAGAATGTCCTTTCTTTTATTGCGAAAGCAATACTGCTTGCACTTTTCTGCCATCGTTGGTCGTGGTGCCTCCTTACAGAGCGGCGCGTCACGTGACCGTGTGACGTCACGACAGACCAAGAGCCGGGGCCCCAGCTAGCGCCATCGATGGTGGAGGTACAGCATTACACGCCGGCTGTTCTGCTGCCGAGAGAGGGCGCTCGCTAGAGCGGGATGAAATGGGGGGGGGGGGCTGCAGCTGCGCTCCTCTCAGTGCGCTATGTCGGATGATGTGTACCAGGCGAGGCTGGAACGATCTGCTGCGGCCAAGCGACGGCGCCGCGCCGAAGAAACAGACGAAGAACGGCTAGCTAAACAACGTGCGTATGCAGCAGCCTGGCGAGCACGCCGGTCAACATCGCTTGATGCGGGTGCATCTACAAGTGCAGGGCCAAGTTTAACGAGTGGTGTTAACGGTAGCGAAACTATGGAGATAGCCAGTTTGGAGACAAGTTTCATGGACACTCTTAATGCCGAAGATACTTCAATGGGTGAAGAATCTATGAATAGTATGGAACGACACAATTTCAACATACCAGTTGTATAAACAGAGCTCCAGCTCGTGCCGTCGGCGCAGAGCGGCGGCAGACACGGCGGATGCGGGCTGAAGAAACGGATGAAGTTGCTTTCGCAATTTCCAGGCTTAACCAAGCTGAGCCTATTTTTTCATTACTGTTCTTAGTGCTCTTGCTGCAGTGTAGTGCAGTTACTCCTATGGTTTCAGTTATTGGTTGTACTACTGGCACCGTTCTGTTATACTGTCATTTTCTTTATTTTATCTCTAATTTCTTATTAGAAAGCAGGGGGTATATTTATGTGTTCTAACTTTCTATTACCAAACCGGTAAAAATTGTTCTTCACACACTTTAGGTGCTCTCTTAAAATCTTGAAGCATGTTTTAAATAAAGCCTCAGTGCAGTATGTAATGGCATCGTGTGTTGGGAAAATAAATGGTTTTGGAAATGCCTACTGTCATTTAGCCGCTTTTTAGTGCCAGAAGTACTATTCGAACTATTCGCTTCGAAATTATTCGAAGAAAATTGCAATTCACTTCGAATCAAAAAACCACTATTCGCACACCCCTAGCTCGCCTACCGAGCTGGAGTACCCGGGTTCGGTTTGGTTTGGTTTATTGGGGTTTAACGTCCCGAAGCAACTCAGGCTATGAGAGACGCCATAGTCAAGGGCTCCGGAAATTTCCACCACCCAGGGTTCTTTAACGTGCACTGACATCACACAGTACACTGGCGTCTAGAATTTTGCCTCAATCGAAATTTGACCACCATGGCTGGGATCGAAACCGCATCTTTCGGGTCAGCAGCCAAGCGCCATAACCACTGAGACACCGTGGCGGCCTGCAAGCAACAGATGCCCAATGCTGGCATATTACGACTGCTTTGGATGAACGGCAAAACAATGGGAAGCTTCTGTGGAACAGTAATGCTCATGAGATTGAAGCTCACACTTTTTACTACAACTGTTGCACCGAAAACAACATATTGGTCACCTTCAATACTGCCCACGCAAGGTCAGTGTCATGCACACAGCATCCAGTCTTGCACAAATATTGCCAATTCAATTTCCTTGCTGACACGACGACAAAGCACTCGCTGGCTAGCCTTCGGGGTGTGTACCAAGGTGGCATTTTCAAATTCCCCTGAGTTTCTAGATTTTCCTCCCCGAGTGTTTTCGTGAAATTCCCCAAGTGACACAGACGTGTTTTACGTCAAGATGGGTCGATACAATGCCTTCTTATGTTGTCACTCTCAGGGAAGGATGTTAAAAATAAGAATTACTTAAAGGGCCACTGCCCAGGGTCCGGACATTTTTGAAAAACAAGCCCACTGCATAGATGAGGCATCGAAGATAACCTCTGCAAAATTCTGCAAAATACTAGAGCCATGCGCGCCCCGAAAAGCTGCGAAAATTCAAATCAAAGCCCGTTCGTTCTTTCCTTCCTTCAAAAACGGGCCCGGCCCACTACTCTGCACCCCGCTGACGTCAAGGGGGGCTACTTTCGCTAAAGGCACTCCATTGGTGCATCGTTCTGACTGACGGGAGAAGGTTGGGCGTAGCCTTGGCGTCGCGTCGTCTGCACAAGGCTTTCCGCAGCGCCTTCTGTTCTGGCTCATGCCTACAAACCCGCATGAAGGAACAAAAAAAAAAAAAAAAAAACTGCGGAGGGAGCGTGCGGCGACAGCCTTGAACCCTAGCCATAAAAAGTAAAAAAATAGTAAAACTGAGGGAGTTGGTTCGCCCCCCCCCCTCCCCCCCAGCCGTGATCACGTCACGAGACGCTCTGCGTGCGCGCTCCCTTCTCAGTTTCTTTTCTTCTATGCGAGCCCCCCAAAACAAGGTTTTAATTAGTAGTGCAACAGAGCCTTTCCCTCGCTCGCCCACTTGACCGCTCCGCACACACACCCCTTATCTTTCGTGCATCTTGCGTACGCCTTGACTCCAATGAATGACATATGCTTTGGAGCGGAGAAAAGACTAGGGGTGTGCGAATAGTGGTTTTTTGATTCGAAGCGAATTCGAAGCGAATAGCAATTTTCTTCGAATAATTTCGAAGCGAATAGTTCGAATAGTACTTCTGGCACTAAAAAGAGGCTGAGTGACAGTAGGCATTTCCAAAGCCATTTATTTTCCCAACACACGATGCCATTACACACTGCACTGAGGCTTTATTTAAAACCACACTTCAAAATTTTAACACCTAGAGTGAAGAACAATTTTTACTGGCAATTTATACTGGAAGAACAACTTTTACATTCCCAGACTAGCATTCCCTCGAGCAAGAATGGAAACGGCTGTACAAAACTCGCGCCGCAAGCAAAACGTCATTCGCACCGCTCGCGCGTCCTGGCAAAATTGTCCCCGGTAGTACCTCCGAGCAGCACTCAGCATCGCGCTTCCATCAAGAATGCTCTCAGCCTCCAACGTATCGGAGTGCCGGAGTTGCGGCGACGGAGTTCGGCACACCACCGAAGATGGCTCAATGCCCTGATTACGCGGCGTTCCGTTCCCATCAACGCGCAAGCAGTCAGAATAGCAAGAAAAGACGCCAGTCGTAGATGCCGAGCGTTAACGGCAGTAATCCTCCACGGGTGCACAATAAGCATAGCGTTATCACACGCTAAAGGCGCCCTTCCCACTGACCTAAGTATACACTTCGGCGACATCGAGTCCCCGCGCTGCCGCTGAATTTTTCGCGCCTCCGCCGGTAATATGATGGCTTGCTTGAAAGCTGCCGAGAACTGTCGCTCATGTTCTGTTCGCATGATTCGTCACCTGGGTGAAGCGATAGCGCGGTAGGGCTGCGTGTTTATCTTCGCATCTGTCCTATCTGGTAATCTTTTCCGCAACTCTAACGGGAAAAAAAATCGAGAGGCGGTGGAGCGGGCGCGGCTTCGGTGCTTATCTGATCTTCCAGCCAGCGGCGGACGCGGTTGTTGCGCGGCGGACGCGGTTGTTGCGTTGTGTTACGCGCGTCTTTTTTCGTTTTTCTTTCTTTCCTCTTATCTTTGAACTCTCCTCTATCTGCACGTGGCAGCGGTGGTGGCTCGGCTAGAGCCAGTCGGCAGGCCCGTACACTTTCCTTTTCATCCTTCGCTCAGTCGCAACAACAACAACAACAGTAAACTGAGGTTTCTTGTTTGAAGCTTAGACGACTGATGGCTGTGCTCTTCCTTCTTTGCGTCTGCCTGGACACAACACGGTGGCAGCGACGCGGCTTATGGCAGCCTTAGTGCGGAGGCTCGGAGACGGCCAGAACGCAGGATCTTCCGCAAGAGCGCGTCGCCCTCACCTTTATTTCGTTTGTAGCTAAGTTCGCACCCCGACCTGGTTGTGATTCGTGTATTTACTGACCCCCGAGCGTTGAAAGCACGATAAAAAAAGCCATCTATGCGGCAATACTCGGAACTGAAACCACATAAAGCAAGCGGGCAAGCGCCCCAGAAACACTATTCGCGCGAGGCGAATACTTCGAAATTTCGAATACCGAGAATTCGGTTCGAAGCGAATATCGAATACCGTGCTATTCGATCGAATATTCGAAATTATCGAATATTCGCACACCCCTAGAAAAGACAAACACAGAACACAAACACGCATGGAGAAAAGCAAACGGGCGGTTGCCGGGTCTGCGCTTCGCCGTGTGTTTCGAACACAACCGACTTCCGCCCCTCCGCTCGTGAAACGGTGGGGAGGCCTAAAAGAAAATGAAAAGGTGGCTCGTTAACTGGGAATGACAAACAGATGTATGAAAGGATGCGCTCGCTAACAAGTCTAGGTGGTCGAGCCGATCGCGCCTCTCGATCGTTCAGTGTGCGGAGAAAATGCAAAAACCAAGAAAAGAATTCTATTGAAGGCGGGGCCATGACGTCGCCCTGTGACGCACTCCACAGACACCACGCCTCCGGCTTACACCGGAGAAGGAAGGGGTGATTTTGCCTTGCCGAGCCTACTCGACGAGGAGCGGGAGAGAAGAATTTCGAGGAGGGAATGGAAGGAGAGGAGGCTCGCTCAAAGAGAGGTAGAGAGTGTCTGCTGCGCTGGGGTGGGCACGGGCCCTTTAATAGTAGAGGTGCAAGTATCAATAATTTGTCTGCAAATCCAATTCAGATAGCAAGTAGTAGCGTTTATTTCATTCAACCACAAAACAGAAGGGAGAGAGTTTACAGCAATGAAATATCTAAAAAAAAATGATAGAACAAACTAGAAATCAAACCAAACATTTTCAAATATGAATAATAAAAAGGAGCTGCGTACCGAACCAAACTTCCACGAATGAAAATAATTTGCAACCGTTTTTATATTTTAAGGAGAGATGCGGGTGAAAAAAACGGGATTTTTTTTCGATAAAGTCGATTTTGTATTTACTTGCGTTTTGTATTTCCCCAAGCCTCTTTTATGTGTAAAAAAATCAAAGCCAATAATCAATGGGAAGTTAGTAAAAAATTCAATTAAAGCACTGGCGGTGGCTTGCGAAAGTGCGAATTTGACCGAATTTCGGGAACGCTGCATTTCGCTCCACGGGGTCGCCCGCTCTTGAATTTTCGCGGGGAAGTAGGACTACCCATCTTCTACCAGAAGCCACTTCGGTAGCGGCGCATTCTTGATAAAAATACGGAAAAAAAAGATCGTTTCCCGCCCGAGTCGAGCGTCGCGACTGGCCCTTCAAATCACGTGGTACGATCGGAGCCCTTCCATTGGCTACGAGCATTCCACCGCACGGTCGGACGCAGACGCTCTTTCTTCATTCTGCCGCCACCGAGACGTGAACGCTTCTGCCCGGGTTTTTCTCCTTTGTCCGCTATGGATGTGACTGAGAAACGAGATTTTTGTTCACACAAGTTCCTGACAAAGCATCAATATAGAGGAAGACACCCCAAGCGCAAGCGGAGAGCTCCGGTGACGGGAGGTTCGTATGCTGCTAGGCGTAACTGCGGCAATGGCGATGCACCATTTGGATCCTTCAAGCTTTTTGCGGAGCATCCATGACGTCGTCAGTGCATCTGAGCGAAAGATAAAGATGTTCGACTGCCAAAACAAGCGTAAAAACGAGCGCGGAAGCGCTGCTATCTGTGAGATCGGCATGATGCACGACCTCGTCAGTGGCGGGGCGTGCCCCGCCTGCGGACGATGTAATCTCTGTCAGAGAATCTGCCGCCAAACAGAAAGGACTCTCATCGTTTTTGGAACTTTACCGCCGAAATGACGCGTTTCCGACAACCGTAGTTTCATCAACATATTCTTCGAGCCGCGTATCTCGATCGTGCAAAGGCAGGGATGAGGCGTTCGCCCGCGGCAGTGCACGGGATACCGTCGCCGTGAACGTGGTCCATGGTCGCTGAGCACGCTACCAATGACAAGCGCCACACCGGTTGAAAACGGCTCCTGTGACGCAGAAAACGACGAGCAAACGTGCTCCCATGTTTGCAGGCAGTTAGTGAGCTCCCACATCGTAGAATGGCGATGACGATGGGCAGCTATGGGGCAGTTTCGGTTTGCACTTGAATCCAACGCGCATGCGATTTTGAGACGTATTTTCCCCCAAAAAAAGTGCATGTTGGAATTGGGTAAATACTAGGGGTGTGCGAATATGAAATTTTTCGAATACGAATTGAATACGAATACTTGGTTACGAATATCGAATCGAATATCGAATAATCAAGGACAGACGCATTTAACCGCTACAAAACATTATTTGAGCACCCTAGAACATCACAGTTCAACTATCAGTGATGAAATGAACACAAAAGATATGTGTGGCTGCACAAAAAGTATGAAAGTCTCGAACATTAATCTTAGAAGAGTAGAAATATCAGAGAAGATGGCTAGTACTACAAAGCATTGATTAAGGCTAGCCTGCCATAAGCACAAAAGCGCGTTGCTCGGATGAACATAAAAGGTTGTCGTGAAGGGAAACCGGCTGCTCCACATGGTCAGGCAGAAGTAGTTTGTTCCCTTCTAGATGAAGCGACTTCTCCAGCCCCAAAAATGCCTTCTCACTTGGCACTGAACTGGCACGTATTGCGAGGTATTTCGTGCACAGCTCTGACTATACCAGCTTCGCAGGTATAGCCACAAAGCTGACCAGCGTAGTCAGCTACTGCATGGCCCAACGTTACGCATTGCTCTGGGCGCCGCCATATTGTTATGTCTCTGTCGATAGGACTTGCGGACCGAAATGAACGCCGGTACTCGCATAGAATATTCGGCTAGATACGAATATTCGCGTCGTGTCGAATATTCGAAGCAACACGAATACTTGGATTTCGAATCGAATACGAATACTAAAAATATAATATTTGAATTATATTCGAAAATTTCGAATATTCGCACACCCCTAGTAAATACAGCTGGGCGCCAAGATTGTTCCCTCTGATTTCTGACAAGACATTCCTTGTTGAGAGAAAATCTCCACTCAACAGCTGCGATTCAGAGCGAGAAAGAGAGAATCATCTTGGCAAAAGTGTGCAGTTCCTTGCTTGCTCCACAGACGCCTGCCCAAAGGGCATTCAGCCAATGCGTGCTGCTCCTGACAAAATTTCAAAAACTGAACACCTGACTGCTTCGCCCTTGTCCTCCCTGACGAACAAGATGCAGTAGCAGTGCACAGACTGCCTGCTGAGAAGGGCAGAATTCCAGGCATTGTAGTTCCCTATGCCCGCCAAGAAGAAATTTGCAAACAGAAGGCTTGCAAACAGTGATCAGTCCATTTCAGAAAACATGACGAAGTATTGCCTACAGTAACCTTCTGGTGAGGTGTAAAGATTGGGCTCAGCAATCTGGGTATGCACTTGCCTATCTGATAAGCCTAAAGGTGCTTATCAGGAGGAAGCAGGATGACACCGCTATCGTTGCTGAGCTGCCTGTGCAGGAATGCTACTGATAATGAAGTACTTCAGCCTTCTCCTGCCTCATCAAATCAGTTACCACACTGAAACCACAAATGGTTTCTCTGCTTTCCATTCGAACATTCGTTCACTGTGTAATAAGTTTGATGATGTTTTTTATTTCTTTCAAAACATTAAGCATAGCTTTGATGTTATCCTATTGACAGAAACTTGGGCTGTGTATGCAACGGACTTAATGAAGCTTCCTGGCTATGAATGCTTCTACCTAAATCAACCGTTGCGAGGAAGGGGCATGGCGCTCTACGCAAAACGTAGTCTTAAGACAAATTTGCAGCAAGCTATTTCTGTCATTTCTGCTAATTACAAAATTCTTACAGCTAAAATTAATGACAGATTGGTCTCAGTTGTTTACAGACCACCCTCGAGAAATTGAAACAAACTTTTGCAATTTTTTTTAATGTCTCTTGGATTCTTTTTGCTTGGAAAAATGTTGCACTCTTGTAGGAGATTTCAATATTAAGATGTCTGATGAGTCAAGTTTGAGTTCTCACTTTGAAACTATTTTTGCATCTAACAGCTTTAGGAATTTTATTACTACACCAACAAGTTTCTTCCTCATGTAGTAGTATTATTGATTATTTTATTGTTGATGTTGCCTCTTCAGTGAACTCTGCTGAAACCATTGTGTGCGATCTGAGTGATCATTTTGCAATATTTGTATCCTTGTCATGTGGAACTTTAAACAGTTGAACATTCCAGGTTCTCCTACCAGAGTGTTAATGACGAATCACTTATACCCGTGCCACACGGACAGATTTAATGCCATTAAGTGCTTACTGCCTTAAGTTTTAATGGCATTCGTGCGGTGCCACACACATAAATTTAATGGCATTAGCCTTACTGCCATTCGCGACCTACTGAGTTCGCCACAACTCATACGCCCGTGCAATGCGTACTCTCGTTCCCATTCCACACGCAGAAAAGCATGCAGCTTTGTGAGTAACAACTTCCTAACCAGTAGGAAATGGTTAATTCTTAACTTTCAGTTAGATGAGGCATCTATACCACATTTTCGATGTGAAGAGCACCATTTTAACCAGCCTTATTGACAGGTACTCTCGACTTATGTGCTGACGTGCGAGTTTATGGCTACTTTTTCGACTTGTAAAGCGAGAACAGCCTTATTTTCTGGAAAATCGTTTTTACATTACATTTGAACAACATTCCCGATATATTGTGCTCATTAGGAATGTTTATATTCAGATGAAACTTTTGACTACCTTTTCGATAATGGCATTAAATGTGGACGTGTAGCACCAAACTCCGAAAATAATGGCATTAACAATCTTAAGGCCTTAAGCATTTACTGCCATTTCCTGTGCGCGTGTGGCACGGGTATAAGTCTCCTTCGTGAATGTGTGCGTGCCACTGATTCGTCACCCATTCTTTCAGCTTCGTGCCCTGACACTGCGTATGACTTATTTACAAATATATTTAAGGACATCTACACGAAAAGTTTCCTGTGGAAAACGAACGTGTCCAAAGCTGAACTTCGGAAACCTTGGGTTACACCTAAACATTCAAAAATGATAAAGCTTAAAAGCAAACTTTTCAAGCGCTCTACTCATGATCCTGAAGATTTAAAAGATTTTAAATAGTAACGCAACAAGCAAAACAAAGAACTTAAAAGGCCAAAGCTAAAGTTCCAGGATCGCCTATTTAACAACAGCAGCAATAATCTGAAAACATTTTGGAAAGCTCTAAACAATACGTTTGTTTCTCAATAAGAGTCGAGACATCAACTTAGGAGAACTGACGATTTATGGTAACACTGCCTCGGGCAGCGGTCTTGCTGCGAAGTTTAATGTCTTTTTTACGAGGCTTGTCCCGTCAGGATGCCCCACGGAAACTCTCAGCTATGCCTCTAACACAGTGGGTCAGTCAATAGCCTTTGAATTAACAGATGCTAATGAAGTGTTTATTATTATAATGAATCTCAAATCAACTTCCAGCACTAATTATGATGGTTTCTAAATAAGACCTATCAAATCTGCAGCAGACATAATAGCCCCTTGTCTAGCTCATATTTTTAATCTATTGATTTCATGCACAATATTCCCCAAAGAATGAAAATGGCTAAAGTATCTCATTTTAAAGGGCGGAGAACATAATGACCTAGCCAATTATTGCGAAATTTCTATCTTCCCTGTGTTCTGAAAGTCATATAAAAAAATATTATTGAGAAGAGAAAAACTTTTTTGCTAAACATCCCTTGCTATCTGTGTCCCAGCTCGGTTTTCGAAAGGGGAAATCAACTGAGTCCGCCTTACTTTTGCAAAAAAATTTTTTTACACAACATCGAAAGGAAAAACCTTACACTAGGAATTTTCATACATTTCACTAAGGCATTCGATCTATTATATAATCATAATATTCTATTATGCAAATTGCAAGCATATGGTGTTCGAGCATCAAGCCTCCAGCTCTTTTCTTCTTATTTAAGCCTGAGGAAAGCAAGTTGTTTTTGTTGATGACACTAACTCTGCTGAAGAGATTCTTCATTACTGCATTCCTCAGAAAGTCTTCTAGGGCCTTTCTGTTTAATGTTTATATTAATGACTTAATTAAAATAAATGATGAACCCGATTACATTTTGTACACTGATGACACTAGCATATTTATAAACAGCTGCTTGACTGACAAACTCATAAGCAAGGGTCCTATCCTTATCCTTAGAGAATTGCATAAACGGTCCAACGCGAATGGGCTCACGATAAATACTAAGAAAAAATCTGTACTGTTTTGAACTGTGAACTGTAATACTATACTGACCAACCACCTTATGCTTGGAAATAATTGCATACAGATTCAGGTCACTTGGCGTTGTCTTCGATTCCACCATGAGATAGAACGGGCATGTAAATTACGTTATTAAAAAACTATCACAGTCAGTTGCCTTCCTCTCAAAATGTCGATCAGTTTCCCAAGCGCTTAAAACTGACCATTTATCATGCGTTATTTCACTCTCTCGAAAATTACTGCAATCTGGTCTGGGGAGCAACCTCAAAAACGAACCTCAATAAATTATTTGTGTTACAAAAAAAGGCAGTAAGGCATATTGCTGGAATTAATTTCACAGCTCACACCCGTCCTTTCTTCCTTGAATATAGGAATATATCAGTCAATATTACATACGAATACAGACTACTGTACCATCTTAGGTTTTCACCCCCTGTCATGACTTCGTTTCTGAAATCCCTTGCCGAACTTAGATTGAAGGAAAAAGTTGTTGCCACAAGATCTAGGGAACAATGGGCTGTCACCCGTAATAGAACAAACTATGGAAATCAGACACTAAACTTTCTCATGCCAACCATTTTAAACAAACATAGCCTATGCAATACACACATTCACACTTTGCGACCTAAAGAGTAGAAGCTTAGATATGCTAATTGCAAATTGCACAGTGCACGTGCCACAATAATTTTTTGCCATTTTGTTGAATTGCCAGTAGCGTGTGCGTTGTTTCAGTCTCAACCCGTGGTTGTACTTATGGCCCATACCTGACCACATGCTGTACGCCATGTCTATGTGTGGGGCCTCGGACACTCTCAAGCTGCTGCTTTGCAGCTTTTCGTCTGCGGTCCCTTTCCCATGTATTAGAACGAGAATAAAGGCTTTCTTATTATTATTATATTATAATTTGTAATGCCGAGCATGCTGTTTATACCACTCAAGTGTTTTTGAGAAAACATTCATCACGGCTTCGAGAAGTACGAGTCATGGTTTTGCCAATGGCTCGGACTCCGAGCTCGCAAACCGCATTCGTTGGTGCAAGGTGGCTTTCAGCTTTTTCGCTCGCTTCGCTGACGAAGGCATAACAGAAGCGTTCATAGCAGTGTGAGGCTATCGTGCAAAGAGAAACCGTGAGGACGTTAAACATTTTATGAAAAGCGGTGGCTAGTTCCTTAGTGCTTTTTCCGAAACTTCACTGCGGAGTGCGTTAGGCCTAGCTACACTGAGCAAGCAGCCCGCAGCAATCCGCTGTCACCCAGCGTGTCGATGGGCGGCACGTCGTTGCAAGAAGCCTGCCATTGGTTAGGGTGCAGTCTAGTCTCGCTTTAGCACCACATGAAAGCATCCTCATAGCATATCATTACATTCTTTCCTGTATGGTGCATCCGGGCACCGACGTTATACAGGCACTGCATGCAACTGGTTCTAGGCAGAGACTCAACAGAATGCCACTCCGCCAGTTTGTCTGTACCGCGTGTCACAAGAAGTCTTTGAAGAAACGGGAGAAACCGCATTTCTGGCACGTTGTCTAAAGCACACATTTCGAGGTGTGTATGTGACCGCTACTCAATGAGTAGTGATGTGGGCACACGTGCACCCAGTCTTCGCCGAAATGCCTCCAGGCAGCGCGGTCTCAGGACGGGTTCCCGTGAAACGAAAGCAGGGACGCTTTTAAAATGCATGCGGGAAAAAAAAAATATTAGTTTTAACAGCAAATGTAGCAGGTGCGTTTATTACGTGAACACACATATTGTCAAAGATTTCCGGAGTACCAAGAAAACCGCCCCACAGCGGCGATTCCGAAGTGGCGAAAGACCGAAGCTGGCAGATTTTTAGAAACTGAACATTGGTCATGAATTTTTCGGTCCAATCTATCAATGTTCTGGCCTGATTTCATGACAATGAAGTTTCCGCTTCAATGAAATTTTTCACAGATCCCATGAATTTGGCTGAAACAGGATTAGACTGTATTTCTGATGGGGTAGCCATAGGCGGCTTTGTCGCCACGAATGATAACACTGAGACCATAGGGGAGCTTTCAGAGAAAGACATCAGTGCGGACAAAACAGATTAAAGGACGCCATTAATGCAAATTGTGATGAAGACTTCAGAGAACTTGTGCCCACATACTTCTACGTGCTCCCTGCACTCAGCATGGTTCGTCACCATGCACGTCAACAAAAGGTTGCTTGAAGTCCATCGATAACAGTGAAGAATGTGTTCTCTCCAAGGCAATAAACATGAATACACAAAAATTTTCCGACTGCTTTGCTCAGTAATCCGAGCAAAGTGAGTGGCCAACATATAAATATATTTTTCTCCATCTCAATGTGTTTGTGTGTCGTTAAAGGGACCACACTGAATTTGAACGCTATCAATTTTTTTTTTTTTGTCAGTGGAATCGATAGTTTGGCATTTTGTGGATTTGTTGCCTCTTGTACGGCAGCAAAACTTGCATTTATTGCTAACAGATTTGGATTCGAAGCTGAAAAACTTTTTCTTGCCGCTAAGATTCGAACTCTGAACTCTCTGATGACGGAATAGGAGAAGAGCAACGGAAACAGAAACGAGGACTCCATGAATGCTGGCGCCAGCCGAAAAGAAAACTACTGCCGGCCGGATGTTGAAGGCCTCTGACAACCGTCGTCGCTTCGTTTACGTTTGCACCAATGTTAAGATGGATCCTGTTCCCTATTCTGACAACAAAGTTCTCGCAAAAGACTGAGGCCTGCCTTTCATCAACTTCAACTCCACACAGCAGGCATGCCTTTAAAGGCTGAGGCGGCGGGTCTGGCAAGAAAGTCCTAGCACTGAGCAGTCGGCAGTGTCGCTGTCATCACCGAGCCACCGTCACGACTAATGTGTAGAGACTGGTACATGTGCACATATTTCAATTCTGTAATAATAATAAGGGAGTAATTATTCATTGACATCCACCCAAGCACAGCTGTACGGCTACAAAGGAAAGCTGTACAGCTTTCCTTAGAAGCCTTAGGGATGCACTTGAGTGGATGTCAATGAGCAATTATTCCCTTATTACAAATCTACTCCACCTTAGGGGTTCCCCTAAACATTTGACCAACTCCACAATAACAGTCCTCGTATGGCTGGTTATGCAGCCCAGCGTCTTGGTACGCTGACGAAGCGAACACGCTCAACGGTGCATGGAACATTAACTATACACAGCTCTTTTTTCCTTGTCGCAGTTGCGTGCCGTTGCACAAACTCCGTCCGAGAAGCACTTGGGTGTCTAACTTCATCAGTGTGCTACTCATTTTTGCGTCCAGTATAGTTAGTTCCCATGAGTAGTGTACTATTGAAGTTAAATATGAATCAACTAGGCCCATTTGCAGCTTTCCTCACTTGGAGGTCCCATGCTGCTCTGCCCTTGTGAATCGAGGCGCGTAACAAAACCATACGGTCATGCAGAGCGCATAGCCGTGAAGCCCCCAAAACGTACCGAAATTTAGCTGGACGCCTGTTGTGCCACCAATTACCGTATTTCCTCGTGTAATAGGCGCACTCGCATAATAGGCGCACCCCAAGTTAGGGCGCGAAAATTCAAATTTTTTTATTTCCGCGCATAATAGGCGCATCCCGAACTTGGCACTGTGATCAATACTTATTTACACGATTTAAAGCTGACGCCTCGCCACCCCCCGCTTCCCAATCTTTATTTTAACAAAGTTTTTGCTGAACTGACTACTAGTCCTCACTAGTGCTGCTGCCGTCGCAGCTGCTGCGGACCCACAGCACGTACAACGACATCGCGTAGAACAGCCGCACACAGTTTTCAGGGATGCTCACTTTAATCGTCAGATTGGAAAGCTTCATCTCCAGCCGGAAACGTTCCCGACTTAGGCCCACGAAAACCTCGGCGCTTGGAGTCGCGTACAAAAATTTAGGGACGCCGCAGTCTCAACTGCCGCACTTCTCGGCCATGTCGTATTTTCCGACCTGCCGTACACTTGCCGTGTTCCACTTGCCGTGTTCGAGAGCAAACTCCCAGCCGTGTAGCTGGGAGCCCTTCGAGCTAAAACAGCAATGCTCCACGGCAAAGCCATAAACTATCGCGCTACCGCAAATCCCGGCATTCAGCAACAACAACAACAAAAAAAAAACGAGCTGGTGATGCTGATGGCGATATACTAGATAGCGAAAGCTCCCGGTGGAGGAAAACGATGATGATGAGGAGCTTGGCCTTGGGCGCCCTCCGTGGGCGGCGTCTGGAAGCTCCTATGCGCGTGTGTGGCCTCCGCGATCAAGCGGCCGTTGCGCGCAGCCGGAGCCGATCGCGGAGGCCTCGACGCGTGCATTCCGAAGGCTATTCCCGCGTGTGTCTGGAAAGTTTCGGTGCGGCCCTACATGGATCTTTTTTTTTTTTTTTTTCAATATTTTCTTCGCGAAAACGGGGTGCGGCCCGTACACGAGTGCGTTTACACGGTGTGTTCAATTTTACGAGTCAAAAAGTTTCCGGAAATTTTACCCCGCGTAATAGGCGCACACCGAACTTTGAGCCGGATTTTCTGGGAAAAAAAAGCGCCTATTATGCGAGTAAATACGGTACAGGTTTTCTTTTACTTCCAACATTACGGTTGTCTTTTTCCTGCCTTTCTCGTGTGTTCTGTAGTATTACCCCAAGCCAGCACACAGTAACACATAAAGGAACCGAAAGGGGTATCATAAAGCAATCTCCTAATCATCGCCAGCAGAGTCTTTTGGTGCCAGTTCATTATGACCACTGCTTTGCTTAGCTTAACCAATAATGATTGAATGTGCTGGTTCCAGGACATGTTCGCCAAGCATAATGTGAGGTGTTTTAGCAAAATTTTTAATAAAAACATTGTATGGGCCAAGCGTAATGGATTCATGCACCTTGGCCAACGTTGCAAACTCATGAAACAACACAAAATGCATCTGCCTCGACAGCAACCGGAGCAGATCTTTTTGGCAAAAAACGCAGAGCAATCATCTTCGTAGCTAACAATATGCACCCTGCGCCTCTTCCTTCAGCATGCAGCGTATTCCGTGCCAATCTGGCGCCCAATTTGCAAACTGTATTTATTTGTACTATGTCGCTGATGCAAAAGAAAAAAAAGAACAGGCTCCAAAATACTTCCCCGTGACACCCCTGATATTAAGTATATATTGCATTTGACCCATAAGGTACCAATGAATACGCAGGTTCATTCATAAGAGGCGACACAAAATACAGTAATACGGTGCAATCTGCATCACATGCAGCAGCACATACGTCATAATTCCCGTCTCCAAACTCACAAAATGGAGTAGAAGATCAGATGGACATCATAATTTGACAAAATCAATTGTACAAACAGACAAGGCCGCTGCTGAGAAGTGCCAGAGACCACTGGAAACTGAGCTTAGACACTATCCATTTGTACTCTGCCCCACTCCCCCAAATAATGTTTGAAATGTATGACTGCTCATAGAGAACTAAATTGATAAACCTTTAACTTGTAAAAGATGGCTTCGAGTGATCACACAGACTAATCACTCTCACAGAATAAATGCAAATCCATCTATGAACTTCCTGACATGAACAAATGATGAACTCACCTGATCAGTCCTTCAGCTGCGTTCTCATCGACCAAGGTGAGGCCTCCAACAGCAGGAGATGGCAGTTTAGCCTTCTGCGCCATATATTCTTTATGCATCTCTTCCACGCACTGTAAAGAAAATAGTAGCAAAATGCAGTTAACAAAACTATATGAAGAGCCAAGTACAGTGGAACCTCGATTATACGTCCCCCGGTCATGCGACGACCCGCATTTTACGACGAATTTGTGCGGTCCCGGCAAAACCCTCATAGAGACAATGCATTAAAAACCTCGGTTATACGACGCAAATTTTAGAAGGACCCCGCTTCGTACGACGGCTAACTCGTACCGTCCGTCAAAAAAGGTCGTCAGCAAACGCAGGCCGGGATGTACCGTATTTTCGCGATTCTAAGCACCCCCCCCCTATTTTCGGAAAAAAATTTCTTGAAAAGAAAACTTTGCATGCGAATCTAAGCACCCCGTTTTGTGCAGTCGGAGTCCCAAGGAGGCCTGCCTGTTGTTGTTGCGACTGAGAGAAGGATGAAAAGGAAAGCGCACGAGCCCGCCAGTAGACGAGCCCGCCTACTGGCGTGAGCCAAGCCACCACCGCTGCCCAGGAGAGTTAAAAGATCAGAGGAAAGATAAAGAGAAAAGATAAGACGCCATCGCAGCATGCAGCAACAGATGCTCCGCAGGAGCCGACGCTGATGAAAAAACAGATAAGCGGGCGAGGCCGCGCTCGCCCAAGCGAGGACAGAGGCGTCCACGACGCTTTTTGTTTGCGCTCCCATTCCTAGTTAAGGGGATGTGTTGCAGAGCATCGACAACATCCGGCGCTTTGCTTGCGCGCGCGACGATGTTGGCGACCTACTGCCGGACGTGGCAGCCCTTGAAAGAAAGTTGATGCGCCGAGGTTGGGCAAAGGTGCAAAAAAAAAAAATTACCGATTTTTTTTTAACGGTAATAAAGATTTTTTTGCAAATCTGTTTCAAACAAATGCTGGGTTTTGTCTTTTTTAATCTGATTGGCGTATTTGCCGCGGGCTTGAAGCCGGTCAACAGTTTTCGGCGCAAGGCCGAGCGCCACTGGCCGCATTCTTTGATTTTCGATTATACGACGGTTTCGCGCGGTCCCCTGAACGTCGTACAATCGAGGTTCCACTGTACAGAAATATGCATATTTCACTGGTTTCACACTTTTGTTTTGTTTTTTGCACCTTACAAGCGATAGTTAAAAAATTATAGCACTGTCACATTGTTCAATTTAATGACATTCAGATCGCATGGCATTAGCATGCAGTGCCATTAATCGGCTGTTACACAGGAACATTTAATATCATTATATTCCAATGATGTTTACAATCGAATGAGTTTGGGGAACTCATTCATACAGTAGCCGATCAATTTTTCGGACTCTAACATTTCGGACTTGTGTGATATTTCGGACCTCGCTGAGGAACCATCGCGCACCTCATAGGAACGTGTACATTTTCACGACAGATATTTAGGACTTTGTGGCGTCTAAAAGTTCGAATTTTCGGACTCAAATAGACGCCAACAATATTGTGGAGGTCGTTTTTCAACCGAAAGTATGTTATTTCGGCCTAATATAGACATGAGCGGGCATTGCTGTCGCAACCAACCCATTCGTCCCCACCGTGAAAGGCGCTATAAGAATGATGCGCGACAGTAATGTTTGTGACAAGTAGTCTTCAACGGACCTTAACCTTGTGAAATGGCGGCCATATCTGAGGTTACGTCTGCCTGAACTGTCAATGCAAGGTGTCGTCCAATTCTGAAGCAGAGAGTTTGGAACAGTTTGGCGCAATTTTTGCATTTTTATCAGGATGGCGCAGCTTTTCCGGTTTGGCACATTTGGTGCAATGGCGGGGTCACTGCATGGTGCAAGAGGTTCCTGTTTTTTCAGTGTCATTCAATTATAGCCTAGAGTAGCATGCTAGGCTCAAAACCAGGCAGCCTATCCTTTATTATTTAAAGTGTCTCTTTCTCTCTCTCTCCCTCAATAATTTAAACACTTTTTTCCGGTCCCTTGAAATCCAAATTAACGAGCTTTACAGGCAGAACAATCGAGCCCCTCCAGGATTTTCATGTCATTAAATGCTCTAAAGTTAGCCATGTTTTCTTTTTTCAGTATAACCCAGTAATAACAATTAACGCTGATATTTCCATGGCACTTCAATATTCCTATAAAAGAATTTGACAGCAGATTCCAAGATCTTGGTATGCTTCAAATAGAGCTCCACCCCTCTTGTGGAGAGAGCCATATCGCCAGGAATAATTGCAGCTCTAGCGAAAGGGCTGTGTCAGAAGAAAAAATCCCACTGAATTATGCACATAACAAAGTCCAATGTTGTCCAATGTTTGGCCTTTTCTCAAATTTGGTGCCAGTCACTTTGAGGTGTCTCCATAGCCTAGGTATTTAGAAAGAGTGTGCACACTCAGAAAAATAGTCATAAAGGCTGTGAGTTTCAGAATTGAAACTGTGAGCTCATTCCGGGTTGTTCTCTAAGAGGCACGCCACCACCAAAGTCAGTGCTCACCCACCCCTTCACTTGTGTGCATCCCGCGCTGTCCTTAACCCCCTAGCAATGCCACTGACACGCGCACACACTGCTCACAAGTTTCTGCTTTCAGACTTGGCACTCTAGTAGAGCACTCAGCTATTAGTCACATATTGTGAAAAAGCTTTTATCACACACTGTTGCATACCTGGAGCGAACCACCTTTACAAATCTTGCCCATGTTTGAAAGCAACTCAGCTTGCAGTGTGGCAGTGTGTTCGTCATCCTCCTCCTCTTGATCGAAGAAATGGTAGGGACTCTTCTGCAATAACCATAAATGTCAGTTATGAACATTGTAACAGAACAGCAAAAACATAGCAAACAAGCTCTTGAGCAGTAATTGATACACCAGTTTTTGTTTAAATACTTCAAAGGCATGCTCATCCATTCACATTGGATGAAGTATGGTTGGTGTGCAAGGTTTAGGTAATGAGGTGGTTGGTGTGCAAGGTTTAGGTAATGAGGATGGTTTGGTTTTGCGGGGTTTAACGTCCCAAAGCGACTAAGGCTATGAGAGACGCCATAGTGGAGGGCTCCGGAAATTTCGACCACCTGGGGTTCTTTAACGTGCTCTGACATCGCACAGTACACGGGTCTCTAGAATTTCTCCTCCAAAGAAATTCTAGCCGCCGCGGCCGGGATCGAACCCGCGTCTTTTGGGTCAGCAGCCGAGCACCATAGCAACTGAGCCACCGCGGCGGCCCTTAGGTAATGAGGAATGCCACGACAAGCCTGGATAAATTTTGACCACCTGACGTACTTCAGCGTGCATAGACAGTGCACCGCACACAGACATTTTGCCATAATGCCAGAATTGGGTATTGCAACCTGACATTCAGTAGCAGAACTATTCACACTGGGATGTGAAGGCACGTGTGTGTGTCTATTTATGCCACTGACACATAGCTCTGACCTCACTCAGCTTTTAACCAGGCAAATCAATCTAGCATGCACTCTTCTACCTTGTTTGCATTGCGCAATTGTATCAATGATAAACAGACAAGTGAAAGCCACTTAAGGGAGGAGCCTGGTCTTGAAAGAAAGTTTTTACTGAAGTAGTCACAATTATGAAATGTTCACGAAACATGTATTTTTGCATGCCGCTTATTGTCATTGAATTTCATGTTGAGCACTCATGTTGTTGTAATGCAAGTTTCTAGTGATGAGCTTTCTAGAAACTTTGCCACAGAGAACTTGCCAAAATGCATGCCATTGGGTTCTCTTGATAGCAAGGAATGCAATAAGGGTAAAATTGCCATCCTGCTCATCATAGAACTTGAGTTATAGGCAGGGAATGGACTTTTCGGTTTTTATTTTTCGAAAATTTGGCGGCCTTTTTTCGGTTTTCATTTGAGGAGACTACTCTTAGTTTTTTTCAACAAATGAAATACTGACTTTTTTCGGTGACAAAGTAGCAATTCTGTGTGGTCAAAAGTCTCTTAAAGTCTATCTCTCTATTTTTGTCATCCTCAGGGGTGGAAGCAGGCTCCAGATTTTTGGAGCAGGCACGGGAGCAGCAAAAGTCTTATTTTGGAGCAGCTTTGGAGCAGCTTTGTAGGCTATTTCGGAGCACTTTTGGAGCAGACAGGCGACATTTAAATGCGACCGAGAGAAATTTTGTTAGCAGCTCGTCCAAAAACTGCATAAATATTGACCATCAATCCTACAGGCCAGAATTCTTTAAAAGGACTACAATTGTTCTAAAGATATATGCTAGAGTTCATAAAAAAATAGACAAGTGGCAGCTGCTCCAAACAGTAGTTGCAGTAAATTAGCTGTTATCAATTTCAATTCAGAAAAAAAAATAAAACAACATAATGGACACAGTTCGTCAAAACCGTCAAAAGAGTGCAGCAGAATCTCAAATATACTATGTCAGGACCGAAAAAAAAAAAATCAATACCCGCCAACCGGTGGATTTTAAAATTCGGAAAATTGCCACAGCCAAACCAACAAGAAGGTGTTCACATAATTTGCACCCTCCCGTAAATGCGCACCAAGAATTTATTACCCAAGCGTATATGAAAAAAAAAATGCACCAGCGTGCACGCGAGTACAGGCAAGGCAGGCTGTGGAAAATCTGCGTGAACGCGTTGCTGTGTACGGCTGTGAAAGGTGCGAGTAGCGAGGAGACACCGGCCGCGCCGCTGTGAAGATGTAACCCCGCAACTGGCCAGGCCAAGTGAAAGCAACATCAACTGCGTGCGAGGTACGAGCACGACGGTACCTTGCACGACGGGTAGTAAGCCCGGTGTCCATTCCCTGGAAGCTCCACGTGTAAGAAGTTCGTAATTCGTTTGTTAAATTAGCTCCGGTAAATAAAATTCTTTTCGCGTGCCATTTACCCATCCCACTCGCGCTGGCAGTCGCTTCCAGGACAAGGTGTCCGGAATCCTAAACAACGAACCATTGTCGGTTCGGTCTGCCATTAGCCGGGCCTACCGCGAGGCCGCTGTTTTAGCCAGTTTTAGCGCCGTTTATCTCCAGTTTTTTCCTTCCTCCAAGAGCGAACCCAACTGTCGATGCCAATGCGGTTACGTCCGTTTAGTAGCGAGTGCTCAGTGTTGCCCATCCGACAATAACACTCGGCTAAATTTGGCTCTGTATACTTGCAATGGGCGTAAATTGCCGTTTAGGCGCAGGAGATCAAATTGGCACAGCATGGCGCAATTGGCGCAGCCCACCCCTGCATCCTGAACAATCCATTTAGCAGTAATTAAGGTGAAAATGGCAATATACCTGGAGCTGTGCTTGTGGAAAAAATTTCTACCATCAATAAAAGAGTAACTCAAGTTAAATGAAGACAAAACGGAAGTGGAGGTTTACTTCATAGAACTACAGTCGCCGACTGATTTTTCGGACTCCAAAAATTCGGACATGCTCGATTATTCAGACTGCTTCGTGGCACCGCCACTCTCCCCATAGACCGTAATGTATAACAACTGCCGAAAGTTCGGACATCTTGCAGCCTCTCGTTTGATTTTTCGGACACTCCTTGAGCCAACTCGACCGGCAGCACTTGCCGCACCGACGCTCACCGACGCGCGGTTCACTTCGCTCAACGCCATTTTTGTTTTGAACTGAGCCTCCTTGCTTCCCCGCGAGGTGGCGCTACTGCAAATTCCCGCTCATCATCGTTTCCGCGTGGTTCGGTAGCGCGCCACACCAGTTCCGGCCGCAGCTTAGTAAGCCATCTCAAGGCAATCCAGGAGCCGCTTTGTTTGTTTATCCGCGTGCGACGCTGGTGTTAGGCCACGTTTTTAGTTTGTGCCGTTTATGCCTGCGTGACTGTGCGGTGGTGTGAGTCGAGTTTGCGTTGGTTCAACGTGGCATAAGTGTCTAATGGCGCCGACAGTGCCCGCGGAGTCTGCGCCGGGGAAAGCCGGCAAGCGTGGTAAATATACCACAATGTCAATGGCGAAAAAGATCGCCATTGTGCAACAGGTCCAGAGCGGTCGGTCTCAAAGTGAAGTTGCCCGAGAATTCAGTGTTTCGAAGCAGACGGTCTCGGATTACATCCGCAACAAGGTAAAGATTCTCGGCGAAGCGACGAAGTCTTCCTCCAGCCTGGAAAGGAAAAATTTTAGAGACGGCAGCCACCCGAAGCTCGAAGAAGCTCTCCACATGTGGTTGTGTGCCACGGTCGCCAAGCGGATTCCTGCCTCGGGAGACCTCCTGAAGCAGAAGGCAGAAACGCTCGCTCTCCGGATGAACATCGAGGGCTTCATGTTCAGCGACGGGTGGCTCCGAAATTTCAAAAAACGGTACGACCTCGCTTTCAAGAGGATGTGTGGCGAGAGTGGTGCCGTCGACCGGACCCTTGTTGCAAATTATCGCTCGGACACTCTGGAGTCGCTGTTGCGCCAGTTTTCGCCGGACGATGTTTTTAACTGCGACGAGACAGCTCTATTCTATAAAATGCTGCCCGAAAAGACCCTTTCTGTGTCGGGCGATCCTCGTCACGGCGGGAAGCATAGCAAAGAGCGCGTCACCGTAATGATAGGCAGCAACATGTCGGGGACGGAGAAGCTTCCGCTTCTGGTGATAGGAAAGTCGAGAAACCCGAGGTGTTTCAAGGGCGTGAAGTCGCTGCCCGTGTGGTATGAAGCCAACGCAAAAGCATGGATAACGCAGCAGCTTTTCAGTGAGTACATCTGCAAACTCGACCGGAAGTTTAAGTCTCAAAACCGGAAGGTGTCTTTGTAGACAATTGCGGTGCACATGGGCATATCCACGGTCTCGAGTCTATCAGCTTGGAATTCCTGCCGCCCAACACCACGAGTATAATCCAGCCCACGGACCAGGGTGTCATAAAAAATTTGAAGGTCCTGTACAGGACACGCCTCTTGAGCCGCATGATCCTCTGCGTCGACGCCGGCAAGCAGTACGCCGTTAGCCTTCTGTCGGCAATAAACATGCTTGCAGATGCCTGGAAAGCGGTGACCCCTGTCACTATGCATAACTGCTTTCGGCACGCTGGATTTGTCAGACCTGATGAAGCGGATGCCGTGGCGCCCCAGGATCTGTCGCCGTCCGATGTGCTCCCTACTGACGCCGAAG
The DNA here is from genome assembly GCF_055824585.1 of Amblyomma mixtum. NCBI lineage: Eukaryota > Metazoa > Arthropoda > Arachnida > Ixodida > Ixodidae > Amblyomma > Amblyomma mixtum. The sequence goes on from NC_143014.1 coordinate 47,012,479, forward strand.
ATGTTCTTCGGGACCTGCGCAGTGGTGGCATTGCGATTCCGGACACTGTTTCATTTGACACCTTTTCAGATGCTGACAGTGCTGTGCTGACTTGCGCAGAACTCGACGACGACGAGATCATTCGTCAGGTTTCTGCTGCCCCGCCGAACGATGATGACTCGGAGTCTGAAGATGACGCACCAAGTGCGCCACTGCCGTCGCACGCGGAGCTTGTACAAGCGGTGACTGTGCTTTCAGCCGCCTATAGTGACCGCACGACCCTCTCCGAGATTCAGGCTGATCTCATCGCACGCAAACAGAACAGGGTACAACGGCGCATTCACGATTTCTTCAAGCCTACTGCCGAGACCGGATAAGTGCTCCTCGCCCAACGCCGCCTCTCCTCCTCCTCTTCTCTCAAAGCTCCTTTGGAAGCTTTTTTTTTCAACGGTCCCTCTCGGGGCCACCAATCGCGCTTCGGCAGAGCATGCAGGCACGAGGCTTCCCGCTGTGTCTCACTCGAGTTCCTCTCTCTACACCAAGTCGCCTATGCGCAGACACATGGTGCAGTCGTTTCGCGCCACGCACTTTCACGTGCGCGGCGACGTAAGAACAGTCGTGTCACGTCATAAAAACAATTGTGATAATGAGGTATAAACAGTGTTGTAGGCGTTGGTGAAAAAAAGGAACAAAATACTTTGCTCGTTAGGGTAAATTACTGCTTATTCGTCTTAAGAACTAACAACAACAATATTGCAAAGCTCATATTTAACTTAAAACGCCTAGCTCCACCAACTACTTTACGAGAAATCCTTATTTAACGGGAATAACTTAGCAATTTTATAGTGGCCTTCAGTTGACTAAGAACACGAAATGGCACTTTATCATCAATTATAACTTCACAAAGAGACAATCGGTGAACAAATTTACAGTAATTCTGAAAACTATGATGTACCTAAATGCTCGGCATGCTTGCACTATAGAGAGAGTTGTGTAACAACGCCAGCAAGGCAGTATCACACGGTTCGTCACATGAGCATTTAATTATCCAACGGCAGGCCGGCGGCAGCAAGCCCGCGAGAACGCCGTGGTAGCACGCAGCGCTGGAGATGCGATATTAGCCTAGGGCGGCTTACAGCCGGCGTTTTGTCATCGCAGGGGTCTGTTGAACCCCGAGTAGCAGTATCAAGACGTTTCGTTGAAGCGCGCGTGAGCATTGACTTATGCAACGCCAGGCCGGCGGCAGCAAGCCCGCGAGAGCGCTGTGGTAGCACGCAGCACTGGAGATGCGATATTAGCCTAGGGCGGCTTACAGCCGGCGTTTTGTCATCGCAGGGGTCTGTTGAACCCCGAGTAGCAGTATCAAGACGTTTCGTTGAAGCGCGCGTGAGCATTGACTTATGCAACGCCAGGCCGGCGGCAGCAAGCCCGCGAGAGCGCCGTGGTAGCACGCAGCGGTGCAGACGCGATGAGGCCCGACGGCTCTCGAAACGATGTGGGGGAGGAGGCAAGTAGAGGAGGTGGTGAAAGAAGGAACGGAGAAGAGGAGGAGGAGAGGCGGCGTTGGGCGAGGCATGGAGGAAAAAAAACTGAGGAGGGAGCGTCCGGCGACAACCTTGAAGCCTGGTCTTAACAAGTAAAGATATAGCAAAAAAAAAGTGTCCCCCCCCCCCCCCTCCCGTGATCGCACCACGTGATAGCGTGTGGTAAAGTCTAGCCCCGCTGCGCGCGCGCGTGCGCCATTTAGCGCGGCAGACTAACTGTAGATCAACTTCCTTGCTGTAGACGCCCGCGCCGCGGGTCGCGCATACGCGCGCACTAAAACATACCGGAATCAAAACATAAAGGACCGGCTCGAAGAGCGAAAAACTGAGGGAGAAAACGACTTCAAAACAATCGCCTTGCGAATGCTGGCCGCGTGACGTCATGCTCCCTCCTTAGTTTTTTTTCCTCCATGGGGCGAGGAGACATATGCAACGCCAGCCCGGGATCAGCCAGTGCAGGCAAATAAACGATTTCTTTCTCTTTTTTTTTTTCTTAATTTGTTTTTTCGGACACCTGTTTATTCGGACATTTCCGCGGTCCCCGTGAGGTCCGAATAAACGGTCGGCGACTGTAGTTTATCGTTGCGTTGTCGCGCTGTGTTGAGCGCTAGGACGGGGCATCACATGGTCTGCGTGTTGATGACAGCGACAGAACTGCCGCTCAATCGTCATGGTAGTGAAAACATGCTTTTTCCTATTTGCGGTTACGTTTCAATGTCCTACATGCATTTCATTAAACTAATTAACCGACTAACCGCCCTAAGCAGGTGCCGATGGCGAAGAAACAGTGCTTAGCTAAAGAGAGTGAGGAGATGGTGCTTCCTGGTCTGCAAAAGCCTGTAAGCTAGCAGAGCAATACCTTAAATAGTACAACTGCACTGCTTATGCTACAATACCATCGTTGCACCATGGCCCTGGCTTCCTTACTTAGTTCATTCTCTACTTTAAGTGAGTGTAACTCACATTCAGCAACCAGCTAGCTGTGCCCTGCAAGCCGAAAATACTAACAGTTTTCGGTTAAAACTGAATTTTGAAAAGTGAATTCGGCGTACTTTTATCAGGTATTTCTGGTTTAAAACCGAAAAGCCCAACCTCTAGTTATAGGGTATTGAAGCTACTACTTCAGATACAGGAATACAAACTTTTTGCATTTTTGAAGTGGCAACTTCAAAACCCTATAACTAAACATTTATGATGGGCAGGAAGACAATTTCACTCTTGTTGCATTCCATTACGTCACGAGAACCCGTAACACACATTTCAGCATATTCCCTGCAAAGGTACACTAAAGAGGAATTTAAACTCGCCTTTTTGCAGCGGGAACTCGATCTACACGTTCCAAGCATTCTTAGAAACTTCGACTTATTGACCTGTGCGGCTGAGTTCCCTAATTTAAATCAGATCAACGTCCGGATCCCGCCTTTTTTTTTTTAATTCCCCGCAGACGGCGGGAGGAGTCGACAAACGCATGGAGTGCCTTTCAGCCAGTCGCGTGGCGGCTTTGCTTTCGGTTTTACTTTGTTTTTAGCTTTCCGTGAATAAATAGATCTAGTCAGAGACTACACAGCTGCAAATTAGGCCCACGGAAATAAAAATACGCATGGACTCTTTGCTTTTCCCGATCACTACGTATCACTCCACCGATGGCAGAGTCGCAAACCGCCACTGGACTGGTTGGAAGGTTGTTCGACTCCTCCCACCGTCTACGGGGAGTAAAAAAAAAAAAATTCCACGAGCCAGGACGTTTAATCGGACTTAAATTAGGGAAATAGGCCGCACACGGCAATAATTCGAAGTTTCCAAGAACGCTCGGAACGTGTAGATTGAATTCCAGCAGTAAAGATACAAGTTAAGATTCCTCTTCAGTGCACCTTTAAAAGGTCCTAAAAAAAAAACAAAAAAAAAACAAGGAAAGTGCTCAACGAATTGTTGTACATGAAATTAAATCACATATTTAGAATCGGCACACAAAAATACATGGTCCCTGAAGATTTCACAACTGTGACTACATTAATATTTTTTTAAAATTAAAAGCGAAGCTACACTGCACATGGTCGGGGATGAATCAATGGGAGCAATTTGAAAAGTTGGAATGCCTTGCTGGAACAGCTGGTCCCGTGGTATGAGACTCCTATCCAGTCGGCTGTCAACCTTTTCTGCTGTGTGCGGACAGTGCACAGACAACAAAGAGTGTAGCTGCTGATGCAGTCTGTGCAAACGTGCACTACGCTACCTTCGTAGCTTCATGAGGCCAGGAACGACAGATGACGGCGTCGAAAGCCCAGGGGATCAGACGCACATGAATTTCAACGCGACTTTTATGCACAACCAGTCGGATGTCTCATAGGATGGCTTCATTGATACGGACACCAAAATCACAGAGATGAGCTCTAAGGAAGCTATCCTATGCAAAGTATGAGCATTCCCCGACCGCCAGTAAAGAGGTGGCTGAAATGCCACCAGCTACCGTGAACGCTTCATACACAATTAGTTATTCATTATAATGAGTTCCTAAAGCAGACTGCTAGCAGCAAAGGCCTTGGCGAGGAGAACATGACCACTCTGTAGAGCTTGGAAAGCACCGAGGTAGGGTCAGATTTCAAGAAGCAGGTGCACAAAACTCTCTTTTTCACGAAATAAATGTCACTTTTGTCAGACTAAGTTTTCTGGGCTGTAAGATGGGAAGTCCATAAACTAGGAACTTTCGATACAATGTAAGCCGCGCGAATGACCGTCAGGTTTGTTATAAGTCGGCTCAACCATACTGTCATAGGACAATATGCAGCAGCTCACAGTACCACTGTCTCACAGCGCCAAAATGAGTAGCTAGTGAATTCAGTCCTTCAGATTTTGCCTCAAATACTCCGGTGTCAAGAGCGAAAGCCACCAAAAGTAATCAGAAAAATTTACCAAGAATTCCATCTGCTACATTTCATATCACAGAAGTCTTTTTATTACTATCGTCACTTTTCTCCTAACAGATACGATGGACCCGATATCAGGCCAGTGTTTTAAAAATGTAGGCAAATTTATCATTAAAAGATGGTACAAAAAGGCAGTTACAACATGTTCATTGTCACATCCACATGGAAACCAAAAAATCCACTCTGAGTGCTTGTGTTGTACAGGTCGCTCCAACTGAATATGGACATTCAATGATTACGGCAAAATTTTGTGTGACAAGACCCTTTTCCCTCTTTACAAACTTCCTCCAGGCGTATAATATCCAAAAGCTATTTTCCACTTCAGTAGGGAAATAACCAAAAATATTTCTATTTTTGTGCGACTGGTTGTTCCCTTTGCCAATGGGGGGACTAGCGCTTACCATGAAAGCTGCAACAACAAATTCCACAAACCTTTTTCAAGAGGCCAACAAAATGAAAGCAGTGCTCTCGGCGCATTCTTTGGATGGCATAGCACACATCCAAGTGCTGGTCTTTGTAGGCAAGCTGCAGAACCTCCTCGGACCGCTGGAAGTCTGACAGTCGCAGTCTGATCTAGAAGAGCATTTTGTACCTAACCGTTACTCTCGCATACACACTTACTTTGCTTGTTTGCAAACCAGAGCACAGGCTTAAGCCACATACTCAACACCTGCCAAGGATCTACCCTCTGCGCAAAAAAAAATTGAAAAATCCATTGCCACTTTGTGACCTCAGAAACCTACGCAACCACCACAAAACATTCATGTGCACAAACAGGAACAGCAACTACAGAAATAAAGTGGTCACGCAAACACCACAGAAAAAAAAGCAAAAATAAGCAAAACAATGCAAGCAAACAATGCAATGTCGATTGTAAAAAAAAAATTTTTTTTTTTAGTTTTACTAGTGTCAGTGAGCTCATTCCAAGATACCTGACTTTTCCACGCTTTTCCCAACCATTTCAGGCACAATTCATTGATCACAAAAGAGGGAGAAAAACTTGCCGACTGATGATAACAGACTGGATGAACCTGTAAATGCTGCACTGAAAAAAGATTTATTGTTTCACAGAGCTTACTTTTTCCTGAAAGATCAGCTTCAAGCTGTGACTTATGAAGCAACTACTGCTTCTTATCTTCCAGATCGGTAAAGGGACACTGAGGACTACTACCGTGTTTGTTGGTTTGTAAGTCACACCTCCCTGTAAATGGCAGTAAGTCCGATCGGTATACAAGACAACTGTCCATTCGCCGAGTGCTATAAAAACGCGCTGAGGACCCCTATGCTAAACAAAGCAACGACAAACAGCGCTGTGTTTCGTTCCCTTTTCTGTCCGTCCTCGTTTCATGTGCGCTGCCAAGAAAAGACGACAATGCACGCTAGTGGCAGCTGCCATGTGCACATAATTCTCGAACTCTGGCCAACATGCCTTTTTCACGTGGTCTGCCTTTTCTTTTTTTTTTTGCTTGACTGACCACAGCGCTACTGCGGCTTTGCATCAGTCCCAGATAATTTTTTCGTTCACGTCGAACTAACATCCATGCTGCCTCATTCCCATGCTCAAGTGAATATTCAATGGCACGCTACCTGAATTTAGAATATTGCTTCTTCGCCTCACTGGCAGCATTACATTAAGCAAGAACAATACACGACACATGAGAAGCCAAGCCGATGTCATGCCGAAATATAAAATTTTGACAATATGTCTGGGCTGTATACTGTGCTGTCACCACAATGTCCTGTTACAGCAAGACTAATTCTACCAATAAGACAACAATGTAAAAATAGCTTCATCTGTGCTTCTTGCACCCATCCATTTACTTTTCAAACACAGCAGGCGCAGCACAAGATGGCATGCAGTGGCAATAGCCACTTCTGTACATAAGTAGCACCACTCTATAAGACGTGCCAACAAAAAAATCAGAAAAAAAAATGCAACTTTTACACAGGAAAATATGTTAACTGAAGTTGGCCTGTACTGACAGGTTACCGTGTACGATTACAAAGGCGAGGCAAATGCACATTGTGCGTAGGCATGTTCGATAATTTTGAATATTCAGTCAAATAGTCCAATATTCAATATCTGATTCCCTCCAATTGTTTGGTGCTTGAAATTTTGAATACCAAACTCTTGTTGCTCATGGTTTTGGCTCAGTGTACCTCCTCCAGGATGGCATCGCGGCGCAAGCGCTACCAAAGCCTCGACTCCGCGTTGCGTGCTGCACCCCTGTGTGTATGCCGGAGCCAATCTGCGCATGCGCGCAACAGACGTGAGCAGGCGCATGAGTACCTGCCAGGTGTATGCAGCCACACTACCCGCGGTGTGCAAGTGCTGTAACCGGCATGCATCAATAAAGATATGGCATAGCGCGATCCACTTCCACGCACTGCCAGTGTGCACGTGCTGATTAGTCCCGATGAGGCACGCACAGAAACAGCTGCCCGGAACCTGGCGCCTTGTGGCATCGTCGCGCGACCTACGCACGCCCAGTGGCTCCCCGCAAAAACGGATTGCGTTATGCTACATCTCTCTAATCAGAGGGCATACGGCTCCCTTGACTTTCTCAGAAAAAAGCCTGGGCTGACTGCAGCTGCCACAGCCACCCTTCGCCACGTGAAATTCGCTAAACATGCCCGACAGCATGAGCACAAAGGGGAGATAGCATAGCACACGACACATGGAGATGGGTGCCCCTTTCCGACCGCTGATGCATAAAATCGTTCAGACCTATTACGATAACATCTGTTATATACAGGCTGGCAGTGCAAGCAATGAAATTAAAAATGCAGTCATGGGTAGAAAGTAATATGATACTCGGAGAGCTTCAGAATGGTCTCCGAAGGGGTAGGCGTTTAGATGATAGCCTGTTCATGCTAACCAGAAGCCCACAACCCTGCACCATCATATCTGCCCGACACTCTCGCTTGGCTCAGGGTCCCTCCACCACACCCAGTATATCCAAGCTACTGTCCCGCTACAATGGCCCCTACCATGTTGATCAACAAACCTCCCCAGTGAACTATATTGTCGAGCCCGTCGCGTCCTCTTTGGACCATCGTCGCCACGGCCGCGAAACTGTCCACATTGAGTGCCTAAAACTATGGTATGACCCGCTCATTCTTTCCGCCCTGTAAGTCTACAAGATGGCTCATTTTTCCGGCGGGGAGCTATTGTAATGGACTAGACCGATGTCAGAGAAAGCGGCGCGAGACAGAAGACGACAAAGACAAATAGAGCTGGAGAAACGCCTCACAGCAACACAGCTTATGACTCAGCGTTTCAGCAAACAAGCCCTGGGACTGAACCCTGCATCATAGCCAATACAAACTGGCTGGAGGGCATTCTTTGAGTGGTACGTGCCACTTGACTCTTGCGTTCTATCGGACTACAGCATCGGGTATGTTCTGCAATCGTTATTCAAGTTATACAGTATGTGTACGACATATTTCTGGGTTCATTTTATGGAAGTCAGGGAAGCCATTTACAGAACATTCTCACTGATACTATACATGACAATGACTGAATATCCAAACATATACAAACGGCGGCATTGGTCTATTTATACATGATGTTCTTTGTATGCCGAAGAGAATGTTGTCCTCGATACAGATATGTTTTTGGTGTGAAATTCATAACACAAACAAAGGGTAAGCGCAACAATGAGCCAGTGTAGCAACCAACCTTGATTTTGGGGGTACACGGTTGCATGACGTACATTGCATACAGCAGGTAAGTAGCAAAAATCTTTTCTTGCAAACTGCAGGAAGGATGCCACAGCTTCAAAATGATCCTGGTTATCTCGTCAAAAAACTGCATAAGAAGGACAGAAACAGTTAGGCACAGCAACACAATTAAAAAAGTGGGATGCATCAAGCCTAGCGACAAGACAATGAGAAATCAGCACCTGTGAGACAATGTTAGAAGCAATCATGTTAGCCCCCATCACATCCACACTGCAAATCTGAGGCAATTACGTACGGGTTGACAAAAGTAAACGGAGAACACTAATGCCTTCTAACAATTTTCAAGTGCAGCCTAATTGAAATTGCCAGTTATCGTATATGCACGATGCTAGTAGAAGTTCGTGCCCTTTCTCATGGACAAACAATATTTCTTCATTTCTGGTAGGAAAGGCGTAACTGCACTTCGAACGGAATAGCGTGCTTCATTTATTTACGCCTGCACCTGTACCACATACATCATGAACTGATCCTCAGCAAGTCTTGGTCTGCTGTCATGCTGCGGACTCATGTAGCCTTTTGAGCATACTAAGGTGCACACCAGATGACCTTTGCAGTGCTTTTACGGGATGTTAGAATTTCCATTCCAAATACAAAGCTTCAGTATGTGCTCACTGTGAGCGGCTTATTCTCTGCTACATTTTTTGTTGCCTTCTAGTCTTTATGGAGCTTCTAAATGTATGAATGTATACTGCACCCTCGCATTGTGCAAACACCTTTTTTTTTTTTTTTGTCGCTAATGCTGACCTGTGCAGTATGCCAGCCATATTCTAAAAGGGACTTATTTCATTAGTGTCGTACACTTACAAGGCAAGGTGAGAAACTGCTCTTTAGACTCCGGCTTACAAGCACTGAGGCAGCCAAGTATACTGCTGTGCATGGCAGGACTTGCAATGCTCGAGCAATGGCAGTGTGGCATGTTGGTGATGCCAGAAAACAATAAGGTGAGCGTTTCAGAATTTCAATCATGCGTGTTGATCTGTTTCTCCAATTTTTTTTTCATTTCATTTGTTTCATTTTCAGAAAATGCAGTGCTGTTGCCCAATAGGAATAGATGAAACACAGTGAATGTAGTAAAACCAGATACACTTTGCATCGCTGTGGTCAGGGGATGTTGTGTGCCTTCTGGAATGAAAAAGCCATTCACTCTGTTTTAGGGCATGTTGTATGATGGCACAACCAATTTGCCCAGACACACGCTTCAGTCACTCCTGTGTTGCAATTCACATTGAGCTCCACAGGGCAATTACTGTAAGCAAAAACTTACACTTCTGCAAACCCAAAGGGCAACATGTAGCCCACAGATGATGGTTCGACATCTAATATACTGCTTGCTTTCCAATCCAAAGGTATGTTAACCCAAATTCTCCATTGTCATGGCACAATACACAAATTCCTTTTATTTAAACCATCAACGCTACTGCATAATTCCCTTAAAGGGGTTGCGAAAAGAAAATGAAGGTGCCGGGTTGTCATTTTTAATGCTTCCGTAAACATTAGACACACCTGTTCCAAAATATTTAGGCGCAATATGAGTCTGCATTTAATAAAACCCATTTGAAATCGTTGCTGTTTTGCGCTCATAAAACAACCAAGCAACGCCGTCGGCCGGCATAGGCACTACTTGACTACGTTATCTTTAAGACTAAGAAATGTAGACATATCTTTTAACTTTAGTCTTCCCTTTAACTAAAGTCAGAAAGAAAAAAAAAGTGTCAATTATTTAACACACAACTCTACTCCATTAAGGTATAGCACCTGGTCATAGATCGGTCACTGATGCGTGATCGATTTCGGTTCTGCTTCTTCATCCTACATTGCTCCAGTAACCACAGTTCCAGCCTCTTTCGCATCAACCCCACAGAGCCGGTCTGGTTCAGGTGATCGAGCGGGGCAAGGTCAACCCAACTCGACGACTGCGTGTTTACATGAACTCGATTTTAATGAGTCGAGACCAGTTGGAACAGCTGCAGTGACACCAAGCATCAAGCAGCGCAATGCGAGCGAGCAGTGGCAGCCTCGAAGATTGCGGCACGCAAGCACTTTCTAGGAGGCGCAACGGCGGAAGCGAAAAACAGGTTAGCATTTTTCCTCCCATTTTGCCAATCCAGCTCCTTAACGCGACGGCGTTTACAAGCACACAGGAGCAGGAGTCAACCTTCCCCTTGCAGCGGAGTTTACTGAACCCAACCCGTCGACTCCTGACCCGAATCGGCGCACAATTGCATGAACCCAGTAACCGGTTTTTGACCCCACAACTCGAGTCAACTCTGCCCTGTCAGGTTGACCTGCATTGGCTTTATGATGGCTTGTGTGGGTGACATAATTTTGACACCCCATTTGAGTACATATGATGCTATGACCTCGGTCAACTATGACTCAACAGGCCTCGCTAAGCTGCCATGTTGTGTTGACGACAGAAGCCTCTGAGTGGCTGCTTAAGATGACATCTGCTGTAGAGTTGTAGGGAACGCATGCTGGGAAACCAAAATTAAATTTTTTTCGCTACTTAATCAACTAGGACGATGATGAAATGAACCAAAGTATACAATGAAGACTCAGAATTCTAAATATACGAGGCACTAAAAATGTTCGGAAAACATGTCACAACCCCTTTAAGATGGAGCTTAAGCCTGCCATCAATTTTTATGCACTCATTTCTCACGTACCTATGCATCCAATAAACTAAGGTAAATAAAATTGCTATAAAATTCTTGACATCACAGTACATTATTGGAAAAGGTGCACTTAAGTAACACACATCATTTTTTTTTTTTTTTTTCAGTTCACTTAGTTTTCCAAAGGCTACATCCTCACTGTTCATAACATCAGGTTATGCCTCATACAGACACCGGCATAAATGCCAGAACTTTATTTCTGCATTTCAATGGTTCCTAACCACTGTCAATATTACTAGCAATTTTCACGCAGTTTTTGGCAAGAAACAATTGAAAACTAAATTTCGGTTCGCCTGTACTCCACACAGGGAGGAAACGTGGTGATAGCGGTGGTGTCTATGTGCACATGGGCAATCACTCCACCTGAGTAGGTAGAGAGAATGCACCTCTAAAACCGTCCCATAAGGCCAGTAGCCTCTAGAAATCACCGTTTGCTACTCAGTTCGTGGGCCTTCAGGGTATATGATTCAAGAAACTTTATCCAATGAACGTTTAGTCATCTCAGGTGTGCACAGGAGTCTCTCAAGCTAACCACGAATATTTGGACACACATATGTGAGGTGGTACGGTGAATCTTGCGCAGCCATACCAGTGCACAGGTGGAGTTTGTACACATACAATACAAGGGAGTACCTCTCTCGCACAACACTCCTCGTGTAATGCAAGGGAGGTGCAGAGGTGGCCGAAGTGAAGAAAATTAGTGCACCACTAGCTGTTCTGCGAAGCTCTCGTCCTTCGAAGTTTGATATGAGTTTCTGGGGCAAGATCTGCTGCCAGTGGAAACAAACTAAATACTTTTGGGCTGTAGCTTCATGCGCCAGACCAGAGACCAAAGTTAAAATTTAGGCAGCATCTATTCTACCGGCAGCCAAGAGAATTTACTCCTCCAATCCTCCCAACACTTGCCTCTGATCAGCTACTTAGATCTTCGTGAGAACAATTTTCCTGTTCTTTTCACAGCCCCGATTCTCCAAGCAGCACAGATCAATTTCACCACTGCTGGGATAAGTACCGGACAGACCCAACTCTTGCCAGCGACCGACAATAGCTTGAGAGTAGTCCTGCTGTTATTTCTTGCGGGCATTCTTGGCTACTAAAAACTTCCCGAGCGCTAAGCTTAAAATTTTAGATCCCTGCCCCTCAACATAGCCGAAAACGGACACAATGAACGACACTTCACACCATGCAACATAAAGTTCAGCTAAACTATGTAGTAGTCGCTCATGTCGAGCATGCCTACACGTCTTGAGCTCGCAAACTGAACCCTCTAAAGATTCATATTGTTACCTTTCTCGTTTAGTACTTTTGCTCTTAATTATTTTCTCCATAACTGTGCTCCCGATTAAACTGAACTTGTTTCGATGTTCAATGCGCTGAAATTCCACGCCGCGACTCCTGGACATTATTTGGTTTCTGGTGCTGCTTGCAGGGGCTCGCGGCACAAGCAATAAAGTTTATATCGAAAAAAATTTACAACTGCAATGCAGGACGGAATGTCAGGTGCTCCTTCTTCCCTGAAAGGCGACCGTGAAAGCACCAAAAATTAGTATTCATGGCAAAGTTTCACTTCATTTCCTGTAGTTAATCAGGGCACAGAAATTTTACCCTGGCTGCCGGCAGAACAGAGGCTATCCAATATTTATACATGGGACCCTTGCACTGCCTGGCGCTCTGGTGTAGACGGCAGTCGGGACAGAATCCCGACACTCTGTGGTGTCATGCTCTATCAGATAACATCAGTAAAACCTTAATTGTTGATTTGATAACTTTTCCTTTAGTTGTAGCCTCATACCTTAAAAGTGCCTGTACTGCCGTTCACTAGCTCGTGTGTAGACATTCGGTAGTTGTAAGTGCTCGGATCATCCAGCCTGATACAAGAACTACAGATCAAGGAAACCCAAGTTCGGTTAAGGAAGGCTTCGGGTCATCGCCCGAGCGACGTCTGAAACTGAAAAGGGATTGCAGGAGTACGCTACGACAGGAGCGAACAAAGCACGCGCACAGTGCACGAGCGCATGCATGTCGAGTACTCACCACTCGAGTTTCTCTTTCTTTCTTTCCGCTGAAACAATAAAAGAAAACGTTAAAACAAACTGCCTTCTCTAGGAAACTTTTCCGTCGCCTAAAATGCAAACTTACCAGAAAACCAGTGCGAACTTCATCTCTCTGAAAAGTTTCGAGAATTCCGTGAAACGAGCAGTTTCTGCTGCCACGAATTTTTCCAACAGAGTGTTCATGTCAGTGCGAAAACCAGCGGAGATTCTCTGTACAGACGTCATTTCTGCAGTATCCGTGGAACCTCAGGACCACCAAGTAACCCTAGAACCGCCTGCGTTCCGCTGCCGCCTTTGTTCCAAGTAACCCTACAACCGCCTGCGTCCCTCTGCCGCCTTTGTTTCAAAACTGAGGAAGATGCATGCAGAGCTGCATAGCAGAGCCGCGCAAGCACCGTCAGGCATCGCTTCGCGAGTCGAGTTGGGAAACTCCGAGTCAAATGGAGTGATGGCGCTGCTTTCGAGACAAATTTAGGGTGCCTAGACAAAAGACAGGGGTAAGTAAGTTTTGCGTCCGAAAAAATGATCTGCGACGCAGAGAGCCAAATACATGAGTAGCAGCCGGTCGTTGTGCAGAGAATGCCTTATTACAAGAAAAAAATTTAAAATTGGTTTTTGAGGAAAGGAAATGGCGCAGTAATTGTCTCATCTCGGCAGACACCCGAACTACAGTGAACTAGTTCACTATACCCGAACCGGGCCCTAAAGGGAGAGGCCCTTCGTATTCCCAATGCATTTTTTTTTTCTGAAAGTGTGGCGAAAGTGACGTCAAAATTTAGTCTTGAAAAGTCGAGCCACTTGCAACGTTAATGTTGTTGTTGGGACCTCTTCCTCCATGTTGGGACCCTTGGGACCCATGATGGGACCCTAGTAAGTTGTTGCTATGAGAACTCTGGCCACTAGCAACGGTGTACGGCGTCGTTGTTGCTCTCGGCATGTTGTGATCGGCCTTACGAGTTGAAAATCTACATGCCTCGCGTCGTGACGTTGCGCACACATCATGGACTACTTTTAAATGCGGCGAATAACCTCTGTATTGATATTTTGTTCGTCAAACTTGGTGTCGTGACGCGGAGCGATCGAAGAATTGAAATGAATCTCGCGAAAAGGTGGCACTTTGGAACGCGCTTCTACACGCGAAGAAGCGTTGATTATCCGATCAGGCGCATTTCGTCCTAGTTGATCTTTCGCGGCCGATTTTTGCATTGATATGTTACACTAATGCATGGCCTGTGTCACATCTCATTAAGTAAAAAGTAACATATATTGCGTCTTTTGCAATGCCGGTATGCTACGCGGAATTTTTGGTTGCTAAGGGTAGATTTGCTCCCAAGTGCAGGTATGAAAACAATCAGTAAGCAACTTATGCCCGTGCTAAACATATACACCTTTACAATGTGCGCTTAGTAGTACAGCTACACTGAAACAGATTTTTTTTTTAATATGTGGGTCTTCTGCTGCACATTTAAAACAAGACCATCATAAATATCGGACTTGAGGACCTTCCAGCTCATCAAGTGCATTTGTTTGCATAAAACCTCTGAGCACGATGTGCACGTGCAACCTTTGCAGAACACAGCCTTACTCGAAGCCTTGTGAAACAAGTGACGTCTTGGGATAGCGCTCCTGAGCTCATGTGGGCTATTTGATTCATGTGTCTTCATTACATGCAGTGCACATCCAACGTAGATTATTTTTCCCTGCACATCTAATCTAACTGGATGGATGGATGGATGGATGGATGGATGGATGGATGGATGGATGGATGGATGGATGGATGGATGGATGGATGGATGGATGGATGGATGGATGGATGGATGGATGGATGGATGGATGGATGGATGGATGGATGGATGGATGGATGGATGGATGGATGGATCCCTGATCTCCACTAGGGGAGCTGGATGCCGCATGAAGTAAGTGGAGCCACCAGAAGTAAGTGGCCCTGTCCCGGAAGTCAGCTTTTGGCAGTGCATGAAATCGGACCTCAACACGGTTTTTCAGTTCCAGTTTTGTTTTCCCACTCAGCATTTCATTCTTTCGTCGTTCTCGTCTTTTTACATGACAATGCCTGCCTGTTGCGCCGTCAACTGAGCGAGGAGACCAGCGAAGTCTTCGGGAAAGACGTTTCAAAAATAAGGGTCCATTGCATCGCAATGGGACGACACTAGCAGACGACAGGACGTCGCTACACGCAGCAAGTATGGAGCCTCGTCTACTCGGCTCGGTGTCGTCTCGTTTGCCTAGCTTCGCCAACTCTGCTCTTTATTGTGATGCTTGTTCCCACGCACACATTCTTAGTGTGCCTGCCCGCTCCAAGGACGTCCTTTCAACAACCCGACGCCAGGAGGCCGCAGCCTCTGCTACCGGTGCCCCCAAGTAACGCGCACAGCTGCGCATCGTTCGCGGCAGCAGCCGCCGCTTCCTGCTGCAAACTACAAGATCGTTTTTAGATCACGAGGCGGGCTGCAGCTGGACCTGCTTCCACCCCGACAACTACGGGAGGCCATCCTCCAAGCGGCAGCGGCGTCTCAGCTTCAGGAGCCAACGCGGGCACAAATCAGGGTACACACAGTAAACAATACGTGCACCTTAAGCACGCCCCTAAAAGCTGACTCGCTTGCCTTGGTTCGCGTAACAAACATCAGAAACCAAGGCAAGGACTTCGCCGTCGCAGCTTACATAGCCCCGCCGGATGGAGCGGTACGCGGAGTCATCTCCAATGCGTATTGGAACGAGACCCCGACAGCGCTCCTGCAAGACCTCATCACCGGCAACCCAGACGCCCTCATCGTGGACACCCGCCGAATGGGCACCACGCGTTCTATTTTAATTACATTCCGCACTGGACCTGTCCCTCGCGCCGTTCTTTATGGAGGAGCCCTCCACAGATGCACACCGTACCGAGGGCATATAGACGCTGCACGAACTGCCGCGTCCCAGGTCACCGGGCGGATGTGTGCGTCCAACCAAGGTCACATAAGTGCCCCCGCTGCGGGCAGTCCCGTCCCAAAGAAGATGTGCCCTCATGCACCCCCAGCTGAATTCTCTGCGGAGGCCCTCATTTGACTAGAACTTGGAACTGCAAGGCACAGGGCTGTAAACTATAGCGTCTCCCCCGTCTACATCACGGCGTTCCCGCTGCGATCAACCGAGCACAGGCAACGGACGCAGCTCGACGGCTTCCCGGTCATCGTCTAGAACCAGACAGAATGGCAGCAACAACTCCTCGCGTCTCACTTGGACAGACCGCGTTTCTGGCAACGCCACCCGTCATCCCCCACCACCTCAGTCTTCCCAGGAAGATCCGAGAGACCAGGACCTCATCATCCACAGACACTTCGAGCACCCCTCCTACAAAGAATCAGCGCACCTCCGACGCCATACCCCCTCCCGTGTCCCCAGAAATAGACGCTAAATTAGCAGCACTCCTGCCGGCGACAAACAAATTAGCAGCACACTGTCGGCGACAAACAGCCAACCCAAGGATAGCCTAAGATACATGGCCAGGATTCTGGTTCATGCGCCCCTAGTTCATAAATCCGCCACCACGCGCCGCATGAAGTTGAGCTCCTCCTTCTCTTCTTACATTCCTCCTTCCTGGTTTGGGAGAGAGATGCCTTCACCTTCCCTCATTGTCCACTTAGTGGTACTCCCCTCGCGTGAACCCAGCTTTTCGGGGCCCCCGCTGAGATTCTCTTTATTCTTTTGTCACCCAGCGTGTTCAAGGCGCGCTGATTGTGTGGCTCCCCTACTCGCTCCCTTCTTTGGTGGGGTGAAAGAAAAGAAGCCGGACGGTGGCTAGTGCGGTGTACGCACGCCGTCTTCGTCGAAAAATTGGTCGCGGTTTAGCACTGCTAACTACGACATATTTTGCGAAAGCAGGTTATTGCATGTGGACACCAACGCCGCGTAGCTGTTTCCTTTCCTTTGTTGACTTGGGCACAGATGAAAGTCGTTGAAGACGACGAGACGCAAAGTACAGCGTGAGAGTGTGTTACAGTTTAGCACGAGGCGTGATCGGCTGCCGCGAGAGCATAGTGCTCTTGTGTACAGGCCAGCGAGACTGATCTGTTTGCACCGCCGCGGGTTGCAAACTCAGTCGCGGCAATATTTCTTTTGTTTGTTTGTTCATTTGTTTACATAACTACGTTACAGCGCTGCTAGGTCGCTGCGGATGCTATGTTGCAGTTGCTATGTCCTTGGCACAAACTTACATTTATAGCAAGATCTTGCTCGGGATTTACACACCGGAACAGTGCTTTCGTACTAATAATGCAAGTCTGCATACGAGACAAGAAATATCCAAAAGTTCCAAAAGCCGTTCAGAACTTCGAGACAAGGAGAATGCCAAAGCGGCTGATAAAGACAAGCTTGTTGCTGCGATAACCAGACAGTGGCGCCTTAAAAGCCCGGCAGTTGCTCTCATTAACACCATCGACAACTTCTCTAAAGTATGAAGAACAAGGTAAATGCGCACACGCATTCTGAGAGAAAGTGTATCACTAAAAATTAAGAGCCTGGACAGCCGTGAGGTGACCAGTGCATCAAACGAAAAATGGAACCTAAGAAACTTAAAGGGCCACTGACCAGGGCCCGGACATTTTTGAAAAAACAAGCCCACTGCATAGATGAGGCATCGAAGATAACCACTGCAAAATACTAGAGCCATGCGCGCCCCGAAAAGCTGCAAAAATTCAAATCGAAGCCCGTTGGTTCTTTCCTTCAACAAAACGTCCCCGCCCCACTACTCTGAACCCCGTTGGACGTCATGGGGGTTACTTTCGCTAAAGGCACTCCATTAGTGCATCGTTCTGAATGAGGCAGTTGGTTCGCCCCCCCCCCCCCCCCCCTCGCCGTGATCACGTCACGAGAAGCTTTGCGTGCGCGCTCCCTTGTCACTTTTTTTTCTTCTATGCAAGCCCCCCAAAACAATGTTTTAATTACTAGTGCAGCAGAGCCTTTCCCTCGCTCGCCCACTTGACCGCTCCGCACACACACCGCTTATCCTTCGTGCATCTTGCGTACGCCTCGACTCCAATGAATGATATGGGCTTTGGAGCGGAGAAAAGACACAAACACACAGAACACAAACACACATGGAGAAAAGCAAACGGGCGGCTGCCGGGTCCGCGCTTCGCCGTGCGTTTCGAACACAACCGACTTCCGCCCCTCCGCTCGTGAAACGGTGGGGAGGCCTAAAAAAAATGAAAAGGTGGCTCGCTAACTGGGAATGACAAACAGATGTATGAAAGGATGCGCTCGCTAACGAGTCTAGCGGCGAAACACCGCGAGGAGATCGCGCCCGTTTCCTGCATCCGTGCAGTATTATGGAGATAGCTCTACTGAAACCTATATCCATTTTCATGAGATTTGCCGTCGCATATATGATATAGTTTGATGCGCTTACATAGGAATAGCGTTTGCATTCACGCAACTTTTTGTTGACACTCTTCGCTTCCTTTTGTGTGTGGGAGCACACACACACACACACACACACACACACACACACACACACACACACACACACACACACACACACACACACACACACACACACACACACACACACACACTCTCTCTCTCTCTCTCTCTCTCTCACTCTCTCTCTCTCACACACACACGCGCGCGCGCGCACCTAACATCTGATGCTAGACCACCGATAGGCCTCCACCAGCGCTGGTGGAGCCTTACCAGCGGTTAGAAGGTGTTGGATCGGCACAGGACGTGATGCTTTGCCAGTGCAGGCGTCTGTCTTGTGATAGTGTAAACAAGATATTCGAGAACGCAACACGCAACCAGATCCTCCGGCTGTGTCGCTTTCGTCACCTACAAATGATCTGTAGAGAAATGGATACCTTGCTCCATACGACTGGTTTCTTGACACACAGGCTGAGGACACGTGGTTTCCGAAGCTTTCACCAATTACGTGGCCGCGCAAAGGTCTCGCCTGTTCATAATGGTTGTGTAATGAATTGTTTACGAAGTAAAGGCTCTAAGGTAGAGCCTTTTCTTGTACCGTCTTCTTCATTAAGTCAACATCGGGCGGCCGCGGAGAACACTTCGCCGTTGCCTCCGCATGGCGGTGGAACAACAGCGACCTGATGCGATCGAATTTTTTTTTTATCCGGCGGTGAGGCTTTCAATCTTAGTGTTCGCCGAGGTCCGTCTGTATGTCTGGAGTTTTCTTGACCTTGAATAAAATTAACTAAAAGAAAATACCTTACGGCCGCGAGTGGGTTTCCAATCCGGACGGCACGATTAGATTAGTTTTGCTGGCCACTGCATCAGACCACTACATCATCGCCTTTTGTTCTATGTACATGAACCATGTACAAACCATGAGGAAAACAGTGGCAGATCGACATGACACGTAATACGACACACCTCAGCAGCACAGCACTCGCTATTACATCGCCGCAGCCGAACATCCCGTGTCCTAAACTACCAGTCTCTCGCACTGTGCTTTGGGTATCTTCTGCATCAACTTCCAGCCGTGCGCAGTAGATCCGAACATCGAAACCGCAGTGCTAACACTCGGGTTTGAGGAGTTCCCACGTAAAATTGATTGTTTCCTCATAGGTAGTTTATAAAAGCGATCTACAAATATCAGCTTTCTCCATCTCCTCCTGTACTACTTCACCCAACTCCGCGCACAGCGCTAGCAAATCTGCCTCCGGCCATGTCATGAGATCCATGCTTGTTGCTCCTAGCCCCAGCTTTGCTATTCAACTGTTGTGAGGTTAACACACACACGCCTCATCGAACAACTTCCCTCGATTCCCAACAGCTCAAAGTTATAACCCAAACATTTGAAGCCTGGAAATTCTCAAGCAAAGTCCTAGCACTCACCCAAAGAAGCAGCACCCTGAAATCCAACCGTTGCCAACCAGTTGTTAAGGACGACGTTCGGGGTCGCGCTCGACGGTTCCACGGTCAGCACGACGCCCGTTCCCACCTCCAGGCCAGGGACAGGAGTGCCGCTGAGCGACGGAGTTAGAAGGTGGAGAAAGAAGGCTGAATTTATTTACATATTTACAAGAGTCAGACACAGGAAGTGTGACTACTCCGACCCCATTCGTCGTCAAGTCTTATAGCGTCCGTCTTCCCCAGTTCCCCTAACTTGATGACGCCGTCGCCAAGGTGGGAGTGGCCTAAAACTTTCACACGTGCGCACAAACTTGCACCCCCACACTTGTGGACACGCCTCCGTAACGTGTTGAGCCTGGGAGAGGAGGATGCCTTCTAGGTAAAGTTGAATGCGGAATGTGATGTTCCTGGACCCGCCGAAGGTTCCCCCGGGCTGCCGACACCTGTCCGTCAGAAGACATTAGTCACGAAGGGTCGGAACGCCAGACCGGGTCAAAAGGGCGGAAGTGGTCCTTTGTTCTTGGGGACATCCGCGAAGGTTGTGGAAGTCCCCCGCCAGCCCGCCGCGATGCTTGATACGCAGAGAAGCCACCAAAACGACGGCCCTTGACATCCGCCATGGTCGCTTGTATCCTCTTGTTCCTGTGGGTTCCCGCACTGAGACGCAGCAAAGTACATTGCCCTTGCCTCTAAGGCAATTCGGCACGCCTTGAGGCAAACGTCGTCAAGTGGACAGCGATTTCTCGAATCATCCTGGAGAAACGTGGCTGCTGACTGCTTCCTGTTGACGCCGATCTTAACACGCGCGCGCGAAGCTCGAAGACAGCGCGCAGTGATCTTCCATTCGAGGGATTTTCCAAGTTTTCAAGAAGCCTGAGGGGTAAATTTTGGTAAAAAGGACTTTTTTACGGAGTTTCAAGGAATTTTCAGAACTGAAGGTGTCTCACTTCTTCCAAATGACGGGGTTTTCAAGCTGCTGCAGGGAAGAAGGATCTGAAAGAACGAATTATGAGTCTAATAGACGATATGCAAAATTGCTTGGTGGTCTGGCAACACGGCGCCCACAACTTCCGGTTTCCATCTTGGTTCGGGCGAGCTCATGGAGGAAGGAAGGCGAGCTCGTCGAGCTGGTGCATCGTTTGCTATGCGTACATTCTTGATATCGGTATAGGTGTCATGAATCTTGCGTGTGCAATTTCAACAGGCAAGCTTCAGCTGCTGCGTTGTTTTCACTGCTGATCTTTTACCAAATGTAGGTGCTTTCAGTAAGCTCCAACTTCCTCCTACCGCGTCCTGAGCTTCGCTTGAAGTCTGGCGCTGATGATAGCCGGAATCGGCACTGGGAAGTGTGTTGGCAAGTCGAACTCTGCGCCCCTGTCATTTTAATTCGCGCATTAAAGCACCGGTTCAAGCATCACGCATTATCATGGCTATTTTATTCCCAGGTGGACGCGATTTCATCTGGTGGGGTAGCGAGCGGTTATTTTGCGCTGAGTGCACAGATGGCTTGACAAACTTCTGTGACAGTGTGAACTTTCGTTCGCGCCGACGCCAGGAGCTTCGTGCATTGCAGTATATTCACAGAGGATCCTCGACCAGCTGCGTAATGTGATTCCTTTAGTACAATGTACAATGCAAGTCCGCGGTTTTCAACGTCACCGTTTCAGAGCCCGGCGCCGGCTGGTTTTCGCCGCAATTCGTTGAAACCGCGTCTTGCTTAAGACGCAGTGGAAGCGAGTATTGCGATGTTGTCAGTCGATATTAACAAGAGGAAAGTGGGCACATATAATTCAGAATATTGTAAGCAAAGATGCAGTTTTTTTTTTCAGATAAGCACTGAGCTACCGCGGCGGCTTGATTAGAGAAAGAGCTTACAGCTGTAGGTGCCTGCACGGACTAGATACGCTGGTCAAGCTGTGTATGCGGGGGTGAAATTCGCATGTTCGGTTGCCTTCGACACTTAATTCGCTTCCTCCCAAACGTACACAAATTTCTTTGTTGCGAAGCAAGCTGTTGCAGCTTGCCACAACGATAATAAAATCTGATGGCCTGAAGCGTTTTCAAAACAATGTTGCACGTACTTTCTAGCTTGGAAATGCGTCCCGCCTTCACAATAAAGTAGCTATATTTTTTTTTTCAGACTTTCGCCACCGGAGATATCGAATGTATAGGAATCCTCAAAAAATAAAGCATTCGCACCTCAGTTTTTATACGTAGGATGTATTGCTTCACAAATACACCTTAACGCGCATAACATATGCGGGCGGGATCACGTACCACATTATAAGAAAACATTGTGTGGGATCTTGCAACAACCCCATGGTCCAGAGAGATTGCTAGCCCTTCCAAAACTAATCGAACACGGGAAAAACTTAACTGTACACGTAACAAACTAAGCAGTAATGTGCGTGTGGTTCTTCGAGTGCGCTTAGTACGCCACGGCATGAGCAATCGAGGTTTTTAGATGGAGCGCATTGAGTGTCCATGGCCGCAATTTACCTGCACATTAATGAACGTACTGCTTCGCGACTGGAATACACGCTTGAGGAACACAGGAGCAGGCTCGCTCAAAACAAATTACCTTCTCTATTACGTTGCTCAAGTATGCGTCTACATATATTCACGCCCGACCGGAGAGTTAATAAATGCACTAAATCGTCTTCTAATTTTCATCAGAGGCAACAAAGGATGGGGTCCGTATCTTAATGCAAACGCAAATCACCTTGAAAGCTTTGTGAAAAATCAGCGCAGAAAGCGCAAGCTGTGCACTGAATGCCGTGCTGACACAGGATAATTAAGTCACATGGCATTTGCTGTTACTAAAACGTTGGCAAAGAGTAAAGAAAAAATAGAAAAGTGAAAAGCTGGAACGAACATAGTTCTGGCACGCATCGTAGTTTCTTTGCATGGTGGACAGCACAGCGTAAGAGCGCATCGTCATTCCACTTTTCAAACGAAGCGCAGCCGTTTTAACCCAACGCAGGGCCGCGGTTTCGTTTTCTGTACCGAACCAACATGGAGGACTTGGTTCTCGGAGCGCCGAGAGATGGTGCTGCGCATTGCATGGCGCTGCAAAAGGGAGTGCTATCTTAGCAATGCCAGTGCCAACAAACAAGACTGAACTCCTCCGATTTTTGGGTATGGTGACTTACCTTACCAAGTTTTTGCCAAATGCATCAAAGGAAACTACATGTCTCAGGCAGCTGTTAAAGAATGACGTTCCTTGGCACTGGGATGACAACCTGACTCGAGAGTTCAGCAGAATCAAGCACCTCATCTCTAAGACCCCTGTTCTTCACTTCTTTGACAAATCAAAGGAGGTTGTGGTCTCAGCGGATGCAAGCTCATACGGAGTTGGTGCGGTACTCCTACAGGAAAATCATCCAGTAGCCTATGCCTCAGCTGCACTCACGTTGGCAGAGCAAAAATATGCCCAGATCGAAAAAGAGCTGCTCGCTATAGTCTTTGCCTGTGAACGTTTCCATTTTTACACATATGGACGGAGTGTTGTGGTACAAACTGACCACAAGCCTCTGATTGGTCTGCAACAAAAGGACTTTGACAAGATAACCCCAAGGCTTCAGCGTCTTCTACTCAGACTCCAGCGGTATGATGTTCAGCTAACATATGTTCCAGGGAAAGAACTCATAGTAGCTGATGCACTCTCACGAGCGCTTGACAGTGCAAGTTCTTTGCAGGAGTATGAACCTGCTGAGTGCCTGGCTAGTTGTGCAGTAGTCAACGCTTCAACGTCAAAGCTGGAACATATCCGAAAAGCAACTGTTGAGGACAGCACTTTGCAACAGGTGTTGAAACACATCAAAGAAGGTTGGCCTACACGTGACACATTGCTCCCAACAGCAGTGAAACCTTTTGCTCATTGCAAAGATGAACTACACGTATGTGATGGCCTTATATTGAGAGGGCAGCGACTTGTCTTGCCTACCTCGTGTCAGCAAGATGCCTTACTGAGACTTCACGAAGCACACCGTGGCATAGTTTCATGCAAGAATAAGGCTCGAGAAAGCCTATATTGGCCGTCCATGAACGCAGACATTGAGGAGATGATCAAACGTTGTCATCACTGCCAGCGACACCAGCAACAAAACCAGTATGAACCCCTGGCTGAGCGTGTTTTGCCCGATCGTCCGTGGCAGAAGGTTGCAATGGACCTCTTTCATTTCAACAGATCTACCAACCTGTTAATTGTCGACTACTTCAGCAAGTATGTGGAGGTGCAACAAATGGCATCAACAAGCACTGAAGCCATTATCACTGCTCTCAAAGCAGTATTTGCCCGTTTCGGCATCCCGGAAGAACTCATATGTGACAATGGACCTCCATTCAATGCGACCCAGTTCCAGGAGTTCCTCGCTTCTTGGGACATCACATACAACCCTAGTTCTCCCTATTACCCAAGGTCTAATGGACTGGCAGAAAGGTCCATACAAACAATAAAGCACTCCCTTCTAAAGACATTGCAAGATGGAAAGGATCTTTTTGTAGTCCTGATGGATGCTCGAAGTACACCAATGGATGGGCTTAAGTCACCAGCCGAACTCCTAATGGGCAGGAAAATGCGTACAAGAACCTATACATCCTGTCCAGTTCCAACCGCAGTACAACTGTGCCGACGCAAGAAGCCGCCTTCGTGTTCACCAAAAACGACAGCATCGCCACGGTGACAGAAGAACAAAGCCGTTGTCTGTGTTGAAGGAAAAACAGAAGGTGTGGTTCAGACGCCAAGGTCAGTGGATGCGTGGAAGTATACACAGAGTTGGCCCACAGCACCGATCATATCTGGTCGTCACACCAGAAGGTGCCATGTATCGTCGGAACCGTTACCACATTAGACCTTTATTTGGCATTGCTCCAGTGCCACTGGCTTCTCCAGAGAACTATGACATAACTACATCCTCTGACCATCCATGGCCTCAGCCTGCATCACCTCAGCCTCCACCTGCTCAGCTGGCTTCACCAACATCCCCCACACCAGCAGCATCATCACCTTCACGAGCAGTTTCTTCTAGCGTGTACCATACTCGCACAGGTCGGCGGGTAGTTAAGACAGCAAGATTTCGTGAATGACAAAACCCAGAAAGCCTGAACACCGCCTTGTGTTGTGAACTTTTTGTTTTTTTTAAAAAAGGGCGTGTTATGTATGACATTTTTTAAACCAGTAGCTAGCGCCCCCTATGTGTGCTGTGCAGTATCTGTGTGGGTGTCCAGGGCTTGGACACTGGGGGAACCGGGCAGAGACAAAGAGCGCGGGAACTCGCCATGGCCGCTCTGGCTTGTAGTATGTAACGTCAATAAACTTTGCCTAAAACATAACACTTCCTGTAAGCTGTAAGCAGAAAAGAATCGGGATACGTTCGTTCAACTGTAGTCTGTCGGCCGCCGGCTTTTGCTGCGGGCAAGGAACGCATAATCTCGGCAAAATTTGCGCATATCAGCTTGTTGAACGTCCACCTAGAACAAGCGGGTGCACTGTATAAATTTAGCTGCATATCGTTTCTGTAATAATACAGCTTTATAGCAGAGAACTGGCAATGAAATGAAAGGCGCTACAATAAAGCCCTGCGTGTCGGCGCCTCACGTTCCGCGTGTGTTTGCATGACGATCAGCGCTAGAGCTCATTTTTATCGATTTTTTTTTAAATAAGCCAAACGCGACGAGGTGCATGCCTGCGGTACTTCTCAGATATTTTGAGCATATGTGGCAGAAGGCCCGAGCATGAAGCTGTACAACAGTTGGTGACGACAGAATCAGCACTTGGTCGGCGCGACAATTCTGTGTGGCCATATGCCCGCAGAGATGTCTCGAGCAATCTGCTCGTGAGGGCTTTTAATAAAGGACATGTTTCAGTCGAGCGTTTTTCAAAGCATATCCACTTTTGCACTGCGCCAAACGCAATGAAGACCATACGCTCCCGTATCGCGCTCAACCAACACTTCGTAAAACACGGTCAGCACATGCATATATGCGCGTGTCTGAACGCGTACTCGGAACTGAAATCCGGCTGCTCTCGTGAAAGGCCTCGAACACCATCGCAATATCCGCCGGGCGCACGAAATTAGCAGCCGAAATATTTTGTGAATCAGAAGTATGCGATCGTAATATGAAGCGAGCAATTGTGCTTTCGAGGTGGTGAGACGATCGAAATATGATCGCGCATACGCACGCAAAACATATCAATAAACAGCGAGAACTACCACAAAATGTGTCATTGCAGACCACACAGTCGATATGCACCGTGGCCTAGTCGAAACAAGCGCCTGCATCGCGCAAAACATCGCATGAAGAACCGCGGTCCTTCTAGTCCTTATAAAAATGGCCGCGCGAGCTTCCCGCTACCAAACACCTCTCTGTCGTCTGCTAGCTGCCCGAGCGCTGCCAGCACAAAATCGTCCTGGCGAGTCTGGCCGCCGGCTGGCAGCCCGAAACCGCCCAGCCAAAGAAAAACGAACGCGTTCCGGGCAGCCACCGGAAGTGGGCGGAGCAACCCGAGAAAATCGAGCGCGCGCGGGCAGCCCGCAAGCAACCCGCGGGCTGCCAGAGGCGGATAATCGAAGAAGCCCCTTGTCTCAGTGATGAATGACTTCGCTCCGAAAGACGTGAGTAGTGAACATTTGACCGGTGGAGGTCACGGCGGTGAAGGTGGATTTTATGACGGCGACGTCGTGCTGCTAGGACGTATGTACGCATTTTAAATCACTCTGTTCTTTTAAGTACTGCCTCCGTCTCGGTTATATGCTCGGCGTCAACAGAAACGTTCTAATTGTCCAGTGTCTTTTTAACTAAAACTTTGTAGATTGCACAGCTTAGAGGGACGAAATAGCGCAAAATTTTCTTCCAGTTACATACTGAAATTGCTTGTCCTTCATGATAAAACGACTAAAATTAGTTTTATAGTTTGTATTCTTTCTTTACAGAGCCTATGGTGTATACGTGCGAGAGCAATCATCGATAAGCGTCCTGAGGGGGAGCGGCTCAAGACCTTGAACAAACATTACGCATCGCATCGATGCTGCGGTATGTGCCGTAAATAATGGAGGATGAGCACGCAAGCATCGGAATCGTCCGAGCAACCTGTTTACACACCAACAATGTTACGACGCAGATTTGCAATACATTATTGATTCAAATATGGAAGGTGTGAGGTGCATTCACGATACTGAGCATTGCCAATGCTCAGGGCCAGGCGTCATGAGACGCCTGGCTTGTCTGTGGCTTGTCTGGGCCCACGAGGGCCCGCAATTAAGAGCCCCGTTTGTGCTACTGGGGTATGCATTTGTAATTATTGCATACAGGTCCACCTCGGGAATGGAATTTTTATTCCTTCGGCAAAGTGGGCAGCAGTTACGGTGGCACCCAAAGATTCGCGTTTCTGCAAGGACGCAGCCCGAAGCCGTTGGACGATTCCACATCTCCTGGAAAGGAGCGTGACAGGGCAAGCTTGCCATCGGTACCTGAAGTCAGAAGCCTCCACAGTGGGCAGAAAGCCAATGACCCCTGAAAAGCTACAAGCCATTGGCCGTAAGTTGCATGTCACAGTGCTCAATGCATTATGTTGTGTGTCAGTGCCCAATTAAATGATAAGCTGGGGCATTATGTACTACCAATCAAATTTTCTTTTCTGCAGGTGCTTTTGACTACTTCATTGGCCAGCACCCTGTAGAGGCGCCGGTAGATCGTCGCTAAGAGTTAAATTATTACCTCAGTGAGCTGGTTCAAGACATCCATCCGAAAAAAAGTAAACATCTTTTGGAGTTTTTGATGCATTATAATACTCACCAAGCTACCAATACTTGGTAAAAGTTGGGAGCAAATAACACAATTGCACATCGACTGTAATACGAGCCGCTGATAATCGCAGATTACCAGTTTCTGAGGCTCTGTATATTGCAGCATTTGGCATGTACACTTATTGCCCCAGTTTTTGGGCAGATTTAGTCCAAGTGGGATATATTTGAAGCATTTTATTCCTGACTTTGTCCTGTGATACAGGGCCCTCCAGTATAATACGGGCCTAGCCTGTAGAATACAGGACTGTCCTGTATGCCGGTATGAATTTTAAACCGGAACCGCATACCGGGTTATTGTAAAGGATTTGCGATACCGGATTACCAGAGTATCCTGTACAAAACAGGAGAGTCCTGTATTATACAGGACTGTCCTGTTTTATACAGGATATTCCGGTAATCCTGTATCGCAAATCCTGTACATAACCCGGCCGGTATGCAGTTCCGGTTTAAAATTCATACCGGATTTTTCAGTAGGGCCAGGCTGGTCGGGACTTTAGCGATGTCGCACAGCCGCCGAATCTTGGTCTTGCAGAGTAGTGAATAAGTATTGTCAGAGTTCGGGTCGACGATAAGGATCTTGACAGCGAATTACAGGTGCCCTGTGCTGGAAGGAATTGTTTGCCGGGCATTGACACCTTCTTTGCTTGGCACGAATTGATGGCCTCAGTCGATGGCACCACGAATATACGGCTCACTTCAACTGAGTGCGTGAACTTGAGTCCATGAGCGTGTGGATCTGAGAAGACATGCTGCTCTTCTCTGAGTGTGTCTTCAGTTTGGACGGCGTCTCCCTGAGCGCCCCGTTTCCAAACCAAGGACCTTTGTTCTTAGCCTCTTAGTCAACCATTCCGACGCTCTCTAGAACGTTGTCGACGTTGTGGACACACCGCCTCACTATGCCCAAATGTCTGGGTAACTTTGCCAAGTGAAGACTATATACTGTGTCATCCGAAGGCACTGGGTACTCTCAGTAAAGTTTCAGAAACACCTGACAGAGCAAACAAAGCGGTTTGTTTTTCTGGTTGGCTGGCTGTCTGGTGGTTTCCTGGTGGTTTACCTCGGGTTAAACCTAGTCAGACGCGATAGCTTCGCATGTTATGCTTGGTAAATTGCTTTGTTCTGCGAAGCTTGAGACTTAAACTGAAAGCACGGCGACCTTCACGTTGCATGGTCTAGTGAAGCTATCGCTCCAAAATACGTAAAAACGATCTAGAAACTCGGCGCGAAATATGCCGTCATGTATGTTTTGTTTTAGAAATGAGGATGACACCGTTCTAATCGTTAGTGTAATGGTCAGTATCCACGCCTGTCACGCGGGAGGCCGGGGTTCGATTTCCCTACGGGGGGCATTTTTTTCTTTCACCTCAAGGTCAAACTGAAATCACGGCGACTTTTTCTTTGCATTGCCTAAGCTATGGCTTCAGAAGTCACTCTTTGCGAACTTTGGAAGAATTTTTTTAAACAAGTACTCGTTTTATCAATTTGAAATTATTTCTGCACAAGTTCCTGCAAAGGGTGAAAGCAGGAAAATATTGCTATGGCTGATATGTTAAGGACGTTTACGCAAAAAACTTCTTAAAACACAGCGTTTCTTGCATGTGCGAACAGAGCAAGCTAAATATTCTATTTTTATTTAAAACCTTTGAACTTCAACCCACTTTTGCTTCTTCGCGGAAACTTCGAAGACCGCTCATGTGAGCAAAAAAAAAAGTTTTTCGACAAAAATATTCGGTTGAAACTCTATTTGCACAATCGCCAACTAGCCCCCCCCCCCCCCCTTTTTTCTTTTACAGAATCGATGGTGGTAGCTTTTGCGCTGGTAAATTAAAAAGAAATGTGGAAGTAATCTACGTTGCCGAAGTACTACCTGGTACTGAAAAATGGCAGTCACCAGAGCAGGTTTTTTTCCCAATTTGTGGTAATCAAAACGATAAGAGTGCGAAGAAATATGGCCTATTGCTTTCAATGCGTAAGCATTACTTGCTCCCATGCGTGACGCGGACACTTACCCTAGCTTATCCGGGTTACTACAGAGTAACAACAGACCGCCGCGAAAACTGCAGCCAACAGGAGGAAGCTCGGGTAGTAACTAGGGTAAGTTTTGAGGAGCGCAGCGCAAACTGAACGAGAAGTTGCTCGGGAAGAGCAACATGGGTAGCACAATTAAAGGACTAAAATATTTATTCCTTTAATTGCTGTTCTGAACCAACTCGCCCAGACGAAAGTGCTTATGGTAGCACAATGCTGTGACAGGAACAGCCACCGGCCACTGCGGTGGTGCATCGCTTAACAGCGGCGCCACTGCGCTGGTAGTGGCATGAGGACTCGCTGCCATCTGTTAATGTTAAGCGGTGAATGATTACTTCTGCATTCATGGCCATTAAGCCACGGAGCTCCGAATGGTGTGCGGTTTGTTGGCCAACGCGAACGAAGTGACACAGACGCACAGAATACCGCAGACATAATCCACCACAAACGCATCAACGCAAACAGCTGTAGTGCACAATGTTTTCGCATTCATAGCACGTAAGCAGACTTAAGTGCCCCTGGTAGTTGTGGGATGAGCCAGGTGAAAAAATGGCTGAGGCTTAGCTAAGTTTAAGCCTAGTCAGATGCGAAGCATATTGATGGCTAGGCTTGGTAATACATGGCTTTCCTTGGTTGACGTTCATCCCGCTCTTCATCGGTCTCTGTGGCACGCTGAAGCTTTCGCTTCTCGTTCAAATCAGTCCTGCTTCTAGGCGGCATCCCAACACCTGGCCGCCTCGTAAGTGCCCGGAGAGCGAGGCAAGCTCAGCTTTATATCGCTGCTGTAGCGTCACGTGGTCAGCTGCAGCGCCTCTGATGTGGAGCCTCCACCGCCGCGGCCGACCGCGCGAGCCGGCAGCCCATCTCTCCTCTGCTGTGACGTCATGTTGTCACGTGGTCAGCCGCCGCGCCCGTGATGTGGAGCCTCCACCGCCGCGGCCGACCGCGCGAGCCGGCAGCCCATCTCTCCTCTGCTGTGCCGTCATGTTGTCACGTGGTGTCACGTGGTCACGCTAAAGGTCAATGGTAGCTCCACCGCCGCGCTCGACGGGTTGTAGTATAACTCTAGTAATATGCTTCGCATAAAAGCAACTTTAGCGCCAATCGACTGCTGGGTTAAAGGCTCCTGTTAATTCATAGTGACGCGGCGAATTCAAAGTTCACGGAAGCTAAGAAACTTAAACGGTAAGAGGGCGGTGGCATATATGCCTACCCGAACGCTGGAAGAACGTGCTGATAAGTAGCGCATCACCCAGCCAGTTTGTGGAAGATGACAGCTTAAGCTAACTGTCAGGATGGTGGGTACAGCAGCGCAATCAAAAAGAAGATACACGTAAGGAGGGCCCACAAGACAGGCGTTTTTTTTTTTAGCAAACAGTGCCGTGATCCATTGACGCCAGTAGTATTCACTATCACGCACTTACACTGCAATTATTTTCCCAGTCTTTTTTATTTGAAATCTTCTCAAACACTCTAGCACCAAGCGCTGTTGGGCACCGTCTACTTCCGATGCAAACTCCGTTGTTCTGGGAATCTTCCTTAGCCAATACATTCTATGCATGTCTACTTGCTGTCAGTGTCTTAGCATCAATTAAACTGCCGCTATCTTTTCGACCATACATCACAAAGGTACAAGCAACCTTAGGCAAAAGCGCCGTGTGATAGCAAAAGGGCAATATTTCTGACGAGATATCCAAACTTGATGCTTATAGCTGTTTGTCATGCAAGTCTTTTACTGCACTTTGTAGAACTTACACCCTGGACTGTCTTATTTTTCACTTTCTAGAGTTCGTGCGAGCATGCTTTTGTCTTTTCGTCAGTGTGAGCTTCTGCGTAGCTTTGGACAACTTCTCCTTGGCCGTTGGCGCCAGCGTCGTTGCACCAGTTTAGTAAGGCCTCGTACCCGTGGGCAGTGTAGTGGTCGGCACCGCAGTCTGATCGTAGGCTGCCATTGAACATGGAAGCGCCCAGCACCCCACACTAAAGGGTTACCATGCAAGTGGACGGCAAGTCGGCTTATTACAATGTCACCGGCGTCACCTTGACTCCCACGGTAGACCTTAAGGTTGTAGACACGCTCCTTCCCCACACCCAAATGTCTGGCTGCTTCTTCAAGTGAGATTGCTCTGCGATTGGAAGATCTGGGTATTCTGGTAAAACTTGAGGAATGTTTGGGAGAGCAAACCGAGCGATTTGCCCGTCCGGATGACTGGCTTCTGATTCTCAGAGCTACTGTTGAAGGCATAAAGCACATCCAGGTTGCTTTCCCGACGTGCATAAAATTGCCATTCAGCCAGGCAGGACAGGATCTTAATTAAGTCTTGCTGTAAAAGTCGCTGTGTCCAGGGGGCTTTCGACGAGGACAGCGACGATGTCGCTTGGACTTCCAGTAGAAGGGGGGAACGCGGATGCCGAAGGCCAGCCACTGTTGCAACGGCATGGTTGCGGCGAGAAGTGACATCCTGCAGCGGCCGCTTTGCAGGAGACAGAGATGGTGACGTTGGTGCCATGCCTACAGTGCCTGCGCGGCGCTCGCGGCTCTCGTTGAGGTCGCATGTCGGTGGCGACCGCGTACCCTCCACATGCTCCCCCAAAGAAGAGGCCACCGGCACCCTGAGTCCAGAAACTTGGTGACACGAGAGTCGGTGAGGCACTGTCGTAGGTGACCCTGAGGGTTACGGTTGCGAGAGGCGCCATGGCGGTGGCAGTGGCCCGGAACCAGGTGTAGTACGACGTCACCGGTGTCACCGTGCCGGCCACAGTAGGCGTCGAGGCAGCGGACGACAGCACGGCGGTGGCGACCGCGTCTTCCTTGTGTCTTCCCTCCAGGACACGGCAGCCGGCGTCCTTTTCCGGG
Source organism: Amblyomma mixtum (assembly GCF_055824585.1). Classification (NCBI taxonomy): domain Eukaryota; kingdom Metazoa; phylum Arthropoda; class Arachnida; order Ixodida; family Ixodidae; genus Amblyomma; species Amblyomma mixtum. The sequence continues at coordinate 47,044,962 of NC_143014.1, forward strand.
GACGGCGAAGTCCCTCGAGTAGGCGGAGCTCCTCCGTAGGTCAGTCGTCGTGCCCCAGCTGCAAAAGGCGTGAAGGGGCCCGCAGTGGCCCTGAAGCCAGCACAGGGCGACGTCACCAGTATCACCTTGCCGGCCGCGGTGGGCGTCGAGGCCGTGGACGTCAGCACGGCGGTGACGACCCTGTCTCCCCCGCGTCCTCTCTCCAGGACAGGGCAGCCGGCGTCCTTGTCCGGCGACGGCGAAGTCCCTCGAGTAGGCGGAGCGCCTCCGTAGGTCAATCGTCGTGCCGCGACTGGAAAAGCCGTAAAGGGGACGGCAGTGGCCCCGAAGCCAGCATAGGGCGAAGTCACCACTATCATCGTCCCGGCTGTGGTGGGCGTCGAGGCCGTCGACGTCAGCACGGCGGTGGCGACCGTGTCTCCCCCTCGTCCTCCCTCCAGGACAGGGCAGCCGGCGTCTTTACCCGGCGATGGCGAAGTCCCTCTAGTAGGCGGGGCGCCTCCGTAGGTCAGTCGTCGTGCCGCCGCTGGAATAGGCGAGAACGTCGCGGCAGTGGCCCGGAAGTCAGCATAGGGCGACATCACCAGTGACACCGTGCCGACCGTGGTGGGCGTCGAGGCCAGGTACGTCAGCGCGGTGGTGGCGACTGCGTCTCCTCCGCTTTCTCCACAAGGAACCAGGACGCCAGCGTCCCCACCTGGGGATGGCGGAGGCATGGGAGACGGCAGGACGCAGACGTAGGTTCGCATGCGAGATGAGGCCGGAAGGGGAAGAATGGCGGCGACAGCGGCCATGGTTGCTTGGCAGCTATGAACGTCCTGAGTTACCGCAGGTGTGACGTAGAACGTCATCGAACGGAGAGGGTGGAAGCTGCGTGGGAACCCTCTTATGCTTCCTATTGCGTCAAGGCTGCCAGAACCCCCCTTCCCTTCCCTTGTTTGCTTAATTGCTTAGCGAGGGCCTCGGTTCTGGCAGCCTTGACGCCATAGGAAGCATAAGAGGGTTCCCACGCAGCTTCCACCCTCTCCGTTCGATGACGTTCTACGTCACACCTGCGGTAACTCAGGACGTTCTACGTCCGCCGCTTATGAACGTGGGTGGCGCTGATGAACACTCTCAAGGTTAGGTTACTTGTAAACATAAATACCCTCGAAAGCAGAAGATTTGACAGCCGTCGCCGTAGCTCAGAGGTAGAGCACCGGACGCGTAATTCGGAGGTCGTGGGTTCGGATCCCACCGGCGGCAGTGGTTGTTTTTTCTTCTGCTTTTCTAATCAATTAGCTTTAAGCGATAACATGTTCAGTAATATTCTAAATTGATCAACACCACAAAATAAATAAATTAATTAAAAATCCCCTGTGCCCCTTGGTTTCTGTGGCTGTTGGCTTCTTTCATATTTATAACGAGCCCCTCATTCCCCTTCCCAATTGTTTGCTTAATGGCCTAATAGTGTCAGTCATTTCAGAGAATGGGTTGTTGAACCCTTGCCAAATAGGTTTCAGGCCAGGATGCACTATATGAGGTGCCCATACCGACCTGGTGAGCCGCATACATTAGCTCGTCGCCGAAAGCAATATGCAAAACTTTTTACTCTAGATGTGTCTAAGGCTTATGATAGCGTTGAGCACTGGACGCTCTTGCAAAGATTACAGGTAGTAGGACTTCCGAGATACTTAGTGGCATGGATTTCTGAATTTTTGGCTGGCACACAATTTTACTGCTTCCAGAACGATGTTTTTTCGGGCAGATTTTGACAAGTTAGATGAGCAGCCCAACGTTCGGTCCTCTCCCCTGTACGTTTCAACATCTTAGCAGCATTCCCTGCAGTCATAAGGTGTCAACCTATGTGTATAAGAAAGAAAGAAAAGGTCAGTGTTGGTATCCTCTCTCTCTCTCTCGACTGGTCAATCTTACCCGGCCTTCCCGATTACATTTCCATTTATTTGGCCGAATTTTTAGCAGCAGTCCTGGCCTTGCGCAAGTTAAACAGCTCTTTGTCTTCTGTCATAATTGCAACGGATTCATGATCCCTGTGTTCCACTCTCACCTTGTCTACGGGATCTCAGGCACTCCGCTGACTCAAATGGTTCATATCACCTCACGTGTGTTCATTCCGATTCGTTTTGTGGCTGGGCACAAAGTAATTAATTTAAATCAGGTTGCCGATACCCTGGCAGAGGTATGTGCCTTCGAGGGCCAGTCGTATCTCTACTTCCGCCCTAAGCATATATTCCTGAGGCCAGGTTTCGCAGGTATTTCCTCTTGAAAGAATTTGCAGCACCGGCACTGACCTCCTCTCCCGACTCCCTGTTCCCTCTTTCAGTCACGCATCTCAAAGCTTGTTTTGCTTACTTAAATATTAAATATGAATTCCTTTTTATATATTTACTTTTAGTTATTATTATTCTTGTTTTTATTATTACCTTTATAACTCTTTCTTTAATTTTTTTTTCATGTTTTAACGTTTTGAGCACCTCCCAGGCGCCGCCTCTGTCTTGGCCAAACCCCCGAAGTGGGTACGCGCCGTCATCTTCTCGAGGACAGCAACAACAATTTGCTAATAAAAAGGCAGGCTCAGTTACTGCATCAAACTTGTGCACTGTGGTCTACCGTGGTCGAGTAAAGGATGCCGATCGCGCAAACGAGATTTCTTTCACTCTTCTACGTTGTCGTATGCCTCAATTAAACTTCTACCTACATAGACCTGGTCTGGCGGTCTCCCCTTTGTGCCCGCTCTTCACTGAACCCGAAAACGATAGATCACGTCTTGTTGACCTGCTGCCGCTTCTTTTCATTACGGAGGTGCCTGCTAGAACACCCGTTAAGACAGCTCGGTCTGAGTCTGTCTGCTGGTGTTGTTCTGTTTCTCGGTGCTTCTTCCCTCTGGCACAATAACCTCTTATGTGATACCCCCTAAACTGGGGTTTTTAAGGTCAGTTCACTCTTCTCATCTTCAGCCTCCTTGATGCTGGATGGCGGCACTGTAGCTGCCGAAACATAATCAGCTTATGGCTGAGTTGCACTACTGCCGTTGACGATAGCATTGCGGGCAGCAGGATCATGCTGGAGCTCTTCTTCCGGAGAGCGGGGGCTCCGCCGCTCCATCTCCGCTACCTCGCAGGTGTCATGAAAGCCGGTGCGGCGCGCAAAGCTCGAAGACGGCGCGCAGTGATGTTCCATTCGAGGGGATTTTCCAAGTTTGCAAGGAGGCTGAGGGGTAAATTTGGGTAAAAAGGACATTTTTGCGGAGTTTCAAGGAATATTAAGAACTGAAGGTGTCTCACTTTTTCCAAATGACGGGGTTTTCAAGCTGCTGCAGGGAAGAAGGACCTGAAAGAACGAATTATGGGTCTAATTGAGATAAGTTTTGGTGAAGGCGTGGAACGCTTGTACCAGTATAGCTTCAGGACTTGAGCAGCGCACTCGATTTGGGCTGGTAGGGAACCATGCAGGTGGCTGGCTGTCCAATTTCTCCTTCACACACTTCAATGATAAAGGGCCAGTGTGAACAAGCGGGTGTTTCCACTGAGTCTACATGGATTTTGATGTCTGCTGCGGAACTGGAAAATCCAAGGTCTGGGCCAACGCATTTAAATGCACTCTAACGTTTCCGAGTCTCCGTCACGGTCACCTTTCTAATGAGCCCCAGGCTGGTCGGGACTTTAGCGATGTCGCACAGCCGCCGAATCTTGGTCTTGCAGAGTAGTGAATAAGTATTGTCAGAGTTCGGGTCGACGATAAGGACCTTGACACCGAACTACAGGTGCCCTGTGCTGGAAGGAAATGTTTGCCGGGCATTGACACCTTCTTTGCTTGGCCCGAATTGATGGCCTCAGTCGATGGCACCACGAATATACGGCTCACTTCAACTGAGTGCGTGAACTTGGAGTCCATGAGCGTGTGGATCTGAGAAGACATGCTGCTCTTCTCTGAGTGTGTCTTCAGTTTGGACGGCGTCTCCCTGAGCGCCCCGTTTCCAAACCAAGGACCTTTGTTCTTAGCCTCTTCGTAAACCATTCTGTCGCTCTCTGGAACATTGGCGAAGTTGTGGACACACCGCCTCACTATGCCCAAATGCCTGGGTAACGTTGCCAAGTGAAGACTATATACTGCGTCATCCGAGGGCACTGGGTACTCTGAGTAAAGTTTCAGAAACCCCTGACAGAGCAAACAAAGCGATTTGTTTTTCTGGTTGGCTGGCTGTCTGGCTGGAGTAGTCACTTAAAGGGAAATGCGGGCGGCGGCGTTGATGTCGTGGTGTAGACTAAATAGTGACTGCACTGCGCTCGGTTCTTGACTTTGCGTCGAGACACAGTCGCTTGGGCGACGGGTGATGTTGCAGATGTCGTTCATATAGAGCACAATAGTACATGTTCTGCAGTGAAGACATATTTCAGCAGTATCTACCCCTTTAAGCTCCCTGCGGGCTTAAAGTTTTTTTCTCTTGACAAACTTCAGTCACTCGATATAGAATTTTCACATTCCATGCATTGAATCTGGTGTGTATATGAGCCATCTCGCGTATTTTTATCGGGTGGGCCTAGGTCTTTAATTTAGGTCTGAATCTGAGGAAAAAGATTCCTGGTGGTTTACCTCCGGTTAAACCTAGTCAGACGCTATAGCTTCGCGTCTTATGCTTGGTAAATTGCTTTGTTCTGCGAAGCTTGAGACTTAAACTGAAAGCACGGCGACCTTCACGTTGCATGGTCTAGTGAAGCTATCGCTCCAACATACGTAAAAACGACCTAGAAACTCAGCGCGCATTATGCCGTCATGTATGTTTTGTTTTCTAAAGGAGAATGATACCGTTCTCCTCGTTAGTGTAATGGTCAGTATCCACGCCCCTCACGCGGGAGACCGGGGTTCGATTCCCCAACGGGCAGCATTTCTTTTCTTTCGCTTGAAGGTCTAAACTGAAATCACGGCGTCTTTTTCTTTACATGGCCTAGTGAAGCTATCGCTTCAGAAGTCACTCTTTGCGAACTTTGGAAGCATTTTTCTTAACAAGTACTCGTTTTATCAATTTGAAATTATTTTTGCACAAGCTACTGCGAAGGGTGAAAGCAGGAAAATATTGCTATGGCTGAAATGTTAACGACGTTTAAGGAAAAAATTTCTTAAACCAAAGCGTTTCTTGCATGTGCGAACAGAGCAAGCTAAATATTCTATCTGTATTTAAAACCTTTGAACTTCAACCCACTTCTGCTTCTTCGCGGAAACTTCGAAGACCGCTCATAGGAGCAAAACAAAAATTTTTTTCGAGAAAAATATACGGTTGAAACTTTATTCGCATAATCGACATCTTGCTCCCCCCCCCCCCCCCCCTTTTTTTTTAAGGAATCGATGGTGGTAGCTTTTGCGGTGGTAAATTCAAAAGAAATATGGAAGCAATCTACGTCGCTGAAGTACTACCTGGTACTGAAAAATGGCAGTCACCAGTGCAGGTTTTTTCCCAATTTGTGGTAATCAAAACGATAAGAGTGCGAAGAAATATGGCCTATTGCTTTCAATGCGTAAGCATTACTTGCTCCCATGCGTGACGCGGACACTTACCCTAGCTTATCCGGGTTACTACCGAGTAACAACAGACCGCCGCGAAAACTGCAGCCGACAGGAGGAAGCTCGGGTAGTAACTAGGGTAAGTTTTGAGGAGCGCAGCGCAAACTGAACGAGAAGTTGCTCGGGAAGAGCAACATGGGTAGCACAATTAAAGGACTAAAATATTTATTCCTTTAATTGCTGTTCTGAACCAACTCGCCCAGACGAAAGTGCTTATGGTAGCACAATGCTGTGACAGGAACAGCCACCGGCCACTGCGGTGGTGCATCGCTTAACAGCTGCGCCACTGCGTTGGTAGTGGTATGAGGACTCGCTGCCATCTGTTAATGTTAAGCGGTGAATGATCACTTCTGCATTCATGGCCATTAAGCCACGGAGCTCCGAATGGGGTGCGGTTTGTTGGCCAACGCGAACGAAGTGACACAGACGCACAGAATACCACAGACATAATCCACCACAAACGCACCAACGCAAACAGCTGTAGTGCACAATGTTTTCGCATTCATAGCACGTAAGCAGACTTAAGTGCCCCTGGTAGTTGTGGGATGAGCCAGGTGAAAAATCAACTTTAGCGCCAATCGACTGCTGGGTTGAAGGCTCCTGTTAAATCAGTGACGCGGCGAATTCAAAGTTCACGGAAGCTAAGAAACTGAAACGTTAAGAGGGTGGTGGCATATATGCCTACCTGAAAGCTGGAAGAACGTGCAGGTATGTAGCGCATGACCCAGCCAGTTTGTGGAAGATGACAGCTTAAGCTAACTGTCAGGATGGTGGGTACAGCAGCGCAATCAAAAAGAAGATACACGTAAAGAGGGCCCACAAGACAGGCGTTTTTTTTTCAGCAAACAGTGCGGTGATACACTGATGCCAGTAGTATTCACTATGACGCACTCAAACCGCAATTATTTCCCAGTCTTTTATTTGAAATCTTCTCAAACACTCCAGCACCAAGCGCTGTTGGGCACCGTCTACTTCCGATGCAAACTCCGTTATTTCTGGGAATCTTCCTTAGCCAATACATTCTATGCATGTCTACTTGCTGTCAGTGTCTTAGCATCAATTAAACTGCCGCAATCTTTCCGACCATACATCACAAAGGAATAAGCAGCCTGAGGCAAAAGCGCCGTTTGATAGCAAAAGGGCAATTTCTGACGAGATATCCAAACTTGATGCTTCTAGCTGTTTGTCAAGCAAGTCTTTTAGTGCACTTTGCAGAACTTTTTTTTTTCACCTTAGTATGCTTCGCCCACGCTGCACGCTGTCAGCTCGAAGAAAAAAAGAGGAATTCTCCCATGGTTGATAAAGATTGGAAGACACCATAGATCCTGGACTGTCTTATTTTTCACTTTCTAGAGTTACTGGGAGCATGCCTTTTGTCTTTTCGTCAGCGTGAGCTTCTGCGCAGCTTTGGACAACTTCTCCTTGGCCGTTGGCGCCAGCGTCGTTGCGCCAGTTGTAGTCAGGCCTCGTGCCCGTGGGCAGTGTAGTGGTCGGCACCGCAGTCTTATCGTGGGCTGCCATTGAACATGGAAGCGCCCAGCACCCAACACGAAAGGGTGACCATGCAAGTGGACGGCAAGTAGGCTTTGTACAATGTCACCGGCGTCACCTTGACTCCCACGGTAGACCTTAAGGTTGTAGGCTCGCTACTTCCCCACACCGAAATGTCTGGCTGCTTCTTCAAGTGAGATTACTATGTGATTGGAAGAACTGGGTATTCTAGATAAAACTTGAGGAATGTTTGGCAGAGAAAACCGAGCGACTTGCCTGTCCGGCTGACTGGCTTCTGATTCTCAGAGCTGCTGTTAAGGGCATACAACTCAAAATCCAGGTTACTTTCTCGACTTGCATAAAATTTCCCTTCAGCCAGGCAGGACAGCATCTTAAGCCTTGTTGTAGAAGTCGCTGTGTCCAGGGGGCTTTCAACGAGGACAGCGAAGATGTCGGTTGGACTTCCAGTAGAAGGGGGAAACGCGGATGCCGTAGGCTCGCCACTGTTGCAACGGTGTGGTTGCGGCGAGAAGTGACATCCTGCAGCGGCCGCTTTGCAGGAGACATGGACGGTGGCGTCGGTTTCATGCTTACAGTGCCTGCCTGTAGGGGCCGCTTTGCACGAGACAGAGATGGTGACGTTGATGTCATGCCTATAGTGCCTGCGCTGCGCTCGTGGCTCTCGGTGAGGTCGCATGTCGGTGGAGACCGCGCACCCTAAACAACCTCCCCCCAAGAAGAGGCCAGCGGCGCCCTGAGCCCGGAACAATGGTAACACCAGAGTCGGTGGGGCACTGTCGTAGGTGAGCGTCTGGAGAGGCGCCATGGCGGTGGCAGTGGACCGGAACAAGGCGTAGTACGACGTCACCGGTGTCACCGTGCCGGCCACAGTAGGCGTCGAGGCAGCGGACGACAGCATGGCGGTGGTGACCGCGTCTTCCTTGTGTTTTTCCTCCAGGACACGACAGCCGGCGTCCTTATCTGGGGACGGCGAAGTCCCTCGAGTAGGCGGAGCGCCTCTGTAGGTCAGTCGTCGTGCCCCAGCTGCAACAGCCGAGAACGTCGCGGCAGTGGCCCGGAAGCCAGCATAGGGCAACGTCACCAGTGTCCCCATGCCAGCCGCGGTGTCCGTCGAGGACGAGGATGTCAGCACGGCTGTGGCGACCGTGTCCCCACCGCGTCCTCCCTCCAGGACAGGACAGCCGGCGTCCTGACCCCATAACGGCGAAGTCCCTTGAGCAGGCTGGGCGCCTTCGTAGGTCAGTCGTCGTGCCGCGGCTGGAAGAGGCGAGAAGGTGGGGGCAGTGCCCCGGAAGCCAGCATAGGGCGACGTCATCAGTGTCCCCATGCCGGCCGCGGTGTCCGTCGAGGACGAGGACGTCAGCACGGTGGTGGCGACCGTGTCCCCACCGCGTCCTCCCTCCAGGACAGGACAGCCGACGTCCTGATCCCACGACGGCGAAGTCCCTCTGGTAGACGGAGCGCCTTCGTAGGTCAGTCGTCTTGCCGCGGCTGGAAGAGGCGAGAAGGTGGCGGCAGTGGCCCCGAAGCCAGCATAGGGCGACGTCTCCAGTATCAGCGTGCCGGCCGCGGTGGGCGTCGAGGCCGTGGACGTCAGCACGGCGGTGGCGACCGTGTCTCCTCCGCGTCCTCCCTCCAGGACAGGGCAGCCGGCGTCCTGACGCCACGACGCCAAAGTACCTCGGGTAGGCGGAGCTCCTCCGTAGCTCAATCGTCCTGACGCAGCTGGTAGAGGCGTGAAGTTGACGGCAGTGGCCCTGAAGCCAGCATAGGGCGACGTCACCAGTATCAGGGTGCCGGCCGCGGTGGGCGTCGAGGCCGTGGACGTCTGCACGGCGGTGGCGACTGTGTATCCCCCGCGTCCTCCCTTCAGGACAGGGCAGCCGGCGTCCTGACGCCACGACGGCGAAGTCCCTCGAGTAGGCGGAGAGCCTTCGTAGGTCAGTCGTCGTCCCGCGGCTGGCAGATGCGAAAAGGTGGCGGCAGTGGCCCGGAAGCCAGCATAGAGCGACGTCACCAGTGTCACCGTGCCGGCCGCGGTGTGCGTCGAGGCCGTGGACGTCAGCACGGCTGTGTCGAGCATGTCTCTCACGCGTGGAACCTCCAGGACAGGGCAGCCGAAATCCTCATCCGGCGACGGCGAAGTCCCGCGAGTAGGCGGGACGCCTCCGTAGGTCAATCGTCGTGCCGCGGCTGGAAGATGCGAGAAGGTGGCGGGCGTAGCCCGGAAGCCAGCATAGGAAGACATCACCAGTGACACCGTGCCGACCGTGGTGGGCGTCGAGGCCAGGTACGTCAGCGCGGTGGTGGCGACCGCGTCTCCTCCGCTTCCTGCACATGGAACCAGGACGCCAACGTCCCCACCTGGGGATGGGGATGGTGGAGGCACGGGAGACGGCAGGACGCCGAAGTAGGTTCGCATGCGAGATGAGGCCGGAAGGGGAAAAATGGCGGCGACAGCGGCCATGGTTGCTTGGCAGCTATGAGCAGGCGTTGTCTCGTCCACTCCGCGCTGCTCCTCGGCAACCAGGTAGACAGGTGGGAGGTGGGCGTCTAGGTGGCGGCTGGCATTGCTGCCACCGCCAGCACCGTAGCCGCCGAGGTCCGCTGCGGAGCCGTCATCTGGTCTGGCTGGGTCGGCTTCGTGTGCTGCGTGCCTCGTGCCTCGTGCTGCAAGGTAGATCGACGTTCGTCATCTTTTCCGGCTGAATGCTGATGATTTCCTATGAGCGGACCGCATCTCGTGCAAAACAGTGTTACTATAGTCAACACTATGAATTCCTTTCTAAACATGGCAATAGCCGTGCTTTATATAATTACCGAAAGTCCACTAATCTAATCCCGACCGCCATGAACGCAGTTTCCCCAATTCAGACGCCGGCTGAACTTGCTAAGTCTTTATAATAGATAGGCAAGGGCAGCGTCGCTTTACGGATCTTCTTCCTTCTCCTCCGCGATTTCTTAACCCATTGGACGATTTCGAGGAGGTCACCATCACAGAGCTCTCGAAAACTTTGTCCCGCATTCCACCTGCAGCCCCTGGCCCTGATGGTGTCACTTCTTCTATGATTAAAATGTTGTTCCAGGAATCTCGCGCCGACTTGCTGACACTTATAAATTACTCTCATAAGGGGACATGGGTTCAAAATAAGTGGTGTCTAGCGAAAGTTATCACTTTGCTTAAAAAGCAGGGATACAGTCATGTGTTACACAACGTAAGGCCAATTTATTAAACTTTGAATATCCTAAAGTTAATTGAAAGGGTGTTGCATGGTCTAATAGTGTCAGTCGTTTCAGAGAATGGGTTGTTGAACCCTTGCCAAATAGGTTTCAGGCCAGGATGCACTATATGAGGTGCGCATACCGACCTGGTGAGCCGCATACATTATCTCGTCGCCGAAAGCAATATGCAAAACGTTTTACTCTAGATGTGTCTAAGGCTTATGATAGCGTTGAGCACTGGACGCTCTTGCAAAGATTACAGGTAGCAGGACTTCCGAGATACTTAGTGGCATGGATTTCTGAATTTTTGGCTGGCACAAAATTTTACTGCTTCCAGAACGATGTTTTTTCGGGCAGATTTTGACAAGTTAGATGAGCACCCCAAAGTGCGGTCCTCTCCCCTGTACGTTCCAACATCTTAGCAGTATTGCCTGCAGTCATAAAGTGTCAACCTATGTGTATAAGAAAATAAGAAAAAGTCAGTGTTGGTATTCTCTCTCTCTCTCTCGACTGGTCAATCTTACCCGGCCTTCCCGATTACATTTCCATTTATTTGGCCGAATTTTTAGCAGCAGTCCTGGCCTTGCGCAAGTTAAACAGCTCTTTGTCTTCTGTCATAATTGCAACGGATTCATGATCCCTGTGTTCCACTCTCACCTCGTCTACGGGATCTCAGGCACTCCGCTGACTCAAATGGTTCATATCACCTCACGTGTGTTCATTCCGATTCGTTTTGTGGCTGGGCACAAAGCAATTAATTTAAATCAGGTTGCCGATACCCTGGCAGAGATATGTCTCTTCAAGGCCCAGTCGTATCTCTCCTTCCGCCCTACGCATATATTACTGAAGCCAGGTTTCGCAGGTATTTCCTCTTGAAAGAATTTGCAGCACCGGCACTGACCTCCTCTCCCGACTCCCTGTTCCCTCTTTCAGTCACGCATCTCAAAGCTTGTTTTGCTTACTTAAATATTAAATCTGTATTCCTTTTTATATATTTACTCATAGTTATTATTATTATTCCTGTTTGTATTATTACCTTTATAATTTTTATTTATGTTTATTTCACGTTTTAACGTTTTGAGCACCTCCCAGGCGCCGCCTCTGTCTTGGTCAAACCCCCGAAGTGGGTACGCGCCGTCATCTTCTCGAGGACAGCAACAACAATTTGCTAATAAAAAGACAGGCTCAGTTACTGCACCAAACTTGTGCACTGTGGTCTACCGTGGTCGAGTAAAGGATGGCGATCGCGCAAACTTGAGATTTCTTTCACGCTTCTACGTTGTCGCATGCCTCAATTAAACTTCTACCGACATAGACCTGGTCTGGCGGTCTCCCCTTTGTGCCCGCTCTTCACTGAACCCGAAAACGATAGATCACGTCTTGTAGACCTGCTGCCGCTTCTTTTCATTACGGAGGTGCCTGCTAGAACACCCGTTAAGACAGCTCGGTCTGAGTCTGTCTGCTGGGGTTGTTCTGTCTCTTGGTGCTTCTTCCCTCTGGCACAATAACCTCTTATGTGATACCCCCTAAACTGGGGTTTTTAAGGTAATAAAATGAAGTGAAGTGAGGGAATGTGCCGTCCGCTATTGAAACTTTTCTTTCAGACACGAAGCGGCTGCCATTCTAAACTGTTTCTTTAAAAACTCTTTCTTTAAAAGTTAAAAATTCTTCCGGGACCAAAGCTTCCTAAGCACACGTTTAACCCCGTTCCCTCTTTCAGTCACCCATCTCACAGTTTGTTTTGTTTACTTATATAAAAAACCTGGATTCCTTTTTATATATTTACTCATAGTTATTATTATTATTCCTGTTTGTATTGTTACCTTTATAATTTTTATTTAATTTCATTTCATTTTTTAACGTTTTGAGCGCCTGCCAGGTGCCGCCTGTTTCTTGGCCAATCCCCCGCAGTGGGTACGCGCTATTATCTTCTCGAGGACAGCAACAACAATTTGCTAAGGATATAAAGACAGGCTGAGTTAATGCACCAAACTTGTGCGATGTGGTCACCTCAGACTCGCGCAGCTCAGTTCACTCTTTTTATTAAAGTTTACCACCACCACGATCGGATCAAGTCTGGGCAGCGGCGGCCGCGTTTCGATGGAGAAAATTTGGTCTTCGAGGAAAGGAAATGGTGCAGTGATTGCCTTACATCTGGGTGGACACCCGAAACGCACCGAAGGGAAGGGAGGAAGGTTGGACTGAAAGAAGAAAGAGAAAGGGGTGCCGTAGTGGAGTTAAATAGTAAACTGGTTTTTGAGGAAAGGAAATAGCGCAGCATATGTCTCACATATTTAGGTGGACAGCAGAACCACGCCGTAAGGAAAAGGAGGAAAGTGGGAGTGAAAAAGAAAAAAGAAAGAGTTGCGGTAATGGAGGTCCTCGGGATAATTTCGACCACCTGGGGATGTTTAACGTGCACTGACATCGCACAGCACACGGGCACCTTTTGCGTTTCAACTCCATCGAAACGCGCGGCCGCCGCGGTCGGGTTCGAGCCCAAGTACTCGAGCTCGGTAGACGAGCGCCTTAAACACGGAGCCACCGTGGCGGGTCCGTAGTGGAAGGCTTTGTAATAATTTCGACCAACTGGTAAATTATAGGCTTTATTTCCGAACATTGCTACCGAGCCGGAGTTCTCGGGTTCGAATCCGGCCGCGGCGGCCACGTTTCGATGCAGGAGAAACGCAAAAGGCGTCCGTGTGCTGAGAGAGAGAGAAAAAAACTTTATTTACACAGGAATTCGGGGCACGGCCCAGGGTCCGCGCACGACCCCACTGCACTCAAGTGTTTATGTTCCGAAGGTCCATAACACTGGCAGCACGGCCGGTGGCGGTGGTCTGCACGGTCGGGTCCTCCGAGCGCAGCGGGGTCTCCCAGTCCTCCCAGGTCTTGAGGTTCTCTAGGTGTGTTGCTGAACGATGTCGAAATTATACCGGAAACCTCCATTACGGCAACTCTTTCTTTTTTTTTTGCTCCTACTTTCCGCCTTTCCCTTACGGCGTGGTTCGGTTGATCACCAAGATATACGAGACAGTTACTGCGTCCATTCCTTACCTGAAAAAAAAAAAAAAAATTAAAACGCCGCTGTTCTAAGAAACCTGGAAAGCGATAGTACATTTTTATTTTGCTTGCTTTTCAGCTCTTCTACATGGCAGCTGAATTTAAAAACTCAGGTATACTGTTGAACAGCAATTTATTGTGTCTAAGCGCTCGTATAGTTAAATGATGTAAATCGTACAGTTGAGCAGTTTTTACGCTCAGACTGGAACTACTCTGCTTGTTCAATACCAAGGGATGGAGGAGCGGTTTCCGCAGTCAGGTGCATTTCAATAGCGGTATAGGTTGGGTCACTTCGGCATCCTTCGGCATCCTGCTGGCGTTCGACTGCACGTTTAACGCACTACAGCTGAGAATTCTTTGCATTTATGCGCCTGCTCATTCTAATTTGGTAAACGCATTCTTTAAAGATTTAGATGTGTATTTTCTTGGAGGGCGTAATGTTGTGATGTTGGGCGATTTCAACTGCGTGCTCGATACGGTCGCCGATGTGCAAGGCCCTGGTAGGGGTAGGCCAGGCTGGAATGCGCGCGAGTTGCGCCGCCTAGTCAGCCATTTTATGCTCACGGACGCTTATGAGCTCCTCTATGGCAACGTCTTTGTGTGGACTTGGCGTCGCGGGTTATCGGCGAGTCGGTTAGACAGGGCGTATGTTCGGACGAGCCTTTCGCGGACAGTGTGTGCAGCCAATGTAATGATGCTACCATCCTCGCCGGTGCACATATCAGACCACCGCCCTTTTCTTCTATCGCTCGCGGTTCCGGCGGCTGCAGGATCTCCTCAGAGACCATGGCGGTTGGATGCACGCATCCTTCACGACGCCAGCACTAAAGAGGGGCTCACGCGCGTCTTGCGTTTTTCGGTTGTTGGGGCCGTGCATGGTGACTGGGACCGTCTGAAGGAGCAGTGGCGTCACCATTGCGCCGCATCTGGTCGAGCCCTTAGGGCTCGCGTGTCAGATGAGGTGCGCGTGGTGACGGCGAAGTTGCGTATTGCTCAACGCACCCCGTCGCCTTCGTTGCTTATGTGCGCATGGAAAGAGGGGCTTTCGGAGCACCTACAGCGCCTTTTACGTGCCTCCTCTTTGACAGCTTCTGCATGGCGTTGTCGACGCAGTCCAACTGCTCATCCCGAGGTACTTCGCTTTGCGCGTCAAGAGCTGTTGACCCCTCAAGGTGCCCCTGCCTTTACACCTACCGCAGGGGCTATGTCCCAACCCAGTGGCAGGAATTTCAGTGCGTTTTATAACCATTTCAGGAGTATTGCTCAGTCGCTCCTTCTACTTGATCGCAATGTAGTTTCCGCAAACCCAGTTTTAGCAGGCTTGCCTCAGGTTTCCACTGAACTCCATGACGGCCTTATGGCTCTGCCAACAACAAGGGAAATCAAGGAGGCGTTGGACTCCATGAAACGAGGCTCAGCACCTGGACCAGACGGCCTTCCTGTGGAGTTCTATTTACAATTCTGGGATATTGTAGGCCCCATTTTCTCGGAAGTGCTAAAATTATGCTTCACTCAGCAAGTTTTCCCTGAATCATTCAAAAGAGGCCGCATTGTCCTAATTCCTAAAAAGTCTCCTTTCTCGACATGTCCGGCAGATTGGCGCCCTATCACCCTACTAAATTCAGATTACAAAGTACTAGCAAAATTACTCGTTCGTCGTCTGCGGTCTCTCCTCCCGTTGCTTATTTCCTGCCACCAGGTTTGCTCCATCCCAGGCCGTGAAATACATAGTTTATCTTCTGTAACGCGAGACATCCTAACGTATACTTTACGGCGGCGCGCACAGGGTCTTCTTGTTTCCCTTGATCAAGAGAAGGCGTTCGACTTTTTAGAGCACGAGTATATTTACGGGACGCTGGATGCTTTCGGTTTCCCAGCTTCTTTCGTGCTTCTCATTAAAGAGATGTACAGAGATATTTCAAGCACTATGTTCCTCGATGGCCGGGAAAGTACCGCGTTTGATGTTCGCCGTGGCGTCCGTCAAGGTTGTCCGCTCTCCCCCATTTTGTTTGTCTTAGCATTAGAGCCTTTCCTCTTGGCAGTGAATCGCCACTCCCTTATTAGAGGTCTGGCTTTGCCAGGGAGCGAAGCGGTACGCGTCACTGCTTATGCAGATGACATCACTCTGTACTTAGCTGATGAACGCAGCTTGCTTGAAACTCTAAATGTTTTTCGTGAGTACGCCTCCTTGTCTGGAGCTGCTCTTAATTACTCGAAGAGTTGTTACTTTTTTGTGGGGTCTACCCAGACTCGTATTTCATCTGCAATACCTTTGCAGTGGTGCGCGCAGATGCGCATTTTAGGTGTGACCTACGACTGTGCTGGAATATGGGATGGTGTGTGGTCTTCGGTCGTCAACGACATTACAGCTCGTGTGCGAAGGGCGCAGACATTCGACCTGCCTCTGCTTGAGAGGCGCTACCTGGTTCAGTCAGTCATTCTCGGTGCCTTCTGGTACCTTTGCTATACTGTTAAACCACCCCTCCGTGTCATAAGGCGGGTGCAGACTACAGTTTTTTCTTTTTTTTGGTCAGGCGGTACCGAGCTTGTGGCTCGTGCTGTTCTTGGACAACCACGGGAGAGAGGAGGTTTTGCCTCTCCAAATTTGTCTGTTACGTCCTCGCTGTTAGCTTTAAAGTGTATTTTGCGTATCCTGCTAGGAAACGCGTCTCCGGCGCGAACCCTGACTCGGTACTTTTTGGGCCCTTCTTTGCGCTTTTTGGATCCCGCGGCCCCTGTTAATCATGGACCTCAGTCAGAGCAACCTTCCGCTTTCTATGCCTCGTCAGTGGCCTTTTACAGGCATGTAACAGCAGTAGCACCTGATGTCAACATCGTCGCAGACCGTGTGGTGGACATTATGGGCTCGCTATTGTTGCCTGTTGTGCCGGCGGCTCGGCGCTCACTTATGCGCCGCGTTCAGTGGGCGCGCTTAGCGTCGACACCTCTCCCAGACCATCTACGCGACTTTGTCTGGAAACTTGGCTGGGCAGTGCTCCCTACCTGTGATCGGTTAGAGCGAGGGGGTGTTTTACGCTCCAGTATCTGTCCGAATTGCCCACTCCCGGAATCTAATCGCCACGCTACAGTCACCTGCGTGGTAGCGCGTGTCTTTTGGCGCGCGGTTCATGCGGGATTCCGTGGGCAGGGCATTTCGTACTTCGTCTCCCGCGGCCGATTCCCCAGCGGCCGTTTTGCTCGCCTTTTTATTGTTGCGGGTCTTTTTAGTTTATGGCGCAGTCGATGCGCCGCGGTCGCTGGTGGCTTTCGACGCCGCGCTGTGTGGCCGATTCTCGGCCGTCTCCGACGGGAGCTCATCAGTTTTTTGTCCGAGGAACTCTTTTTCTTGGGCGAGGAAGAGTTCCTCCGGCAATGGTCATGCCCATTCATTTCTGTGAATAATAGTCGTCTTGTCCTGGTTTTTAGGCCAAACTGGCGCTAAGGTGTCTTTTTAAATATTTCAATGTCAAATTATTGCCTTTTCACCCTTGTGTCAATAGGTATTCTATTCTGTTTTACATCGCCCACGAGCAATTCATATTAGTTAGAGATGTTTATGGTAGCTGTTTAATTGGCTCGCCTTACATGCTTATTGTCATGTGTTCTTGAAAATGTCACTGTACCTGGTAACCTTGGCATGTGTACATATGTAAATAAAATTTTTTCTAAAGAGTTTTGTACGTTAACGCCGAATACATGTTGTCGGCGTCAATAATTATTAAAAAGAAAAGAAAGCCTCTTACGAGCGAGCCGGTGGGGGGGGGGGGGGGGGGGGGGCTCTTTCACCAGACGTCTCCTTGCGGCTCAGTGATCCCGCGCCAAGTGATTCGGGCAAGCTGCAGTGGGTTGGCCACAAGGCTTTTGCCAAACACACTTTAGAATTTCCAAAGTGTCTTCGGTATTTTTTTGAGGAAAGGAAATGCGCAGTATCTGTCTCCCACAGCTGCGAAACCAATAGAGCGGGGCTTGGAAAGCAGAGGCTACAATTTGTAAATTGGTTTTTAAGGAAAGGAAATGCGCAGTATCTGTCTCACACATCTCAGTGGGCACCTGAACCAGAGGGAAGGTGTATAATTGCCCTCTTGGAACAGTTGGCATTGACAACTTGTGCCAGAAATGCTCTGCAGGGTGGGTGAGGGCTTTAATGTAGATATAAAGACGAGCGGGAATTTCTTACCGCTTATGGGGGAGAACATCCCATTGCTCTCGTAACGGTTCCCACAGCTGTGACAACCTCTCGAAACACTTGCACAGACCTCGTCTTTCAGAAGCAGGCATTGATGCAGCAAGTTGAGCATATATCCATCTATTTCTCCGTCCACAAAGCTTCTTTCATGACAATCAAGAAGTCTTAGTGGAGTGTTTCTTCAAGAAGGAATATTTGTGAAAATTAACAAGTTGTCTGTAATTGTACATACATGTTCTTGTCGAATTCTTTGATCTATCGAAAAGCTGAAGCAGCTGATGAGCTGTGCTGATATTTCGCATTAGGAAGTAACATAATCGCCGGCAATTTTTTAAATTTCTCTATCAAGGGTCGGTTCAGGTGTCGACTGAGAAGCATGACAGTTATTTTGCCTTTCCTTCACGCAAAAGCATTTTAGTGTCACAGAGCGAGGCGCCACGGTCACTGAAAATTCGGCAAAATGACGGGAAATATCTTGGCAGCTCTATTTCCAAGCATCTAACCATCAAACTGACAGCCGGCAGCCATTTTCAAATGAAGGTGTTTTTGACGATTTTGACGTCTCGCTTGCGAACCACGAACACAACTGACCCGTCAGTATGACGACCTCATGTGTTCTGATATTACAGTATGACGTCTTTTCATCATAGAGTGTGGCGTCTTTTAAACATCTTTTTGTCAATCTGAAATACATTTAGGTCGTCGATATGACGGCCTGAGGTCTTTTCATGCACAGTGTGGCATCAACTCGGGACAACAGACACCGGAGTAAAGTTTTGCTTCATCTTGCAAACGATTTTTTACACATTAGAATAAATAGAACAACGCATGGCGATCCATATGTATACATATAACTGCAATTTAAAAGTTCATTTCTTGATGTAATTCAGTTTCATCAGCCAAATTATTTCTGTGGCATGTATTTGGTTTTAACGCCACATGAGGCATGAATCACACTACACTATAAAGGCAGACGAATAGTTTTCATTCCCAAAGGTATGACAACAAATGATGTTTTAGTAGCTACATTATTTTTTCATGCCTCACGTGACCTAAACACCTTCTACATATCATAGCAATCAATTGCCTGATGAAATCAAAACAGTAACATTTGAATTATAAACGATTTAGCTGTCGTAGCTGAATATCATGTGGTGGTCAACTTATTGTAATGTTTTACACATTATAAAGATGAAAACACGCAAGAAAAATTTGACTATCCTTCAAGTTTTCATTATCAATCTCAAACACATTTGGGTTAATACGACAGCCTGATATCTTTTCTGTGCGGTCCATCTATAATTTTGTACAGTTACGGTCCATATTTGTGTGTTACTAAGGGCCTAAGCAAGGTCAAGCTGGTATTCATCGTTCATGAAATGATTTCAGCTGTTGTTTCTGTCGGTTATTTTGATTTTATCTTGCTCCTTGATCAATGGTTACTCATAAGTGCTTTGTAAGTTGCCGAAATACAAAAAGAAGCGTGAAACTTGCAGCTCCCTGCGTTGCCTTAGGTGCTTCCTCCCAAGAACATCCATAGACCCTGGCATCTGAAAAACAGAACATAATATAGACATATTATAGAGCCAGATTAGATACAAGGATGATACATGAAGAATATAAACAAAATTGCAACATATGAAGGCACGAGATAAGGGCCACACCAAAACAAAAAAATGAGAAGGATCAATTTTGTTGCCATAATTATATACTTGTAAATGAAAATCAAAATATATTTCTCTTCTCTATAAAAGGGAGATAACACATCTGTCAAACTTCCATTTATGAACTGTGCAGCATTTTAACTGTCATGCACGACATAATGAATTTTAGCCCGTCTCTCGCTACGTGGCGTGCAAAGAGTGGGCTTTGTCAAGCTGCAACGACAGCCCACTGCTGAACTCTATCGCACCTCGCGGAAAATTTTACACTCTCAGTTCGAAAGGTGCACTGTCCTGTTCCCTTATTCCATCATTCTTTTGTCGATGTAGCCATTCAGGCTGCATCCACGGGGTTACTTCTACATTTATCACCTGAAAGCAACATAGTCACTGTTCTTTAATTTGTCAATTGAATTATCATGCACTATCCTGAGGGAAAAAGAAAAAAAATGCTTAAACTTGTCCTTATTTTCGGAAACTTCAGATATGATATGGTTGCTTCGAAGAAGGTACACACCAGATTTCCTTAAGGCAAAGCTTTGGTCAGCAAGAATGACATATAAACCAATTTAGGCAGTCTTAAGAAGGCAGGTGTGGAAGTGGAAGGCATTAGAACCACCTCATACAACTACACAACTCTTGCAGATCACTGCATCACTCTCGAGGAAAGCAATTATGACCATCACAAGGTGTAGAACATATGTACTGATGAGTTATACTTTACTTTCTTTATTACATTGCATTACATCCCATTACATTTTTGTCATCTACGCAAGATGACAAATATATATTCAAGTTAAATAATAATAACAGGTATTTTCTGCAGTATGCAGTTACTACACAGCTTTGCAGATTTTTTCCAGTGCTTCAGACCACTGCGAAATATCTAATCCTAGCATGGCTTGACTTTCCTTTCAATTAATACCATATCTCATACATTCCCTAGAGTTCAGTAAACGAGAGTATTAGATCTCACATTATGAAATTTGGTGTCTTAGGTTCTGCAAAATGAATAAAAAGGAAAGACAGCTGCCTTATGCTGGACCGCTCATTCTTTCTGATTAAAAATGCTGCAAGCAGTTCTCGCTCATGCCTGGACTTCCCCTAGCTAGTGATGCTCGTGCGGTGAAACAGACGCAAACATTTGCTGCAGTCCTTCAACTGCAACGCAAGGTTGCTCCCTGTGCCCGCACGCAATGTGTTTCCTGAGGCGTGCATTCAAGCATTGCCCAGTCTGCTCGATGTCTACTTCCCACAGCACATGAGGATGGAATACACAGCTCCCACTCAACATTTTGTGAACTTCGTTTGGTGGTTGGTCTTGCAGCCTTGTTATCTTTCGCAGCCAAAGATGCGGCCGCAAAGACCAGACAGCTCATGAATGGCTGAAAACACCAAGCTGACACCAAATTTTTCTAACACTCTTTTTCAGCCCATGGAAAATGTTATGGAAGTACGTGGTCACCTCAATATTTCTTGTCCCATACTTCCATAAAATTTCCCAGGGGTTGAAAACAGTGTCAGAAAATTTTGCTATCAACTTGGTGTTTTCAGCCACCTATAAGCTATCTGGTCTTTGCACGCGCATCTCCGACTGTGAAAGACAACAAGCTTGCAAGACCAACCACCAAATCAAGTTCGCAATGTGTGCAATGCAAGTTGTGTATTCGATCTCCACGTCCAGTGGGAAAGTATACATCAGGCAGCTGGACAATGCCTGAGTGAATGTTTCAGAGAACACGGCAACAAGTTGCAAGCAGGCGCAGGTACCAACCTTGCTTTGTACGTGAAGGACTGTAGCAAATGGCCGCCTCTCTTTCACTGCATGATCATTACTAGTAGGGGGAAGTCCAGGCATGAGTAAGAACTGCTTTAAGCACTTTTAATAAATTATAAAAAAATATGAGTGGTCCTGCACAAGCAACCTGTCTGTCCTTATCACAAAGACTTAGTGGTGCTTTTTATCGGCAAATCTGGCAATAGTGTGTGTGTTCTGTCTCATCGACTTGTGTGTCAGTATTCGCTGGTTTCTTGCTGGAACACAAACTAAAATGTAA
This sequence comes from Amblyomma mixtum, assembly GCF_055824585.1. Lineage (NCBI taxonomy): Eukaryota > Metazoa > Arthropoda > Arachnida > Ixodida > Ixodidae > Amblyomma > Amblyomma mixtum. Next base: position 47,066,222 of record NC_143014.1, read on the forward strand.
CGAATTTGGTATGCACCGTAAGCGATGGTGCATCATATGATTACCCCATCTTGCTGTGCTAAGAGCTGCCAAGTTATCAGATTACTGACTAGTGCATAAACCAGAAATACTGAAGGAAAACATTTCAGTCCCGCATCTTGTATTGAGGAACTCTATATGAACCCACATAAGCAAGAAAGCTGACCAGAGGTCAGGTTACCTTTATTGTTCCCGGAAACAGTACTCGATTTTGAGTAACGCATATTATTTGAATGAATTTTTAACTGGTCCTGAACTTCCAACCTTTATCGAAAGGATCTTTCCTATTATTTAATACTCATTTACCTCTGCAAACGTGCTGCAGTGAGAAGACAGCCAGGTGGATAACAGGTCTTGAAAACAAGAAAGGCTCCATGAAGGGTTCCCACTGCCTTGCCCAGACTGGTTGTGCAGATGCTCTCTCCTCTCTGTCGACTGCAACGGTGACTAGGTGGATGTCGCCCAAGCTTGAGCCTGCATGGGAACCAAATTACAAGCCCGTAATACTACTGAGTGAAAAGATTTTATTTATTTTTATTTATTTATTGAACCTCACAGGCCCGAACGGGCATTGTGTGAGGGGGGTTACAGTATCAAAAAGGATTTCAGCAACAAGAGGCAAACACTGGGTATATAAGTATCAAAACAGAACATAATTCACAAGAACTAACATAAAACTAAATCGTACCTACACAGCGCAATACTTGCAGGTGCATACATGCATATACACAGAAAAATAAGGCTAACATGGTAACACATGTACGTTGTACAAAATAACACATGTACTTAGCGCTAGCAGTATAAGTTTAACACATGTTCACGGAATGACACAGGGTTAGGTAACGATGCAATTGCATCAGGAAGATCATTCCAGAGTGAAATGGCACGAGGAAGTGCAGATGAATTGAACGCTTTTGTACGGCCGAAAATGCGAGAAAAACTAAGATGATTATGCAAGCGTCGAGACGTGCGCAGTGGATTGCTGAGTGGCAGAGGTGATGGTCTATCTGTGTACACGTACTTGTGTATCAAACATAGAAGCGCGACTTGGCGGCGTTTTTCTAAGGGCGGGAGATCATGTTCTTTTTTCATTTCAGACACACTTGATTGGCGGGCATAATTGTTAGAAATAAATATGGCAGATCTGTTTTGTATCAATTCTAATTTTAAGTTCAGATAGTTTTGATGTGGTGACCATAACGGAGATGCATATTCAAGCTGGGGGCGAACGTAAGTCACGTAAGCTAACTTGCGAACATGCGCAGGCGCATTTTTTAGGTTGCGGCGGAGATAACCAAGGGAGCGAGATGCTTTAGCCCAGATGGAAGTGATATGCTCGGTCCATGAGAGGTGCGGTGATAAAAGAATGCCTAGGTATTTATACGAGGTAGTCTGAGCCACAGGCACGTTGCTCAGGAAGTAGCAGAACTCGGAATTGGAACGTTTACGGCTGAAAGTCATTGTTTTACATTTGGAGGAATTGAGCGACATGAGCCACTTTTCACACCACTTAGAAATAATATTAAGGTCCTGCTGAAGAAGGTGATGGTCATTAGTCGATTTTATCTCACGGTAAATTATACAATCATCAGCAAACAAGCGCACAACAGATGATATGTTAGTTGGTAGATCATTAATATAGATAAGGAACAACAAAGGACCAAGAACACTGCCCTGAGGAACACCAGAAGTAACGGAAGAAGACGGCAAAGAATAGCTATTAACAAAGGTAAACTGTTCGCGAAAAGAAAGGAAGTTACGGAGCCATGATAAAGTTAGGGAATCAAGACGAAGTCCTGACAACTTGGAGATTAGACGGCAGTGGGCTACACGGTCAAACGCCTTCGAAAAATCAAGAAAGATGCAGTCTGTTTGTTCATTTTTATCCATATTAAAATTTAGATCAGTTGTTAGCTCGAGCAGTTGAGTGTCACACGAATAACCTTTTCTGAAGCCGTGCTGGTTGTGAAAGAAAAAGTTATTGGACTCAAGGTGGCGACGAACATTAGAAGAAACAACATGCTCAAGTAGTTTACAACATATACATGTGAGCGATATTGGTCTGTAACTGTCAGGAGAATTTCTATTACCGTTTTTAAAAACTGGAATGACTTTTGCCATTTTCCACTCTGCAGGGAGTTGACCTGTCTCTAGTGATTGCTGGAATATACGACATAATAGTTCGCTAGAAATCGGCTTAGTATTTTTGAGTACCTTGGAATTAATATTATGTAGTGTAATTTCAAGAGTCTCTCAGACTACGCATACGGAGAGCTTGGCACCGTAGGCATAGCATAACAAATTATACTCGGTTCAGATGGTATAAATGGCAAAAGCGTGCTCGAGATGTCCTCGCGAAGACGGAGGGAGAGGCGAACGCCCCTACTGCAGGTAGAAGCAGTACGGCAGTGAACACGCGAGCTCATCGCGATGCAGGCCAATCGACCCCCTGCGGCTGTTCTAAAAACTAGGCAGGCCACGTCTTGAGCAAGACGATGCGTACGTGCTGCTTTTGGAACAGCGATAATTTTTTTAGAACGATGAGGTCGATTTAATTCAAAAGCGGAATACGAACCGATTAAGGAGCATTTTGGGGGGCATAGCTGTAAAACCGCGTCTTAATGCAGACCAAACGAAAGCACGACAGTGCGCGATTGCCTTGCATTCCAACGTGCTCGCGTGTTCCCTTCACATGTGTGTACAAGCATACAAGGCCACCTCTCTCGTTAGGAAGGAGCAGGCTCATAAGGAACACACAGAAGAAAGTTTGCAGTGATGGCAACCAGGAAAGCGGGCGAGCACATTGCGAAACGAATCTACGACGGGCCCAAGGCCGCCGCCGCTGCGGTGTGCACCCCACGGCGGCTCGAACGAGACACTCCGCGCTTGAGTCATACACCACGTACCGAAAGGAAAATGTAAGCAAACATATAGTAAACATGCAGTACACCTACCGTAATCAGGCGCTGTTGGTTTGTGACTGCAACCGCTTCCATGAATCCGACGAAAATAGCGCGCAGCGCCCCTGTTTAGAGGAGCGGGAGTCAGGCCACGGCCGTGGCTATGCGCCGCGCAAGGCAACGGCGTGAGATGGGGCCCCGTTTTTACACAGATGGTATGACGTCACGCAGCGAGGTCACGCGAAAGGTCAAGCGCGGCTATGCGGCCGCGGCACGGCACGGGCTGAGGTGGTAGCGAAAGTAGTGTTGCTTCGCAATAAAAAAATATGACGCGAGAACGCGAAAAAAACACCCACAAAAAGACCACGCCAAGACCACAGGAGAGGCCAAGAAACACTTCGCACTACACGTTCGTGCGGCGCCAAAAGCTACTGCATCGCGATAGGTCAACGGTCGTATGACGTTCGCAAACAGCAGCTAATCAGAGGGCCGAGCATTTTGTTTATTTTTTTTTTCACTCGACTTTGCTCTACCCTCTCCCGCTGATTCGCGCTGAAAACAGCGTCTTCTCCGAATGGCGCTGGTGGCTCAGTGGTAAGGTGCCCGTCTACCGAGCCGGAGTTCCCGGGTTCGAATCCAACCGCGGCGGCAGAGTTTCGGTGGAGGCGAAACGCAAGAGGCGCCCGTGTGCTGTGCGATGTCAGTGGACGTTAAACATCGCCAGGTGGTCGAAATTCTTCTTTTGACCTCCTAGGCACCTCTTTCTTTCACCCCCACCTTCCTCCCTTCCCTTACGGCGCGGTTCGGGTGTTCACCAAGTTATGCGAGAGAGTTACTACGCCATTTCCTTTCCTCAAAAACCAATTCAGCAATTTTGCCGTCAAAGTGACGGCTAGTTTTTACGGTGTGGCTCAAGGGTTAATGCGCTCGACTACAGAACCGGAGTACACAGGTTCGAAACCAACCGCGCCGGCCACGTTTCGATGGAGGCGAAACGCAAAAGGCGCCCGTGCGCCGTGCAACGTCAGTGCACGTTAAAGATCCCCAGGTGGTCGAAATTATACCGGGAACCTTCACTACGGCACCTCTTTCTTCCTTTCTTCTTTCACTCCCTCCTCTCTCCTTTCCCTTACGGCGTGGTTCGGGTGTTCACCAAGTTATGGGAGAGAGTTACTGCGCCTTTTCCTTACCTCAGAAAAGAAAAATTGAAACGCCGCTGTTCTAGGGAACCTGGAAAGCGATAGCACATTTTTATTTTTTTGTCTTTTCAGCTCGTCTACAAGACAGCTAAATTTAAAAACTAAGGTACAATGTTGAACACAATTTATAGTGCCTCTGCGCTCGTATACTTTATTCAAATAAATTGCACAGTTGAGCAGTTTTTACCCTCACACTGGGGCTACTCTGCTTGTTCAATACCAAGGGATGGAGGGACGGTTTCCGCACTCAGGTGCAGTTCAACAGCGGTCAATAGAATCACCACCTTCTTTTCTTGTTTGTAAACCCCTTACTCTTGCGAGATCATCATATTATCTACGATGCACTTGAACGCGTGCTGGCGTTGGACTGCACGTTTAATGCACTCCACCTGAGCATTCTTTTGCGTTTTTGCGCCAGCGCATTGTAATTTGGTAAACTCATTCTTTAAAGGTGTATTTTCTTGGAGGGCGTAATGTTGTGATGTTGGTCGATTTCAATTGCGTGCTCGATACAGTCGCTGATCCAGGGCCCTGGCAGGGGTACATAGGCCAGGCTGGAATGCGCGCGAGTTGCGCCGCCTAGTCAACCAGTTCATGCTCACGGACTCTTATGAGCTCCTCTATGGCAACGTCTTCGTGTGGACTTGGCGTCGCGGGTTATCGGCGAGTCGGTTAGACAGGGCGTATGTTCCGACGAGCCTTTCGCGGACAGTGTGTGCAGCTAATGTAATGACGCTACCATCTTCGCCGGTGCACATATCAGACCACCGCCCTTTTCTTCTATCACTCGCGGTTCCGGCGACTGCACTCCTCAGAGACCATGGCGGTTGGATGTACGCATCCTTCACGACGCCAGCACTAAAGAAGGGCTCACGCGGGTCTTGCGTTTTTCGGTTGTTGGGGCCGTGCCTGGCGACTGGGACCGTCTGAAGGAGCAGTGGCGTCACCATTGCGCCGCATCTGGTCGAGCCCTTGGGCTCGCGTGTCAGATGAGGTGGGCGTAGTGACGGCGAAGCTGCGTATTGCTCAACGCACCCCGTCGCCTTCATCGCTTATGTGCGCATGCATGGAGAGAGGAGCTTTCGGAGCGCCTACAGCGCCTTTTACTTGCCTCCTCTTTGACAGCGGCTGCACAGCGTTGTCTACGCAGTCCAACTGCTCATCCCGAGGTTCTTCGGTTTGCGCGTCAAGAGCTGTTGAGCCCTCAAGGAGCCCCTGTCTTTACATCTCCCAACCAGGTGGCAGGAATTTCGGTGTGTTTTTTAGCCATTTCAGGGGTATTGCTCAGTCGCTCCTTCTAGTTGATCGCAATGTCCTTTCCGCACACCCATTTTTAGCAGGCTTGCCGCAGGTTTCCACTGCAGTAAAAAAATTTGCACCTTTAAAGGTGTAGCGCTCATGGCTGCACCCTTTCCACACCATCATTTTTTCCTATTTTTTTTTTTAGAATAGGGTGCCCTGAGAACGTTAGCACTTTTAATGCACCCATGGACCCTTCAAAGCTGCACGGGTGCAAGGGTGTTGTAGCCCCTTCGGGTGCAAGAGTGCGTAAGGGTGTACGGTATTCTTTGACTTGTCGAACAACATTCCAGTACTTCAATCAAGCGTGCTTTTAAAATGATGCGAGCTATTCGAGTTTTCCTTTAAAAGACAGCTGCAACCTTGATGCGAGCAGCTATGACTGGAGTCTGTGTCCCGAGAATGTAATAATTGACTGAATTATTTTAGCCGAAGTGCTAAGCGTCGCTGACTCCAAATAGGGGTCGCTGAAATGGCACTTATAAACTTAGAGAAACTTTGAGCGGAAGGGTAAAAAGAGGATATCTGTGGCAAACAGATACACGGCCGCAGCCCGAAGGCTGCGGCCGTGTATCTGTTTTTTCAGCCAGCGTCCGTCCCGGCGGACGCGGTTGTTGCGACGCGCGTCGTTACTCTCTCTTTTACCGTCCTCTTATCTTTCAACTCTCTTCTATCTGCACGTGGCAGCGGTGGTTGTTGTTGTTGTTGTTGTTGTTGTTGTCCTCTAGAAAATGGCGCATACCCACTGCGGGGGATTGGCCAAGACACAGGCGGCAACTGATAGGTGTACAAAATGTTAAACAAGAAAATAATGGTGGGGAAAAATAAAATAATCATGATAATAATAGCAATTAGGAAATAAATGAAAGGATCTCAAATGTGTAATTGAAATAGGTTAAACAAATGCTGTGAGATCGGTGACTGAAATAGAGAACGGGGCTAAATATTCCACGTTTCAGAAAGCTTTCATTCCAGAGAAATAGGCTCGGCTTGAGCCAGTTGGCAGGCTCGTGCACTTTCCTTTTCATCCTTCTCTCAGTCGCAACCAGCGCAAGGGTATCTGTTGTTTCAACCGGCGTCTTCGCTTCGGCGGACGCGGTTGCCACGCGCGTCATTGCGCAGCAAGGAGGTTCAGAAACACCCTGAGACACACATCTGGGTATTATAATTATAGTTGGAGATGCCGGAACGTTAGTGCGAAGTTAGACAGGTCGTCGGCAGCTTTTCGTACGAAATGTTTAGCTTCTATTCAAAAGTGCACCCCAAAAAAGAAATTGATCAGCGCCTTTTAAAGCAATAAAAACCTATGAAACTTTAAAGCAGTCGGAAAAAGGGTGCGACAAGCATGCTTTGGACCCTTTTACGTAGCCAAAAAAAAAAATAAGGGTGCAACTGTAACGTTCCCACCCTTAATTGCTATGGGTGCGACGAGCATACTTTGCACCCTTTTGGGAGGGTGCAAGGGTGTGAGTTATCGACACGGAAATGCACCCTTAAGGGTGCAAATTTTTTTTACAGTGTAGGTACATAGTTTGGGTGGCTTTAAAAAATTGCGCTTTTTCGCCATTCACAAAATCCTTGGAGCACACCCTCGAATCCCTATTCGGCTGCCAGCTTGAGGATTCCCCAAAACGAGTAATTACCATCAATCTGCTGCAACATGTGTAGCTTAGTCAACCAACGAAAGGGTCATTATTGAAACAAGAAAATGCGCTACGCATACTAATTATTTATGTAGGTATTATTGACTTCATACACTACACAGACACTTTTCTCCCCTGCTTGAGTGCGGGAACAATATTTCAGTTTTAAGAATGGACGGCATATTACGCACTAATACAATAAATAGTTCGGGATAATTCGCATGAGTGAACAGCGACAGCGGACATTAAAGGCGCCTGACACTGCCGACAATGAGCGTTTTTAACTTCGTAAGCACCAATTCGATGGGTACCGACCCCGAGCAAAATCGACCCTTGTCGTGTTCTCTGTTCGCAGCTGGCCTTGCGCGAGCGTTCCGTCCCGCGACACTGCCCGCTCATCGCCTTCTACTTGGCACTAATCCGGTGGTTCTGACCCGAGAAAAATCGTCTCTTGCTTGTCCGCAGCTGACCTAGCGCAAGCACTCCGTCTAGCGGCACTGCCCGCTCATCGCCGCCTTCTACGTAGCACAAATCCGAGCTTTCGCTCCGATGCGAATGTAGTAAACATTCTCTGCAGTTTTTGTCCGCCGGCATGAACCACGCACCACCGCGAAGAGCATGTTCTGTCGAGACAAAATAAATGCCGACCAAAACGGAGGACGGCTTCTTTCGTAGTAGTTGCGGTGAACATGTCTACGAGTAGTTCGGTCGTCATCCTCAGAAAACAATTAAGCGCCACAAAAGACGAAGAACAGTGCGTCGCGAGCTCGTGCCAAAGGTCATGATGGACTTTCTTTATTATAACAGGACGATATGCCGCCTCGTGCAAACTATCCGTACCCTGACAAAACTGTTACCCGATTAAGCCAACTGAAAAATGAACAACGTCTTTGGCGTGCAGAAATTACCGTTTACAAATAGGAATTCACTTCCGTGACTCGTCGCACGGCGGTAATTCATTTCTGCCTTCTTGCTTTCTCCCAAGGCTTCGACGGAAAGCAATACCTGCGCCACTTCTCATCTTTGGCAGGGGTGTGGTTGCACGGTTCCGATGATGCCGTCGAGTCCTCAACTGCAGAAGTAGGCGCACCTACTTCGGACGTGAAAGAAAAAACCCAGAAAACCCACGTTAAGCAACTTCAGCAATGCAAAGCCCGAGCGTGCGAACGCCTTCGAGCTTCTTGCGTGGCCCGCCAGAGGGCGCGACCTGTTCGGTCAAACTAAACCCGTCAAACTGCGTTGCAGGGTGGTGGTTTACTTTTTAAAATAAAATAAAAAAAAAAGGTGAAGGAAAAGAGTGTTGCCGGCCGCGGCAATTGCTATCTAATATCTTAAGCACCCGAGCTGCAGCCGGCGGAAACGAAAGGGAAAGGCAGAGGATAGTGAGGAGAAGTATCGACGGGAGCGACAGCAAGAAAGCTCAGGGGAGCGCTTTGTACACTAATTACAAAATGCAAAAGTAATCAAGATCGCGCCTCTCGCGCGCTAATCTCCAAGCATTGCCCGAAAATAAGTGCGCGCGAGCGGCCACTGCGCAAAATCACTTACAAAAGAAGTAAACTGTATGTACCTATCCTGTTCCTATCCTGAAAATCATCGGTGTCTAGAACGTTGTCAACATCAATGCGGATTAAGTCAAAGAACGCCGATGGTCCATACCTATGAAGAACATTATTACGCAGAAGGGTGGCATGATGCGATTTTTTTACGCAGCGGCCGATTATAGGTCGCCGGTTCAAATCCCTACCGTAAGCTGGGCTCTAACGTGCGCGTGGACGCTGACTTAGCCTGTGCGAACAGGCGCGCTAGCCTTGGCAACGTTGCCTGCTATGCATGAAACGGCGGAGTATAGTAACTGTGACACTTCTATACGCCGACATCTGAAGCGCATCATGAGGGGTGTCTTTTTTTTGTGTGTGGTAAAAGAGGATTCTAATTAAGCACTGTTGCCAACACTACCCAAAGACCACTTCAGCAAGTGCGTGGAGTCGTGCGGGGACCCTGGGGCGTGCCCCGAATTCCTCTTCAAAGAAAGTTTCTCTCTTTCTCTCTCTCTACATCTGCCTCTTCCGACCCAGCCATGTACTGACTGAACTCGCAAGAGGCTTTCTTTTCTTTTTAATAACGAGTGACGCCGACAACATGTATTCGGCCTTAACTGGTACAAAACTTGCGTAATTAAGAAGCATGGATCAACAGTACCGCTGTGGATGTGCACCTTACTACGGAAACCGTTCCTCGATCCCGTAGTATTGAACCAGCGGAGTAGCCCCAACGTGAGCGCAAAAACTGCTCAACTGTGCAGTTTATTTGATTAAAGTATACGAGCGCTTAGGCACAGTACATTGGTGTTCAGCAGCATACATTAGTTTTTAAATGTAGCTGTCATGTAGACAAGCTTAATAGCAAACAAAATGAAAATGTGCTATCGCTTTCCAGGCTTGTTATTACGGTGGCGTTATAATTTATTTCTTTTTCCAGAGGTAAGGAAAGGACGCAGGAACTGTCTCGCATATCTCGGTGAACACCCGAACCGCGCCGTAAGGGAAAGCAGAAATGAGGGAGTGAAAGAAGAAAAAGGTGACGTAGTGGAAATCTCCGGTGTAATTTCGACCACCTGGAGACCTTTAGTGTGCACTGACATCACACAGCACACGGGCGCCTCTTGCGTTTCGCCTCCATCGAAACACGGCCGCCGCGGTCGGGTTCGAACCCGGGTACTTCGGCTCGGTAGACGAGCGCCTTACCACTGAGCCACAGCGGCGGGTCTAGCTCAGTTGTATGACTTGTAATGCCATGAAAGGTTATGCGTAAAAAAATGCGGCACGATTACCAGGCATACTGTGGGTGCATCCGCCGCGCGTGCACCTACTTGTGTTATATTTAAGGCCCTTACGGCGTGGTTCAAGGTATCCACCGAGATATGAGAGAGACAGGCATCGTTTCCTTTCCTTAAAACCAATTTTCTTTTCATTTTCCTTCCCTTACGGCGCTGTTCGGGTGTCCACCGTGACGTCACGCAGTTCGCGCATGCGCACCTGTGGCTTTTTCTGACGACGGGGCCCACGCTAGCCTCGGTGTTCTAGCCTAGTGAAGCTTTTCGCTTCAAAATTCCACAAGCTAACTTAAACCAGAATCTTTCAGAAATAGAGGGGGAGGGGGGGCACCTATTTACACTGCATTCCCCCCTCCCTACAACAGACCCTCTGCAGAAACACCACACTAATTAGAGACAAAAGGACACTAGCTCATACAACTGAGCAAGAGATGTTGTTGGGATAGTTGGCTTGATACTTGTAATGCCACAAAAGGTTATGCGCAAAAAAAAAGACACAAAGATAGAAGACACGACAGGATGAGCGCAAACTAAATCCTAGTTTATTCAGAAGTTGACGTCTCTAAATATAACACATGCAGGTGCACGCGCGGCGGATGCACCCACAGTATGCCTGGTAATCGTGCAGTCTTTTTTTGCCCATAACCTTTCATGGCATTACAAGTCATACAGCTGAGCTAGACCCGCCGCGGTGGCTTAGTGGTAAGGCGCTCGTCTACCGAGCCGGAGTACCCGGGTTCGAACCCGACCGCGGCGGCCGCGTTTCGATGGTGGCGAAACGCAAGAGGCGCCCGTGTACTGTGTGATGCCAGTGCACGCTAAAGATCCCCAGGTGGTCGAAATTACACCGGAGACCTCCACTACGGCACCTCTGTCTTCCTTCCTTCTTTCACTTCCTCATTTGTCCTTTCCCTTACGGCGCTGTTCGGGTGTTCACCGAGGTATGCTAGACAGTGTGAGGTCGTGCGGGGACCCTGGGGCGTGCCCCGAACTCCTCTTCAAACAAAGTTTTCCTCTCTCTCTCTCTCTCCTGCGTCCTTTCCTTACCTCTGGAAAAAGAAATAAATTATAACGCCACCGTAATAACAAACCTGGAAAGCGATAGCACATTTTCATTTTGTTTGCTATTAAGCTTGTCTACATGACAGCTACATTTAAAAACTAATGTATACTGCTGAACACTGATGTACTTTGCCTAAGCGCTCGTATACTTTAATCAAATAAACTGCACAGTTGAGCAGTTTTTGCGCTCACGTTGGGGCTACTCCGCTGGTTCAATACCACGGTATGGAGGAACGGTTTCCGCAATAAGGCGCACATCCACAGCGGTGTTGTTCAGCCGTTCTGCCGTTCTGCGGGAGAGAGGAGGTTTTGCCTTTCCAAATTTGTCTGTTACGTCCTCGCTGTTAGCTTTAAAGGGTATTTTGCGTATCCTGCTAGGAAACGCGTCTCCGGCGCGAACCCTGACTCGGTACTTTTTGGGCCCTTCTTTGCGCTTTTTGGATCCCGCGGCCCCTGTTAATCATGGACCTCAGTCAGAGCAACCTTCCGCTTTCTATGCCTCGTCAGTGGCCTTTTACAGGCATGTAACAGCAGTAGCACCTGATGTCAACATCGTCGCAGACCGTGTGGTGGACATTATGGGCTCGCTATTGTTGCCTGTTGTGCCGGCGGCTCGCCGCTCACTTATGCGCCGCGTTCAGTGGGCGCGCTTAGCGTCGACACCTCTCCCAGACCATCTACGCGACTTTGTCTGGAAACTTGGCTGGGCAGTGCTCCCTACTTGTGATCGGTTAGAGCGATGGGGTGTTTTACGCTCTAGTACCTGTCCGAATTGCCCACTCCCGGAATCTAATCGCCACGCTACAGTCACCTGCGTGGTAGCGCGTGTCTTTTGGCGCGCGGTTCATGCGGGATTCCGTGGGCAGGGCATTTCGTACTTCGTCTCCCGCGGCCGATTCCCCAGCGGCCGTTTTGCTCGCCTGTTAATTGTTGCGGGTCTTTTTAGTTTATGGCGCAGTCGATGCGCCGCGGTCGCTGGTGGCTTTCGACGCCGCGCTGTGTGGCCGATTCTCGGCCGTCTCCGACGGGAGCTCATCAGTTTTTTGTCCGAGGAACTCTTTTTCTTGGGTGAGGAAGAGTTCCTCCGGCAATGGTCGTGCCCATTCATTTCTGTGAATAATAGTCGTCTTGTCCTGGTTTTTAGGCCAAACTGGCGCTAAGGTGTCTTTTTAAATATTTCAATGTCAAATTATTGCCTTTTCACCCTTGTGTCAATAGGTATTCTATTCTGTTTTACATCGCCCACGAGCAATTCATATTAGTTAGAGATGTTTATGGTAGCTGTTTAATTGGCTCGCCTTACATGCTTATTGTCATGTGTTCTTGGAAATGTCACTGTACCTGGTAACCTTGGCATGTGTACATATGTAAATAAAATTTTTCTAAACGCCTTAATTACGCAAGTTTTGTACCAGTTAACGCCGAATACATGTTGTCGGCGTCAATCATTATTAAAAAGAAAAGAAAGCCTCTTACGAGTTCAGACTGTACATGGCTGGGTCGGATTGGATTGGAGTAAACTTTATTTGTGCCTGCAGTTGGGCGCTCGCGCGCCCCGACGAGGGCGTATACGTCGTCTACGAGGCTGCCGTTACTCGGCGCGGGTCTGCGCTCGCCGTTGCCTGATCGCTGGGTCCCTGCCTTTCGAGCGCCCCGAGGACCTGCTGGACGGCCCATAGCTGTTGGTCATGGTCGTTGCTCTTCGCTGCTGCCTCCAGCCGCGGCGGGATTGTTCCTGATCTTGCTTCCTTTGGATTTCTGATGCAGTCCCACAAGATGTGCGTGTGATCTGTGTCCCGGGACACCACTCCGGACCTCACGTTCGTCAAGAACGACGTCCGGGGCGCGATCACCTGGCTGAGTCGGAAGAGGCAGATGGAGAGAGATAGAAAGAGAGAAACTTTCTTTGAAGAGGAATAGACGATATGCGAAATTGCTTGGCGGCCTGGCAACACCGCGCCCACAACTTCCGGTTTCCATCTTGGCGCGGTCGAGCTCGTCGAGCTGGTGCATCGTTTGCTATGCGTACTTTCTTCTTGCGAGTGGAATTTCAACAGGCAAGCTTCAGCTGCTGCGTTGTTTTCACAGCTGATCTTTGACCAAATGTAGGTGCTTTCAATAAGCGCCAGCTTACTCCTACTGCGTCCTCAGCTTCGCTTGAAGTCTGGCGCTGCAGGATGATCGCAATAATCGGCACTCGAAAGTGGGTTGGAAAGTCGAACCGTGACCGTGTGCTGTTGTCGTTTTAATGCTCGCATTAAAGCACCAGTTCAAGCATCACGCATTATCATGGCTATTTTATTCCCAGGTGGACACGAATTCATCTGGTAGGGTAGCGAGCGGTTATTTTGCGGTGAGTGCGCACGTGTGTTGACAAACATCTGTGGCAGTGCGAACTTTCGTTCGCGCCGACGCCAGGAGCTTCGTGCATTGCAGTATAATCACACAAGACCCTCGACCAGCTGCGGAATTTTATTCCTTTACTGTAATGTGCAATGCGCATCCGCGGTTTTCAACGTCACCGTTTCAGAGCCCGGCGTCGGTTGATTTTCGCCGCAATTCGTTGAAACCGCGTCCTGCTTAAGACGCAGTCAGTCGACATTAACAAGTGGAAAGTAGGCATGCACATATAATTCAAAATATTGTAAGCAAAGACGCAGCTTTTTTTTTTCTTCTTCAGATAAGCACTGAGCCACCGCGGCGGCTTGGTTAGAGAAAGATGCTACAGCTGTAGGTTGTGGGTTCCTAAGTGGACACAGGCCACCACCCACCGCGGGTTCGAGCTTCGCGCGAGCCAAGGGCCCCGATCAGCCGTCACCACACACACACTGGGACACCGTTGCAGCGCACTCAACCTCCGCTGGGAGGAGAGCGATTCGCCGCAAAGAAATAGGCCTCCAAGTTCACAAAGGAGACGTTTATTCACATCGTCCTCCAGCTGATACACACACACTCAATAGTCACCCCGTCCCGGGGGCGCGCGAGGAGCAAGGCTCCGCTGCGCGCACGAAGCGACTCGAGTAATGCGCACCGCTAGCACGCCGCTGCAGGAGAATGTCCCCGCGGCAGTGCTGTGATCTCTCTCTCGTGTCGACCGTTGGGCCGGTTGCGAGAGAGAGTGGGCATTCAACGCAAGGTACGCCTGTCTGAGGTCGCTGGACCCCGCTGGACAGGCTCGAGCCGCTGCAGGTCAGAGGACACGTGCGGGCGAGCTCGAGTATATGCACTGGTCCGAACGGCAAAGGCCGGCACGGACAAACAGTAACGTACGCACCTTACGCTGTCTCGGAGGGATCTCTCTCTCTCGGGGCCCCGCTCGGACGGTCGCGCGGCGCGCGGCCGCCCAAAGCGGGGTCCCGAATTCCCGCCAAAAGGCGCCAATGGCAAAGGCCCTTGGGGAGCCGGGGCGGAGCTGTGGCTAAATGACAGTGATTAGTCACCCAGCCGCCTCTCCACCGCCTGAGGCGGGAGCAAGGGAAAGAGGAGAAACAACGCGGGAGGCCGGCTAGCCGCGCAAAGGCGACGGCGGAAAGCCAGATTCCCACATCCCCCTCTCCTTAAATGCCCTCCTACCCATCGGCAAAGCACGCGGCCAAAATAAAGAAATCAATACACAAAAAAAATAAGCTACACTTCAGTTCCAAAATAAAGAAATGAATACACAAAAAAAACTATATACACTTCAGTTCCAGCCACAACAACGTAAGAAAAAAAAGGAAAACAAGGCAAACAACACTTGCATACGCTTCAGTAAATCAAAACAGCTTGCAGATTATATACACGGTACACAAGAAGATGTGAATACAACTGTACAGCTATGTTACAGGTGGATGCCAGCCTCAAAGTTCGATGGCGCGGCCCTGTGGGCCGGTCGGCGACTCACCGCTCGCAGACTTCAAGTTGAACGGGTTGGGAGGGCCGACGACTGATGCGGTCTTCTTTCCGTTGATGTAGGGTGCGTTGATGACGACGGGGCCGCGGCAGGGCACTGACCTCGCGCCCTTGGACACGACATCACGTTCGGGCACAAGACAGTTAGTGCCCCCCCTTCACGCCGGCTGAAATGGGCGAGGACGTTCGGCGGCGTCCAGATGTGTAACCTTGTCCACAGCGAGGGGTCCTTCTCATCCTCGCGCTCACGCAGAAGGACACAACGGCACAACTCACAGGCGTCGCCTTGGCTCATGGTTACGCGCGCACACAGTCACAGCCGCAACCACGCATACACCGGCAAGTGCGCGGACGCTGGTCGGCGACAACGATCCCCTCATCAGAAGCGTCCAGAGGCGCCGCGGCGAGGGTCAAAGGGTGCACTTTCCGCCCCCCATCGTCCCAAACGCCCCGCCAACTTCCCGTCCATACGGGCCGCACAAAACTCGCACCGCGACACACGGCTCCTTAACGAGCCAACCACCCACAGTCGGGCCGGAAATGAGAAAAGGCGCGCTGTACAAACGACACCCATCGTTTTCTTCTTGAAGATAAGAGCAAGCACGAGCTGGCTGAAGTTTGCCTATGTACAAGTCTGGTACGTTAGAACGAAAACAGACGAACAAGCGGGGAAACGAAAGTGGCTAGAAACTGACTAAAACAAAACAAATAAATAAATAGATAAACACACAAGGCTGGAACTGAGCATGCTGCCAAAACAAAAAAAAAAATAACACACCGTGCTTCGCCTAGGTTAGGGCCCGACGGGAAAGCTCGCCAGCTAGCTGAGGCTGCCTGCCTTCGGTTGCGGAAAAGTCCGCCGTCCGGCATCAATCACACAGGTGACCGTCGCCTCAGATTGTACCGGTGCTCCGTACGCTTGCGTTCCGCAGCACCAGTTGTGCCTTTTCGCTTGCATTTGATACCAATGGGTACCGGCGCAAGCTCATCAGACCGTGACGCGTAGGCCTTCAGGTCAATGAACCCCTGCTTGCTCCTGGGGAAAGGCCCCATCAAATCGCAGGTGGCCATCTGCCACGGACGCACACTGTAAATCGGTTTCATCATTCCAGGCGGCTTGCCGCCCCGTGACTTCACCGCTTGACAGACATGGCAGGAACGGCAATAGCGGAAAATGTCACGCTTCATGCCGGGCCACGTCACCGAATGACTCAGTTTCGCGAAAACTTTGGAGCCACTCATATGACCGGCCAGTGGTTCGTCATGAGAGAATCGCAAAAGTGCGCCTCTCAGACTTTTGGGGATAACCACCTAGAACGGGTCGATGGACTCGTCATCGGTGGCTATGTACTTCAGCACGAGCCCGTCATGGTCCAGCAAATATGACTCCCCGGGGTTCGCCGCGACACACGCTGGCTTCTGCCCCCCTGCGCCCGCTACAATACAAGTAGCGTCACGGCGCTCCGTCTCCCTGAGACCGTCGCTCACCTCGCGACAAAAGGGGTCATTTTGCTGGGCTTTCAGTAGCTCTTGCGGCTGAAAACGATTCCAGTCATCCCAGAGGGGAGCATGGTCTCGTCCCCACTCAGGTTTGCAGCCAAAATTTCCGTTCGCGTCGGCACCTCCGAGGCGCTCACGCAGAGCTTTGCCTCTCGTCCGCTTTGCGAAGCGCTGCTCGCCTGGTTAGCGGAATGGGTTAACCCGTTTGCGGGTTCCCCCTCCTTGCCGCCCGGCGGCTCGTCCGCTGTTTCGCCCCCTCCGCCTACAGGCGTCAAGGCGCCGCTGGCGAGTGGGGCACGGGATAGCGCGTCAGCTACCACGTTTGTGCTCCCCTTTCGACACTGCACGGAAAAGTCGTAATGCTGTATCAGGAGAGCCCAGCGCGCCAGCCGACCCGCAGGCTCGCGGAGCCGCATCAGCCAACTAAGCGCACTGCACCCCTGCCTCAGTGGAGGCTTGGGTGGGCTGCACGAACGAGGGAGGCAAGGCTCCTAGTTCGATGAGCGGCGTGGTTTCCACAGGGAACCGGGCCAGCGCCTCGCCGTTCCCAGAGCAGAATTGACTGCTCGCAGTGCACGGCTGCTGCTGTTCGAAACTGCCGGTTGCGGCAGCGTGACACGAACTGCTTTCGCACTGGGCGGAAAGCGTGCACAGCTGAGGCATGTGACCAGCGGATGCACCGCAGGGTGCTTCCGATACAGCTCCAATGGGAGCCGCGTGGTCGACATTTTGGGTTGTGTCGCCGTAAACCCCAATGGGGGCCGTGGCCAACCACGGTGTCTAGCTATTCGAAGGAACAGCAGCCAGCGGATCAAACGACGCTACAACTCCGTAGGGAGCCGACATGTAGCTGCCGAGTGCCCCGCTGGGGGTGTTAGACACGGTGCGCAAGCGTGATCGTCAAGGCGACCTGCTCGGCTAATGTGCCGTCAAAGGCGTAAGCGCCAGTGACTTAGCACGTTGGGCGCCAGTTGTGGGTTTCTAAGTGGACACAGGCCACCACCCACCGCGGGTTCGAGCTTCGCGCGAGCCAAGGGCCCCGATCAGCCGTCACCACACACACACTGGGACACCGATGCGGTGCACTCAACCTCCGCAGGGAGGAGAGCGATTCGCCGCAAAGAAATAGGCCTCCAAGTTCACAAAGGAGACGTTTATTCACATCGTCCTCCAGCTGATACACACACACTCAATAGTCACCCCGTCCCGGGGGCGCGCGAGGAGCAAGGCTCCGCTGCGCGCACGAAGCGACTCGAGTAATGCGCACCGCTAGCACGCCGCTGCAGGAGAATGTCCCCGCGGCAGTGCTGTGATCTCTCTCTCGTGTCGACCGTTGGGCCGGTTGCGAGAGAGAGTGGGCATTCAACGCAAGGTACGCCTGTCTGAGGTCGCTGGACCCCGCTGGACAGGCTCGAGCCGCTGCAGGTCAGAGGACACGTGCGGGCGAGCTCGAGTATATGCACTGGTCCGAACGGCAAAGGCCGGCACGGACAAACAGTAACGTACGCACCTTACGCTGTCTCGGAGGGATCTCTCTCTCTCGGGGCCCCGCTCGGACGGTCGCGCGGCGCGCGGCCGCCCAAAGCGGGGTCCCGAATTCCCGCCAAAAGGCGCCAATGGCAAAGGCCCTTGGGGAGCCGGGGCGGAGCTGTGGCTAAATGACAGTGATTAGTCACCCAGCCGCCTCTCCACCGCCTGAGGCGGGAGCAAGGGAAAGAGGAGAAACAACGCGGGAGGCCGGCTAGCCGCGCAAAGGCGACGGCGGAAAGCCAGATTCCCACAAGGTGCATGCACGGACTCGATACGCTGGTCAATCTGTGTGTGCAGGGGCGAAATTAGCATGTTCGGTTGCTTCCGAAACTTAATTAGCTTACTCCCAAACTTGGACAAATGGCTTTGTTGCGAAAACACGTTTTGGCGGGCTAGTTGGTTAAGCATCTTGAATAAACAGCGCGAACGAAGACGAGCACAAAAGACAAGCGCTGTGTCGTCCATTTTCTTGTCTTTTGTGCTCGTCTTCGTTCGCGCTGTTTATTCAAGATTTGTTGCGAAGCAAGCTGTTGGAGCGTGCCACAACGATAATAAAATCTGATGGCCTGAAGCGTTTTCAGAACACAGTTGCACGTCCTTTCTAGCTTAGAAATGCGTCCCTCCTTCATAATAAAGTAGGTATATTATTCGCTTCTTTTTTTTTAGATTTTCGTCGCCGCAGATATCGAAGGTATAGGAATCCTCAAGAAATAAAGCATTCGCACCTCAGTTTTTATACGTAGGTTGTATTGCTTCACAAAGACTCCTTAACGCGCATAACATATACGTATGGTCCAGAGAGTTTGCTCGCCCTTCTAAAACTAATTGAACATGGGAAAACTTAACTGAATACGTAGAAAACTAAGCAGTAATCGGCATATGGTTCTTCGAGTGAACTTATTTCGCCACGGCACGAGCGATTGGCCCGCTCAAAAAAATTACCTTCTCTATTACGTTGTTCAAGTATGCGTCTATATATATTCACGCCCGACCGGAGAGTTGATAAATGCACGAAATCGGCTTCTAATTTTGATCAGAGACAACAAAGGCTGTGGTCCTTATCTTAATTTAAACGCAAATCACCTCGAGAGATTTGTCAAAAATCAGCGCAGAAAGCGAAAACTGCGCACTGATCCGCGTGCTGACACGTGATACATCGCATGGCGTTTTGTGTTACTAAGACGTTGGGACTGAGTAAAAAAATAGAAAAGCGAAAAGCTGGAGCGCACCTAGT
Source organism: Amblyomma mixtum (assembly GCF_055824585.1). NCBI lineage: Eukaryota > Metazoa > Arthropoda > Arachnida > Ixodida > Ixodidae > Amblyomma > Amblyomma mixtum. The sequence continues at coordinate 47,085,334 of NC_143014.1, forward strand.
TCTGGCACGCATCGCAGTGTCTTTTCACAGTGGAGAGGGTAGCGCAACACTGCATCGGCATTTTACTTTTCAAACGAAGCGCTGCCGTTTTAACCCAACGCTGGGAACGGTTTCGTTTTATGTACCGTACCAACATGGAGGACTTAGTTCTCGGAGCGCCGAGAGATGGCGCTGCGCATTTCGCATATCGTCTATTCGGGGCACGCCCCAGGGTCCCCGCACGACCCCACTGCACTTGCTGAAGTGGTCTTTGGGTAGTGTTGGCAACAGTGCTTAACTGGAATCCTCTTTTACCACAGACACAAAAAAGACACCCCTCAGGATGCGGTTCAGATGTCGGCCTATGGAAGTGTCACAGTTACTATACTCCGCCGTTTCATGCATAACAGTCAAATTTGCCAAGGCTGGCGCGCCTGTTCGCACAGGCAAAGTCAGCGTCCACGCGCACGTGAGAGCTTAGCTTGCGGTAGGGATTTGAAGCGGTGACCTATAATAGGCCACTGCGTAAAAAAATCGTATCATGCCACCCTTCTGCGTAATAATGTTCTGGATAGGTATAGACCGTCGGCGTTCTTTGTCTTAATCCACGTTGACAACGTTCTAGACACCGATGATTTTCAGGATAGGAAGGGCGCATAGCTGGCGCCATTCGTCAGTGGACGCCTCAATAGCGCTTTGAGGTTCTCGGCGGTGGTGAGAGAGATTTGGGTAGCATGCGTTAGCGCTGAGAACGTTGTGGCATACGCGGCACTGCAGCAATAGGCCGCAACATTCACTGGATCCTCTCTCGACGGGTATGCAGTCAACATCACGTATACGCTATGCAGCGTCTAGTGTCCCGATGCACCGCAGCTTTGAACAGACAGACAGATATAAAACACCGGTCACACATGATTTACCCTTGGGGAATGAACACATTCAACATAGAGAGAAACGGCTATTCCAGTCTAACGAGGGCAGCCCGACCGCGTCCACCCTTATACAACAACAGATACCGTAAAAAAAATGGCTGTGGCTTAGCTAAGGTTAAGCCTGGATATCTCGAAGGGATAAGCTGCGGCAAGGCGGAGGAGGAGCCGCGCGTGTAGTGAATACGGTGCTGTCTTAGAAGGTTGCTTTAGAGACATGTACTGTGGCGTGCGTTCCTCTCGGGTGTACACCAGGATATGAGAGACAAGCATTTGCTTTCCTTAAAAGCAATTTTAATTTCATTTGATTTTCCTTATGGCCCTTGGCGCTGTTCGGGTATCCACCGAGGTATGAAAGAGGCAGAAGTGGTTTCCTTTCCTTAAAATCAATTTTCTTTTCATTTTCTTTTCCTTACGGCGCGGTTCGGGTGTGCACCGAGATATGAGAGGTTCGTCACGCGCTGCTTGTCTTTTCTTTATTTTTTGTTCGTTCCGCGTGTGAGATCACTCTTTTCGGGTGTGCACCAAGATATGAGAGACAGGCATTTCCTTTCCTTAAAACCAATTTTCATTTCATTTCAGTTTCCTTAAGGCCCTTACGGCGTGGTTCAAGGTATCCACCGAGATATGAGGGAGACAGGCATCGTTTCCTTTCCTTAAAACCAATTCTTTTCATTTTCCTTTCCTTACGGCGCGGTTCCGGTGTGCACCGTGACGTCACGCAGTTCGCGCATGCGCACCTGTGGATTTTTCTGACGACGGGGCACACGCTAGCCTGGGTGTTCTAGCCTAGTGAAGCTTTTCGCTTCATAATTCCACAAGGCAACTTATACCTGAATTTTAAGAAATAGGGGAGGGGGCACCTATTTACACAGCATTCCTCCCTCCCTACAACAGACCCTCTGGAGAAACACCACACTAATTAGAGACGAAAGGACACTAGCTCATACAACTGAGCAAGAGATGTTGTCGGGATAGTTATCTTGATACTTGTAATGCCACAAAATGTTATGCACAAGAAAAGACGACATAGATAGAAGACACGACAGGACGAGCGCAACCTAACAACTAGTTTATTCAGAAGTTGACGTCTCTAACCCTTTCGGCCCTGGCGGTGTCAATTGACACCACAACACAAATATTACGCGGAAAATGAAATGAAATGAAAATTGGTTTAAAGGAAAGGAAATGCCTGTCTCTCATATCTTGGTGTGCACCCAAAAGGAGTGATGTCACACGCGGAACGAACAAAAAAATAAAGAAAAGACAAGCAGTGCGTGAGGAACCTCTCATATCTCGGTGCACACCCGAACCGCGCCGTAAGGAAAGGAGAATTAAAAGAATTGGTTTTGACGAAAGGAAACGACTCCTGCCTCTCTGATATCTCGGTGGATACCCGAACCGCGCCAAGGCCCATAAGGAAAATCAAATGAAATTAAAATTGCGTTTAAGGAAAGCAAATGTCTGTCTCTCATATCTTGGTGTACACCCAAAAGGAGTGATGTCACACGCGGAACGAACAAAAAAATAAAGAAAAGACAAGCAGTGCGTGAGGAACCTCTCATATCTCGGTGCAAACCCGAACCGCGCCCTAAGGAAAGGAGAATGAAAAGAATTGGTTTTGACGAAAGGAAACGACTCCTGCCTCTCTGATATCTCGGTGGATACCCGAACCGCGCCAAGGGCCATAAGGAACATCAAATGAAATTAAAATTGCGTTTAAGGAAAGCAAATGTCTGTATCTCATATCTTGGTGTACGCCCGAGAGGAATGCACGCCACAGTACATGTCTCTAAAGCAACCTTCTGAGACAGCACCGTATTCACTACACGCGCGGCTCCTCCTCCGCCTTACCGGAGATTTTCGTTTCGAGATATCCAGGCTTAACCTTGGCTAAGCCACAGCCATTTTTTGTTTACGGTATTGTTAGCTGTTGTTGTATAAGGGTGGACGCGGTCGGTGGTGGTGGTGGTGAAAACATTTATTAAGAATGAACAGGAGGTATGCTTGGATCAGCCCGTAAGGGACCGATCCTTACAAACAATAGGTGGAGGTCCCTAGTATGGGACCCCAGTGGCGGTGGCCGCCGTCCGGGCGCGCCCGACTAAGGCTTGTTGGGCCTGTGGCAGCCGAGCAGCGTCGCCTCCCAGTCCTCCCGGGTTTAATTGGGGATGGGGGGAATAGCGGGGTTGGATCGGCAGGCCCACACCATGTGATAGGTGTCAGAAGACACTGCACTACAGTGTGGGCAGCTGCCGCTAAAGGAGGGGTCCAAATGTTTCAGCGCTGCTGGGCACAGCAATGTTTTGGTGAGAAGGCGGAGAAGGAGCCGCTCATCCGCCTTCTTCAGGCCTTTACATCGACTAGGGTAAAGGCGATGAATATTTTGATAATATGTTGTAATATCTTCGAATGTATAGACCGGATTCAAATCGGGTTCCTGATCGGATGGGGAGGAGAAAACAGCCCGATGAGAGAGCGCGCGGGCGGCTGCGTCTGCTGCCTCGTTTCCTGCGAACCCCCATAAGGTAACGGTGTGCGAGGTCCCTATCCCGTATGCAATTTTGGTAGATTCGATAGGCTAGGAAGGAAGTGCAGCCTTGTTCGACGTTCCGACAGGCCCCTCGCGAGTCGGTGATTATGTATTTTGAATCGGAATGTGAGGCCGCGAGAGCAATCGCGACCTCTTATGCTTTTGTTACACTGCTAGCTCGGAAGGTGAGGCCGTTAACTGTGTTGCTGTTGCGAACCACCGCGACCGTGTACCATCCCCCGTGGTGAGGATCAGAGGCGTCCACGTAGAATACACCTGTTTTGTTGTCATAAAGTCGGGCTAGCGCTTCCGCTCGTGCCAGGCGCCGACCATTATGGTCTTCGTGTGACATGTTTGCAGGAACAGGCCGCACGTGGAGGGCACCACACCACAGTTCTGGGATGCGAAACCTGTCTTCCATTGGAGGGGTGTTGGATATGGAGTCGAGAAAGAAGGCGGCGACCCGACTCCGTTAGTGACAAGCGCGTGTACTGGTTTGTAAGGTGCGCCTCCCGGAGCTCCCGGAAAATATTCACCATCCTAGAGCCATAAGCCGGCTGTTTGAAGTAGGCTGCCCGCGTTAGACTGGAATAGCCGTTTCTCTCTATGTTGAATGTGTTCATTCCCCAAGGGTAAATCATGTGTGACCGGTGTTTTATATCTGTCTGTCTGTTCAAAGCTGCGGTGCATCGGGACACTAGACGCTGCATAGCGTACGTGATGTTGACTGCATACCCGTCGAGAGAGGATCCAGTGAATGTTGCGGACTATTGCTGCAGTGCCGCGTATGCCACAACGTTCTCAGCGCTAACGCATGCAGCCCAAATCTCTCTCACCACCGCCGAGAACCTCAAAGCGCTATTGAGGCGTCCACTGACGAATGGCGCCAGCTATGCGCCCTTCCTATCCTGAAAATCATCGGTGTCTAGAACGTTGTCAACGTGGATTAAGTCAAAGAACGCCGACGGTCTATACCTATCCAGAACATTATTACGCAAAAGGGTGGCATGATACGATTTTTTTACGCAGTGGCCTATTATAGGTCACCGCTTCAAATTCCTCCCGCAAGTTAAGCTCTCACGTGCGCGTGGACGCTGACTTTGCCTGTGCGAACAGGCGCGACAGCCTTGGCAACGTTCCCTGCTATGCATGGAACCATGAAACGGCGGAGTATAGTAACTGTGACACTTCTATAGGCCGACATCTGAGCCGCATCCTGAGGGGTGTCTTTTTTGTGTCTGTGGTAAAAGAGGATTCCAGTTAAGCACTGTTGCCAACACTACCCAAAGACCACTTCAGCAAGTGCAGTGGGGTCGTGCGGGGACCCTGGGGCGTGCCCCGAATTCCTCTTCAAAGAAAGTTTCTCTCTTTCTCTCTCTCTCCATCTGCCTCTTCCGACCCAGCCATGTACAGTCTGAACTCGTAAGAGGCTTTCTTTTTTTTTTAATAATGATTGACGCCGACAACATGTATTCGGCGTTAACAGGTACAAACCTTGCGTAATTAAGGCAGAACGGCTAAACAGCACCGCTGTGGATGTGCACCTTACTGCGGAAACCGTTCCTCGATCCCGTGGTATTGAACCAGCGCAGTAGCCCCAACGTGAGCGCAAAAACTGCTCAACTGTGCAGTTTATTTGATTAAAGTATACGAGCGCTTAGGCACAGTACATTGGTGTTCAGCACTATACATTAGTTTTTAAATTTAGCTGCCATGTAGACAAGCTTAATACCAAACAAAATGAAAATGTGCTATCGCTTTCCAGGTTTGTTATTACGGTGGCGTTATAATTTATTTCTTTTTCCAGAGGTAAGGACAGGACGCAGGAGAGAGAGAGAGGGAGGAAAACTTTGAGGAGGAGTTCGGGGCACGCCCCAGGGTCCCCGCACGACCTCACACTGTCTCGCATATCTCGGTGAACACCCGAACCGCGCCGTAAGGGAAAGGACAAAGGAGGGAGTGAAAGAAGGAAGGAAGAAAGAGGTGCCGTAGTGGAGGTCTCCGGTGTAATTTCGACCACCTGGGGATCTTAAGCGTGCACTGACATCACACAGCACACGGGCGCCTCTTGCGTTTCGCCTCCATCGAAACGCGGCCGCCGCGGTCGTGTTCGAACCCGGGTACCCCGGCTCGGTAGACGAGCGCCTTACCACTGAGCCACCGCGGCGGGTCCAGCTCAGTTCTATGACTTGTAATGCCATGAAAGGTTATGGGTAAAAAAAGACGGCACGATTACCAGGCATACTGTGGGTGCATCCGTCGCGCGTGCACCGGCTTGTGTTATAGTTAGAGACGTCAACTTCTGAATAAACTAGGATTTAGTTCATACTGGTGAACAGCGCAAAAAAGGCGGGACAACAACAAGACAAGCGCAAGACAGCGCTTGTCTTGTTGTTGTCCCGCCTTTTTTGCGCTGTTCACCAGTATGAATGCATACCAACTCGCCCAGATCTCAGCCTTACTAAATAGGATTTAGTTTGCGCTCATCCTGTCGTGTCTTCTATCTTTGTGTCGACTTTTTTATGCGAAGCATACTAAAATAGCCCAACCCAGCTCCTCGAGCGCGGCGGTGTCGTTACCACTGACCTTTCGTGACCTCCATGTCATACCACGTGATGCATGACGTCACAGCAGATGAAAAGCGGGGGCCCAACTCGCGCCGTCACGCGAGGCGTCGTGACCAAGGATGACCACGTGGTGCGTGACGTCACAGCAGATGAGAAACGGGGGCCCAGCTCGCGCCGTCGCGCGAGGCGTCGCGGCCAAGGAGGACCACGTGATGCGTGACGTAACGACATAGGAGAAACGGGGCCCCAACTCGCGCCGTCGCGCGAGGCGTCGCGACCAATGTGTTTCCTGCTTCTGCCGCTAGGTGCGCTGTAGTGAACACGTGATGCTGGAGCGGCGGTATACAAGGGGGTGCGCCTGCCTCTGCTAGGCGTGCACGGGATAGAGATGCCTCCTGGAGACAGGGCTGCTCGTTGGAATGAGAAGCAAAAGTTGCGGCGTGCTACAGAGACTGGTGAAGAGCGTGAAGAACGTCTAGCCAAGCGGCGTGCTCGATATGCAACTCGGCGACAATATGCTTCGCATCTGACTAGGCTTAACCTAAGCTAAGCCTCAGCCATTTTTTGCGCATGACCTTTTGTGGCATTACAAGTATCAAGCAAACTATCCCAACAACACCTCTTGCTCAGTTGTATGAGCTAGTGTCCTTTCGTCTCTAATTAGTGTGGTGTTTCTGCAGAGGGTCTGCTGTAGGGAGAGGGGAATGCAGTGTAAATAAGTACCCTCCCCCCCCCCTCTATTTATTAAAGATTCTGGTTTTAGTTACCTTGTGGAATTTTGAAGCGAAAAGCTTCACTAGGCTAGAACACCGAGGTTAGCGTGGGCCCCGTCGTCAGAAAAAGCCACAGGTGCGCATGCGCGAACTGCGTGACGTCACGGTGGACACCCGAACCGTGCCGTAAGGGAGGGAAAATGAAAATAAAATTGGTTTTAAGGAAAGAATACGATCCCTGTCTCTCTCATATATCGGTGGATACCTTGAACCGCGCCGTAAGGGCCTTAAGGAAAATGAAATGAAATGCAAATTGGTTTTAAGGAAAGGAAATGCCTGTCTCTCATATCTTGGTGTACACCCGAAAGCAGTGATGTCACACGCGGAACGAAAAAATAAAATAAAGAAAAGACAAGCAGTGCGTGAGGAACCTCTCATATCTCGGTGCACACCCGAACCGCGCCGTGAGGAAAGGAAAATGAAAAGAATTGGTTTTAAGGAAAGGAAACGACTCCTGCCTCTCTCATATCTCGGTGGATACCCGAACCGCGCAAAGGGCCATAAGGAAAATCAAATGAAATTAAAATTGCTTTTAAGGAAAGCAAATTCTTGTGTCTCATATCTTGGTGTACACCCGAGGGGAATGCACGCCACAGTACATGTCTCTAATGCAACCTTCTGAGACAGCACCGTATTCTCTACACGCGCCGCTCCTGCTCCGCCTTCCCGCAGCTTTTCGCTTCGAGATATCCAGGCTTAAGCTTAGCTAAGTCACAGCCATTTTTTTTTACGGTATTGTTCTTTCGCCTGTACTGGTTTGTAAGTTGCGCCTCCCGGAGCTCCCGGAAAGTATTCACCACCCCTAGAGCCATAAGCCGGCAGTTTGAAGTAGGCTGCCCGCGTTAGACTTGAATAGCCGTTTCACTCTATGTTGAATGTGTTCATTCCCCAAGGGTATATCATGTGTGAACGGTGTTTTATATCTGTCTGTCTGTTCAAAGCTGCGGTGTATCGGGACACTAGACGCTGCATAGCGTACGTGATGTTGACTGCATACCCGTCGAGAGAGGATCCAGTGAATGTTGCGGAATATTGCTGCAGTGCCGCGTATGCCACAACGTTCTCAGCGCTAACGCATGCAGCCCAAATCTCTCTCACCACCCCCGAGAACCTCAAAGCGCTATTGAGGCGTCCACTGACGAATGGCGCCAGCTATGCGCCCTTCCTATCCTGAAAATCATCGGTGTCTAGAACGTTGTCAACGTGGATTAAGTCAAAGAACGCCGACTGTCTATACCCATCCAGAACATTATTACGCAGAAGGGTGGCATGATAAGATTTTTTTACGCAGTGGCCAATTATAGGTCGCCGCTTCAAATCCCTACCGCAAGCTAAGCTCTCACGTGCGCGTGGACGCTGACTTAGCCTGTGCGAACAGGCGCGCCAGCCTTGGCAAATTTGACTGCTATGCATGAAAGGCGGAGTATAGTAACTGTGACACTTCCATAGGCCGACATCTGAACCGCATCCTGAGGGGTGTCTTTTTTGTGTCTGTGGTAAAAAAGGACTCCAGTTAAGCACTGTTGCCAACACTACCCAAAGACCACTTCAGCAAGTGCAGTGGGGTCGTGCGGGGACCCTGGGGCGTGCCCCGAATTCCTCTTCAAATAAAGTTTCTCTCTTTCTCTCTCTCTACATCTGCCTCTTCCGACCCAGCCATGTACAGTCGGAACTCGTAAGAGGCTTTCTTTTTTTTTAAATAATGATTGACGCCGACATCTTGTATTCGGCGTTAACAGGTACAAAACTTGCGTAATTAAGGCAGAACGGCTGAACAACACCGCTGTGGATATGCACCTTACTGCGGAAACCGTTCCTCGATCCCGTGGTATTGAACCAGCGGAGTAGCGCCAACGTGAGCGCAAAAACTGCTCAAATGTGCAGTTTATTTCATTAAAGTATACGAGCGCTTAGGCACAGTACATTGGTGCTCAGCAGTATACATTAGTTTTTAAATGTAGCTGCCATGTAGACAAGCTTAATAGCAAACAAAATGAAAATGTGCTATCGCTTTCCAGGTTTGTTATTACGGTGGCGTTATAATTTATTTCTTTTTCCAGAGGTAAGGAAAGGACGCAGGAGAGAGAGAGAGAGAGAGAGGGAGGAAAACTTTGAGGAGGAGTTCGGGGCACGCCCCAGGGTCCCCGCACGACCTCACACTGTCTCGCATATCTCGGTGAACACCCGAACCGCGCCGTAAGGGAAAGGACAAAGGAGGGAGTGAAAGAAGGAAGGAAGAAAGAGGTGCCGTAGTGGAGGTCTCCGGTGTAATTTCGACCACCTGGGGATCTTAAGCGTGCACTGACATCACACAGCACACGGGCGCCTCTTGCGTTTCACCTCCATCGAAACGCGGCCGCCGCGGTCGTGTTCGAACCCGGGTACCCCGGCTCGGTAGACGAGCGCCTTACCACTGAGCCACCGCGGCGGGTCCAGCTCAGTTCTATGACTTGTAATGCCATGAAAGGTTATGGGTAAAAAAAGACGGCACGATTACCAGGCATACTGTGGGTGCATCCGTCGCGCGTGCACCGGCTTGTGTTATAGTTAGAGACGTCAACTTCTGAATAAACTAGGATTTAGTTTGCGCTCATCCTGTCGTGTCTTCTATCTTTGTGTCGTCTTTTTTATGCGAAGCATACTAAAATAGCCCAACCCAGCTCCTCGAGCGCGGCGGTGTCGTTACCACTGACCTTTCGTGACCTCCATGTCATACCACGTGATGCGTGACGTCACAGCAGATGAAAAGCGGGGGCCCAACTCGCGCCGTCGCGCGAGGCGTCGTGACCAAGGATGACCACGTGGTGCGTGACGTCACAGCAGATGAGAAACGGGGGCCCAGCTCGCGCCGTCGCGCGAGGCGTCGCGGCCAAGGAGGACCACGTGATGCGTGACGTAACGACATAGGAGAAACGGGGCCCCAACTCGCGCCGTCGCGCGAGGCGTCGCGACCAATGTGTTTCCTGCTTCTGCCGCTAGGTGCGCTGTAGTGAACACGTGATGCTGGAGCGGCGGTATACAAGGGGGTGCGCCTGCCTCTGCTAGGCGTACACGGGATAGAGATGCCTCCTGGAGACAGGGCTGCTCGTTGGAATAAGAAGCAAAAGTTGCGGCGTGCTACAGAGACTGGTGAAGAGCGTGAAGAACGTCTAGCCAAGCGGCGTGCTCGATATGCAACTCGGCGACAATATGCTTCGCATCTGACTAGGCTTAACCTAAGTTAAGCCTCAGCCATTTTTTGCGCATGACCTTTTGTGGCATTACAAGTATCAAGCCAACTATCCCAACAACACCTCTTGCTCAGTTGTATGAGCTAGTGTCCTTTCGTCTCTAATTAGTGTGGTGTTTCTGCAGAGGGTCTGCTGTAGGGAGGGGGGAATGCAGTGTAAATAAGTGCCCTCCCCCCCCCCTCTATTTATTAAAGATTCTGGTTTTAGTTACCTTGTGGAATTTTGAAGCGAAAAGCTTCACTATAGGCTAGAACACCGAGGTTAGCGTGGGCCCCGTCGTCAGAAAAAGCCACAGGTGCGCATGCGCGAACTGCGTGACGTCACGGTGGACACCCGAACCGTGCCGTAAGGGAGGGAAAATGAAAATAAAATTGGTTTTAAGGAAAGAATACGATCCCTGTCTCTCTCATATCTCGGTGGATACCTTGAACCGCGCCGTAAGGGCCTTAAGGAAAATGAAATGAAATGCAAATTGGTTTTAAGGAAAGGAAATGCCTGTCTCTCATATCTTGGTGTACACCCGAAAGCAGTGATGTCACACGCGGAACGAAAAAAAAAATAAAGAAAAGACAAGCAGTGCGTGAGGAACCTCTCATATCTCGGTGCTCACCCGAACCGCGCCGTGAGGAAAGGAAAATGAAAAGAATTGGTTTTAAGGAAAGGAAACGACTCCTGCCTCTCTCATATCTCGGTGGATACCCGAACCGCGCAAAGGGCCATAAGGAAAATCAAATGAAATTAAAATTGCTTTTAAGGAAAGCAAATTCTTGTGTCTCATATCTTGGTGTACACCCGAGGGGAATGCACGCCACAGTACATGTCTCTAATGCAACCTTCTGAGACAGCACCGTATTCACTACACGCGCCGCTCCTCCTCCGCCTTCCCGCAGCTTTTCGCTTCGAGATATCCAGGCTTAAGCTTAGCTAAGTCACAGCCATTTTTTTTTACGGTATTGTTCTTTCGCCTGTACTGGTTTGTAAGTTGCGCCTCCCGGAGCTCCCGGAAAGTATTCACCACCCCTAGAGCCATAAGCCGGCAGTTTGAAGTAGGCTGCCCGCGTTAGACTGGAATAGCCGTTTCTCTCTATGTTGAATGTGTTCATTCCCCAAGGGTATATCATGTGTGAACGGTGTTTTATATCTGTCTGTCTGTTCAAAGCTGCGGTGTATCGGGACACTAGACGCTGCATAGCGTACGTGATGTTGACTGCATTCCCGTCGAGAGAGGATCCAGTGAATGTTGCGGAATATTGCTGCAGTGCCGCGTATGCCACAACGTTCTCAGCGCTAACGCATGCAGCCCAAATCTCTCTCACCACCCCCGAGAACCTCAAAGCGCTATTGAGGCGTCCACTGACGAATGGCGCCAGCTATGCGCCCTTCCTATCCTGAAGATCATCGGTGTCTAGAACGTTGTCAACGTGGAGAGAGAGAGAGAGAGAGAGAAAAAACTTTATTTACAAAGGAATTCGGGGCACGCCCCAGGGTCCCCGCACGACCCCACTGCACTCAAGTGTTTATGTTCCTGAGGTCCATAACACTGGCAGCACGGCCGGTGGCGATGGTCTGCACGGCCGGGTCCTCCGAGCGCAGCAGGGTCTCCCAGTCCTCCCAGGTCTTGAGGTTCTCTAGGTCCCGCGGGGGAGGGTCCGCCGGGCAGAGGGAAAGGATGTGGAGGGAAGAAGCGAAGGGTTCTGGGCATAGGGCGCAAGCAGGAGTGGGGAAGGAGGGATGATAGTGGGTTAGGGTAAGGGGCGAGGGGAGAGTATGTGTTTGTAATCTGCGCCAGAGTGTTGCGTGTCTGTTATCTAGGGAGGGGTGGGGCGGGGGGTGGAGCTGGCGAGAGGGTCTGTATGCCTGGGTCAGCTCACTGAATGAGTGCATGCGATCCTTCGTGAATCCCCGATCCGAGGCCACCTGAGCCCGGTTTAAAGAACCTCGGGCTAAAAGGTTGGCGGCCTCGTTTCCGGGATTCCCGGAGTGCGCAGGCACCCATATCAGCTCCACTTGGCGGGGCGGGGGTGCATCGGGCGAGTCCAGTATGCCAAAAGCAGGGACATGAACTCGGCCTCGAGCAAAATTTAGAATCGCAGTTTTAGAGTCAGTTAAAATATACCGGGCTTCCGTGCGGGTTATAGCAAGTGCAATGGCGGCTTCCTCTGCAGCCTCTGGGGACGTATCTGGAGGGAGAGGTAGTGTGAGGAGGGTGGATGAAGAGGAGTCCACCGCAGCTGCTGTCGCTTCATCACCCGAGCAGGCAGCGTCCACCCATACGGCGTCCGGCTGGGGGCCGTACGCTCGATGGAGTGCCTTCGCACGGGCTCTGAGGCGCTGCTCATGGTGGGACGGGTGCATATTCCTCGGGAGCGGCCTGATGAGAAGCTCTCGGTGAATGGATCTTGGGATGGCGAGAAGCGTTGGGTCGTTGGCCGGTATTTTGATTCCCAGGGAGTCCAGGATATACCGACCTGTGGAAGTTTTTGTGAGCCTGATGTATTGGACCTGTCGGTGGGCCTCCACCAGTTCCCCGATCGTGTTGTGGAGGCCCAGGCCTAGTAATCTGTCTGTGGGTGGGCGCAGGTTGCAGGTTGCAGGTAAGGAAAGGACTCAGGAGTTACCCGGTACCTGAGGTTGGCACCCTCCGTGTATTGGGCTTGCACATCCAGAACGATGGCAAAAACACCACTACCCTCAAGAAACTCAAGCAGGTTGCAGGCGCGATATCGCACCTCATCCGCAGGGTTTCGGGACATCATAGAGGCATGAAGGAGCGCGACCTATGTCGCCTCATTCATGCCTTTCTCCTCAACGTGGATTAAGTCAAAGAACGCCGACTGTCTATACCCATCCAGAACATTATTACGCAGAAGGGTGGCATGATAAGATTTTTTTACGCAGTGGCCGATTATAGGTCGCCGCTTCAAATCCCTACCGCAAGCTAAGCTCTCACGTGCGCGTGGACGCTGACTTAGCCTGTGCGAACAGGCGCGCCAGCCTTGGCAAATTTGACTGCTATGCATGAAAGGCGGAGTATAGTAACTGTGACACTTCCATAGGCCGACATCTGAACCGCATCCTGAGGGGTGTCTTTTTTGTGTCTGTGGTAAAAAAGGACTCCAGTTAAGTACTGTTGCCAACACTACCTAAAGACCACTTCAGCAAGTGCAGTGGGGTCGTGCGGGGACCCTGGGGCGTGCCCCGAATTCCTCTTCAAATAAAGTTTCTCTCTTTCTCTCTCTCTACATCTGCCTCTTCCGACCCAGCCATGTACAGTCGGAACTCGTAAGAGGCTTTCTTTTTTTTTAAATAATGATTGACGCCGACATCTTGTATTCGGCGTTAACAGGTACAAAACTTGCGTAATTAAGGCAGAACGGCTGAACAACACCGCTGTGGATATGCACCTTACTGCGGAAACCGTTCCTCGATCCCGTGGTATTGAACCAGCGGAGTAGCGCCAACGTGACCGCAAAAACTGCTCAAATGTGCAGTTTATTTGATTAAAGTATACGAGCGCTTAGGCACAGTACATTGGTGCTCAGCAGTATACATTAGTTTTTAAATGTAGCTGCCATGTAGACAAGCTTAATAGCAAACAAAATGAAAATGAGCTATCGCTTTCCAGGATTGTTATTACGGTGGCGTTATAATTTATTTCTTTTTCCAGAGGTAAGGAAAGGACGCAGGAGAGAGAGAGAGAGAGAGAGAGAGAGGAAAACTTTGAGGAGGAGTTCGGGGCACGCCCCAGGGTCCCCGCACGACCTCACACTGTCTCGCATATCTCGGTGAACACCCGAACCGCGCCGTAAGGGAAAGGACAAAGGAGGGAGTGAAAGAAGGAAGGAAGAAAGAGGTGCCGTAGTGGAGGTCTCCAGTGTAATTTCGACCACCTGGGGATCTTTAGCGTGCACTGACATCACACAGTACTCGGGCGCCTCTTGCGTTTCGCCACCATCGAAACTCGGCCGCCGCGGTCGGGTTCGAATCCGGGTACCCCGGCTCGGTAGACGAGCGCCTTACCACTGAGCCACCGCGGCGGGTCTAGCTCATTTGTATGACTTGTAATGCCATGAAAGGTTATGGGTAAAAAAAGACGGCACGATTACCAGGCATACTGTGGGTGCATCCGTCGCGCGTGCAGCGGCTTGTGTTATAGTTAGAGACGTCAACTTCTGAATAAACTAGGATTTAGTTTGCGCTCATCCTGTCGTGTCTTCTATCTTTGTGTCGTCTTTTTTATGCGAAGCATACTAAAATAGCCCAACCCAGCTCCTCGAGCGCGGCGGTGTCGTTACCACTGACCTTTCGTGACCTCCATGTCATACCACGTGATGCGTGACGTCACAGCAGATGAAAAGCGGGGGCCCAACTCGCGCCGTCGCGCGAGGCGTCGTGACCAAGGATGACCACGTGGTGCGTGACGTCACAGCAGATGAGAAACGGGGGCCCAGCTCGCGCCGTCGCGCGAGGCGTCGCGGCCAAGGAGGACCACGTGATGCGTGACGTAACGACATAGGAGAAACGGGGCCCCAACTCGCGCCGTCGCGCGAGGCGTCGCGACCAATGTGTTTCCTGCTTCTGCCGCTAGGTGCGCTGTAGTGAACACGTGATGCTGGAGCGGCGGTATACAAGGGGGTGCGCCTGCCTCTGCTAGGCGTACACGGGATAGAGATGCCTCCTGGAGACAGGGCTGCTCGTTGGAATAAGAAGCAAAAGTTGCGGCGTGCTACAGAGACTGGTGAAGAGCGTGAAGAACGTCTAGCCAAGCGGCGTGCTCGATATGCAACTCGGCGACAATATGCTTCGCATCTGACTAGGCTTAACCTAAGTTAAGCCTCAGCCATTTTTTGCGCATGACCTTTTGTGGCATTACAAGTATCAAGCCAACTATCCCAACAACACCTCTTGCTCAGTTGTATGAGCTAGTGTCCTTTCGTCTCTAATTAGTGTGGTGTTTCTGCAGAGGGTCTGCTGTAGGGAGGGGGGAATGCAGTGTAAATAAGTGCCCTCCCCCCCCCCCTCTATTTATTAAAGATTCTGGTTTTAGTTACCTTGTGGAATTTTGAAGCGAAAAGCTTCACTATAGGCTAGAACACCGAGGTTAGCGTGGGCCCCGTCGTCAGAAAAAGCCACAGGTGCGCATGCGCGAACTGCGTGACGTCACGGTGGACACCCGAACCGTGCCGTAAGGGAGGGAAAATGAAAATAAAATTGGTTTTAAGGAAAGAATACGATCCCTGTCTCTCTCATATCTCGGTGGATACCTTGAACCGCGCCGTAAGGGCCTTAAGGAAAATGAAATGAAATGCAAATTGGTTTTAAGGAAAGGAAATGCCTGTCTCTCATATCTTGGTGTACACCCGAAAGCAGTGATGTCACACGCGGAACGAAAAAAAAAATAAAGAAAAGACAAGCAGTGCGTGAGGAACCTCTCATATCTCGGTGCACACCCGAACCGCGCCGTGAGGAAAGGAAAATGAAAAGAATTGGTTTTAAGGAAAGGAAACGACTCCTGCCTCTCTCATATCTCGGTGGATACCCGAACCGCGCTAAGGGCCATAAGGAAAATCAAATGAAATTAAAATTGCTTTTAAGGAAAGCAAATTCTTGTGTCTCATATCTTGGTGTACACCCGAGGGGAATGCACGCCACAGTACATGTCTCTAATGCAATATTCTGAGACAGCACCGTATTCACTACACGCGCCGCTCCTCCTCCGCCTTCCCGCAGCTTTTCGCTTCGAGATATCCAGGCTTAAGCTTAGCTAAGTCACAGCCATTTTTTTTTACGGTATTGTTCTTTCGCCTGTACTGGTTTGTAAGTTGCGCCTCCCGGAGCTCCCGGAAAGTATTCACCACCCCTAGAGCCATAAGCCGGCAGTTTGAAGTAGGCTGCCCGCGTTAGACTGGAATAGCCGCTTCTCTCTATGTTGAATGTGTTCATTCCCAAAGGGTATATCATGTGTGAACGGTGTTTTATATCTGTCTGTCTGTTCAAAGCTGCGGTGTATCGGGACACTAGACGCTGCATAGCGTACGTGATGTTGACTGCATACCCGTCGAGAGAGGATCCAGTGAATGTTGCGGAATATTGCTGCAGTGCCGCGTATGCCACAACGTTCTCAGCGCTAACGCATGCAGCCCAAATCTCTCTCACCACCCCCGAGAACCTCAAAGCGCTATTGAGGCGTCCACTGACAAATGGCGCCAGCTATGCGCCCTTCCTATCCTGAAAATCATCGGTGTCTAGAACGTTGTCAACGTGGATTAAGTCAAAGAACGCCGACTGTCTATACCCATCCAGAACATTATTACGCAGAAGGGTGGCATGATAAGATTTTTTTACGCAGTGGCCGATTATAGGTCGCCGCTTCAAATCCCTACCGCAAGCTAAGCTCTCACGTGCGCGTGGACGCTGACTTAGCCTGTGCGAACAGGCGCGCCAGCCTTGGCAAATTTGACTGCTATGCATGAAAGGCGGAGTATAGTAACTGTGACACTTCCATAGGCCGACATCTGAACCGCATCCTGAGGGGTGTCTTTTTTGTGTCTGTGGTAAAAGAGGACTCCAGTTAAGCACTGTTGCCAACACTACCCAAAGACCACTTCAGCAAGTGCAGTGGGGTCGTGCGGGGACCCTGGGGCGTGCCCCGAATTCCTCTTCAAATAAAGTTTCTCTCTTTCTCTCTCTCTACATCTGCCTCTTCCGACCCAGCCATGTACAGTCGGAACTCGTAAGAGGCTTTCTTTTTTTTTAAATAATGATTGACGCCGACATCTTGTATTCGGCGTTAACAGGTACAAAACTTGCGTAATTAAGGCACAACGGCTGAACAACACCGCTGTGGATATGCACCTTACTGCGGAAACCGTTCCTCGATCCCGTGGTATTGAACCAGCGGAGTAGCGCCAACGTGAGCGCAAAAACTGCTCAAATGTGCAGTTTATTTGATTAAAGTAAACGAGCGCTTAGGCACAGTACATTGGTGCTCAGCAGTATACGTTAGTTTTTAAATGTAGCTGCCATGTAGACAAGCTTAATAGCAAACAAAATGAAAATGTGCTATCGCTTTCCAGGTTTGTTATTACGGTGGCGTTATAATTTATTTCTTTTTCCAGAGGTAAGGAAAGGACGCAGGAGAGAGAGAGAGAGAGGGAGGAAAACTTTGAGGAGGAGTTCGGGGCACGCCCCAGGGTCCCCGCACGACCTCACACTGTCTCGCATATCTCGATGAACAACCGAACCGCGCCGTAAGGGAAAGGACAAAGGAGGGAGTGAAAGAAGGAAGGAAGAAAGAGGTGCCGTAGTGGAGGTCTCCAGTGTAATTTCGACCACCTGGGGATCTTTAGCGTGCACTGACATCACACAGTACTCGGGCGCCTCTTGCGTTTCGCCACCATCGAAACTCGGCCGCCGCGGTCGGTTCGAATCCGGGTACCCCGGCTCGGTAGACGAGCGCCTTACCACTGAGCCACCGCGGCGGGTCTAGCACATTTGTATGACTTGTAATGCCATGAAAGGTTATGGGTAAAAAAAGACGGCACGATTACCAGGCATACTGTGGGTGCATCCGCCGCGCGTGCACCTGCTTGTGTTATATTTAGAGACGTCAGCTTCTGAATAAACTAGGATTTAGTTTGCGCTCCTCCTGTCGTGTCTTCTATCTTTGTGTCTTCTTTTTTTTGCGCATAACCTTTTGTGGCATTACAAGTATCAAGCCAACTATCCCAACAACATCTCTTGCTCAGTTGTATGAGCTAGTGTCCTTTTGTCTCTAATTAGTGTGGTGTTTCTGCAGAGGGTCTGTTGTAGGGAGGGGGGAATGCAGTGTAAATAGGTGCCCCCCTCCCCCACTATTTCTTAAAGATTCCGGTTTAAGTTACCTTGTGGAATTTTGAAGCGAAAAGCTTCACTAGGCTAGAACACCCAGGCTAGCGTGTGCCCCTTCGTCAGAAAAATCCACAGGTGCGCATGCGCGAACTGCGTGACGTCACGGTGCACACCGGAACCGCGCCGTAAGGAAAGGAAAATGAAAAGAATTGGTTTTAAGGAAAGGAAACGATGCCTGTCTCTCTCATATCTAGGTGGATACCTTGATCCACGCCGTAAGGGCCTTAAGGAAAATGAAATGAAATGAAAATTGGTTTAAAGGAAAGGAAATACCTGTCTCTCATATCTTGGTGTACACCCGAAAAGATTGATGTCACACGCGGAACGAACAAAAAATAAAGAAAAGACAAGCAGTGCGTGAGGAACCTCTCATATCTCGGTGCACACCCGAACCGCGCCGTAAGGAAAAGAAAAAGAAAAGAATTGGTTTTAAGGAAAGGAAACGACTTCTGCCTCTCTCATATCTCGGTGGATACCCGAACCGCGCCAAGGGCCATAAGGAAAATCAAATGAAAGTAAAATTGCTTTTAAGGAAAGCAAATGCCTGTCTCTCATATCTTGGTGTACACCCGAGAGGAATGCACGCCACAGTACATGTCTCTAAAGCAACCTTCTAAGACTGCAACGTATTCACTACACGCGCGGCTCCTCCTCCGCCTTCCCGCAGCTTTTCTCTTCGAGATATCCGGGCTTAACCTTAGCTAAGCCACAGCCAATTTTTTTCTTTTTACGGTATCTGTTGTTGTATAAGGGTGGAGCGGTCGGGCTGCCCTCGTTAGACTGGTATAGCTGTTTCTCTCTTTGTGTAACATGTTCATTCTACAAGGGTATATCATGTGTGAACGGTGTTTTATATCTGTCTGTCTGTTCAAAGCTGCGGTGTATCGGGACACTAGACGCTGCATAGCGTGCGTGATGTTGACTGCATACCCGTCGAGAGAGGATCCAGTGAATGTTGCGGCCTATTGCTGCAGTGCCGCGTCTGCCACAACGTTCTCAGCGCTAACGCATGCAGCCCAAATCTCTCTCACCACCGCCGAGAACCTCAAAGCGCTATTGAGGCGTCCACTGACGAATGTCGCCAGCTATGCGCCCTTCCTATCCTGAAAATCATCGGTGTCTAGAACGTTGTCAACGTGGATTAAGTCAAAGAACGCCGACGGTCTATACCTATCCAGAACATTATTAAGGCGGAAGCCTTTAATGCCTCATCGTTGTAAGCAGGAGTTGTCGACAGAAATGTCACGCTTTTCAATTGGTCGGAATGGTCGTGACGTCACAGTGCGCGAATTTCAAACGGGGCCAATTGTACTTTGGCTACTAACCATGCAACCAATTAAATTGATCGTATAGTGATGCTTTAAGTTAGTGGGACTTACTTAACCAATTAGCCTAATTAACCTTTCTAGTCAGACCAGATAAATAAACAAAACCGAGTAGGAAATTGGCCGAGCTCGGGAATCGATCCCCGGTCTCCGGAGTGCGAGACGAGCACGCTACCACTCCGCCATGCCAGCTCGATGATTTAGAATGAACAAAAGCGCGTCTAGTGAATACGGTGTCTTCGTTCACTCCCATCTTCCTCCCTTCCCGTTACGGTGAGGTTTAGGTGTCCACCGAGATATGAGAGACAGAGAAATTCCTTTCCTCAAAAGCCAATTTACCGACGAGCAAGGCGTAGAACCTTTCCTCAAAAAGCGTTGCATTCAAGAGAGAGAGAGAGAAAATTTTATTTACAGAGGAATTCAGGGCACGCCCCAGGGTCCCCGCACGACCCCACTGCAATCAAGTGTTTATGTTCCGAAGGTCCATAACACTGGCAGCACGGCCGGTGGCGATGGTCTGCATGGCCGGGTCCTCCGAGCGCAGCAGGGTCTCCCAGTCCTCCCAGGTCTTGAGGATCTCTAGGTCCCGCGGGGAAGGGTCCGCCGGGCAGAGGGAAATGATGTGGAGGGAAGAGGCGAAGGGTTCTGGGCATAGAGTGCATGCCGCAGTGGGGAAGGAGGGATGATAATGGGCTAGGGTAAGGGGTGAAGGGAGTGTGTGTGTCTGTAGTCTGCGCCAGAGTGTTGCGTGTTTGTTATCTAGGGAGGGGTGGGGCGGGGGGTAGAGCTGGCGTAAGGCTCTGTGCGCCTGGGTCAGCTCACTGAATGAGTGCGTGCGCTCCTTCGTGAATCCCCGATCCGAGGCCACCTGAGCCCGGTTTAAAGAACCTCGGGCTAAAAGGTTGGCGGCCTCGTTTCCGGGATTCCCGGAGTGCGCGGGCACCCATATCAGCTCCACTTGGCGGGGCGGGGGGGCATCGGGCGAGTCCAGTATGCCAAAAGCAGGGACATGGATTCGGCCTCGAGCAAAATTTAGAATCGCAGTTTTAGAATCGCTTAAAATGTACCGGGCTTCCGTGCGGGTTATAGCAATGGCAATGGCGGCTTCCTCTGCAGCCTCTGGGGACGTGTCTGGAGGGAGAGGTAGTGTGAGGAGGGCGGATAAAGAGGAGTCCACCACAGCTGCTGTCGCTTCATCCCCCGTGCAGGCAGCGTCCACCCACACGGCGTCCGGCTGGGGGCCGTACGCTCGATGGAGTGCCTTCGCACGGGCTCTGCAGCGCTGCTCACTGTGGGACGGGTGCATATTCCTAGGGAGCGGCCTGATGAGGAGCTCTCGGTGAAGGGATCGTGGGATGGCAAGGAGGGTTGTGTCGTTGGCCGGTATTTTGATTCCGAGGGTGTCCAGGATATACCGACCTGTGGAGGTTTGTGTGAGCCTGATGTATTGGGCCTGTCGGTGGGCCTCCACCAGTTCCCCGATCGTATTGTGGAGGCCCAGGCCTAGTAATCTGTCTGTGGGTGTGTTGAGGGGACGGTGAAGTGCATTCAAAGGGCAACGCATCGCGCCGAAAGGGTGGTGGCGTTCCGTCGACTGCCTGGCAGCGCTACAACACGCTGTCGCGTTCCACTCCTAAATGCAAAGATTAAGCGTCATTAATTGGCGTGCCCCAAATTCCTCTTCAAAGAAAGTTTCTCTCTTTCTATCTCTCTCCATCTGCCTCTTCCGACCCAGCCATGTACAGCCTGATCTCGTAAGAGGCTTTCTTTTCTTTACGCAAAAGGGTGGCATGATAAGATTTTTTACGCAGTGGCCGATTATAGGTCGCCGCTTCAAATCCCTACCGCAAGCTAAGCTCTCACGTGCGCGTGGACGCTGACTTAGCCTGTGCGAACAGGCGTGCCAGCCTTGGCAACGTTGACTGTTATGCATGAAACGGCGGAGTATAGTAACTGTGACACTTCTATAGGCCGACATAATGAACCGCATTCTGAGGGGTGTCTTTTTTGTGTCTGTGGTAAAAGAGGATTCCAGTTAAGCCCTGTTGCCAACACTACCTAAAGACCACTTCAGCAAGTGCAGTGGGGTCGTGCGGGGACCCCGAGGCGTGCCCCGAATTCAACTTCAAAGAAAGTTTCTCTCTTTCTATCTCTCTCCATCTGCCTCTTCCGACCCAGCCATGTACAGACTGAACTCGTAAGAGGCTTTCTTTTCTTTTTAATAATGATTGACGCCGACAACACGTATTCGGCGTTAACAGGTACAAAACTTGCGTAATTAAGGCAGAACGGCTAAACAGCACCGCTGTGGATGTGCACCTTACTGCGGTTGTTGTTGTTGTTGTGACTGAGAGAAGGATGAAAAGGAAATTGCACGGGCCTGCTACTGGCTCTAGCCAAGCCACCACCGCTGCCAACGTGCAGATAGAGGAGAGGTAAGACATCAGAGAAAAGAGAAAAAGGCAAGAAAAGACGCGCGTCGCAGCAACAACTGCGTCCGCCGGAGCGGACGCTACTGAAAAAATAAGATAAGCGGTCGAAGCCGCGCTCGCCGAAGCGAGATCAGATACTCATCAGCACAGGCAAACGCCCGCTCCACAGCCTCACCTTACTGCGGAAACCGTTCCTCGATCCCGTGGTATTGAACCAGCGCGGAAACCGTTCCTCGATCCCGTGGTATTGAACCAGCGGAGTAGCCCCAACGTGAGCGCAAAAACTGGTCAACTGTGCAGTTTATTTGATTAAAGTATACGAGCGCTTAGGCACAGTACATTGGTGCTCAGCAGTATACATTAGTTTATAAATGTAGCTGTCATGTAGACAAGCTTAATAGCAAACAAAATGAAAATGTGCTATCGCTTTCCAGGTTTGTTATTACTGTGGCGTTATAATTTATTTCTTTTTCCAGAGGTAAGGAAAGGACGCAGGAGAGAGAGAGAGAGAGAGGGAGAGAGAGGAAAACTTTGTTTGAGGAGGAGTTCGGGGCACGCCCCAGGGTCCCCGCACGACCTCACACTGTCTCGCATACCTCGGTGCACACCCGAACCGCGCCGTAAGGGAAAGGACAAAGGAGGGAGTGAAAGAAGGAAGAAAGGAAGGAAGGAAGAAAGAGGTGCCGTAGTGGAGGTCTCCGGTGTAATTTCGACCACCTGGGGATCTTTAGCGTGCACTGACATCACACATTACACGCGCGCCTCTTGCGTTTCGCCACCATCGAAACGCGGCTGCCGCTGTCGGGTTCTCACCCGGGTACCCCGGCTCGGTAGACGAGCGCCTTACCACTGAGCCACCGCGGCCGGTCCAGCTCAGTTGTATGACTTGTAATGCCATGAAAGGTTATCGGTAAAAAAAGACGGCACGATTACCAGGCATACTGTGGGTGCATCCGCCCCGCGTGCACCTGCTTGTGTTATATTTAGAGGTGTCAACTTCTGAATAAACAAGTTGTTAGTTTGCGCTCACCCTGTCGCGTATTCTATCTTTGTGTCGTCTTTTTTTGCGCATAACATTTCGTGGCATTACTAATATCAAGCTAACTATCCCGACAACATCCCTTGATCAGTTGTATGAGCCAGTGTCCTTTCGTCTCTAATTAGTGTGGTGTTTCTGCAGAGGGTCTGTTGTAGGGAGGGGGGAATGCAGTGTAAATAGGTGCCCCCTCCCTATTTCTTAAAGATTCAGGTTTAAGTTACCTTGTGGAATTTTGAAGGGAACAGCTTCACTAGGCTAGAACACCGAGGCTATAGCGTCGGCCCGTCGTCAGAAAAAGCCACAGGTGCGCATGCGCAAACTGCGTGACGTCACGGTGGACACCCGAACCGCGCCGTAAGGGAAGGAAAATGAAAAGAGAATTGGTTTTAAGGAAAGAAAACGACTCCGGCCTCTCTCATATCTCGGTTGATACCCGAACCGCGCTAAGGGCCTTAAGGAAAATCAAATTAAATTAAAATTGCTTTTAAGGAAAGCAAATGCCTGTC
This sequence comes from Amblyomma mixtum, assembly GCF_055824585.1. Taxonomy (NCBI): domain Eukaryota; kingdom Metazoa; phylum Arthropoda; class Arachnida; order Ixodida; family Ixodidae; genus Amblyomma; species Amblyomma mixtum. Next base: position 47,108,537 of record NC_143014.1, read on the forward strand.
TCTCATATCTTGGTGTACACCCGAGAGGAATGCACACCACAGTGCATGTCTCTAAAGCAACCTTCTAAGACAGCACCGTATTCACTACACGCGCGGCTCCTCCTCCGCTCTGCCGCAGCTTTTCGCTTCGAGATATCCAGGCTTAACCTTAGCTAAGCCACAGCCAATTTTTTTTTTTTTTTACGGTATTGTTACCTGTTGTTGTATAAGGGTGGACGCGGTCGGGCTGCCCGCGTTAGACTGGAATAGCCGTTTCTCTGTTGACTATGTTGCCAGCAATGGAGCCAGCAATGCGCCCTTCCTATCCTGAAAATCATCGGTGTCTGGAACGTTGTCAACGTGGATTAAGTCAAAGAACGCCGACGGTCTATACCTATCCAGGACATTATTACGCAAAAGGGTGGCATGATAAGATTTTTTTACGCAGTGGCCGATTATAGGTCGCCGCTTCAAATCCCTACCGCAAGCTAAGCTCTCACGTGCGCGTGGACGCTCACTTTGCCTGTGCGAACAGGCGCGCCAGCCATGGCAACTTTGACTGATATGCACGAAACGGCGGAGTATAGTAACTGTGACACTTCCATAGGCCGACATCTGAACCGCATCCTGAGGGGTGTCTTTTTTGTGTCTGTGGTAAAAGAGGATTCCAGTTAAGCACTGTTGCCAACACTACCCAAAGACCACTTCAGCAAGTGCAGTGGGGTCGTGCGGGGACCCTGGGGCGTGCCCCGAATTCCTCTTCAAAGAAATTTTCTCTCTTTAGAAATCCATCTGCCTCTTCGGACCCAACCATGTACAGTCTGAACTCGTAAGAGGCTTTCTTTTTTTTTTAATAATGATTGACGCCGACAACATGTATTCGGCGTTAACAGGTACAAAACTTGCGTAATTAAGGCAGAACGGCTAAACAGCGCCGCTGTGGATGTGCACCTTACTGCGGAAACCGTTCCTCGATCCCGTGGTATTGAACCAGCGGAGTAGCCCCAACGTGAGCGCAAAAACTGCTCAACTGTGCAGTTTATTTGATTAAAGTATACGAGCGCTTAGGCACAGTACATTGGTGTTCAGCAGTATACATTAGTTTTTAAATTTAGCTGCCATGTAGACAAGCTTAATAGCAAACAAAATGAAAATATGCTATCGCTTTCCAGGTTTGTTATTACGGTGGCGTTATAATTTATTTCTTTTTCCAGAGGTAAGGAAAGGACGCAGGAGAGAGAGAGAGAGAGAGAGAAAGAGGAAAACTTTGAGGAGGAGTTCGGGGCACGCCCCAGGGTCCCCGCACGACCTCACACTGTCTCGCATATCTCGGTGAACACCCGAACCGCGCCGTAAGGGAAAGGACAAAGGAGGGAGTGAAAGAAGGAAGGAAGAAAGAGGTGCCGTAGTGGAGGTCTCCGGTGTAATTTCGACCACCTGGGGATCTTAAGCGTGCACTGACATCACACAGCACACGGGCGCCTCTTGCGTTTCGCCTCCATCGAAACGCGGCCGCCGCGGTCGTGTTCGAACCCGGGTACCCCGGCTCGGTAGACGAGCGCCTTACCACTGAGCCACCGCGGCGGGTCCAGCTCAGTTCTATGACTTGTAATGCCATGAAAGGTTATGGGTAAAAAAAGACGGCACGATTACCAGGCATACTGTGGGTGCATCCGTCACGCGTGCACCGGCTTGTGTTATAGTTAGAGACGTCAACTTCTGAATAAACTAGGATTTAGTTTGCGCTCATCCTGTCGTGTCTTCTATCTTTGTGTCGTCTTTTTTATGCGAAGCATACTAAAATAGCCCAACCCAGCTCCTCGAGCGCGGCGGTGCCGTTACCACTGACCTTTCGTGACCTCCATGTCATACCACGTTATGCATGACGTCACAGCAGATGAAAAGCGGGGGCCCAGCTCGCGCCGTCGCGCGAGGCGTCGCGGCCAAGGAGGACCACGTGATGCGTGACGTAACGACATACGAGAAACGGGGCCCCAACTCGCGCCGTCGCGCGAGGCGTCGCGACCAATGTGTTTCCTGCTTCTGCCGCTAGGTGCGCTGTAGTGAACACGTGATGCTGGAGCGGCGGTATACAAGGGGGTGCGCCTGCCTCTGCTAGGCGTGCACGGGATAGAGATGCCTCCCGGAGACAGGGCTGCTCGTTGTAATGAGAAGCAAAAGTTGCGGCGTGCTACAGAGACTGGTGAAGAGCGTGAAGAACGTCTAGCCAAGCGGCGTGCTCGATATGCAACTCGGCGACAATATGCTTCGCATCTGACTAGGCTTAACCTCAGCTAAGCCTCAGCCATTTTTTGCGCATGACCTTTTGTGGCATTACAAGTATCAAGCAAACTATCCCAACAACACCTCTTGCTCAGTTGTATGAGCTAGTGTCCTTTCGTCTCTAATTAGTGTGGTGTTTCTGCAGAGGGTCTGCTGTAGGGAGGGGGGAATGCAGTGTAAATAAGTGCCCTCCCTCCCCCTCTATTTATTAAAGATTCTGGTTTTAGTTACCTTGTGGAATTTTGAAGCGAAAAGCTTCACTAGGCTAGAACACCGACGTTAGCGTGGGCCCCGTCGTCAGAAAAAGCCACAGGTGCGCATGCGCGAACTGCGTGACGTCACGGTGGACACCCGAACCGTGCCGTAAGGGAGGGAAAATGAAAATAAAATTGGTTTTAAGGAAAGAATACGATCCCTGTCTCTCTCATATATCGGTGGATACCTTGAACCGCGCCGTAAGGGCCTTAAGGAAAATGAAATGAAATGCAAATTGGTTTTAAGGAAAGGAAATGCCTGTCTCTCATATCTTGGTGTACACCCGAAAGCAGTGATGTCACACGCGGAACGAAAAAAAAAATAAAGAAAAGACAAGCAGTGCGTGAGGAACCTCTCATATCTCGGTGCACACCCGAACCGCGCCGTGAGGAAAGGAAAATGAAAAGAATTGGATTTAAGGAAAGGAAACGACTCCTGCCTCTCTCATATCTCGGTGGATACCCGAACCGCGCAAAGGGCCATAAGGAAAATCAAATGAAATTAAAATTGCTTTTAAGGAAAGCAAATTCTTGTGTCTCATATCTTGGTGTACACCCGAGGGGAATGCACGCCACAGTACATGTCTCTAATGCAACCTTCTGAGACAGCACCGTATTCACTACACGCGCCGCTCCTCCTCCGCCTTCCCGCAGCTTTTCGCTTCGAGATATCCAGGCTTAAGCTTAGCTAAGTCACAGCCATTTTTTTTTACGGTATTGTTCTTTCGCCTGTACTGGTTTTTAAGTTGCGCCTCCCGGAGCTCCCGGAAAGTATTCACCACCCCTAGAGCCATAAGCCGGCAGTTTGAAGTAGGCTGCCCGCGTTAGACTGGAATAGCCGTTTCTCTCTATGTTGAATGTGTTCATTCCCCAAGGGTATATCATGTGTGAACGGTGTTTTATATCTGTCTGTCTGTTCAAAGCTGCGGTGTATCGGGACACTAGACGCTGCATAGCGTACGTGATGTTGACTGCATACCCGTCGAGAGAGGATCCAGTGAATGTTGCGGAATATTGCTGCAGTGCCGCGTATGCCACAACGTTCTCAGCGCTAACGCATGCAGCCCAAATCTCTCTCACCACCCCCGAGAACCTCAAAGCGCTATTGAGGCGTCCACTGACGAATGGCGCCAGCTATGCGCCCTTCCTATCCTGAAAATCATCGGTGTCTAGAACGTTGTCAACGTGGATTAAGTCAAAGAACGCCGACTGTATATACCCATCCAGAACATTATTACGCAGAAGGGTGGCATGATAAGATTTTTTTACGCAGTGGCCGATTATAGGTCGCCGCTTCAAAACCCTACCGCAAGCTAAGCTCTCACGTGCGCGTGGACGCTGACTTAGCCTGTGCGAACAGGCGCGCCAGCCTTGGCAAATTTGACTGCTATGCATGAAAGGCGGAGTATAGTAACTGTGACACTTCCATAGGCCGACATCTGAACCGCATCCTGAGGGGTGTCTTTTTTGTGTCTGTGGTAAAAGAGGACTCCAGTTAAGCACTGTTGCCAACACTACCCAAAGACCACTTCAGCAAGTGCAGTGGGGTCGTGCGGGGACCCTGGGGCGTGCCCCGAATTCCTCTTCAAATAAAGTTTCTCTCTTTCTCTCTCTCTACATCTGCCTCTTCCGACCCAGCCATGTACAGTCGGAACTCGTAAGAGGCTTTCTTTTTTTTTAAATAATGATTGACGCCGACATCTTGTATTCGGCGTTAACAGGTACAAAACTTGCGTAATTAAGGCACAACGGCTGAACAACACCGCTGTGGATATGCACCTTACTGCGGAAACCGTTCCTCGATCCCGTGGTATTGAACCAGCGGAGTAGCGCCAACGTGAGCGCAAAAACTGCTCAAATGTGCAGTTTATTTGATTAAAGTATACGAGCGCTTAGGCACAGTACATTGGTGCTCAGCAGTATACGTTAGTTTTTAAATGTAGCTGCCATGTAGACAAGCTTAATAGCAAACAAAATGAAAATGTGCTATCGCTTTCCAGGTTTGTTATTACGGTGGCGTTATAATTTATTTCTTTTTCCAGAGGTAAGGAAAGGACGCAGGAGAGAGAGAGAGAGAGGGAGGAAAACTTTGAGGAGGAGTTCGGGGCACGCCCCAGGGTCCCCGCACGACCTCACACTGTCTCGCATATCTCGATGAACAACCGAACCGCGCCGTAAGGGAAAGGACAAAGGAGGGAGTGAAAGAAGGAAGGAAGAAAGAGGTGCCGTAGTGGAGGTCTCCAGTGTAATTTCGACCACCTGGGGATCTTTAGCGTGCACTGACATCACACAGTACTCGGGCGCCTCTTGCGTTTCGCCACCATCGAAACTCGGCCGCCGCGGTCGGGTTCGAATCCGGGTACCCCGGCTCGGTAGACGAGCGCCTTACCACTGAGCCACCGCGGCGGGTCTAGCTCATTTGTATGACTTGTAATGCCATGAAAGGTTATGGGTAAAAAAAGACGGCACGATTACCAGGCATACTGTGGGTGCATCCGCCGCGCGTGCACCTGCTTGTGTTATATTTAGAGACGTCAACTTCTGAATAAACTAGGATTTAGTTTGCGCTCATCCTGTCGTGTCTTCTATCTTTGTGTCTTCTTTTTTTTTGCGCATAACCTTTTGTGGCATTACAAGTATCAAGCCAACTATCCCAACAACATCTCTTGCTCAGTTGTATGAGCTAGTGTCCTTTTGTCTCTAATTAGTGTGGTGTTTCTGCAGAGGGTCTGTTGTAGGGAGGGGGGAATGCAGTGTAAATAGGTGCCCCCCTCCCCCACTATTTCTTAAAGGGTCCCTGAAACGGTGTCCATGTAGGCAAAGAGAAGTCGAAGTATTGATAGACACTGAACGATCCATCATCCTACCGCAAAAATTTTTGATCTACCTTGTGCGGAACCAGAGATAATGGCTATTAAAAATGACCACCAGCCTTTTCCCTCTCAACTCGTACACCGGAGCGAACCATAAAAAAATAAAGATTACAGGCCGGGACCATGCTCCGCCCACAAATACGTCATCGACGAGATCGGTTTGTTTACTTCCGGTTGACGCGCTCGATCGCTCGCTCGCTCGCTCGCTTTCCCGCTGTCTGCTATGTTCACCTGTGTCTCGCAACCGTCGCTGCGGCTTCTCTCGTACTATAGACCCCGAGCTGAAGGAACGACTTTTGCGGATGAGTGCCGAAATGGGATTTCAGCCTTAAGGCGGGGACACATGTGCGAAAAGTGTGTGCGATTCGCTGCGGCGCGCCGTTGTGAACGACGTCGTAACAACCGATCGCAGCTCGTCGCCTGCGTCCAACCTGCTGGATGTCTACGACAAGCCGCGTGCAGAAAACGCAACGACGGGAAGCGGGAGCCAATACGAGTGCGGAGAGCGGCAGCGTCATGATGCCGTACAGCGCGCTGCTCAGGGCGCTCGGGGCCGAGCCACGCCGGACCGGCCTGCCAGCCTTGATGCCGGCCACCGGCGACTGAAAAACGCGCTAGTATTGTTTGTTCTCGTCCATAGCAAGCCCTTGGATAGATGCATGTCAAAAATGCATAATTTCTGACGATCGTTGGCCAATACCGAGTTGCTGGTAAAAGTGATGACTGCGATACAAGCAAATTTCATCCAACAGCCGATTTGGTGCTGCTGCTACTTGGTGCGGTTCGCCTACCGTCTGCTAGCTCCGTTGCTGAAGGCATCGTGGAAATCGAACATATCTTTTATTATGGGACGAGTTCGCAGTAAAGCGATGTGAATAGTAGGCCTTTTATTATAGCGCAGGCAACTTCCGAAGCGCCGTCAGCTGCGGTTTCAATGCGAAACCAGATAGGCCTAGCGACGACTAGGGCAGCCTGGGACCAGCGCGCAGTTCGTCGCGCGGCGTTGCCGCAGGCGGTGTCGTTGCCGAAAGATCCACTTTTGCACAGACATATTTTCGTTGCTCGAATCTAGGAAGCATCCTCGCTGGTATCATGGCTGTTTTGCATTTTCTTGTGCGAACGTGATGTACGCCGAGCATGCCGGCCGGCCGGCCAGCCTGGATCCCGTCTGCCGGCGACATAAAAACGAGCTAAAGTGTGTTCTTGACGTAAATAATAAACCCTGGGATAAGAAATGTGAAAAATGTGTCATTTTTGAGGATCGCTGACCAATACTGAGCTGCTGGTAAAGGTAACGACTGTGATACGAGCAAATTTCTTGCCACAACCGTCTCGCAGCTGCCGCTGACCCGACGTGGGGTCCGGCTCGCCTGGCGCCCGCTCGCTTCGCTGCAGAAGGAGTCGCGGAAAGTGACCATACTATTATTTTATTGTGAGATGATGCTGTTGACTGCAAAGCGATGTGTAGAGTAAGCCTTGTATTATAGCTCAGGCGACTTCCGAAGCGCCGGCCGCTGCAGCTTCGATGCCAAAGAGGCAATAGGCCTAGCGACGACCACGGCAGCCAGGCAGCAGCAGAGCTCGTCGCCCTGAGCGCCCGCGAGCGGTGCCGTTGCCGAAAGCTCGCAACATAAGCAGGCGTGCTTTGTGGCTGCTCGAGAAGTATTTCTGATAACAAGGCGATCTTGCCTTGTGATATTTGTACACCATCCCAAGCAGCGCTCAGGCATTGCTGCACGGCGGCGAAGTGCGACACCGGTTGTGAGCGGAGCTTGGGTAGGCCGGCGCAGCGATGCTCACCGCTCCGTGTCTCCCTGCTTGTAGTGGGGCGGCAGTTCGCAAGCGACGATCGGTGCAGCGCGTCGGCCAAGCTTTTAAGGACACGCCGTTCAGAAATCGAGCGCTGAATCCTGACGACGACGACGGCTCGCTCACTTCCATCTTTCGGCAGACAGTGCCGAAGGGCAACATCTTGCCGAACCCTGGCTTTGCAACCAACGACACAGCACGGCCGATCCAATTTGATTGCGCATGCGACGGAGGTCGCGACAGAAATCAGTAGTGCGGTGACTCCAAATCGCACCTCGATTCTCGATTCGGTTCGACGGCGGCGCCGGCGGAGTGACACAAGCGGCACGAGCAGACGAAAACATTGTAAACCGGAAGTGCAGTACTAATTTCTGACACCGAACACACAATAACTGCGTAAACATGCATATAAACGACAACTCTGCTTGCTGAAATGCGAAATGTTTCCGAAAAGAGTAAGAGTGTGAAGTATCTAGAGCTTCTAGTTTGTTAAATGCGTGATTTCACGTTGGCACCGCGAACCAATCATAGCCCAGCACTTGTGACGTAAAGAGTACAAACTGACGTAATGAGTACGGATTCGGGCGGAAGTTCACCGCCGCTGGTCGCCGCGAGGCTCGGGAGAGGTAGTTTTTGAAAATGTATTGTAAATTATCTACTCGCCTTTGATGTATTGTACGCGGCATGAACGTTCAGTGGCCTACGCTCTACATAATGCAAGTATTTGTTTGCCAACCTCAGACACCCCTTTCAGGGACCCTTTAAAGATTCCGGTTTAAGTTACCTTGTGGAATTTTGAAGCGAAAAGCTTCACTAGGCTAGAACACCCAGGCTAGCGTGTGCCCCGTCGTCAGAAAAATCCACAGGTGCGCATGCGCGAACTGCGTGACGTCACGGTGCACACCGGAACCGCGCCGTAAGGAAAGGAAAATGAAAAGAATTGGTTTTAAGGAAAGGAAACGATGCCTGTCTCTCTCATATCTAGGTGGATACCTTGATCCACGCCGTAAGGGCCTTAAGGAAAATGAAATGAAATGAAAATTGGTTTAAAGGAAAGGAAATACCTGTCTCTCATATCTTGGTGTACACCCGAAAAGAGTGATGTCACGCGCGGAACGAACAAAAAATAAAGAAAAGACAAGCAGTGCGTGAGGAACCTCTCATATCTCGGTGCACACCCGAACCGCGCCGTAAGGAAAAGAAAATGAAAAGAATTGGTTTTAAGGAAAGGAAACGACTTCTGCCTCTCTCATATCTCGGTGGATACCCGAACCGCGCCAAGGGCCATAAGGAAAATCAAATGAAAGTAAAATTGCTTTTAAGGAAAGCAAATGCCTGTCTCTCATATCTTGGTGTACACCCGAGAGGAATGCACGCCACAGTACATGTCTCTAAAGCAACCTTCTAAGACTGCAACGTATTCACTACACGCGCGGCTCCTCCTCCGCCTTCCCGCAGCTTTTCTCTTCGAGATATCCGGGCTTAACCTTAGCTAAGCCACAGCCAATTTTTTCTTTTTACGGTATCTGTTGTTGTATAAGGGTGGAGCGGTCGGGCTGCCCTCGTTAGACTGGAATAGCTGTTTCTCTCTATGTGTAACATGTTCATTCTACAAGGGTATATCATGTGTGAACGGTGTTTTATATCTGTCTGTCTGTTCAAAGCTGCGGTGTATCGGGACACTAGACGCTGCATAGCGTGCGTGATGTTGACTGCATACCCGTCGAGAGAGGATCCAGTGAATGTTGCGGCCTATTGCTGCAGTGCCGCGTCTGCCACAACGTTCTCAGCGCTAACGCATGCAGCCCAAATCTCTCTCACCACCGCCGAGAACCTCAAAGCGCTATTGAGGCGTCCACTGACGAATGTCGCCAGCTATGCGCCCTTCCTATCCTGAAAATCATCGGTGTCTAGAAAGTTGTCAACGTGGATTAAGTCAAAGAACGCCGACGGTCTATACCTATCCAGAACATTATTAAGGCGGAAGCCTTTAATGCCTCATCGTTGTAAGCTGGAGTTGTCGACAGAAATGTCACACTTTTCAATTGGTCGGAATGGTCGTGACGTCACAGTGCGCGAATTTCAAACGGGGCCAATTGTACTTTGGCTACTAACCATGCAACCAATTAAATTGATCGTATAGTGATGCTTTAAGTTAGTGGGACTTACTTAACCAATTAGCCTAATTAACCTTTCTAGTCAGACCAGATAAATAAACAAAACCGAGTAGGAAATTGGCCGAGCTCGGGAATCGATCCCCGGTCTCCGGAGTGCGAGACGAGCACGCTACCACTCCGCCATGCCAGCTCGATGATTTAGAATGAACAAAAGCGCGTCTAGTGAATACGGTGTCTTCGTTCACTCCCATCTTCCTCCCTTCCCGTTACGGTGAGGTTTAGGTGTCCACCGAGATATGAGAGACAGATAAATTCCTTTCCTCAAAAGCCAATTTACCGACGAGCAAGGCGTAGAACCTTTCCTCAAAAAGCGTTGCATTCAAGAGAGAGAGAGAGAAAACTTTATTTACAGAGGAATTCAGGGCACGCCCCAGGGTCCCCGCACGACCCCACTGCAATCAAGTGTTTATGTTCCGAAGGTCCATAACACTGGCAGCACGGCCGGTGGCGATGGTCTGCATGGCCGGGTCCTCCGAGCGCAGCAGGGTCTCCCAGTCCTCCCAGGTCTTGAGGATCTCTAGGTCCCGCGGGGGAGGGTCCGCCGGGCAGAGGGAAATGATGTGGAGGGAAGAGGCGAAGGGTTCTGGGCATAGAGTGCATGCCGCAGTGGGGAAGGAGGGATGATAATGGGCTAGGGTAAGGGGTGAAGGGAGTGTTTGTGTGTCTGTAGTCTGCGCCAGAGTGTTGCGTGTTTGTTATCTAGGGAGGGGTGGGGCGGGGGGTAGAGCTGGCGTAAGGCTCTGTGCGCCTGGGTCAGCTCACTGAATGAGTGCGTGCGCTCCTTCGTGAATCCCCGATCCGAGGCCACCTGAGCCCGGTTTAAAGAACCTCGGGCTAAAAGGTTGGCGGCCTCGTTTCCGGGATTCCCGGAGTGCGCGGGCACCCATATCAGCTCCACTTGGCGGGGCGAGGGGGCATCGGGCGAGTCCAGTATGCCAAAAGCAGGGACATGGACTCGGCCTCGAGCAAAATTTAGAATCGCAGTTTTAGAATCGCTTAAAATGTACCGGGCTTCCGTGCGGGTTATAGCAATGGCAATGGCGGCTTCCTCTGCAGCCTCTGGGGACGTGTCTGGAGGGAGAGGTAGTGTGAGGAGGGCGGATAAAGAGGAGTCCACCACAGCTGCTGTCGCTTCATCACCCGTGCAGGCAGCGTCCACCCACACGGCGTCCGGCTGGGGGCCGTACGCTCGATGGAGTGCCTTCGCACGGGCTCTGCGGCGCTGCTCACTGTGGGACGGGTGCATATTCCTCGGGAGCGGCCTGATGAGGAGCTCTCGGTGAAGGGATCGTGGGATGGCAAGGAGGGTTGTGTCGTTGGCCGGTATTTTGATTCCGAGGGTGTCCAGGATATACCGACCTGTGGAGGTTTGTGTGAGCCTGATGTATTGGGCCTGTCGGTGGGCCTCCACCAGTTCCCCGATCGTATTGTGGAGGCCCAGGCCTAGTAATCTGTCTGTGGGTGTGTTGAGGGGAAGGTGAAGTGCATTCAAAGGGCAACGCATCGCGCCGAACGGGTGGTGGCGTTCCGTCGACTGCCTGGCAGCGCTACAACACGCTGTCGCGTTCCACTCCTAAATGCAAAGATTAAGCGTCATTAATTGGCGTGCCCCAAATTCCTCTTCAAAGAAAGTTTCTCTCTTTCTATCTCTCTCCATCTGCCTCTTCCGACCCAGCCATGTACAGCCTGATCTCGTAAGAGGCTTTCTTTTCTTTACGCAAAAGGGTGGCATGATAAGATTTTTTTACGCAGTGGCCGATTATAGGTCGCCGCTTCAAATCCCTACCGCAAGCTAAGCTCTCACGTGCGCGTGGACGCTGACTTAGCCTGTGCGAACAGGCGCGCCAGCCTTGGCAAATTTGACTGCTATGCATGAAAGGCGGAGTATAGTAACTGTGACACTTCCATAGGCCGACATCTGAACCGCATCCTGAGGGGTGTCTTTTTTGTGTCTGTGGTAAAAAAGGACTCCAGTTAAGCACTGTTGCCAACACTACCCAAAGACCACTTCAGCAAGTGCAGTGGGGTCGTGCGGGGACCCTGGGGCGTGCCCCGAATTCCTCTTCAAATAAAGTTTCTCTCTTTCTCTCTCTCTACATCTGCCTCTTCCGACCCAGCCATGTACAGTCGGAACTCGTAAGAGGCTTTCTTTTTTTTAAATAATGATTGACGCCGACATCTTGTATTCGGCGTTAACAGGTACAAAACTTGCGTAATTAAGGCAGAACGGCTGAACAACACCGCTGTGGATATGCACCTTACTGCGGAAACCGTTCCTCGATCCCGTGGTATTGAACCAGCGGAGTAGCGCCAACGTGAGCGCAAAAACTGCTCAAATGTGCAGTTTATTTGATTAAAGTATACGAGCGCTTAGGCACAGTACATTGGTGCTCAGCAGTATACATTAGTTTTTAAATGTAGCTGCCATGTAGACAAGCTTAATAGCAAACAAAATGAAAATGTGCTATCGCTTTCCAGGTTTGTTATTACGGTGGCGTTATAATTTATTTCTTTTTCCAGAGGTAAGGAAAGGACGCAGGAGAGAGAGAGAGAGAGAGAGGGGGGGGGGAGGAAAACTTTGAGGAGGAGTTCGGGGCACGCCCCAGGGTCCCCGCACGACCTCACACTGTCTCGCATATCTCGGTGAACACCCGAACCGCGCCGTAAGGGAAAGGACAAAGGAGGGAGTGAAAGAAGGAAGGAAGAAAGAGGTGCCGTAGTGGAGGTCTCCAGTGTAATTTCGACCACCTGGGGATCTTTAGCGTGCACTGACATCACACAGTACTCGGGCGCCTCTTGCGTTTCGCCACCATCGAAACTCGGCCACCGCGGTCGGGTTCGAATCCGGGTACCCCGGCTCGGTAGACGAGCGCCTTACCACTGAGCCACCGCGGCGGGTCTAGCTCATTTGTATGACTTGTAATGCCATGAAAGGTTATGGGTAAAAAAAGACGGCACGATTACCAGGCATACTGTGGGTGCATCCGCCGCGCGTGCACCTGCTTGTGTTATATTTAGAGACGTCAGCTTCTGAATAAACTAGGATTTAGTTTGCGCTCATCCTGTCGTGTCTTCTATCTTTGTGTCTTCTTTTTTTTGCGCATAACCTTTTGTGGCATTACAAGTATCAAGCCAACTATCCCAACAACATCTCTTGCTCAGTTGTATGAGCTAGTGTCCTTTTGTCTCTAATTAGTGTGGTGTTTCTGCAGAGGGTCTGTTGTAGGGAGGGGGGAATGCAGCGTAAATAGGTGCCCCCCTCCCCCACTATTTCTTAAAGATTCCGGTTTAAGTTACCTTGTGGAATTTTGAAGCGAAAAGCTTCACTAGGCTAGAACACCCAGGCTAGCGTGTGCCCCGTCGTCTGAAAAATCCACAGGTGCGCATGCGCGAACTGCGTGACGTCACGGTGCACACCGGAACCGCGCCGTAAGGAAAGGAAAATGAAAAGAATTGGTTTTAAGGAAAGGAAACGATGCCTGTCTCTCTCATATCTAGGTGGATACCTTGATCCACGCCGTAAGGGCCTTAAGGAAAATGAAATGAAATGAAAATTGGTTTAAAGGAAAGGAAATACCTGTCTCTCATATCTTGGTGTACACCCGAAAAGAGTGATGTCACGCGCGGAACGAACAAAAAATAAAGAAAAGACAAGCAGTGCGTGAGGAACCTCTCATATCTCGGTGCACACCCGAACCGCGCCGTAAGGAAAAGAAAATGAAAAGAATTGGTTTTAAGGAAAGGAAACGACTTCTGCCTCTCTCATATCTCGGTGGATACCCGAACCGCGCCAAGGGCCATAAGGAAAATCAAATGAAAGTAAAATTGCTTTTAAGGAAAGCAAATGCCTGTCTCTCATATCTTGGTGTACACCCGAGAGGAATGCACGCCACAGTACATGTCTCTAAAGCAACCTTCTAAGACTGCAACGTATTCACTACACGCGCGGCTCCTCCTCCGCCTTCCCGCAGCTTTTCTCTTCGAGATATCCGGGCTTAACCTTAGCTAAGCCACAGCCAATTTTTTCTTTTTACGGTATCTGTTGTTGTATAAGGGTGGAGCGGTCGGGCTGCCCTCGTTAGACTGGAATAGCTGTTTCTCTCTATGTGTAACATGTTCATTCTACAAGGGTATATCATGTGTGAACGGTGTTTTATATCTGTCTGTCTGTTCAAAGCTGCGGTGTATCGGGACACTAGACGCTGCATAGCGTGCGTGATGTTGACTGCATACCCGTCGAGAGAGGATCCAGTGAATGTTGCGGCCTATTGCTGCAGTGCCGCGTCTGCCACAACGTTCTCAGCGCTAACGCATGCAGCCCAAATCTCTCTCACCACCGCCGAGAACCTCAAAGCGCTATTGAGGCGTCCACTGACGAATGTCGCCAGCTATGCGCCCTTCCTATCCTGAAAATCATCGGTGTCTAGAAAGTTGTCAACGTGGATTAAGTCAAAGAACGCCGACGGTCTATACCTATCCAGAACATTATTAAGGCGGAAGCCTTTAATGCCTCATCGTTGTAAGGTGGAGTTGTCGACAGAAATGTCACGCTTTTCAATTGGTCGGAATGGTCGTGACGTCACAGTGCGCGAATTTCAAACGGGGCCAATTGTACTTTGGCTACTAACCATGCAACCAATTAAATTGATCGTATAGTGATGCTTTAAGTTAGTGGGACTTACTTAACCAATTAGCCTAATTAACCTTTCTAGTCAGACCAGATAAATAAACAAAACCGAGTAGGAAATTGGCCGAGCTCGGGAATCGATCCCCGGTCTCCGGAGTGCGAGACGAGCACGCTACCACTCCGCCATGCCAGCTCGATGATTTAGAATGAACAAAAGCGCGTCTAGTGAATACGGTGTCTTCGTTCACTCCCATCTTCCTCCCTTCCCGTTACGGTGAGGTTTAGGTGTCCACCGAGATATGAGAGACAGATAAATTCCTTTCCTCAAAAGCCAATTTACCGACGAGCAAGGCGTAGAACCTTTCCTCAAAAAGCGTTGCATTCAAGAGAGAGAGAGAGAAAACTTTATTTACAGAGGAATTCAGGGCACGCCCCAGGGTCCCCGCACGACCCCACTGCAATCAAGTGTTTATGTTCCGAAGGTCCATAACACTGGCAGCACGGCCGGTGGCGATGGTCTGCATGGCCGGGTCCTCCGAGCGCAGCAGGGTCTCCCAGTCCTCCCAGGTCTTGAGGATCTCTAGGTCCCGCGGGGGAGGGTCCGCCGGGCAGAGGGAAATGATGTGGAGGGAAGAGGCGAAGGGTTCTGGGCATAGAGTGCATGCCGCAGTGGGGAAGGAGGGATGATAATGGGCTAGGGTAAGGGGTGAAGGGAGTGTTTGTGTGTCTGTAGTCTGCGCCAGAGTGTTGCGTGTTTGTTATCTAGGGAGGGGTGGGGCGGGGGGTAGAGCTGGCGTAAGGCTCTGTGCGCCTGGGTCAGCTCACTGAATGAGTGCGTGCGCTCCTTCGTGAATCCCCGATCCGAGGCCACCTGAGCCCGGTTTAAAGAACCTCGGGCTAAAAGGTTGGCGGCCTCGTTTCCGGGATTCCCGGAGTGCGCGGGCACCCATATCAGCTCCACTTGGCGGGGCGAGGGGGCATCGGGCGAGTCCAGTATGCCAAAAGCAGGGACATGGACTCGGCCTCGAGCAAAATTTAGAATCGCAGTTTTAGAATCGCTTAAAATGTACCGGGCTTCCGTGCGGGTTATAGCAATGGCAATGGCGGCTTCCTCTGCAGCCTCTGGGGACGTGTCTGGAGGGAGAGGTAGTGTGAGGAGGGCGGATAAAGAGGAGTCCACCACAGCTGCTGTCGCTTCATCACCCGTGCAGGCAGCGTCCACCCACACGGCGTCCGGCTGGGGGCCGTACGCTCGATGGAGTGCCTTCGCACGGGCTCTGCGGCGCTGCTCACTGTGGGACGGGTGCATATTCCTCGGGAGCGGCCTGATGAGGAGCTCTCGGTGAAGGGATCGTGGGATGGCAAGGAGGGTTGTGTCGTTGGCCGGTATTTTGATTCCGAGGGTGTCCAGGATATACCGACCTGTGGAGGTTTGTGTGAGCCTGATGTATTGGGCCTGTCGGTGGGCCTCCACCAGTTCCCCGATCGTATTGTGGAGGCCCAGGCCTAGTAATCTGTCTGTGGGTGTGTTGAGGGGAAGGTGAAGTGCATTCAAAGGGCAACGCATCGCGCCGAACGGGTGGTGGCGTTCCGTCGACTGCCTGGCAGCGCTACAACACGCTGTCGCGTTCCACTCCTAAATGCAAAGATTAAGCGTCATTAATTGGCGTGCCCCAAATTCCTCTTCAAAGAAAGTTTCTCTCTTTCTATCTCTCTCCATCTGCCTCTTCCGACCCAGCCATGTACAGCCTGATCTCGTAAGAGGCTTTCTTTTCTTTACGCAAAAGGGTGGCATGATAAGATTTTTTTACGCAGTGGCCGATTATAGGTCGCCGCTTCAAATCCCTACCGCAAGCTAAGCTCTCACGTGCGCGTGGACGCTGACTTAGCCTGTGCGAACAGGCGCGCCAGCCTTGGCAAATTTGACTGCTATGCATGAAAGGCGGAGTATAGTAACTGTGACACTTCCATAGGCCGACATCTGAACCGCATCCTGAGGGGTGTCTTTTTTGTGTCTGTGGTAAAAAAGGACTCCAGTTAAGCACTGTTGCCAACACTACCCAAAGACCACTTCAGCAAGTGCAGTGGGGTCGTGCGGGGACCCTGGGGCGTGCCCCGAATTCCTCTTCAAATAAAGTTTCTCTCTTTCTCTCTCTCTACATCTGCCTCTTCCGACCCAGCCATGTACAGTCGGAACTCGTAAGAGGCTTTCTTTTTTTTAAATAATGATTGACGCCGACATCTTGTATTCGGCGTTAACAGGTACAAAACTTGCGTAATTAAGGCAGAACGGCTGAACAACACCGCTGTGGATATGCACCTTACTGCGGAAACCGTTCCTCGATCCCGTGGTATTGAACCAGCGGAGTAGCGCCAACGTGAGCGCAAAAACTGCTCAAATGTGCAGTTTATTTGATTAAAGTATACGAGCGCTTAGGCACAGTACATTGGTGCTCAGCAGTATACATTAGTTTTTAAATGTAGCTGCCATGTAGACAAGCTTAATAGGAAACAAAATGAAAATGTGCTATCGCTTTCCAGGTTTGTTATTACGGTGGCGTTATAATTTATTTCTTTTTCCAGAGGTAAGGAAAGGACGCAGGAGAGAGAGAGAGAGAGAGGGGGGGGGAGGAAAACTTTGAGGAGGAGTTCGGGGCACGCCCCAGGGTCCCCGCACGACCTCACACTGTCTCGCATATCTCGGTGAACACCCGAACCGCGCCGTAAGGGAAAGGACAAAGGAGGGAGTGAAAGAAGGAAGGAAGAAAGAGGTGCCGTAGTGGAGGTCTCCAGTGTAATTTCGACCACCTGGGGATCTTTAGCGTGCACTGACATCACACAGTACTCGGGCGCCTCTTGCGTTTCGCCACCATCGAAACTCGGCCGCCGCGGTCGGGTTCGAATCCGGGTACCCCGGCTCGGTAGACGAGCGCCTTACCACTGAGCCACCGCGGCGGGTCTAGCTCATTTGTATGACTTGTAATGCCATGAAAGGTTATGGGTAAAAAAAGACGGCACGATTACCAGGCATACTGTGGGTGCATCCGCCGCGCGTGCACCTGCTTGTGTTATATTTAGAGACGTCAGCTTCTGAATAAACTAGGATTTAGTTTGCGCTCATCCTGTCGTGTCTTCTATCTTTGTGTCTTCTTTTTTTTGCGCATAACCTTTTGTGGCATTACAAGTATCAAGCCAACTATCCCAACAACATCTCTTGCTCAGTTGTATGAGCTAGTGTCCTTTTGTCTCTAATTAGTGTGGTGTTTCTGCAGAGGGTCTGTTGTAGGGAGGGGGGAATGCAGTGTAAATAGGTGCCCCCCTCCCCCACTATTTCTTAAAGATTCCGGTTTAAGTTACCTTGTGGAATTTTGAAGCGAAAAGCTTCACTAGGCTAGAACACCCAGGCTAGCGTGTGCCCCGTCGTCTGAAAAATCCACAGATGCGCATGCGCGAACTGCGTGACGTCACGGTGCACACCGGAACCGCGCCGTAAGGAAAGGAAAATGAAAAGAATTGGTTTTAAGGAAAGGAAACGATGCCTGTCTCTCTCATATCTAGGTGGATACCTTGATCCACGCCGTAAGGGCCTTAAGGAAAATGAAATGAAATGAAAATTGGTTTAAAGGAAAGGAAATACCTGTCTCTCATATCTTGGTGTACACCCGAAAAGATTGATGTCACACGCGGAACGAACAAAAAATAAAGAAAAGACAAGCAGTGCGTGAGGAACCTCTCATATCTCGGTGCACACCCGAACCGCGCCGTAAGGAAAAGAAAATGAAAAGAATTGGTTTTAAGGAAAGGAAACGACTTCTGCCTCTCTCATATCTGGGTGGATACCCGAACCGCGCCAAGGGCCATAAGGAAAATCAAATGAAAGTAAAATTGCTTTTAAGGAAAGCAAATGCCTGTCTCTCATATCTTGGTGTACACCCGAGAGGAATGCACGCCACAGTACATGTCTCTAAAGCAACCTTCTAAGACTGCAACGTATTCACTACACCCGCGGCTCCTCCTCCGCCTTCCCGCAGCTTTTCTCTTCGAGATATCCGGGCTTAACCTTAGCTAAGCCACAGCCAATTTTTTTCTTTTTACGGTATCTGTTGTTGTATAAGGGTGGAGCGGTCGGGCTGCCCTCGTTAGACTGGAATAGCTGTTTCTCTCTTTGTGTAACATGTTCATTCTACAAGGGTATATCATGTGTGAACGGTGTTTTATATCTGTCTGTCTGTTCAAAGCTGCGGTGTATCGGGACACTAGACGCTGCATAGCGTGCGTGATGTTGACTGCATACCCGTCGAGAGAGGATCCAGTGAATGTTGCGGCCTATTGCTGCAGTGCCGCGTCTGCCACAACGTTCTCAGCGCTAACGCATGCAGCCCAAATCTCTCTCACCACCGCCGAGAACCTCAAAGCGCTATTGAGGCGTCCACTGACGAATGTCGCCAGCTATGCGCCCTTCCTATCCTGAAAATCATCGGTGTCTAGAACGTTGTCAACGTGGATTAAGTCAAAGAACGCCGACGGTCTATACCTATCCAGAACATTATTAAGGCGGAAGCCTTTAATGCCTCATCGTTGTAAGCAGGAGTTGTCGACAGAAATGTCACGCTTTTCAATTGGTCGGAATGGTCGTGACGTCACAGTGCGCGAATTTCAAACGGGGCCAATTGTACTTTGGCTACTAACCATGCAACCAATTAAATTGATCGTATAGTGATGCTTTAAGTTAGTGGGACTTACTTAACCAATTAGCCTAATTAACCTTTCTAGTCAGACCAGATAAATAAACAAAACCGAGTAGGAAATTGGCCGAGCTCGGGAATCGATCCCCGGTCTCCGGAGTGCGAGACGAGCACGCTACCACTCCGCCATGCCAGCTCGATGATTTAGAATGAACAAAAGCGCGTCTAGTGAATACGGTGTCTTCGTTCACTCCCATCTTCCTCCCTTCCCGTTACGGTGAGGTTTAGGTGTCCACCGAGATATGAGAGACAGATAAATTCCTTTCCTCAAAAGCCAATTTACCGACGAGCAAGGCGTAGAACCTTTCCTCAAAAAGCGTTGCATTCAAGAGAGAGAGAGAGAAAATTTTATTTACAGAGGAATTCAGGGCACGCCCCAGGGTCCCCGCACGACCCCACTGCAATCAAGTGTTTATGTTCCGAAGGTCCATAACACTGGCAGCACGGCCGGTGGCGATGGTCTGCATGGCCGGGTCCTCCGAGCGCAGCAGGGTCTCCCAGTCCTCCCAGGTCTTGAGGATCTCTAGGTCCCGCGGGGGAGGGTCCGCCGGGCAGAGGGAAATGATGTGGAGGGAAGAGGCGAAGGGTTCTGGGCATAGAGTGCATGCCGCAGTGGGGAAGGAGGGATGATAATGGGCTAGGGTAAGGGGTGAAGGGAGTGTGTGTGTGTCTGTAGTCTGCGCCAGAGTGTTGCGTGTTTGTTATCTAGGGAGGGGTGGGGCGGGGGGTAGAGCTGGCGTAAGGCTCTGTGCGCCTGGGTCAGCTCACTGAATGAGTGCGTGCGCTCCTTCGTGAATCCCCGATCCGAGGCCACCTGAGCCCGGTTTAAAGAACCTCGGGCTAAAAGGTTGGCGGCCTCGTTTCCGGGATTCCCGGAGTGCGCGGGCACCCATATCAGCTCCACTTGGCGGGGCGGGGGGGCATCGGGCGAGTCCAGTATGCCAAAAGCAGGGACATGGACTCGGCCTCGAGCAAAATTTAGAATCGCAGTTTTAGAATCGCTTAAAATGTACCGGGCTTCCGTGCGGGTTATAGCAATGGCAATGGCGGCTTCCTCTGCAGCCTCTGGGGACGTGTCTGGAGGGAGAGGTAGTGTGAGGAGGGCGGATAAAGAGGAGTCCACCACAGCTGCTGTCGCTTCATCACCCGTGCAGGCAGCGTCCACCCACACGGCGTCCGGCTGGGGGCCGTACGCTCGATGGAGTGCCTTCGCACGGGCTCTGCGGCGCTGCTCACTGTGGGACGGGTGCATATTCCTCGGGAGCGGCCTGATGAGGAGCTCTCGGTGAAGGGATCGTGGGATGGCAAGGAGGGTTGTGTCGTTGGCCGGTATTTTGATTCCGAGGGTGTCCAGGATATACCGACCTGTGGAGGTTTGTGTGAGCCTGATGTATTGGGCTTGTCGGTGGGCCTCCCCCAGTTCCCCGATCGTATTGTGGAGGCCCAGGCCTAGTAATCTGTCTGTGGGTGTGTTGAGGGGAAGGTGAAGTGCATTCAAAGGGCAACGCATCGCGCCGAACGGGTGGTGGCGTTCCGTCGACTGCCTGGCAGCGCTACAACACGCTGTCGCGTTCCACTCCTAAATGCAAAGATTAAGCGTCATTAATTGGCGTGCCCCAAATTCCTCTTCAAAGAAAGTTTCTCTCTTTCTATCTCTCTCCATCTGCCTCTTCCGACCCAGCCATGTACAGCCTGATCTCGTAAGAGGCTTTCTTTTCTTTACGCAAAAGGGTGGCATGATAAGATTTTTTTACGCAGTGGCCGATTATAGGTCGCCGCTTCAAATCCCTACCGCAAGCTAAGCTCTCACGTGCGCGTGGACGCTGACTTAGCCTGTGCGAACAGGCGCGCCAGCCTTGGCAAATTTGACTGCTATGCATGAAAGGCGGAGTATAGTAACTGTGACACTTCCATAGGCCGACATCTGAACCGCATCCTGAGGGGTGTCTTTTTTGTGTCTGTGGTAAAAGAGGACTCCAGTTAAGCACTGTTGCCAACACTACCCAAAGACCACTTCAGCAAGTGCAGTGGGGTCGTGCGGGGACCCTGGGGCGTGCCCCGAATTCCTCTTCAAATAAAGTTTCTCTCTTTCTCTCTCTCTACATCTGCCTCTTCCGACCCAGCCATGTACAGTCGGAACTCGTAAGAGGCTTTCTTTTTTTTTAAATAATGATTGACGCCGACATCTTGTATTCGGCGTTAACAGGTACAAAACTTGCGTAATTAAGGCAGAACGGCTGAACAACACCGCTGTGGATATGCACCTTACTGCGGAAACCGTTCCTCGATCCCGTGGTATTGAACCAGCGGAGTAGCGCCAACGTGAGCGCAAAAACTGCTCAAATGTGCAGTTTATTTGATTAAAGTATACGAGCGCTTAGGCACAGTACATTGGTGCTCAGCAGTATACATTAGTTTATAAATGTAGCTGTCATGTAGACAAGCTTAATAGCAAACAAAATGAAAATGTGCTATCGCTTTCCAGGTTTGTTATTACTGTGGCGTTATAATTTATTTCTTTTTCCAGAGGTAAGGAAAGGACGCAGGAGAGAGAGAGAGAGAGAGAGGAAAACTTTGTTTGAGGAGGAGTTCGGGGCACGCCCCAGGGTCCCCGCACGACCTCACACTGTCTCGCATATCTCGGTGAACACCCGAACCGCGCCGTAAGGGAAAGGACAAAGGAGGGAGTGAAAGAAGGAAGAAAGGAAGGAAGGAAGAAAGAGGTGCCGTAGTGGAGGTCTCCGGTGTAATTTCGACCACTTGGGGATCTTTAGCGTGCACTGACATCACACATTACACGCGCGCCTCTTGCGTTTCGCCACCATCGAAACGCGGCTGCCGCGGTCGTGTTCGAACCCGGGTACCCCGGCTCGGTAGACGAGCGCCTTACCACTGAGCCACCGCGGCGGGTCCAGCTCAGTTCTCTGACTTGTAATGCCATGAAAGGTTATGGGTAAAAAAAGACGGCACGATTACCAGGCATACTGTGGGTGCATCCGTCACGCGTGCACCGGCTTGTGTTATAGTTAGAGACGTCAACTTCTGAATAAACTAGGATTTAGTTTGCGCTCATCCTGTCGTGTCTTCTATCTTTGTGTCGTCTTTTTTATGCGAAGCATACTAAAATAGCCCAACCCAGCTCCTCGAGCGCGGCGGTGCCGTTACCACTGACCTTTCGTGACCTCCATGTCATACCACGTGATGCATGACGTCACAGCAGATGAAAAGCGGGGGCCCAGCTCGCGCCGTCGCGCGAGGCGTCGCGGCCAAGGAGGACCACGTGATGCGTGACGTAACGACATAGGAGAAACGGGGCCCCAACTCGCGCCGTCGCGCGAGGCGTCGCGACCAATGTGTTTCCTGCTTCTGCCGCTAGGTGCGCTGTAGTGAACACGTGATGCTGGAGCGGCGGTATACAAGGGGGTGCGCCTGCCTCTGCTAGGCGTGCACGGGATAGAGATGCCTCCTGGAGACAGGGCTGCTCGTTGGAATGAGAAGCAAAAGTTGCGGCGTGCTACAGAGACTGGTGAAGAGCGTGAAGAACGTCTAGCCAAGCGGCGTGCTCGATATGCAACTCGGCGACAATATGCTTCGCATCTGACTAGGCTTAACCTCAGCTAAGCCTCAGCCATTTTTTGCGCATGACCTTTTGTGGCATTACAAGTATCAAGCAAACTATCCCAACAACACCTCTTGCTCAGTTGTATGAGCTAGTGTCCTTTCGTCTCTAATTAGTGTGGTGTTTCTGCAGAGGGTCTGCTGTAGGGAGGGGGGAATGCAGTGTAAATAAGTGCCCTCCCCCCCCCCCCCTCTATTTATTAAAGATTCTGGTTTTAGTTACCTTATGGAATTTTGAAGCGAAAAGCTTCACTAGGCTAGAACACCGAGGTTAGCGTGGGCCCCGTCGTCAGAAAAAGCCACAGGTGCGCATGCGCGAACTGCGTGACGTCACGGTGGACACCCGAACCGTGCCGTAAGGGAGGGAAAATGAAAATAAAATTGGTTTTAAGGAAAGAATACGATCCCTGTCTCTCTCATATATCGGTGGATACATTGAACCGCGCCGTAAGGGCCTTAAGGAAAATGAAATGAAATGAAAATTGGTTTTAAGGAAAGGAAATGCCTGTCTCTCATATCTTGGTGTACACCCGAAAGCAGTGATGTCACACGCGGAACGAAAAAAAAAAATAAAGAAAAGACAAGCAGTGCGTGAGGAACCTCTCATATCTCGGTGCACACCCGAACCGCGCCGTGAGGAAAGGAAAATGAAAAGAATTGGTTTTAAGGAAAGGAAACGACTCCTGCCTCTCTCATATCTCGGTGGATACCCGAACCGCGCAAAGGGCCATAAGGAAAATCAAATGAAATTAAAATTGCTTTTAAGGAAAGCAAATTCTTGTGTCTCATATCTTGGTGTACACCCGAGGGGAATGCACGCCACAGTACATGTCTCTAATGCAACCTTCTGAGACAGCACCGTATTCACTACACGCGCCGCTCCTCCTCCGCCTTCCCGCAGCTTTTCGCTTCGAGATATCCAGGCTTAAGCTTAGCTAAGTCACAGCCATTTTTTTTACGGTATTGTTCTTTCGCCTGTACTGGTTTGTAAGTTGCGCCTCCCGGAGCTCCCGGAAAGTATTCACCACCCCTAGAGCCATAAGCCGGCAGTTTGAAGTAGGCTGCCCGCGTTAGACTGGAATAGCCGCTTCTCTCTATGTTGAATGTGTTCATTCCCCAAGGGTATATCATGTGTGAACGGTGTTTTATATCTGTCTGTCTGTTCAAAGCTGCGGTGTATCGGGACACTAGACGCTGCATAGCGTACGTGATGTTGACTGCATACCCGTCGAGAGAGGATCCAGTGAATGTTGCGGAATATTGCTGCAGTGCCGCGTATGCCACAACGTTCTCAGCGCTAACGCATGCAGCCCAAATCTATCTCACCACCCCCGAGAACCTCAAAGCGCTATTGAGGCGTCCACTGACGAATGGCGCCAGCTATGCGCCCTTCCTATCCTGAAAATCATCGGTGTCTAGAACGTTGTCAACGTGGATTAAGTCAAAGAACGCCGACTGTATATACCCATCCAGAACATTATTACGCAGAAGGGTGGCATGATAAGATTTTTTTACGCAGTGGCCGATTATAGGTCGCCGCTTCAAATCCCTACCGCAAGCTAAGCTCTCACGTGCGCGTGGACGCTGACTTAGCCTGTGCGAACAGGCGCGCCAGCCTTGGCAAATTTGACTGCTATGCATGAAAGGCGGAGTATAGTAACTGTGACACTTCCATAGGCCGACATCTGAACCGCATCCTGAGGGGTGTCTTTTTTGTGTCTGTGGTAAAAGAGGACTCCAGTTAAGCACTGTTGCCAACACTACCCAAAGACCACTTCAGCAAGTGCAGTGGGGTCGTGCGGGGACCCTGGGGCGTGCCCCGAATTCCTCTTCAAATAAAGTTTCTCTCTTTCTCTCTCTCTACATCTGCCTCTTCCGACCCAGCCATGTACAGTCGGAACTCGTAAGAGGCTTTCTTTTTTTTTAAATAATGATTGACGCCGACATCTTGTATTCGGCGTTAACAGGTACAAAACTTGCGTAATTAAGGCAGAACGGCTGAACAACACCGCTGTGGATATGCACCTTACTGCGGAAACCGTTCCTCGATCCCGTGGTATTGAACCAGCGGAGTAGCGCCAACGTGAGCGCAAAAACTGCTCAAATGTGCAGTTTATTTGATTAAAGTATACGAGCGCTTAGGCACAGTACATTGGTGCTCAGCAGTATACATTAGTTTTTAAATGTAGCTGCCATGTAGACAAGCTTAATAGCAAACAAAATGAAAATGTGCTATCGCTTTCCAGGTTTGTTATTACGGTGGCGTTATAATTTATTTCTTTTTCCAGAGGTAAGGAAAGGACGTAGGAGAGAGAGAGAGAGAGAGAGAGGAAAACTTTGAGGAGGAGTTCGGGGCACGCCCCAGGGTCCCCGCACGACCTCACACTGTCTCGCATATCTCGGTGAACACCCGAACCGCGCCGTAAGGGAAAGGACAAAGGAGGGAGTGAAAGAAGGAAGGAAGAAAGAGGTGCCGTAGTGGAGGTCTCCAGTGTAATTTCGACCACCTGGGGATCTTTAGCGTGCACTG
Source organism: Amblyomma mixtum (assembly GCF_055824585.1). NCBI lineage: Eukaryota > Metazoa > Arthropoda > Arachnida > Ixodida > Ixodidae > Amblyomma > Amblyomma mixtum. Next base: position 47,133,432 of record NC_143014.1, read on the forward strand.
ACATCACACAGTACTCGGGCGCCTCTTGCGTTTCGCCACCATCGAAACTCGGACGCCGCGGTCGGGTTCGAATCCGGGTACCCCGGCTCGGTAGACGAGCGCCTTACCACTGAGCCACCGCGGCGGGTCTAGCTCATTTGTATGACTTGTAATGCCATGAAAGGTTATGGGTAAAAAAAGACGGCACGATTACCAGGCATACTGTGGGTGCATCCGCCGCGCGTGCACCTGCTTGTGTTATATTTAGAGACGTCAACTTCTGAATAAACTAGGATTTAGTTTGCGCTCATCCTGTCGTGTCTTCTATCTTTGTGTCTTCTTTTTTTTTGCGCATAACCTTTTGTGGCATTACAAGTATCAAGCCAACTATCCCAACAACATCTCTTGCTCAGTTGTATGAGCTAGTGTCCTTTTGTCTCTAATTAGTGTGGTGTTTCTGCAGAGGGTCTGTTGTAGGGAGGGGGGAATGCAGTGTAAATAGGTGCCCCCCTCCCCCACTATTTCTTAAAGATTCCGGTTTAAGTTACCTTGTGGAATTTTGAAGCGAAAAGCTTCACTAGGCTAGAACACCCAGGCTAGCGTGTGCCCCGTCGTCAGAAAAATCCACAGGTGCGCATGCGCGAACTGCGTGACGTCACGGTGCACACCGGAACCGCGCCGTAAGGAAAGGAAAATGAAAAGAATTGGTTTTAAGGAAAGGAAACGATGCCTGTCTCTCTCATATCTAGGTGGATACCTTGATCCACGCCGTAAGGGCCTTAAGGAAAATGAAATGAAATGAAAATTGGTTTAAAGGAAAGGAAATACCTGTCTCTCATATCTTGGTGTACACCCGAAAAGAGTGATGTCACGCGCGGAACGAACAAAAAATAAAGAAAAGACAAGCAGTGCGTGAGGAACCTCTCATATCTCGGTGCACACCCGAACCGCGCCGTAAGGAAAAGAAAATGAAAAGAATTGGTTTTAAGGAAAGGAAACGACTTCTGCCTCTCTCATATCTCGGTGGATACCCGAACCGCGCCAAGGGCCATAAGGAAAATCAAATGAAAGTAAAATTGCTTTTAAGGAAAGCAAATGCCTGTCTCTCATATCTTGGTGTACACCCGAGAGGAATGCACGCCACAGTACATGTCTCTAAAGCAACCTTCTAAGACTGCAACGTATTCACTACACGCGCGGCTCCTCCTCCGCCTTCCCGCAGCTTTTCTCTTCGAGATATCCGGGCTTAACCTTAGCTAAGCCACAGCCAATTTTTTCTTTTTACGGTATCTGTTGTTGTATAAGGGTGGAGCGGTCGGGCTGCCCTCGTTAGACTGGAATAGCTGTTTCTCTCTATGTGTAACATGTTCATTCTACAAGGGTATATCATGTGTGAACGGTGTTTTATATCTGTCTGTCTGTTCAAAGCTGCGGTGTATCGGGACACTAGACGCTGCATAGCGTGCGTGATGTTTTCTGCATACCCGTCGAGAGAGGATCCAGTGAATGTTGCGGCCTATTGCTGCAGTGCCGCGTCTGCCACAACGTTCTCAGCGCTAACGCATGCAGCCCAAATCTCTCTCACCACCGCCGAGAACCTCAAAGCGCTATTGAGGCGTCCACTGACGAATGTCGCCAGCTATGCGCCCTTCCTATCCTGAAAATCATCGGTGTCTAGAACGTTGTCAACGTGGATTAAGTCAAAGAACGCCGACGGTCTATACCTATCCAGAACATTATTAAGGCTGAAGCCTTTAATGCCTCATCGTTGTAAGCAGGAGTTGTCGACAGAAATGTCACGCTTTTCAATTGGTCGGAATGGTCGTGACGTCACAGTGCGCGAATTTCAAACGGGGCCAATTGTACTTTGGCTACTAACCATGCAACCAATTAAATTGATCGTATAGTGATGCTTTAAGTTAGTGGGACTTACTTAACCAATTAGCCTAATTAACCTTTCTAGTCAGACCAGATAAATAAACAAAACCGAGTAGGAAATTGGCCGAGCTCGGGAATCGATCCCCGGTCTCCGGAGTGCGAGACGAGCACGCTACCACTCCGCCATGCCAGCTCGACGATTTAGAATGAACAAAAGCGCGTCTAGTGAATACGGTGTCTTCGTTCACTCCCATCTTCCTCCCTTCCCGTTACGGTGAGGTTTAGGTGTCCACCGAGATATGAGAGAAGATAAATTCCTTTCCTCAAAAGCCAATTTACCGACGAGCAAGGCGTAGAACCTTTCCTCAAAAAGCGTTGCATTCAAGAGAGAGAGAGAGAAAACTTTATTTACAGAGGAATTCAGGGCACGCCCCAGGGTCCCCGCACGACCCCACTGCAATCAAGTGTTTATGTTCCGAAGGTCCATAACACTGGCAGCACGGCCGGTGGCGATGGTCTGCATGGCCGGGTCCTCCGAGCGCAGCAGGGTCTCCCAGTCCTCCCAGGTCTTGAGGATCTCTAGGTCCCGCGGGGGAGGGTCCGCCGGGCAGAGGGAAATGATGTGGAGGGAAGAGGCGAAGGGTTCTGGGCATAGAGTGCATGCCGCAGTGGGGAAGGAGGGATGATAATGGGCTAGGGTAAGGGGTGAAGGGAGTGTGTGTGTGTCTGTAGTCTGCGCCAGAGTGTTGCGTGTTTGTTATCTAGGGAGGGGTGGGGCGGGGGTAGAGCTGGCGTAAGGCTCTGTGCGCCTGGGTCAGCTCACTGAATGAGTGCGTGCGCTCCTTCGTGAATCCCCGATCCGAGGCCACCTGAGCCCGGTTTAAAGAACCTCGGGCTAAAAGGTTGGCGGCCTCGTTTCCGGGATTCCCGGAGTGCGCGGGCACCCATATCAGCTCCACTTGGCGGGGCGGGGGGGCATCGGGCGAGTCCAGTATGCCAAAAGCAGGGACATGGACTCGGCCTCGAGCAAAATTTAGAATCGCAGTTTTAGAATCGCTTAAAATGTACCGGGCTTCCGTGCGGGTTATAGCAATGGCAATGGCGGCTTCCTCTGCAGCCTCTGGGGACGTGCCTGGAGGGAGAGGTAGTGTGAGGAGGGCGGATAAAGAGGAGTCCACCACAGCTGCTGTCGCTTCATCCCCCGTGCAGGCAGCGTCCACCCACACGGCGTCCGGCTGGGGGCCGTACGCTCGATGGAGTGCCTTCGCACGGGCTCTGCGGCGCTGCTCACTGTGGGACGGGTGCATATTCCTCGGGAGCGGCCTGATGAGGAGCTCTCGGTGAAGGGATCGTGGGATGGCAAGGAGGGTTGTGTCGTTGGCCGGTATTTTGATTCCGAGGGTGTCCAGGATATACCGACCTGTGGAGGTTTGTGTGAGCCTGATGTATTGGGCCTGTCGGTGGGCCTCCACCAGTTCCCCGATCGTATTGTGGAGGCCCAGGCCTAGTAATCTGTCTGTGGGTGTGTTGAGGGGAAGGTGAAGTGCATTCAAAGGGCAACGCATCGCGCCGAACGGGTGGTGGCGTTCCGTCGACTGCCTGGCAGCGCTACAACACGCTGTCGCGTTCCACTCCTAAATGCAAAGATTAAGCGTCATTAATTGGCGTGCCCCAAATTCCTCTTCAAAGAAAGTTTCTCTCTTTCTATCTCTCTCCATCTGCCTCTTCCGACCCAGCCATGTACAGCCTGATCTCGTAAGAGGCTTTCTTTTCTTTACGCAAAAGGGTGGCATGATAAGATTTTTTTACGCAGTGGCCGATTATAGGTCGCCGCTTCAAATCCCTACCGCAAGCTAAGCTCTCACGTGCGCGTGGACGCTGACTTAGCCTGTGCGAACAGGCGTGCCAGCCTTGGCAACGTTGACTGTTATGCATGAAACGGCGGAGTATAGTAACTGTGACACTTCTATAGGCCGACATAATGAACCGCATTCTGAGGGGTGTCTTTTTTGTGTCTGTGGTAAAAGAGGATTCCAGTTAAGCACTGTTGCCAACACTACCTAAAGACCACTTCAGCAAGTGCAGTGGGGTCGTGCGGGGACCCTGGGGCGTGCCCCGAATTCCTCTTCAAAGAAAGTTTCTCTCTTTCTCTCTCTCTCCATCTGCCTCTTCCGACCCAGCCATGTACAGTCTGAACTCGTAAGAAGCTTTCTTTTTTTTTTAATAATGATTGACGCCGACAACATGTATTCGGCGTTAACAGGTACAAACCTTGCGTAATTAAGGCAGAACGGCTAAACAGCACCGCTGTGGATGTGCACCTTACTGCGGAAACCGTTCCTCGATCCCGTGGTATTGAACCAGCGGAGTAGCCCCAACGTGAGCGCAAAAACTGCTCAACTGTGCAGTTTATTTGATTAAAGTATACGAGCGCTTAGGCACAGTACATTGGTGCTCAGCAGTATACATTAGTTTATAAATGTAGCTGTCATGTAGACAAGCTTAATAGCAAACAAAATGAAAATGTGCTATCGCTTTCCAGGTTTGTTATTACTGTGGCGTTATAATTTATTTCTTTTTCCAGAGGTAAGGAAAGGACGCAGGAGAGAGAGAGAGAGAGAGAGAGAGAGAGGGGGGGGAAAACTTTGTTTGAGGAGGAGTTCGGGGCACGCCCCAGGGTCCCCGCACGACCTCACACTGTCTCGCATACCTCGGTGCACACCCGAACCGCGCCGTAAGGGAGAGGACAAAGGAGGGAGTGAAAGAAGGAAGAAAGGAAGGAAGGAAGAAAGAGGTGCCGTAGTGGAGGTCTCCGGTGTAATTTCGACCACCTGGGGATCTTTAGCGTGCACTGACATCACACATTACACGCGCGCCTCTTGCGTTTCGCCACCATCGAAACGCGGCTGCCGCTGTCGGGTTCTCACCCGGGTACCCCGGCTCGGTAGACGAGCGCCTTACCACTGAGCCACCGCGGCGGGTCCAGCTCAGTTGTATGACTTGTAATGCCATGAAAGGTTATCGGTTAAAAAAGACGGCACGATTACCAGGCATACTGTGGGTGCATCCGCCGCGCGTGCACCTGCTTGTGTTATATTTAGAGGTGTCAACTTCTGAATAAACTAGTTGTTAGTTTGCGCTCACCCTGTCGCGTCTTCTATCTTTGTGTCGTCTTTTTTTGCGCATAACATTTCGTGGCATTACTAATATCAAGCTAACTATCCCGACAACATCCCTTGATCAGTTGTATGAGCCAGTGTCCTTTCGTCTCTAATTAGTGTGGTGTTTCTGCAGAGGGTCTGTTGTAGGGAGGGGGGAATGCAGTGTAAATAGGTGCCCCCCCCCCTATTTCTTAAAGATTCAGGTTTAAGTTACCTTGTGGAATTTTGAAGCGAACAGCTTCACTAGGCTAGAACACCGAGGCTATAGCGTCGGCCCGTCGTCAGAAAAAGCCACAGGTGCGCATGCGCAAACTGCGTGACGTCACGGTGGACACCCGAACCGCGCCGTAAGGGAAGGAAAATGAAAAGAGAATTGGTTTTAAGGAAAGAAAACGACTCCGGCCTCTCTCATATCTCGGTTGATACCCGAACCGCGCTAAGGGCCTTAAGGAAAATCAAATTAAATTAAAATTGCTTTTAAGGAAAGCAAATGCCTGTCTCTCATATCTTGGTGTACACCCGAGAGGAATGCACACCACAGTGCATGTCTCTAAAGCAACCTTCTAAGACAGCACCGTATTCACTACACGCGCGGCTCCTCCTCCGCTCTGCCGCAGCTTTTCGCTTCGAGATATCCAGGCTTAACCTTAGCTAAGCCACAGCCAATTTTTTTTTTTTTACGGTATTGTTACCTGTTGTTGTATAAGGGTGGACGCGGTCGGGCTGCCCGCGTTAGACTGGAATAGCCGTTTCTCTGTTGACTATGTTGCCAGCAATGGAGCCAGCAATGCGCCCTTCCTATCCTGAAAATCATCGGTGTCTAGAACGTTGTCAACGTGGATTAAGTCAAAGAACGCCGACGGTCTATACCTATCCAGGACATTATTACGCAAAAGGGTGGCATGATAAGATTTTTTTACGCAGTGGCCGATTATAGGTCGCCGCTTCAAATCCCTACCGCAAGCTAAGCTCTCACGTGCGCGTGGACGCTCACTTTGCCTGTGCGAACAGGCGCGCCAGCCATGGCAACTTTGACTGATATGCACGAAACGGCGGAGTATAGTAACTGTGACACTTCCATAGGCCGACATCTGAACCGCATCCTGAGGGGTGTCTTTTTTGTGTCTGTGGTAAAAGAGGATTCCAGTTAAGCACTGTTGCCAACACTACCCAAAGACCACTTCAGCAAGTGCAGTGGGGTCGTGCGGGGACCCTGGGGCGTGCCCCGAATTCCTCTTCAAAGAAATTTTCTCTCTTTAGAAATCCATCTGCCTCTTCGGACCCAACCATGTACAGTCTGAACTCGTAAGAGGCTTTCTTTTTTTTTTAATAATGATTGACGCCGACAACATGTATTCGGCGTTAACAGGTACAAAACTTGCGTAATTAAGGCAGAACGGCTAAACAGCACCGCTGTGGATGTGCACCTTACTGCGGAAACCGTTCCTCGATCCCGTGGTATTGAACCAGCGGAGTAGCCCCAACGTGAGCGCAAAAACTGCTCAACTGTGCAGTTTATTTGATTAAAGTATACGAGCGCTTAGGCACAGTACATTGGTGTTCAGCAGTATACATTAGTTTTTAAATTTAGCTGCCATGTAGACAAGCTTAATAGCAAACAAAATGAAAATGTGCTATCGCTTTCCAGGTTTGTTATTACGGTGGCGTTATAATTTATTTCTTTTTCCAGAGGTAAGGAAAGGACGCAGGAGAGAGAGAGAGAGAGAGAGAGAGAGAGAGGAAAACTTTGAGGAGGAGTTCGGGGCACGCCCCAGGGTCCCCGCACGACCTCACACTGTCTCGCATATCTCGGTGAACACCCGAACCGCGCCGTAAGGGAAAGGACAAAGGAGGGAGTGAAAGAAGGAAGGAAGAAAGAGGTGCCGTAGTGGAGGTCTCCGGTGTAATTTCGACCACCTGGGGATCTTAAGCGTGCACTGACATCACACAGCACACGGGCGCCTCTTGCGTTTCGCCTCCATCGAAACGCGGCCGCCGCGGTCGTGTTCGAACCCGGGTACCCCGGCTCGGTAGACGAGCGCCTTACCACTAAGCCACCGCGGCGGGTCCAGCTCAGTTCTATGACTTGTAATGCCATGAAAGGTTATGGGTAAAAAAAGACGGCACGATTACCAGGCATACTGTGGGTGCATCCGTGACGCGTGCACCGGCTTGTGTTATAGTTAGAGACGTCAACTTCTGAATAAACTAGGATTTAGTTTGCGCTCATCCTGTCGTGTCTTCTATCTTTGTGTCGTCTTTTTTATGCGAAGCATACTAAAATAGCCCAACCCAGCTCCTCGAGCGCGGCGGTGCCGTTACCACTGACCTTTCGTGACCTCCATGTCATACCACGTGATGCATGACGTCGCAGCAGATGAAAAGCGGGGGCCCAGCTCGCGCCGTCGCGCGAGGCGTCGCGGCCTAGGAGGATCACATGATGCGTGACGTAACGACATAGGAGAAACGGGGCCCCAACTCGCGCCGTCGCGCGAAGCGTCGCGACCAATGTGTTTCCTGCTTCTGCCGCTAGGTGCGCTGTAGTGAACACGTGATGCTGGAGCGGCGGTATACAAGGGGGTGCGCCTGCCTCTGCTAGGCGTGCACGGGATAGAGATGCCTCCTGGAGACAGGGCTGCTCGTTGGAATGAGAAGCAAAAGTTGCGGCGTGCTACAGAGACTGGTGAAGAGCGTGAAGAACGTCTAGCCAAGCTACGTGCTCGATATGCAACTCGGCGACAATATGCTTCGCATCTGACTAGGCTTAACCTAAGCTAAGCCTCAGCCATTTTTTGCGCATGACCTTTTGTGGCATTACAAGTATCAAGCAAACTATCCCAACAACACCTCTTGCTCAGTTGTATGAGCTAGTGTCCTTTCGTCTCTAATTAGTGTGGTGTTTCTGCAGAGGGTCTGCTGTAGGGAGGGGGGAATGCAGTGTAAATAAGTGCCCTCCCCCCCCCCCTGTATTTATTAAAGATTCTGGTTTTAGTTACCTTGTGGAATTTTGAAGCGAAAAGCTTCACTAGGCTAGAACACCGAGGTTAGCGTGGGCCCCGTCGTCAGAAAAAGCCACAGGTGCGCATGCGCGAAATGCGTGACGTCACGGTGGACACCCGAACCGTGCCGTAAGGGAGGGAAAATGAAAATAAAATTGGTTTTAAGGAAAGAATACGATCCCTGTCTCTCTCATATATCGGTGGATACCTTGAACCGCGCCGTAAGGGCCTTAAGGAAAATGAAATGAAATGCAAATTGGTTTTAAGGAAAGGAAATGCCTGTCTCTCATATCTTGGTGTACACCCGAAAGCAGTGATGTCACACGCGGAACGAAAAAAAAAATAAAGAAAAGACAAGCAGTGCGTGAGGAACCTCTCATATCTCGGTGCACACCCGAACCGCGCCGTGAGGAAAGGAAAATGAAAAGAATTGGTTTTAAGGAAAGGAAACGACTCCTGCCTCTCTCATATCTCGGTGGATACCCGAACCGCGCAAAGGGCCATAAGGAAAATCAAATGAAATTAAAATTGCTTTTAAGGAAAGCAAATTCTTGTGTCTCATATCTTGGTGTACACCCGAGGGGAATGCACGCCACAGTACATGTCTCTAATGCAACCTTCTGAGACAGCACCGTATTCACTACACGCGCCGCTCCTCCTCCGCCTTCCCGCAGCTTTTCGCTTCGAGATATCCAGGCTTAAGCTTAGCTAAGTCACAGCCATTTTTTTTACGGTATTGTTCTTTCGCCTGTACTGGTTTGTAAGTTGCGCCTCCCGGAGCTCCCGGAAAGTATTCACCACCCCTAGAGCCATAAGCCGGCAGTTTGAAGTAGGCTGCCCGCGTTAGACTGGAATAGCCGTTTCTCTCTATGTTGAATGTGTTCATTCCCCAAGGGTATATCATGTGTGAACGGTGTTTTATATCTGTCTGTCTGTTCAAAGCTGCGGTGTATCGGGACACTAGACGCTGCATAGCGTACGTGATGTTGACTGCATTCCCGTCGAGAGAGGATCCAGTGAATGTTGCGGAATATTGCTGCAGTGCCGCGTATGCCACAACGTTCTCAGCGCTAACGCATGCAGCCCAAATCTCTCTCACCACCCCCGAGAACCTCAAAGCGCTATTGAGGCGTCCACTGACGAATGGCGCCAGCTATGCGCCCTTCCTATCCTGAAAATCATCGGTGTCTAGAACGTTGTCAACGTGGATTAAGTCAAAGAACGCCGACTGTCTATACCCATCCAGAACATTATTACGCAGAAGGGTGGCAGGATAAGATTTTTTTACGCAGTGGCCGATTATAGGTCGCCGCTTCAAATCCCTACCGCAAGCTAAGCTCTCACGTGCGCGTGGACGCTGACTTAGCCTGTGCGAACAGGCGCGCCAGCCTTGGCAAATTTGACTGCTATGCATGAAAGGCGGAGTATAGTAACTGTGACACTTCCATAGGCCGACATCTGAACCGCATCCTGAGGGGTGTCTTTTTTGTGTCTGTGGTAAAAGAGGACTCCACTTAAGCACTGTTGCCAACACTACCCAAAGACCACTTCAGCAAGTGCAGTGGGGTCGTGCGGGGACCCTGGGGCGTGCCCCGAATTCCTCTTCAAATAAAGTTTCTCTCTTTCTCTCTCTCTACATCTGCCTCTTCCGACCCAGCCATGTACAGTCGGAACTCGTAAGAGGCTTTCTTTTTTTTTAAATAATGATTGACGCCGACATCTTGTATTCGGCGTTAACAGGTACAAAACTTGCGTAATTAAGGCAGAACGGCTGAACAACACCGCTGTGGATATGCACCTTACTGCGGAAACCGTTCCTCGATCCCGTGGTATTGAACCAGCGGAGTAGCGCCAACGTGAGCGCAAAAACTGCTCAAATGTGCAGTTTATTTGATTAAAGTATACGAGCGCTTAGGCACAGTACATTGGTGCTCAGCAGTATACATTAGTTTTTAAATGTAGCTGCCATGTAGACAAGCTTAATAGCAAACAAAATGAAAATGAGCTATCGCTTTCCAGGTTTGTTATTACGGTGGCGTTATAATTTATTTCTTTTTCCAGAGGTAAGGAAAGGACGCAGGAGAGAGAGAGAGAGAGAGAGGGAGGAAAACTTTGAGGAGAGTTCGGGGCACGCCCCAGGGTCCCCGCACGACCTCACACTGTCTCGCATATCTCGGTGAACACCCGAACCGCGCCGTAAGGGAAAGGACAAAGGAGGGAGTGAAAGAAGGAAGGAAGAAAGAGGTGCCGTGGTGGAGGTCTCCAGTGTAATTTCGACCACCTGGGGATCTTTAGCGTGCACTGACATCACACAGTACTCGGGCGCCTCTTGCGTTTCGCCACCATCGAAACTCGGCCGCCGCGGTCGGGTTCGAATCCGGGTACCCCGGCTCGGTAGACGAGCGCCTTACCACTGAGCCACCGCGGCGGGTCTAGCTCATTTGTATGACTTGTAATGCCATGAAAGGTTATGGGTAAAAAAAGACGGCACGATTACCAGGCATACTGTGGGTGCATCCGTCGCGCGTGCACCGGCTTGTGTTATAGTTAGAGACGTCAACTTCTGAATAAACTAGGATTTAGTTTGCGCTCATCCTGTCGTGTCTTCTATCTTTGTGTCGTCTTTTTTATGCGAAGCATACTAAAATAGCCCAACCCAGCTCCTCGAGCGCGGCGGTGTCGTTACCACTGACCTTTCGTGACCTCCATGTCATACCACGTGATGCGTGACGTCACAGCAGATGAAAAGCGGGGGCCCAACTCGCGCCGTCGCGCGAGGCGTCGTGACCAAGGATGACCACGTGGTGCGTGACGTCACAGCAGATGAGAAACGGGGGCCCAGCTCGCGCCGTCGCGCGAGGCGTCGCGGCCAAGGAGGACCACGTGATGCGTGACGTAACGACATAGGAGAAACGGGGCCCCAACTCGCGCCGTCGCGCGAGGCGTCGCGACCAATGTGTTTCCTGCTTCTGCCGCTAGGTGCGCTGTAGTGAACACGTGATGCTGGAGCGGCGGTATACAAGGGGGTGCGCCTGCCTCTGCTAGGCGTACACGGGATAGAGATGCCTCCTGGAGACAGGGCTGCTCGTTGGAATAAGAAGCAAAAGTTGCGGCGTGCTACAGAGACTGGTGAAGAGCGTGAAGAACGTCTAGCCAAGCGGCGTGCTCGATATGCAACTCGGCGACAATATGCTTCGCATCTGACTAGGCTTAACCTAAGCTAAGCCTCAGCCATTTTTTGCGCATGACCTTTTGTGGCATTACAAGTATCAAGCCAACTATCCCAACAACACCTCTTGCTCAGTTGTATGAGCTAGTGTCCTTTCGCCTCTAATTAGTGTGGTGTTTCTGCAGAGGGTCTGCTGTAGGGAGGGGGGAATGCAGTATAAATAAGTGCCCTCCCCCCCTTCTCTATTTATTAAAGATTCTGGTTTTAGTTACCTTGTGGAATTTTGAAGCGAAAAGCTTCACTATAGGCTAGAACACCGAGGTTAGAGTGGGCCCCGTCGTCAGAAAAAGCCACAGGTGCGCATGCGCGAACTGCGTGACGTCACGGTGGACACCCGAACCGTGCCGTAAGGGAGGGAAAATGAAAATAAAATTGGTTTTAAGGAAAGAATACGATCCCTGTCTCTCTCATATCTCGGTGGATACCTTGAACCGCGCCGTAAGGGCCTTAAGGAAAATGAAATGAAATGCAAATTGGTTTTAAGGAAAGGAAATGCCTGTCTCTCATATCTTGGTGTACAGCCGAAAGCAGTGATGTCACACGCGGAACGAAAAAAAAAATAAAGAAAAGACAAGCAGTGCGTGAGGAACCTCTCATATCTCGGTGCACACCCGAACCGCGCCGTGAGGAAAGGAAAATGAAAAGAATTGGTTTTAAGGAAAGGAAACGACTCCTGCCTCTCTCATATCTCGGTGGATACCCGAACCGCGCAAAGGGCCATAAGGAAAATCAAATGAAATTAAAATTGCTTTTAAGGAAAGCAAATTCTTGTGTCTCATATCTTGGTGTACACCCGAGGGGAATGCACGCCACAGTACATGTCTCTAATGCAACCTTCTGAGACAGCACCGTATTCACTACACGCGCCGCTCCTCCTCCGCCTTCCCGCAGCTTTTCGCTTCGAGATATCCAGGCTTAAGCTTAGCTAAGTCACAGCCATTTTTTTTTTACGGTATTGTTCTTTCGCCTGTACTGGTTTGTAAGTTGCGCCTCCCGGAGCTCCCGGAAAGTATTCACCACCCCTAGAGCCATAAGCCGGCAGTTTGAAGTAGGCTGCCCGCGTTAGACTGGAATAGCCGCTTCTCTCTATGTTGAATGTGTTCATTCCCCAAGGGTATATCATGTGTGAACGGTGTTTTATATCTGTCTGTCTGTTCAAAGCTGCGGTGTATCGGGACACTAGACGCTGCATAGCGTACGTGATGTTGACTGCATACCCGTCGAGAGAGGATCCAGTGAATGTTGCGGAATATTGCTGCAGTGCCGCGTATGCCACAACGTTCTCAGCGCTAACGCATGCAGCCCAAATCTCTCTCACCACCCCCGAGAACCTCAAAGCGCTATTGAGGCGTCCACTGACGAATGGCGCCAGCTATGCGCCCTTCCTATCCTGAAAATCATCGGTGTCTAGAACGTTGTCAACGTGGATTAAGTCAAAGAACGCCGACTGTCTATACCCATCCAGAACATTATTACGCAGAAGGGTGGCATGATAAGATTTTTTTACGCAGTGGCCGATTATAGGTCGCCGCTTCAAATCCCTACCGCAAGCTAAGCTCTCACGTGCGCGTGGACGCTGACTTAGCCTGTGCGAACAGGCGCGCCAGCCTTGGCAAATTTGACTGCTATGCATGAAAGGCGGAGTATAGTAACTGTGACACTTCCATAGGCCGACATCTGAACCGCATCCTGAGGGGTGTCTTTTTTCTGTCTGTGGTAAAAGAGGACTCCAGTTAAGCACTGTTGCCAACACTACCCAAAGACCACTTCAGCAAGTGCAGTGGGGTCGTGCGGGGACCCTGGGGCGTGCCCCGAATTCCTCTTCAAATAAAGTTTCTCTCTTTCTCTCTCTCTACATCTGCCTCTTCCGACCCAGCCATGTACAGTCGGAACTCGTAAGAGGCTTTCTTTTTTTTTTAAATAATGATTGACGCCGACATCTTGTATTCGGCGTTAACAGGTACAAAACTTGCGTAATTAAGGCAGAACGGCTGAACAACACCGCTGTGGATATGCACCTTACTGCGGAAACCGTTCCTCGATCCCGTGGTATTGAACCAGCGGAGTAGCGCCAACGTGAGCGCAAAAACTGCTCAAATGTGCAGTTTATTTGATTAAAGTATACGAGCGCTTAGGCACAGTACATTGGTGCTCAGCAGTATACATTAGTTTTTAAATGTAGCTGCCATGTAGACAAGCTTAATAGCAAACAAAATGAAAATGTGCTATCGCTTTCCAGGTTTGTTATTACGGTGGCGTTATAATTTATTTCTTTTTCCAGAGGTAAGGAAAGGACGCAGGAAAGAGAGAGAGAGAGAGAGAGAGGAAAACTTTGAGGAGGAGTTCGGGGCACGCCCCAGGGTCCCCGCACGACCTCACACTGTCTCGCATATCTCGGTGAACACCCGAACCGCGCCGTAAGGGAAAGGACAAAGGAGGGAGTGAAAGAAGGAAGGAAGAAAGAGGTGCCGTAGTGGAGGTCTCCAGTGTAATTTCGACCACCTGGGGATCTTTAGCGTGCACTGACATCACACAGTACTCGGGCGCCTCTTGCGTTTCGCCACCATCGAAACTCGGACGCCGCGGTCGGGTTCGAATCCGGGTACCCCGGCTCGGTAGACGAGCGCCTTACCACTGAGCCACCGCGGCGGGTCTAGCTCATTTGTATGACTTGTAATGCCATGAAAGGTTATGGGTAAAAAAAGACGCCACGATTACCAGGCATACTGTGGGTGCATCCGCCGCGCGTGCACCTGCTTGTGTTATATTTAGAGACGTCAACTTCTGAATAAACTAGGATTTAGTTTGCGCTCATCCTGTCGTGTCTTCTATCTTTGTGTCTTCTTTTTTTTTGCGCATAACCTTTTGCGGCATTACAAGTATCAAGCCAACTATCCCAACAACATCTCTTGCTCAGTTGTATGAGCTAGTGTCCTTTTGTCTCTAATTAGTGTGGTGTTTCTGCAGAGGGTCTGTTGTAGGGAGGGGGGAATGCAGTGTAAATAGGTGCCCCCCTCCCCCACTATTTCTTAAAGATTCCGGTTTAAGTTACCTTGTGGAATTTTGAAGCGAAAAGCTTCACTAGGCTAGAACACCCAGGCTAGCGTGTGCCCCGTCGTCAGAAAAATCCACAGGTGCGCATGCGCGAACTGCGTGACGTCACGGTGCACACCGGAACCGCGCCGTAAGGAAAGGAAAATGAAAAGAATTGGTTTTAAGGAAAGGAAACGATGCCTGTCTCTCTCATATCTAGGTGGATACCTTGATCCACGCCGTAAGGGCCTTAAGGAAAATGAAATGAAATGAAAATTGGTTTAAAGGAAAGGAAATACCTGTCTCTCATATCTTGGTGTACACCCGAAAAGAGTGATGTCACGCGCGGAACGAACAAAAAATAAAGAAAAGACAAGCAGTGCGTGAGGAACCTCTCATATCTCGGTGCACACCCGAACCGCGCCGTAAGGAAAATAAATGAAAAGAATTGGTTTTAAGGAAAGGAAACGACTTCTGCCTCTCTCATATCTCGGTGGATACCCGAACCGCGCCAAGGGCCATAAGGAAAATCAAATGAAAGTAAAATTGCTTTTAAGGAAAGCAAATGCCTGTCTCTCATATCTTGGTGTACACCCGAGAGGAATGCACGCCACAGTACATGTCTCTAAAGCAACCTTCTAAGACTGCAACGTATTCACTACACGCGCGGCTCCTCCTCCGCCTTCCCGCAGCTTTTCTCTTCGAGATATCCGGGCTTAACCTTAGCTAAGCCACAGCCAATTTTTTCTTTTTACGGTATCTGTTGTTGTATAAGGGTGGAGCGGTCGGGCTGCCCTCGTTAGACTGGAATAGCTGTTTCTCTCTATGTGTAACATGTTCATTCTACAAGGGTATATCATGTGTGAACGGTGTTTTATATCTGTCTGTCTGTTCAAAGCTGCGGTGTATCGGGACACTAGACGCTGCATAGCGTGCGTGATGTTTTCTGCATACCCGTCGAGAGAGGATCCAGTGAATGTTGCGGCCTATTGCTGCAGTGCCGCGTCTGCCACAACGTTCTCAGCGCTAACGCATGCAGCCCAAATCTCTCTCACCACCGCCGAGAACCTCAAAGCGCTATTGAGGCGTCCACTGACGAATGTCGCCAGCTATGCGCCCTTCCTATCCTGAAAATCATCGGTGTCTAGAACGTTGTCAACGTGGATTAAGTCAAAGAACGCCGACGGTCTATACCTATCCAGAACATTATTAAGGCTGAAGCCTTTAATGCCTCATCGTTGTAAGCAGGAGTTGTCGACAGAAATGTCACGCTTTTCAATTGGTCGGAATGGTCGTGACGTCACAGTGCGCGAATTTCAAACGGGGCCAATTGTACTTTGGCTACTAACCATGCAACCAATTAAATTGATCGTATAGTGATGCTTTAAGTTAGTGGGACTTACTTAACCAATTAGCCTAATTAACCTTTCTAGTCAGACCAGATAAATAAACAAAACCGAGTAGGAAATTGGCCGAGCTCGGGAATCGATCCCCGGTCTCCGGAGTGCGAGACGAGCACGCTACCACTCCGCCATGCCAGCTCGATGATTTAGAATGAACAAAAGCGCGTCTAGTGAATACGGTGTCTTCGTTCACTCCCATCTTCCTCCCTTCCCGTTACGGTGAGGTTTAGGTGTCCACCGAGATATGAGAGAAGATAAATTCCTTTCCTCAAAAGCCAATTTACCGACGAGCAAGGCGTAGAACCTTTCCTCAAAAAGCGTTGCATTCAAGAGAGAGAGAGAGAAAACTTTATTTACAGAGGAATTCAGGGCACGCCCCAGGGTCCCCGCACGACCCCACTGCAATCAAGTGTTTATGTTCCGAAGGTCCATAACACTGGCAGCACGGCCGGTGGCGATGGTCTGCATGGCCGGGTCCTCCGAGCGCAGCAGGGTCTCCCAGTCCTCCCAGGTCTTGAGGATCTCTAGGTCCCGCGGGGGAGGGTCCGCCGGGCAGAGGGAAATGATGTGGAGAGAAGAGGCGAAGGGTTCTGGGCATAGAGTGCATGCCGCAGTGGGGAAGGAGGGATGATAATGGGCTAGGGTAAGGGGTGAAGGGAGTGTGTGTGTCTGTAGTCTGCGCCAGAGTGTTGCGTGTTTGTTATATAGGGAGGGGTGGGGCGGGGGGTAGAGCTGGCGTAAGGCTCTGTGCGCCTGGGTCAGCTCACTGAATGAGTGCGTGCGCTCCTTCGTGAATCCCCGATCCGAGGCCACCTGAGCACGGTTTAAAGAACCTCGGGCTAAAAGATTGGCGGCCTCGTTTCCGGGATTCCCGGAGTGCGCGGGCACCCATATCAGCTCCACTTGGCGGGGCGAGGGGGCATCGGGCGAGTCCAGTATGCCAAAAGCAGGGACATGGACTCGGCCTCGAGCAAAATTTAGAATCGCAGTTTTAGAATCGCTTAAAATGTACCGGGCTTCCGTGCGGGTTATAGCAATGGCAATGGCGGCTTCCTCTGCAGCCTCTGGGGACGTCTCTGGAGGGAGAGGTAGTGTGAGGAGGGCGGATAAAGAGGAGTCCACCACAGCTGCTGTCGCTTCATCACCCGTGCAGGCAGCGTCCACCCACACGGCGTCCGGCTGGGGGCCGTACGCTCGATGGAGTGCCTTCGCACGGGCTCTGCGGCGCTGCTCACTGTGGGACGGGTGCATATTCCTCGGGAGCGGCCTGATGAGGAGCTCTCGGTGAAGGGATCGTGGGATGGCAAGGAGGGTTGTGTCGTTGGCCGGTATTTTGATTCCGAGGGTGTCCAGGATATACCGACCTGTGGAGGTTTGTGTGAGCCTGATGTATTGGGCTTGTCGGTGGGCCTCCCCCAGTTCCCCGATCGTATTGTGGAGGCCCAGGCCTAGTAATCTGTCTGTGGGTGTGTTGAGGGGAAGGTGAAGTGCATTCAAAGGGCAACGCATCGCGCTGAACGGGTGGTGGCGTTCCGTCGACTGCCTGGCAGCGCTACAACACGCTGTCGCGTTCCACTCCTAAATGCAAAGATTAAGCGTCATTAATTGGCGTGCCCCAAATTCCTCTTCAAAGAAAGTTTCTCTCTTTCTATCTCTCTCCATCTGCCTCTTCCGACCCAGCCATGTACAGCCTGATCTCGTAAGAGGCTTTCTTTTCTTTACGCAAAAGGGTGGCATGATAAGATTTTTTTACGCAGTGGCCGATTATAGGTCGCCGCTTCAAATCCCTACCGCAAGCTAAGCTCTCACGTGCGCGTGGACGCTGACTTAGCCTGTGCGAACAGGCGCGCCAGCCTTGGCAAATTTGACTGCTATGCATGAAAGGCGGAGTATAGTAACTGTGACACTTCCATAGGCCGACATCTGAACCGCATCCTGAGGGGTGTCTTTTTTGTGTCTGTGGTAAAAAAGGACTCCAGTTAAGCACTGTTGCCAACACTACCCAAAGACCACTTCAGCAAGTGCAGTGGGGTCGTGCGGGGACCCTGGGGCGTGCCCCGAATTCCTCTTCAAATAAAGTTTCTCTCTTTCTCTCTCTCTACATCTGCCTCTTCCGACCCAGCCATGTACAGTCGGAACTCGTAAGAGGCTTTCTTTTTTTTTAAATAATGATTGACGCCGACATCTTGTATTCGGCGTTAACAGGTACAAAACTTGCGTAATTAAGGCAGAACGGCTGAACAACACCGCTGTGTATATGCACCTTACTGCGGAAACCGTTCCTCGATCCCGTGGTATTGAACCAGCGGAGTAGCGCCAACGTGACCGCAAAAACTGCTCAAATGTGCAGTTTATTCGATTAAAGTATACGAGCGCTTAGGCACAGTACATTGGTGCTCAGCAGTATACATTAGTTTTTAAATTTAGCTGCCATGTAGACAAGCTTAATAGCAAACAAAATGAAAATGTGCTATCGCTTTCCAGGTTTGTTATTACGGTGGCGTTATAATTTATTTCTTTTTCCAGAGGTAAGGAAAGGACGCAGGAGAGAGAGAGAGAGAGAGAGAGGGGGGGGGGGGGAGGAAAACTTTGAGGAGGAGTTCGGGGCACGCCCCAGGGTCCCCGCACGACCTCACACTGTCTCGCATATCTCGGTGAACACCCGAACCGCGCCGTAAGGGAAAGGACAAAGGAGGGAGTGAAAGAAGGAAGGAAGAAAGAGGTGCCGTAGTGGAGGTCTCCAGTGTAATTTCGACCACCTGGGGATCTTTAGCGTGCACTGACATCACACAGTACTCGGGCGCCTCTTGCGTTTCGCCACCATCGAAACTCGGCCGCCGCGGTCGGGTTCGAATCCGGGTACCCCGGCTCGGTAGACGAGTGCCTTACCACTGAGCCACCGCGGCGGGTCTAGCTCATTTGTATGACTTGTAATGCCATGAAAGGTTATGGGTAAAAAAAGACGGCACGATTACCAGGCATACTGTGGGTGCATCCGCCGCGCGTGCACCTCCTGCTTGTGTTATATTTAGAGACGTCAACTTCTGAATAAACTAGGATTTAGTTTGCGCTCATCCTGTCGTGTCTTCTATCTTTGTGTCTTCTTTTTTTTGCGCATAACCTTTTGTGGCATTACAAGTATCAAGCCAACTATCCCAACAACAGCTCTTGCTCAGTTGTATGAGCTAGTGTCCTTTTGTCTCTAATTAGTGTGGTGTTTCTGCAGAGGGTCTGTTGTAGGGAGGGGGGAATGCAGTGTAAATAGGTGCCCCCCTCCCCCACTATTTCTTAAAGATTCCGGTTCAAGTTACCTTGTGGAATTTTGAAGCGAAAAGCTTCACTAGGCTAGAACACCCAGGCTAGCGTGTGCCCCGTCGTCAGAAAAATCCACAGGTGCGCATGCGCGAACTGCGTGACGTCACGGTGCACACCGGAACCGCGCTGTAACGAAAGGAAAATGAAAAGAATTGGTTTTAAAAACGATGCCTGTCTCTCTCATATCTAGGTGGATACCTTGATCCACGCCGTAAGGGCCTTAAGGAAAATGAAATGAAATGAAAATTGGTTTAAAGGAAAGGAAATACCTGTCTCTCATATCTTGGTGTACACCCGAAAAGATTGATGTCACACGCGGAACGAACAAAAAATAAAGAAAAGACAAGCAGTGCGTGAGGAACCTCTCATATCTCGGTGCACACCCGAACCGCGTAGTAAGGAAAAGAAAATGAAAAGAATTGGTTTTAAGGAAAGGAAACGACTTCTGCCTCTCTCATATCTCGGTGGATACCCGAACCGCGCCAAGGGCCATAAGGAAAATCAAATGAAAGTAAAATTGCTTTTAAGGAAAGCAAATGCCTGTCTCTCATATCATGGTGTACACCCGAGAGGAATGGACGCCACAGTACATGTCTCTAAAGCAACCTTCTAAGACTGCAACGTATTCACTACACGCGCGGCTCCTCCTCCGCCTTCCCGCAGCTTTTCTCTTCGAGATATCCGGGCTTAACCTTAGCTAAGCCACAGCCAATTTTTTCTTTTTACGGTATCTGTTGTTGTATAAGGGTGGAGCGGTCGGGCTGCCCTCGTTAGACTGGAATAGCTGTTTCTCTCTATGTGTAACATGTTCATTCTACAAGGGTATATCATGTGTGAACGGTGTTTTATATCTGTCTGTCTGTTCAAAGCTGCGGTGTATCGGGACACTAGACGCTGCATAGCGTGCGTGATGTTGACTGCATACCCGTCGAGAGAGGATCCAGTGAATGTTGCGGCCTATTGCTGCAGTGCCGCGTCTGCCACAACGTTCTCAGCGCTAACGCATGCAGCCCAAATCTCTCTCACCACCGCCGAGAACCTCAAAGCGCTATTGAGGCGTCCACTGACGAATGTCGCCAGCTATGCGCCCTTCCTATCCTGAAAATCATCGGTGTCTAGAACGTTGTCAACGTGGATTAAGTCAAAGAACGCCGACGGTCTATACCTATCCAGAACATTATTAAGGCTGAAGCCTTTAATGCCTCATCGTTGTAAGCAGGAGTTGTCGACAGAAATGTCACGCTTTTCAATTGGTCGGAATGGTCGTGACGTCACAGTGCGCGAATTTCAAACGGGGCCAATTGTACTTTGGCTACTAACCATGCAACCAATTAAATTGATCGTATAGTGATGCTTTAAGTTAGTGGGACTTACTTAACCAATTAGCCTAATTAACCTTTCTAGTCAGACCAGATAAATAAACAAAACCGAGTAGGAAATTGGCCGAGCTCGGGAATCGATCCCCGGTCTCCGGAGTGCGAGACGAGCACGCTACCACTCCGCCATGCCAGCTCGATGATTTAGAATGAACAAAAGCGCGTCTAGTGAATACGGTGTCTTCGTTCACTCCCATCTTCCTCCCTTCCCGTTACGGTGAGGTTTAGGTGTCCACCGAGATATGAGAGACAGATAAATTCCTTTCCTCAAAAGCCAATTTACCGACGAGCAAGGCGTAGAACCTTTCCTCAAAAAGCGTTGCATTCAAGAGAGAGAGAGAGAAAATTTTATTTACAGAGGAATTCAGGGCACGCCCCAGGGTCCCCGCACGACCCCACTGCAATCAAGTGTTTATGTTCCGAAGGTCCATAACACTGGCAGCACGGCCGGTGGCGATGGTCTGCATGGCCGGGTCCTCCGAGCGCAGCAGGGTCTCCCAGTCCTCCCAGGTCTTGAGGATCTCTAGGTCCCGCGGGGGAGGGTCCGCCGGGCAGAGGGAAATGATGTGGAGGGAAGAGGCGAAGGGTTCTGGGCATAGAGTGCATGCCGCAGTGGGGAAGGAGGGATGATAATGGGCTAGGGTAAGGGGTGAAGGGAGTGTGTGTGTGTCTGTAGTCTGCGCCAGAGTGTTGCGTGTTTGTTATCTAGGGAGGGGTGGGGCGGGGGGTAGAGCTGGCGTAAGGCTCTGTGCGCCTGGGTCAGCTCACTGAATGAGTGCGTGCGCTCCTTCGTGAATCCCCGATCCGAGGCCACCTGAGCCCGGTTTAAAGAACCTCGGGCTAAAAGGTTGGCGGCCTCGTTTCCGGGATTCCCGGAGTGCGCGGGCACCCATATCAGCTCCACTTGGCGGGGCGGGGGGGCATCGGGCGAGTCCAGTATGCCAAAAGCAGGGACATGGACTCGGCCTCGAGCAAAATTTAGAATCGCAGTTTTAGAATCGCTTAAAATGTACCGGGCTTCCGTGCGGGTTATAGCAATGGCAATGGCGGCTTCCTCTGCAGCCTCTGGGGACGTGTCTGGAGGGAGAGGTAGTGTGAGGAGGGCGGATAAAGAGGAGTCCACCACAGCTGCTGTCGCTTCATCCCCCGTGCAGGCAGCGTCCACCCACACGGCGTCCGGCTGGGGGCCGTACGCTCGATGGAGTGCCTTCGCACGGGCTCTGCGGCGCTGCTCACTGTGGGACGGGTGCATATTCCTCGGGAGCGGCCTGATGAGGAGCTCTCGGTGAAGGGATCGTGGGATGGCAAGGAGGGTTGTGTCGTTGGCCGGTATTTTGATTCCGAGGGTGTCCAGGATATACCGACCTGTGGAGGTTTGTGTGAGCCTGATGTATTGGGCCTGTCGGTGGGCCTCCACCAGTTCCCCGATCGTATTGTGGAGGCCCAGGCCTAGTAATCTGTCTGTGGGTGTGTTGAGGGGAAGGTGAAGTGCATTCAAAGGGCAACGCATCGCGCCGAACGGGTGGTGGCGTTCCGTCGACTGCCTGGCAGCGCTACAACACGCTGTCGCGTTCCACTCCTAAATGCAAAGATTAAGCGTCATTAATTGGCGTGCCCCAAATTCCTCTTCAAAGAAAGTTTCTCTCTTTCTATCTCTCTCCATCTGCCTCTTCCGACCCAGCCATGTACAGCCTGATCTCGTAAGAGGCTTTCTTTTCTTTACGCAAAAGGGTGGCATGATAAGATTTTTTTACGCAGTGGCCGATTATAGGTCGCCGCTTCAAATCCCTACCGCAAGCTAAGCTCTCACGTGCGCGTGGACGCTGACTTAGCCTGTGCGAACAGGCGTGCCAGCCTTGGCAACGTTGACTGTTATGCATGAAACGGCGGAGTATAGTAACTGTGACACTTCTATAGGCCGACATAATGAACCGCATTCTGAGGGGTGTCTTTTTTGTGTCTGTGGTAAAAGAGGATTCCAGTTATTTATTTATTTATTTATTTATTTATTTAACAATACTGTCAACCCTCGTGTGAGGGTCCTTACAGAGAGGGTATAAAAATTTCATAGAAAAACAGCACTATTCACAAGCATTGAATACATCAGCATGACACGGTACATCATTCAGTCAAGCATCAAATGGCACTTTCAAGCAGGTGGTTATCCAGAGATCGTTCGAATGCATGCACATCACTCTGTTCCACAACACTCATTGGCAAATCATTCCACATTTCAACTGCATGAGGGAAGAAGGAATGTTTGAAAGTTTCACTACGGGCGCTGTAAGGCTGAATTATCCGACCATGATTTGTTCTAGAACTGCGTTTGCCTGGTGCTTGTATGTATGTTTCCTTCTGAATATTTATCTGTCCTTGGAGCATCTGGAACAATAACTTCAGCCGATTTTTTTGTCGTCGTGTTTCTAATAAATCCAGGTTAACGGAAGAGAGCATATCTGCAACTGAGTCTGTCCTTCGATATCGGCAGCAAATAAAGCGTACTGCGTACCTCTGAACTCTTTCTAATTGTTTCTTTAAATAATTCTGTTTAGGACTCCATACTACTGACGCATACTCAAGGACTGGCCTCACAAAAGCTTTATATGCAATTAGTCTTACATCCCGTGTAGCATGCTCCAATTTTTTTCTCAGAAAATATAACTTCTGGTATGCTTTAGAACAAACCTCTTCTATATGTGTGCCCCAATTTAAGTTTTGTGTTATTGTCATTCCTAGGTACTTAAACTGAGTTACATTTACCAAACATTTGTCACCAATGACATATGGGAACAAAAGAACAGACTTCTTCGTTGTAATGTGCGTGTAAGTTGATTTCGAATAATTTATTTCCATGTTCCATTTTTTGCACCATTCGCTTAAAGCCTGTAAAGAGTTGTTAATTCTGTTGCCATCTGTTGGCACTGTTGCCAACACTACCTAAAGACCACTTCAGCAAGTGCAGTGGGGTCGTGCGGGGACCCTGGGGCGTGCCCCGAATTCAACTTCAAAGAAAGTTTCTCTCTTTCTATCTCTCTCCATCTGCCTCTTCCGACCCAGCCATGTACAGACTGAACTCGTAAGAGGCTTTCTTTTCTTTTTAATAATGATTGACGCCGACAACACGTATTCGGCGTTAACAGGTACAAAACTTGCGTAATTAAGGTAGAACGGCTAAACAGCACCGCTGTGGATGTGCACCTTACTGCGGTTGTTGTTGTTGTTGTGACTGAGAGAAGGATGAAAAGGAAATTGCACGGGCCTGCTACTGGCTCTAGCCAAGCCACCACCGCTGCCAACGTGCAGATAGAGGAGAGGTAAGACATCAGAGAAAAGAGAAAAAGGCAAGAAAAGACGCGCGTCGCAGCAACAACTGCGTCCGCCGGAGCGGACGCTACTGAAAAAATCAGATAAGCGGCCGAAGCCGCGCTCGCCGAAGCGAGATCAGATACTCATCAGCACAGGCAAACGCCCGCTCCACAGCCTCACCTTACTGCGGAAACCGTTCCTCGATCCCGTGGTATTGAACCAGCGCGGAAACCGTTCCTCGATCCCGTGGTATTGAACCAGCGGAGTAGCCCCAACGTGAGCGCAAAAACTGGTCAACTGTGCAGTTTATTTGATTAAAGTATACGAGCGCTTAGGCACAGTACATTGGTGCTCAGCAGTATACATTAGTTTATAAATGTAGCTGTCATGTAGACAAGCTTAATAGCAAACAAAATGAAAATGTGCTATCGCTTTCCAGGTTTGTTATTACTGTGGCGTTATAATTTATTTCTTTTTCCAGAGGTAAGGAAAGGACGCAGGAGAGAGAGAGAGAGAGAGAGGAAAACTTTGTTTGAGGAGGAGTTCGGGGCACGCCCCAGGGTCCCCGCACGACCTCACACTGTCTCGCATATCTCGGTGAACACCCGAACCGCGCCGTAAGGGAAAGGACAAAGGAGGGAGTGAAAGAAGGAAGAAAGGAAGGAAGGAAGAAAGAGGTGCCGTAGTGGAGGTCTCCGGTGTAATTTCGACCACCTGGGGATCTTTAGCGTGCACTGACATCACACATTACACGCGCGCCTCTTGCGTTTCGCCACCATCGAAACGCGGCTGCCGCTGTCGGGTTCTCACCCGGGTACCCCGGCTCGGTAGACGAGCGCCTTACCACTGAGCCACCGCGGCGGGTCCAGCTCAGTTGTATGACTTGTAATGCCATGAAAGGTTATCGGTAAAAAAAGACGGCACGATTACCAGGCATACTGTGGGTGCATCCGCCGCGCGTTCACCTGCTTGTGTTATATTTAGAGGTGTCAACTTCTGAATAAACTAGTTGTTAGTTTGCGCTCACCCTGTCGCGTCTTCTATCTTTGTGTCGTCTTTTTTTGCGCATAACATTTCGTATCATTACTAATATCAAGCCAACTATCCCGACAACATCCCTTGATCAGTTGTATGAGCCAGTGTCCTTTCGTCTCTAATTAGTGTGGTGTTTCTGCAGAGGGTCTGTTGTAGGGAGGGGGGAATGCAGTGTAAATAGGTGCCCCCCCCCCCCCTATTTCTTAAAGATTCAGGTTTAAGTTACCTTGTGGAATTTTGAAGCGAACAGCTTCACTAGGCTAGAACACCGAGGCTATAGCGTCGGCCCGTCGTCAGAAAAAGCCACAGGTGCGCATGCGCAAACTGCGTGACGTCACGGTGGACACCCGAACCGCGCCGTAAGGGAAGGAAAACGAAAAGAGAATTGGTTTTAAGGAAAGAAAACGACTCCGGCCTCTCTCATAACTCGGTTGATACCCGAACCGCGCCAAGGGCCTTAAGGAAAATCAAATTAAATTAAAATTGCTTTTAAGGAAAGCAAATGCCTGTCTCTCATATCTTGGTGTACACCCGAGAGGAATGCACACCACAGTGCATGTCTCTAAAGCAACCTTCTAAGACAGCACCGTATTCACTACACGCGCGGCTCCTCCTCCGCTCTGCCGCAGCTTTTCGCTTCGAGATATCCAGGCTTAACCTTAGCTAAGCCACAGCCAATTTTTTTTTTTTTTTACGGTATTGTTACCTGTTGTTGTATAAGGGTGGACGCGGTCGGGCTGCCCGCGTTAGACTGGAATAGCCGTTTCTCTGTTGACTATGTTGCCAGCAATGGAGCCAGCAATGCGCCCTTCCTATCCTGAAAATCATCGGTGTCTAGAACGTTGTCAACGTGGATTAAGTCAAAGAACGCCGACGGTCTATACCTATCCAGGACATTATTACGCAAAAGGGTGGCATGATAAGATTTTTTTACGCAGTGGCCGATTATAGGTCGCCGCTTCAAATCCCTACCGCAAGCTAAGCTCTCACGTGCGCGTGGACGCTCACTTTGCCTGTGCGAACAGGCGCGCCAGCCATGGCAACGTTGACTGATATGCACGAAACGGCGGAGTATAGTAACTGTGACACTTCCATAGGCCGACATCTGAACCGCATCCTGAGGGGTGTCTTTTTTGTGTCTGTGGTAAAAGAGGATTCCAGTTAAGCACTGTTGCCAACACTACCCAAAGACCACTTCAGCAATTGCAGTGGGGTCGTGCGGGGACCCTGGGGCGTGCCCCGAATTCCTCTTCAAAGAAATTTTCTCTCTTTAGAAATCCATCTGCCTCTTCGGACCCAGCCATGTACAGTCTGAACTCGTAAGAGGCTTAATTTCTTTTCTTTTTAATAATGATTGACGCCGACAACATGTATTCGGCGTTAACAGGTACAAAACTTGCGTAATTAAGGCAGAACGGCTGAACAACACCGCTGTGGATATGCACCTTACTGTGGAAACCGTTCCTCGATCCCGTGGTATTGAACCAGCGGAGTAGCCCCAACGTGAGCGCAAAAACTGCTCAACTGTGCAGTTTATTTGATTAAAGTATACGAGCGCTTAGGCACAGTACATTGGTGTTCAGCAGCATACATTAGTTTTTAAATGTAGCTGTCATGTAGACAAGCTTAATAGCAAACAAAATGAAAATGTGCTATCGCTTTCCAGGTTTGTTATTACGGTGGCGTTATAATTTATTTCTTTTTCCAAAGGTAAGGAAACGACGCAGGA
Source organism: Amblyomma mixtum (assembly GCF_055824585.1). NCBI lineage: Eukaryota > Metazoa > Arthropoda > Arachnida > Ixodida > Ixodidae > Amblyomma > Amblyomma mixtum. Next base: position 47,159,875 of record NC_143014.1, read on the forward strand.
GAGAGAGAGAGAAACACTTTGTTTGAAAACGAAATCGGCCCACGCCCCAGGGTCCCCGCAGGACCTCACACTGTCTCGCATATCTCGGTGAACACCCGAACCGCGCCGTAAGGGAAAGGACAAAGGAGGGAGTGAAAGAAGGAAGGAAGAAAGAGGTGCCGTAGTGGAGGTCTCCGGTGTAATTTCGACCACCTGGGGATCTTAAGCGTGCACTGACATCACACAGCACACGGGCGCCTCTTGCGTTTCGCCTCCATCGAAACGCGGCCGCCGCGGTCGTGTTCGAACCCGGGTACTCCGGCTCGGTAGACGAGCGCCTTACCACTGAGCCACCGCGGCGGGTCCAGCTCAGTTCTATGACTTGTAATGCCATGAAAGGTTATGGGTAAAAAAAGACGGCACGATTATCAGGCATACTGTGGGTGCTTCCTCATCGCACCTCATCCGCAGGGTTTCGGGACATCATAGAGGCATGAAGGAGCGCGACCTATGTCGCCTCATTCATGCCTTTGTCCTCAGCCGTGTACTGTACACTACCCCATACTTACAACTATCCAAACATGACATAAACGCTTTGGATGCTTTGATTCGCAAGGCATTCAAGGTAGCACTTCATCTTCCCTTCAACACACCCACAGACAGATTACTAGGCCTGGGCCTCCACAACACGATCGGGGAACTCGTGGAGGCCCACCGACAGGCCCAATACATCAGGCTCACAAAAACTTCCACAGGTCGGTATATCCTGGACTCCCTGGGAATCAAAATACCGGCCAACGACCCAACCCTTCTCGCCATCCCACGATCCCTTCACCGAGAGCTTCTCATCAGGCCGCTCCCGAGGAATATGCACCCGTCCCACCATGAGCAGCGCCGCAGAGCCCGTGCGAAGGCACTCCATCGAGCGTACGGCCCCCAGCCGGACGCCGTATGGGTGGACGCTGCCTGCACGGGTGATGAAGCGACAGCAGCTGCGGTGGACTCCTCTTCATCCACCCTCCTCACACTACCTCTACCTCCAGATACGTCCCCAGAGGCTGCAGAGGAAGCCGCCATTGCACTTGCTATAACCAGCACGGAAGCCCGGTATATTTTAACTGACTCTAAAACTGCGATTCTAAATTTTGCTCGAGGCCGAGTTCATGTCCCTGCTTTTGGCATACTGGACTCGCCCGATGCACCCCCGCCCCGCCAAGTGGAGCTGATATGGGTGCCTGCGCACTCCGGGAATCCCGGAAACGAGGCCGCCAACCTTTTAGCCCGAGGTTCTTTAAACCGGGCTCAGGTGGCCTCGGATCGGGGATTCACGAAGGATCGCATGCACTCATTCAGTGAGCTGACCCAGGCGTACAGAGCCTCTCGCCAGCTCTACCCCCCGCCCCACCCCTCCCTAGATAACAAACACGCAACACTCTGGCGCAGACTACAGACACACACACACTCTCTTCACCCCTTACCCTAGCCCACTATCATCCCTCCTTCCCCACTCCTGCTTGCGCCCTATGCTCAGAACCCTTCGCTTCTTCCCTCCACATCCTTTCCCTCTGCCCGGCGGACCCTCCCCCGCGGGACCTAGAGAACCTCAAGACCTGGGAGGACTGGGAGACCCTGCTGCATTCGGAGGACCCGGCCGTGCAGACCATCGCCACCGGCCGTGCTGCCAGTGTTATGGACCTCAGGAACATAAACACTTGAGTGCAGTGGGGTCGTGCGGGGACCCTGGGGCGTGCCCCGAATTCCTTTGTAAATAAAGTTTTCTCTCTCTCTCTCTCTCTGGGTGCTTCCGCCGCGCGTGCACCTGCTTGTGTTATATTTAGAGAAGTCAGCTTCTGAATAAACTAGTTGTTAGTTTGCGCTCATCCTGTCGTGTCTTCTATCTTTGTGTCGTTTTTTTTTGCCTATAACATTTCGAGGCATTACTAGTATCAAGCCAACTATCCCGACAACATCCCTTGCTCAGTTGTATGAGCTAGTGTCCTTTCGTCTCTAATTAGTGTGGTGTTTCTGCAGAGGGTCTGTTGTAGGGAGGGGGTGATATAGTGTAAATAGGTCCCCCCCCCCTATTTCTTAAATATTCAGGTTTAAGTTACCTTGTGGAATTTTGAAGCGAAAAGCTTCACTAAGCTAGAACACCGAGGCTAGCGTGGGCCCCGTCGTCAGAAAAAGCCACAGGTGCGCATGCGCGAACTGCGTGACGCCACGGTGGACACCCGAACCGCCCCGTAAGGGAAAGAAAATGAAAAGAAAATTGGTTTTAAGGAAAGGAAACGATGCCTGCCTTTCTCATATCTCGGTGGATGCCTTGAACCACGCCGTAAGGGCCTCAAGGAAAATGAAATGAAATGAAATGAAAATTGGTTTTAAGGAAAGGAAATGCCTGTCTCTCATATCTTGGTGTACACCCGAAAGGAGTGACGTGACACGCGGAACGAAGAAAAAATAAAGAAAAGACAAGCAGTGCGTGAGGAACCTCTCATATCTCGGTGCACACCCGAAACGCGCCGTAAGGAAAGGAAAATGAAAAGAATTGGTTTTATAGGGGTAGAGACATCAAATTCCAAGGTTGTACAAAAGACTGCCATACGTTTCCTTTGTATGCGAGGACCATAAGAGCGAAGTATTAAATTTAAGGGAGGTCTAGAACATATTTTAATTTCATTTTAAAGCTTGTGAAAATGCTCACTCTTGAAGTCTGAGCCATCGCTAGTGCATCAATGTGACGTAGGAACAGAGAAGAAAACACAAGCAAGTATTTCCTACGTCATTGCACAGTTTTCTGACGTACGGGACCAAGTTTTGCGGTTTCGCGGCCTAGCAACCTTGGTTACGAGTGCTCACGAGTCTTTTTTTTTTTTCTGCACGCTCGCGAGTGCGACGGTGCTTTACGCCCGGCGTTGCCGAAAGATCCACTTTTGCACAGGCATATTGCCCGTGCTCTAATGTAGGAAGCATTCTCTGGTATCATGGATGTTATGTATTTTCTTGTGCGAACGTGAAGTACGCCGAGCATGCCGGCCGGCCGGCCAGCCTGGATCCCGTCTGCCGGCGTGTCATAAAAAGGAGCTAAAGTGTGTTCTTGACGTAAATAATAAACCCTGGGATAAGAAATGTGAAAAATGTGTCATTTTTGAGGATCGCTGACGAATACTGAGCTGCTGGCAAAGGTACCGACTGTGATACGAGCAAACGTTTTGCCACAACCGCCTCGCAGCTGCCGCTGGCCCGACGTTGCGGTCCGGCTCGCCTGGCGCCCGCTCGCTTCGCTGCTGAAGACGTTGTGGAGATTTACCATACTATTATTTTATTGTGAGATGATGCTGTTGACAGTAAAGCGATGTGTAGAGTAGGCCTTTTATTATAGCGCAGGCAACTTCCGAAGCGCCGGCCGCTGCGGCTTCGATGCGGAAGAGGCTATAGGCCTAGCGACGACCACGGCAACCAGGCAGCAGAAGAGCTCGTCGCCCGGAGCGCCCGCGAGCGATGCCATTGCCGAAAGCTCGAAACATAAGCAGGCATGCTTTGTCGCTGCTCGAGCAGTCTTTCTGAGGGGCTGCTGTACGGCGGCGAAGTGCGACACCGGTTGCGGGCTGAGCTTGGGTATAGCGGCGCAGCGATGCTCACCGCTCCGTGTCCCTGCTTGCAGTGGGGCGGCAGTTGGCAAGCGACGATCAGTGCGGCGCGTCGGCCAAGTGGCCATATGGCTTGATGAATGTTGCTGCGCGTGCATTATTTGTCTAAATAATGATTGCACTTCGCGCTGTGAGCTCGCTACTTGTTTTTGGTCGGCGAATGTTTTCGCTCGGCCACCGATATGCCCAATTAAGGCACGTCGGCCAACGGGTCTCGTTTTGGTCGGCGGCGTTGTCACACTAGGACGACGCTTGGTCTTTGGGGCGTCGTCGTCGTCGTCGGTGCAGTGTGACTGGCTAGTCGGGGAACGACCAGGTTGGCCGACGCGACTGTCGGCGTCGCTGTCGCGTCGACCTCGGGGTCCCGTCGGCCTAGTGTGAACGCGCCTGAACTGCGCGCTGGTCCCAGGCTGCCCTAGTTGTCGCTAGGCCTAGGTGGTCTCGCTTCCGCAGTTGACGGCGCTTTGGAAGTCGACTGTGCTATAATAAAAGGCCTACTCTTCACATCGCTTTAGTGCGAACTCGTCCCATAATAGAAGATAAGTTCGATTTCCACGACGCCTTCATTAACGAAGCTAGCAGACGAGCAGCGCGCACGAAGCAGCAGCGTCGAGCTGTCGGGATGGGACAACGTCGGCGTGAGGTCGGCGCTGTTGTCGGCAGAGTGTGGCACACGGGTCGGCCGACGGCTGCTATCTCGGCGACGCGACGGCGATGCGCTCGTCAGGCGACGACCGGCGCTCGGTCGGCGTCTGTGCAGTGTGACAGACGCGCCGACGGCACGAAAATCGCTGCCGCCGACCATCGCCAGACTGAAATCGGCCGATCGTCGGCCTAGTGTGAGCGCGCCTTTACCATTTGACGTTGCCTACACGCTCGGCGTTCGCTGGCACAATCTGAGCTGCGTCGGGCCTGACGCATGCCTCCTCTTCGGAATCGCTGGCCAGCGGATCAAAAATGAAGTGGTTGTCGGGGTTCGAACCGCGGCGTCTTCTTCCTCGTCTGCGTCATCCCGCGATTCCTCATAATCGGTGTCTTCGCCGAAATAAAACTCTTCTTTCCGACTCGGAGCTGTTCGACTTGCCCTCCGCCCGGCTCTCCGTGTTTACGCGCACCACGTGCGTGTCAAGCAGACGACATGCCTGCACGACGTCACGGCTTTCCGGACCCACGTGACAACGCATTGTCTGGTTTTTGACGTCATGCAAAACCTGGCAAAACCTGGCAACTACGAACCGAAACCGAAACTGCTGGGTACAAATAATACGATTATTAATTATATAATGCGAGTTCATGCTTCTAAGATGGTGTTCCATGCTCACTGAATCGCTACGCATTATTTACAACCCAGAGATACAGCACAAAAATTTGGTGTCTCTACCCCTTTAAGGAAAGAAAACGACTCCTGCCTCTCTCATATCTCGGTGGATACCCGTACCGCGCCGTAAGGGCCATAAGGAAAATCAAATGAAATTAAAATTGCTTTTAAGGAAAGCAAATGCCTGTCTCTCATATCTTGGTGCACACCAGAGAGGAATGCACGCCACAGTACATGTCTCTAATGCAGGGGTTCTCAAACTTTTTTGCTTGGAGGAACCCCAAAAGCCTTCAATAAGTTCCAGGGAACCCCCCCCCCCTTCCCCGCTTTCACTTACCAGCAATGTTGTCGAGTGCATTTTTGCAAAGAGAGATTTGCAAAAGTTAAATGTTGATTGCACAGATTAATACAAACACTAATGTGATGGGTGGTACTGCTTCCCTTTTGAGATCAAGTCAAAGCGTGGCTCAGTAGCACTCAGAGCCAGTCTCATATCAGCTGCCGGGTCAGGGCCGGTGAGGGTTCTCGCGGAACACAAGAAGACAGCCCGCGGAACCCCTGTGTTCCGCGGAACCCAGTTTGAGAACCCCTGCTCTAATGCAACCTTCTGAGACAGCACCGTATTCACTACACGCGCGGCTCCTCCTCCGCCTTCCCGCAGCTTTTCGCTTCGAGATATCCAGGCTTAACCTTAGCTAAGCCACAACCAATTTTTTTTTTTTTACAGTATTGTTACCTGTTGTTGTATAAGGGTGGACGCGGTCGGTGGTGGTGGTGCTGAAAACATTTATTAAGAACCGGTGGCGCTGAAACATTTATTTATTAAGAGCCAGCCTCAAACTTACCTAGTAAGTTCATGGTGCACGAAACGGTGAATCGTTTGACACTATCGAGAGCATTATACGGCAGACGAGTGGCATGATACAATTTTTTACGCAACCCCCAATTATAGGTCGGCGGTTCGAATCTCTGGCGCGAGCTAGGGTGCGCGTGGACGCTGTTGTGATCGGGGTCCCAGCCAGCGGAAACAGGAGAGCCAGGCAGGCGCCATATCGAGCTACCGTGACAGAAAGCGCTTTGTTCGGAGAGGACTCAAGAAACGCTGGCCTGGGGGCGGCTTCTGGCGACGGCGTCGCCATGAACACAGGCATCAATCCTCCTCGTCTGTGATGTGGAATGCGGCGTTCCTCCCGAACTGTGCTCTCCCGTGGACTGGCGGGGGAGACTGCGAGCGGCGGCGGCGCCAACCCATCGCCCGCTTGCCCCTGAGCAGCGACACGACTGATTTTTACCTCCCTCCTGAAGATTCCTCTGGTGCGAGCCATCAGATCTCGTGTTTCCAACGGGAGGATCGCCGCACAGAAGCCAACGACCCTTGGGCCTGGTCGGCCCGCGAGAAACCACGCAATCCGCGACTGCAAGGCGCAAAGATTCCTCCTTGCTTGTGCGTGTTTCTCTGGTGTGTGAGCGGTCACCAGGGGAGGGCGGAGCCTATGAAGAGGCTCACGGCGCATTAGACACTCGACCAGATATCGGACTCCCTAGCTAGGTGCCTGGGGAATTACAACGGTATTTAAGCCGCAATCTGTCGTGTGTGAAGGAACTTCTTTCCTGACTCTTGGTCTCCCTCATATTGTAAATAATGTAAATAAACCCTCAAGTTTACTGCGACTCCTGAAGGCTTAGAAGAACTTTTTGTTGGGCTGGATGGTGCATGTTGAAAGAAAACAACTGTAGCGCAACCAAGACGTACACAAGAGAGGACCACACAGGACTAGCGCTAGTCCTGTGTGGTCCTCTCTTGTGTACGTCTTGGTTGCGCTACAGTTCTTTCCTGATGGCTTCCCTCCGCAGTCTGCCCACCTCGTCCTCATGCGGTGAAGTCCCTGGTCCCGATCCACCGATCACATCAACGCCGACCTGGCCTGTGCGAACTGGTGCGCTAGCCTTGGCAACGTTGCTTGCTTTGCATGAAACGGCGGAGTATAGTAACTCAGACACTTCTATGCCGACCCCTGAAGCGCACCCTGAGCGGTGTTTTATTGCGAAAGCAATACTGCTTGCACTTTTCTGCCATCGATGGAGGCTCATCCTTCGCTCCGGTGCAGCTGCGGCGCGCTACCACGTGACCGCATGACGTCACGACAAGGGGAGAGCTGGGGGCCCAACTCTTCTCATCGATGGAGGCTCATCCTTCGCTCCAGCGCAGCTGCGAGTGAGGGCGCTCGCTGGACTAGGATAGAACGGGGCTGCGGTTGTGCTCCTCGCAGTGCTGTGCTATGTCGGAGGATGCGTACAAGGCGAGGCTGGAACGGTGTGCCGCGGCCAAGCGTCGACGCCGTGCCGAAGAAACAGACGAATAAAGGGAACAGCGGTTGGCGAAGCAACGTGCGTATGCTGCAGAATGGCGAGCACGCCGATGTCATCACCGATGTACAGACCAAAAGCCATTTCTTTACGGATCACCAAAGCGTGTTCATCGGAATAAATTAAAGCGCATTTACAGTAGACCCATGTTGTGTCCAGAGTGAATCCATACGGGTAACCATATTAACATAACCAAGTCGTGACCAGAGTTGCATTATACGGGAAACCATGTCCAACTACCAGCAGAACCAAGCGCAGCCAGGTGTTATTGCTTTCGCAATCAGCCATGCTTAACCAAGCTAAGCCGTCAGCCAATTTTTTTTCTGCGTGTGGTAAAAGAGGACTCCAGTTAAGCACTGTTGGTAACACTACCCAAAGACCACTTCAGCACTGCATTTGTCGCTTCCGACCCAGCCATACACAGACTGAACTCGTAAGCGACTTTTTTTTTAATAATGATTGACGCCGACAACATGTATTCGGCCTTAACAGGTACAAAACTTGCGTAATTAAGGAAGCACGGCTTGATATAAACAACACCACTGTTCAACTGCACCTTACTGCGGAAACAGTTCCTCCATCCCGTGGTATTAAACAAGCGGAGTAGCCCTAGTATGGGTGTAAAAACTGCTCAACTGAGCAGTTTATTTGAACAAAGTATACTAGCGCTTAGGCACAAGCAGTATACCTTAGTTTTTAAATGTAGCTGTCATGTAGACGAGCTGAATAGCAAACAAAATAAAAATGTGCCATCGCTTTCCAGGTTTCTTATTACTGCGGCGTTATAATTTCTTATTTTTTTTCTGGGGCAAGGAAAGGACGCAGGAACTGTCTCGCATACCTCGGTGAACACCCGAACCGCGCCGTAAGGGAAAGGACAAAGGAGGAAGTGAAAGGAGAACTGAAGAAAGAGGTGCCGTTGTGGAGGTCTCCTGTATAATTTCGACCACCTGGGGATCTTTAACGTGCACTGCCATCGCACAGCACACGGCGCCTTTTGCGTTTCGCCTCCATTGGAAGGTGGCCGCCACGGTCGGGTTTGAAACTGGGTACTCCGGTTCAGAAGTTAAGTGCATTAACCACTATTGTGATCAGAGGCCCAGCCAGCGCTGTCAGACGAGCCAGGCAGGCGCCAACGAGCAGTCTTGACCAAAGGCACCGTAGTTCGGAGAAGACACATGAAACCTCGGCGTGTAGAGCGGCTTCTGGCGATGGCGTTGCCGTGAACAAGGGCATCTAATCCCCTTCGTCGGTGATGCTGAGTACGGCGCTTCTCCTGCACTGCGATGTCCCGTGGACCGGCGGAGGAGATATCGAGCATCGGCGGCGGCGGCGGCGCCAACCCACCGCCCGCTTGCCCCTGAGTGGCCTGACAAAGCGGGGGTGTACACGGCTAATTCGTTCTTCCTCCTGAGTTTACCGGTGTGACCTGTCAGAACTCGTGCCTCCCAAGGATGGGATCGCCCCATAAGAAGCCAACGACCCCTTGGGTCTGGCCGTCCCGCGGGAAACCGCAGTTCATTTATTTATTTATTTATTTATTTATTTATTTATTTATTTATTTATTCACGTTGCCTCACAGGCTCCAAGCATGTGTGAGGGGGGATTACATAAATAGATGTAATAACAGGAGCATTAATGACATGATTATATAATGCTGATTGACTGTTAGTACTCATTAAACAGTAAGAACATCATTACACAATGCCAACTGACTGTTAGTACTCACCATAAAACAATAAGAACATCATTACACAATGCCAACTGACTGTTAGTACTCACCATCAAACAATAAGAACATTATACAATAGTTATTGACGCGTCAGTAATTAGAAAAAATGGCTGTTATTTCGGTCCTAAAAGAAGCTGGATCACGAATACTGACGATGTGTTCCGGAAGACCATTCCAGTGAACAATAGCCTGCGGCAAAGCGGATGAATTGAATGCAATGGTTTTACCTGAAAGGCGTTGGAAGCTGAGATGGTTGTTTAAACGGCGCGAGGTGCGGTGAGGTTGGGCAAGAGGGAGAGTCGAATGATTAGTGCTATAGACTATCTTGTGAAATAAGCAGACTAGGGCAATTAATCTTCGTGATTGCAAGGTACAAAGAGAGAGCGATAATTTAATGTTTGTGACGCTTGAGTGACGGTCATAGTTTCTGGAGATGAAACGCGCAGCACGATTTTGGACTGATTCAAGGGAGTTAATTAAATAAGCCTGGTGAGGTGACCAAATGGATGATGCATACTCGAGTTGCGGACGAACAAATGTTTGATAGGCGAGCTTAGTTCCATGAAGATTCCGTTTTAGGTATCCTAAGGTCCGGGATGCTTTAGCTGTTATTTTCTGTATATGAGTGGACCAGGACAAGTTACATGAAAAATGGACACCGAGGTATTTGTAAGAAGACACCTGAGAGACTAAGCTGTTATCGAGCATGTAATTGAACGAAGAGTTAGATTTTTTGCGGCTGAATGTCATTAACTTGCATTTTTCAGTGTTAAGTGACATTTGCCATGATGAACACCAAGCGGTTACATGATCGAGGTCCCTTTGAAGTGCAAGATGATCTGCAGGTGATCGGATTTTGCGGTAAATTATGCAGTCATCTGCGAACAAGCGAATGGTTGATGTAATGTTGGATGGCAGATCATTAATGTAAATCAGGAACAGCAACGGGCCCAGGACGCTTCCTTGAGGAACACCAGATAGAAGATCGCTAAACGGAGATGAGTGGCCGTTAACAACTGTGAACTGTTTACGAAAAGACAAGAAATTCCTTAGCCATGAGGTAGTTAGTGAGTCTAGGTTGAAGGAAGTAATTTTACCTATTAAGCATGAATGCGCAACGCGGTCGAATGCTTTTGAAAAATCTAAGAATATGCAGTCTGTTTGGAAGTACTCGTCCATGTTGTGTAGTAGCTCGTTACTAAATTCCAGTAGTTGAGTCTCACAAGAGAAGCCTTTCCTGAACCCGTGCTGGTTAGAAAAAAAGAAATTATTACTATCTAGATGCTGCGCCACTGCTGATACGATGATGTGTTCGAGGATCTTACATGGGACAGATGTCAAGGATATGGGGCGATAATTTTGCGCGTTCGTTTTATCACCTGATTTGAAGATGGCGATAATTTTACCAATTTCATGACTGCAAAGTGCCAAGATTCCTCATTGCCTGCGTGTGTTTGTGGGGTGTGCGCGGCCACGTGGTGGAGGGCGGAGCCTATGAAGAGGCTAGAGGCCCATTCGACCCTCAACCAGCTATGTGACTCTCTAGCGTTGGAGACGGTCAACGTTTTCTTAGGCATATATATATATATATATATATATATATATATATATATATATATATATATATATATATATGTATATATATATATATATGTATATATATATATATATATATATATATATATATATATATATATATATATATATATATATATATATATATATATATATATATATACAGGGTGTCCCAGCTAAATTGGACCAAGGTTTATAAAAAACTAAGCGTTCGTCAGAACTGAAATCGCGTGGATGTTGTTGAGGTTTATCTAAAGTTACAGTACCATTTTTTCGGTTCTCCTATTTGAATAATTAGTCGAGATAAATAAATTAACTTTTTAAATATAGCCTGAAACGTTCAGGCATCATAGGAAAGTTGTGGAGCTCCACAAATATTGTCCAACCCAGGAACTTCCAACGAGATATACTTAGCGTGGCCGCTTTTATTCGGGAAAAACGAAAGCCCGCGAAGTTTAAAAAATAACACATGACAGCGCGCTCCGTGCGCCCGGATGCGCCGCGATTACAGCGCTCTCATCCGTGCTTCGTAAGAAACATCACCCGCTTCGGCCCTTTCGTGCTGCCTAAGACAGGGCTTCTCGATGTGCTTGGTTCCAAGATAAGCGTCAATGGGTTCGGACGGGAGTTGAAAGAAAGCGCGGCTCCCGTTTCTGCGGCAATAACTGCACACTCACGTTAGCGGAATGCATGCAGAGGAACGAAGACAATCTCGTGAGTTTGAATTTGGGAGCAAGATCCCAACAAGCAAAGACGCATATAACAAGCCTGATAACGTCGTGTGAATTACGCTGAAGAACAGGAGCCGCGCTTTCTTTCCATTGCCGACCGTACCCACTGGCGCTTATCTTGGATCGAAGAACATCGCGAAGCCCTGTCTTGGGCAGCACGAAAGGCCCGAAGCGGGCGATGTTTCTTACGAAGCACGGATGAGAGCGCTGTAATCGCGGCGCATCTAGGGTGCCCTAGGCGCATCCGGGCGTACGGAGCGCGCTGTGACGTGATATTTTTTAAACTCCGCGGGCTTTCGTTTTTCCCCAATAAAAATGGCCACGCTAGGTCTATCTCTTTGGAAGTGCCTGGGTTGGACGATATTTGTGGAGCTCCACAACTTTCCTATTGACGCCTGAACGTTTCAAGCTATATTTAAAAAGTTAATTTATTTATCTCGACTAATTATTCAAATAGGAGGAGCGAAAAAATGGTACTGTAACTTTAGATAAACCTCAACAACATCCACGCGATTTCAGTTCTGAAGAACGCTTAGTTTTTTTTTATATAAATCTTGGTCCAAGTTAGCTGGGACACCCTTTATATATATATATTGCCACCTGGTGTTCTCAGGTGGCGCTGAAGTGTCTACGAAGACGTCTCGCGCTGGCTGGCTGGCTGCTTGCTGTATTCTGCCGGTTAGCGACCTGTCGCCCTATTTTCCGCTACATATTTTGGTGTAGGCGCTGGGTAAAGATCCACGCGTATATGTCTCATACTCCTCCGGATACCCTGGGCTCCAGTCCTTCGCTAGTGGACACCCCCGTGCACCGTGCTAGCCGGTGTTGCGACCCGGGTAGCATGGCCGGTGACCGGTGATGGGACGAGGAGGATGGGAGACTGAGTTTAGAGGAAGGTAACGAAAAACTTTATACACTTATTTACATTATTTACATAGAGCGGGACTGAGAATGGCTCTCAGTGGAAGGGGAACGTCTTCGTCAACCGTAGTCGACTGGAGCCAGCAGGCTTCCCTCGGCCACACTCACAGCCGAGTTAAATATCGTTCGGATTCCCCAGATCCCTGGCTGGGGAATAATGTTCGAAGAGGACTGTCCAATCGGATGGACCGAAGGGGACGTTCTTGTTACCACCCACGGCAGGGCAGGTGCGGGCTTTTCCACTCTCTCGCAGCTGGGTCGATGAGAGGGGGAGATGCTGACTCATCCAGCCCGGCTGGAAAGGAATCTCCCGCAGTCTTCCAGCAGGTGAATGAACTTGCCTCCCCACCTGTTGTCCAGAACCCGAGTCGGGAACACAGAAGTCTTCAATTAACCGCCAGCGTGACTGGCGCCGCCACGTCGCCTCCGCATCCGCTGTGGTTGCTCGGACAATACCCCTGGCGCGTCGCCGGCCTTCGCCGCTACTGCCGTGGTCACCTCCGCTCAAGGAATTTCGCTCGGAGGGCGGCATTCCAAGCACCCACTTCACCACCGCCGTCGCGAGGTTGTCGGCCTCGTCGATTGTTCACGGTTGCTGCTTGATCGGGCCCACGTGATCAGAAGTACGGTCACGACACCGGAGAAACCAAGGCCTACCTCCCGAACACGGGCTTTTGGAGTCTGCCAGAGCACCCACCCATCGACCTGCCATGCCAGCTGCAGCGTACTACACCTTGCAGAATCCGCGGCTGCCCAAACCATTCCACGGCAGTCAGCTCGAAGACGTAGAAAACTGGCTTCTCGAGTTTGAACGCGTGGCCTCATTCAACCAGTGGGACGACGCCGCCAAGCTTCGAAACGTCTTCTTTAGTCTCGAGGATGGTGCACGTACTTGGTACGAAAACCGAGAGGACGCCCTAACATCATGGCACGAGTTCCGCCGACGCCTGCTGGAGACCTACACCAGCACGGATCGTCGAGAACGGGCTGAACGGGCTTTGCAGTCTCGCATTCAGATGCCGAATGAGGCTGTAAGCATGTACGTGGAGGATATGACTCGGCTCTTCCGGCGAGCTGACCCGGCCATGCCCGAAGATAAAAAGGTGCGCCAACTCATGCGCGGCGTTAAGGAGCAACTTTTCGCTGGCCTCGTGCGCAGTCCACCTGGGACTGTTGCTGAGTTTCTCACGGAAGCGGTCACGATGGAGAAGATGCTCTTGCGGCGGTCTACCACCTACGACCGGCCGGTACTCGCCGCTTCACTACAGAGCCGCTTCCTGCCTTCGGGGCTAACCCTGGTCTTCTCCGCGACCTGATCCGCTCCGTTGTGCGCGAAGAGCTCCAGGCGCTTTTCGGTGCTCCCCTGCCGACGGCCGGCTCTCTCGCTAGCCTCGTCCGCGAAGAGGTTCAAGCATTGAGACCTTCGTTCCCGTCCGGGGACCCGCCGCCTTTACCCACGGAGTGCCGTCGTCCAACGTATGCTGAAGCCTTGCAACGTCCTGCGCCCTCTTCGGCGCAGTTTCCTCCGTCCAATCAAGGCTCGCTGTTTTCCGCACACCCCGACACGTACTACATCGACAATCGACGATCGCCCCAGCGGAAGACGGACCTGTGGCGTGCTCCAGATCGGCGGCGTCTCTGCTTTCACTGCGGGGAACCCGGTCATCTGTATCGCCAGTGCCCGTATCGACAGCTTGGGCTGCAGGGGTTCCCTATCGACATGCCCCGTCCACCAAGAGGTCAACGACCCCGGGAGATCGAGGACTACGTAGCCCAGCAGCGCATGGCGACAATTCCCCAGCGGCAGTCTCGGTCTCCATCACCACGCCGACCTTCGCCACAGCCCCAAAGCTCCTCCTGGATGGCGCAGAGACGGTCGCCAAGTCCCCGCCGGGAAAACTAAAGAGAGCGACCTCAGGGGGTGAGGCCGCTGGCAATCGATGCGAACAAGAGCCCCCGTCAACGCGAACAGCGACCGACCGCGATTTAAAGGCAACGACTGCAGTATACCTGAACTCGGAGATCGATTCTCGTTGGATATACCCGTGCTTCTCGATGGCTATAAGGTTAGTGCTTTGGTGGACACTGGCACTGATTTCTCGATTTTAAGCGGAAAGCTAGCGGCGCTTCTTAAAAAAGTAATGACGCCATGGTCCGGCACGCAGATTCGCACGGCTGGCGGACATGTCGTAACTCCGCTTGGCCTATGCACAGCAAGAGTCCAAATTCGCAGCTCCACATTTGTTGTCAGCTGCCTAGTTCTACCTGACTGCTCCCGTGACTGTATCCTTGGCGTTGATTTTCTCCGAGAGTATGGAGCTATTATTGACCTCCGAAAGCGCACTGTCACATTTTCTACCGAGAAAGCTGATGTTTACTCCGAGGACTGTGCACGCCGCGCCGCCCTTCGAATATCCGCCGAGAGCGTTTGGATTCCTCCACGCGCCAGTGTTTTTGTGAGTGTTCACTGCGACGGACTACGTGAAGGGACAGCGGTCGTAGAGGGCAACCTGTCCCTTTTGCTCACCCACGGCATCTGCTCAGCGCGAAGTCTCATCCGTCTCCGCGACGGCTGCTCTGAGCTCCTGGTGACTAACTTCTCTAACGAGCCCCGGCACCTTTTTCGTGCTACTGCCATCGCATTCGCCGACCCCTTAGCGGAGGTTTCTGAATGTTTCGCGTTCGAAGCTGTTAGACCTGTTCGCCCATCCCTTAACATCAGCCCGGACCTTTCGGTGACTCAACAGCGAGAACTACGTGCCCTCCTACTCGAATACGCTACCTGTTTCGCTTCTTCGTCGAAAGTCCGGCAAACGGCTCTTCTCAAGCACCGCATCATTACGCCCGACGATGCCCGCCCCATCCATCAGCAGCCGTACCGTATCTCACCGAAGGAGCGTGAGACGATCCAAACGCAGGTGAAGGAGATGCTTTCAGATGGAATCATTCAACCTTCCAGCAGCCCCTGGTCTTCACCTGTCGTGCTGGTGAAGAAAAAGGATGGGACACTCCGCTTCTGCGTGGATTATCGAAAACTGAACAACATCACTAAAAAAGACGTCTACCCGCTGCCTCGTATCGATGACTCGCTCGACAGACTTCGTCGCGCCCAGTACTTCTCCTCCATTGATTTAAAGAGTGGGTACTGGCAGATAGAGGTCGACGAGCGGGACCGCGAAAAAACGGCTTTCGTGACACCCGACGGACTGTACGAATTTAAAGTGCTACCTTTTGGGCTATGTTCAGCGCCGGCAACTTTCCAGCGGATGATGGATACCGTTCTCGCTGGACTAAAATGGCAAACTTGTTTGGTTTATCTCGATGATGTCGTCGTATTTTCCGAAACCTTTGCCGAACACCTTGAACGCCTGAGGACGGTATTAGATGCCCTCCGATCGGCCGACTTAACGCTAAAGCCAGAGAAGTGCCACTTTGGGTACAAAGAGTTGAAGTTTCTCGGTCACCTCGTGAGTGCCGATGGCGTTAAGCCCGACCCCGAGAAAACTGCTGCCGTCGCCAACTTTCCTGTTCCTGCAACAAAGAAAAGTGCGCAACGTTTTTTGGGTCTGTGCGCATATTACCGCCGCTTCATCGCCGACTTTTCAAAGATTGCCGCACCCCTGTACCACCTCACGCGCAATGATACACAGTTCGTGTGGGCTGCCGAGCAGCGGGAGGATTTTGCCGAGCTGCGCAGACGACTGCTAACAACTCCTGTTCTTGCGCACTTTGATGAAGAGGCTGAAACCGAAGTCCACACCGACGCGAGCAACGTCGGCCTCGGCGCCGTACTCGTCCAACATCAAGGTGGCGTGGAAAGGGTCATCGCGTATGCAAGCCGCACGCTTTATCGCGCTGAAACAAACTATTCGACCACAGAAAAAGAATGCCTTGCGGTTGTGTGGACAACCATGAAATTTCGTCCGTACCTCTACGGCCGCCCGTTCAAAGTAGTTACCGACCACCATTCGTTGTGCTGGCTTGCCAATCTTCGCGACCCATCGGGGCGCCTAGCCCGATGGAGCCTCCGCCTCCAAGAATTCGACTACACCATTGTGCACAAATCTGGCCAGACGCACGAAGACGCTGACGCACTCTCTCGAGCACCCGTCGGGTTAGCGGATGATAGCATAGAGGGCGAGAGTGGTTTTATTGGAGTTGTCAGCGACTTAGACCTAATGACCCGACAGCGAGCTGACCCAGACCTGCGACCTATCATTGATTATCTGGAGGGCCGAGCTTCTGTCGTACCCCGACAATTTTCTAGAAACCTGCCGGCCTTCTGTCTCCGGAACGGCATTTTGTTTAAGAAAAACTCCAGCACTGTTGACCGAGCGCACCTCCTCGTCGTTCCGGCAGGTCTCCGCGCCGATATCCTTCTTGCTTGTCACGATGAGCCGACCTCCGGCCACTTGGGCTTTGCCCGCACACTTGCACGCGTGCGCCAGGCGTATTATTGGCCCAAACTTTCTCACGCCGTCCAGCGTTACGTCAGAGGCTGCCGCGATTGCCAACGTCGTAAGGCGCCTCCTCTCAAGCCAGCGGGCTTGCTCCAACCTATTGAACCGCCTCGGACGCCGTTTGATCAAGTCGGCATCGATCTTCTGGGCCCATTCCCTGTGTCATCGGCCGGTCATAAATGGATCATAGTCGCGACCGACTATTTAACAAGGTATGCGGAAACTAAGGCGGTGCAGCGCGGTACGCCATCTGAGATCGCCCAGTTTTTTATGCAACAAATCGTGCTGCGTCATGGCGCACCGTCCCACGTAATCACTGATCGAGGTACGGCGTTTACGGCGCAGCTCATGCGCGACGTGTTCGAGCTCAGTCACACGAACCATCGCAAAACCACTTCCTATCACCCACAGACGAACGGGCTCACAGAGAGACTCAACAGAACGATCGCCGACATGATCGCAATGTACATAGACTCGCAGCACAAAACCTGGGACGAGATTAATTCTCCCGTGCGTCACATACGCTTACAACACGGCCACACAGGAGACGACCCGATTTACACCATTTCGTCTGGTCTACGGACGTGACGTTCAGACGATGCTGGATGCAATGCTTCCATGCTGCACTGATGACCACCCACTCACGCCAGACGCCGAGCAGTTCGCTCAGCGCGCCGAGGAAGCACGTCAACTTGCCCGTATTCACATTCAGCGGCAGCAGAGCACGGATGCGCGCCGCTACAACCTCCGTCATCGGCACGTCGAATACCATCCGGGTGACCAAGTTTGGGTGTGGACCCCGGTACGCCGCCCAGGCTTGTCTGAAAAACTGATGTGCCGTTACTTTGGACCGTACCGAGTTTCGCGCCGCGTCACCGAAGTGACCTACGAAGTTCTTCTGACGGGACTTTGCAGCCTCAGCGTCGTCCACCCCGCTCTGAGGTTGTGCACGTTGTCCGCATGAAACCCTACTTCACGCGGTAATGGATAGTACGCTCAGTGTTCCGCTAGTTTTCGCGTGGGACACCTTCGCCCACCTCCCTTGTACATTTTTATGTGCTTGTGCTGTTTTTTTTTCTCTTTCCACTGCCCGTACTGCAACCCCGCTTTTATGTTTTTCTTTTTTTGGGAGGGGGAGTAATGCCACCTGGTGTTCTCAGGTGGCGCTGAAGTGTCTTCGAAGACGTTGAAGTGTCTCGCGCTGGCTGGCTGGCTGCTTGCTGTATTCTGCCGGTTAGCGACCTGTCGCCCTATTTTCCGGAACGGCATTT
The DNA here is from genome assembly GCF_055824585.1 of Amblyomma mixtum. Lineage (NCBI taxonomy): Eukaryota > Metazoa > Arthropoda > Arachnida > Ixodida > Ixodidae > Amblyomma > Amblyomma mixtum. The sequence goes on from NC_143014.1 coordinate 47,177,879, forward strand.
TCCGGAACGAAATGTAACCAACCTTTTAAAAAATACGGTGTGTCCTAGTGCAGTGATACCAACTGCAGGGTGGTCAGAGTCGCATGGCCTAGTCTCGAGTATTTTTTCATTATTCACAGTTAATTAATTAGTTGAGCTTAATTAGCTAGCTTTTTAATTATTGACTTCAGGAAAAACTGTCAATCAAAGTATTTTAGATCGCCTTGAAAAACCGCTAGTAGTGTTGTTTCCATCACGGTGCGATTTACGTAGCTTTATTTATTGGCCTTAAAAGAAAGTTATCACGTGACCAGCTGCTCGCTCGCATCTCTGTCCCAATGTGCACCCAAAGTCTCAGCGAGGAGAGGACTTCAGGAAAAACAGTATTTTATTCTCTTTGGCGCATCTTGGGACGTTTAGTGGCACCGTTGTCACGTGGAAGCTTTTTCTTATTGTTCGAATTACAGTTAAAGGCCGGTAAAAAAACTACTTTATGTAAATAGTAAGTTGCTGCAAATCTTTCAGTCAGCCGTTTTTCAAAGCAATCTACAACTTTTCCATTGACACTTTGTTCATCAAGTCAATGATTAAAAAGTTAGGTAATTAAGCTTAACAAATTACTTAACCTTGAAGAACGAAAAAATACTGCAGACCAGGTCACGCGACTCTGAAGAAACCTCAGTTGGTTTCAGACGGCTAGGGCATCCCGTGTTTTTAAAAGCTTGGTTACATTTAGCTGGGACATCTGATATATATATATATATATATATATATATATATATATATATATATATATATATATATATATATATATATATATATATATGCGAAATTGAGAAACGCTTCTTTTAAGTAAATATATATATAGGTTGCGAGAGCACGAAGTATTCGGCTGCTTACAGGAGTATATAGCGAAGTATACGCTTCGTTAAAGGAAACATATTTATTCGACTCAACGTTTCGATCGGAAGACCGATCTTCTTCAGGAGTGAAGATCGGTCTTCCGATCGAAACGTCGAGTCGAATAAACATGTTTCCTCGCTATATACTCCTGTAAGCAGTCAAGTACTTCATGCTCTCGCACGCAACCTATATATATATATATATACTGTAGTGTGCCAACTGTGACGTGTTCCGCTACCGCCATGCGCCGACACTACGCTGCGCTTGACGACGACGAAGTTATGCGCCGACTCTACACTGCGCCTGACGACGACGAAGTTGCCCGCTCTCTTGATGCTGGCTTCGCCCGTCTACGCTGCCAGATCCTGCACGGCGGTTCGGTCTCTTGAGGACGCCTAATAAACGCACCCCTACAATTGGTGCAGGTGCTGGGTACGTCCCCTACCAACCTGGAACTCCGGAGCCGTACGCTGCCGCCTTTGTCAACCATGCCAGATGGGACTGCCCCAACACCGGCGGCCAGTTCAACCACCGTCATTTGTTCTGGCGTCATCCGGCAGCGTGACCCTGCCCTCTTCAGTGGCACTGCCGACCAAGATGTTAACGACTGGTTGTCATCGTATGAGCGAGTGAGCAGCTATAACAAGTGGGATGACCCTATCAAGCTTAGTAACGTCATCTTTTTATCTCACGGACGTGGCGAACCTCTAGTTTCGAAACCATGAGGCGGGCCTACCCACTTGGCCCGTATTTAAGAAGAGTTTTGCGGAAGTGTTCGGCCGCCCTGCGGTGCGCAAGCTCCGTGCCGAACAGCGCTTACGGGACCGCGCTCAACACACCGACGAGACCTTCACAAGTTACGTTGAGGACATCGTTGACCTCTGCAAACGTGTCAACGCCGCCATGCCAGAAGCGGACAAGATCCACCACATCCTCAAAGGCATCGCTGACGACGCATTTCAGATGCTCCTCGCAAAAAATCCCACCACCGTCAGTGAGGTTATTAAGCTTTGCCAGAGCTACGACGAGCTCCGCAAGCAGCGCGCTTCTACACGGCGTACCGGTGTCTGCGACGAGGCCCTCTCCACACTGGTCCTGGGCGGTACTACTTCTGAGGACTCCCCTCTTCTCAACCAAATCAAAGCCTTCGTTCGCGAAGAGGTCGCTCGCCAGCTGTCCCTCATATCCCATTTTCAAGACCCCGCCCGCCAAGTTCCTGACTCGACCCCGTCTTTGGCTCCTAACATTCGCCGTGTCGTGCAAGACCAAGTCGCTGATCTGCTACCGTCCAGCCCTGTGCTCCCGCCTGTGACAGCACCCCTGACGTACGCCCAAGCGGTGGCCAGGCCACGACATCCGCCGGCACCCGATTCCTACCAGGCCGCCCCTTTTTTCCGACCTCCGCCGCCGTCTGAGCCCCCGTCTCAAGCTCCGTTCTCAAGAGTTCGCCCACATTTTACGAATCCCTGGCGTACTGTGGACAAGCGACCCATCTGTTACGCCTGTGGTTTGCCCGGCCATGTCGCGCGGCTTCGCCGCCAGCGCCTTCCGCCTTCTCGACCTGATCTGCGCTCCTACCCGTATACGATGCCGAACTATCCTCGCCGAGAAGGCCACCTGGTCCCCCTTTGTTTCCCCTGATCGCCAAATTTACACCACTCGCCGATCGCCTTCCCCTCGACGCCGTTCCCCTTCTCCGATGCTGCGACGTTCTAGCTCCGCACTTGAGGGAAACTAACAGTCGCAGTTCCGGGGGCAAGAACTGCGCTTGTTTCGAACTCCTCAAGTCCTCCGTGTCGTCCCGCTAATGTATTCGTAGTGTTCGAGGAAGGTGCCAAGGTTCTCGCCCTCGTCGACACGGGCGCTGCAGTATCTGTCATAAGTGAAGATCTCTGCAGCCGACTCCGCAAAGTGACTACCCCACTTTCTGACTTTTCGCTTCGCACCGCCTCATCACAGCGCATTCATCCCTCAGCCGCATGTACGGCCCGTGTCCTCATTCAAGATGTTTTGTACACCATCGAGTTTATTGTGCTGTCTCACTGCTCACACGACATCATCCTGGGATGTGACTTCCTTTCGACTCATCGTGCCGTTATTGACTGCGCTCGAGCTGAAATTGCCTTTTCTCCGCTGTGTGACGCTCCCTTTTGCGACGTACCTACGCAGTCTGCCAAACTTGTGGTCGCGACTGATACCGACATTCCTCCGTTTTCTGCTGCCCTCGTACCCCTCTCCTGTGCCGGCGTCACTCATTCAACTGTTTTCTTCACGCCTTCCGAAACCGCTTCCCGCCATCCCTGCCTCCTACTTCCCTTCGCTATTCTGACGATCGACCATGGACAAAGTGCAATTTACGTCTCGAACCCATCTTCGTGCCCGTCAGCAGTGCTCCGAGGTGAATGCCTCGGGCCAGAGCCGTATACCTCGGGCGTATTGAAGAACTTGATTCCTGCTTCCCTACCCTTTTCTTGATACCACCGCTTCCTTCGATGTCGATGTGCTCAGCTCTTGTGATGTTAAGAACGATCCACCGCCCTCCGACGTCTTCCACCGTGCCATTGACGCTGACCTTCCACCCGCGCTACGTGATCAACTCGTCGCCCTCCTCCAGCGCTTCAGTTCTTCTTTCGATCTTCCTGAGACTGCCTTGGGCCGTACGTCTGTCGTTGCGCACACCATCGACACCGGTACACACGCCCCTCTTCGCCAGCGCCCCTATCGTGTCTCGGCTTCTGAGCGCCGCGTCATTTCTGATCACGTGGACGACATGCTCCGTCGGGGTGTCTACAGCCCTCCCACAGTCCCTGGGCGTCTCCTGTTGTGTTGGTAAAAAAGAAAGATGGTTCCATCAGGTTCTGTGTTGATTACCGCCGGCTCAACATCACACGCAAGGACGTCTATACCCTGCCACGAATCGATGACGCCCTGGACTGCTTGCTGGGAGCTGAGTATTTCTCCTCACTGGATTTGAAGTCAGGCTACTGGCAGGTGCCCATGGCTGACGCTGATCGCTCAAAAACTGCCTTCATAACACCTGACAGCTTATATGAGTTCAACGTCATGCCGTTTGGCCTTTGCAACGCCCCGGAAACTTTCGAACACCTGATGGACACTATCCTTAGTGGACTCAAGTGGGAGAGTTGTCTTTGCTATCTCGATGACATCGTCGTCTTTTCTGCGGACTTTCCTTGTCATCTCCTCCGCCTCGTTCTGACTTGTCTTACTGACGCTGGGCTTCAGATGAATTTGAAAAAGTGGCGCTTTGCTGCCCGACAACTCACCATTTTAGGACATGTAGTCTCTAAAGACGGCATTCTTCCGGACCCCGCCAAACTTCGTGCAACGCAAAACGCGCCCGTGTGCTGTGCGATGTCAGTGCACGTTAAAGATCCCCAGGTGGTCGAAATTATTCCGGTGGCCTCCACTACGGCACCTTTCTTCTTTCACTCCCACTTTCCTCTCTTCCCTTATGGCGCGGTTCTGGTGTCCGCCATTTTCTTTCTCAAAAACCAAATTTCATTTTTGAGGCGAAAACAGTTATGCCTCATCGTTGTCGACAGAAGGTTGTCGACAGAATGTTGTCAGCAGAAGCTTGTCAGCAGAGGTGTCACGCTTTTCGGTTGATCGAAATGGTTATGACGTCAGAGTGCGCGGACTTGGAGTAATTAGGTCACTTGCGGAAATAAAAAATGAAGAAAAATGAAACAAAATAAAAATTCAATCAATCAATCATTTTTATTCTAGGCAATAATACAAAACTATTGCCTTGGGAAAAAATGAAAAAAAAATGAAAAGTTAAAAATAAAAAACGAAATAAACGAAAACTTAAAAAGAAAACAAAAGTAAAAATAAAAGTAAAGGAATAAAAAGAAAAAGAAGAAAGATAAAAATTAGAAAATCTAAATAAGTAAATAACGATGGTTTGGTTTGGTTTATGGGGTTTAACGTCCCAAAGCGACTAAGGCTATGAGAGACGCCGTAGTGGAGGGCTCCGGAAATTTCGACCACCTGTGGTTCTTTAACGTGCACTGACATCGCACAGTACACGGGCCTCTAGAATTTCACCTCCAAAGAAATTCAACCGCCGCAGCCGGGATCGAACCCGCGTCTTTCGGGTCAGCAGCCGAGCACCATAACCGCTGAGCCACCGCGGCGGCAGTAAATAAAGAAATAAAACAAACAAAATTAAAATAAAAAATAAAAAGAAAGAAATAACTTCCAAATAGTGCGCCAGGAAAAGCTTTCGCCTTGCAGCACTTTACAGAGCCAAAGTGTCCCCTGAATATTTTTTTTTCAGGCCAAATTTGAAGGTCGCCATCGTGCCAGGCACGCTAAATTATGGTTGTACAGCCGCCCTGATTTTTAATAATATAGCGCGAGCGTCGACCGAACTGCTGGTCAGCGCCTTATAACGGCGATAGGCGTGCAACAAGGCGAGAGTTCGCGCACGCGCACGAAGGCAGAGCGTCGTCTGCTACGCTGTTCCGAGCACGAGGACACACGCCCTGCCACAATATCTGTTCGCAAGATCTCGCCAAGCCGTAGAGCGCATGAGCATGATTAGTATGTGAGACTGCATGAGACGTGATTTCATTATCTCTTTTTTTTTCTATTACGGGAGGCCAGCCTGGCGATGCAAAGTTATGATAAGAAAAAATAAAAGGAAAGAAATATAGCAGTACATCGAAACCATTGCCTGGATCGCGATAAACGGGGTTCCAACCAGCTCCTTAATCAGCCTTGCAGTGTCTCGACGGTATAAAAAGGCACGTCTCTTGCAGTCTCACATACTAATCATGCGCATGCGCTCTACGACTTGTCGGGATCTTGCGAACTGATACTGCGGCAGGGCGTGTGTCCTCGTGCTCGGAACAGCGTAGCAGACGACGCTCTGCCTTCGTGCGCGTGCGCGAACTCTCGCCTTGTTGCACGCTTATCGCCGTTATAAGGCGCTGACCAGCAGTTCGGTCGACGCTCGCGCTATATTATTAAAAATCAGGGTGGCTGTACATCGATTACGGTCCTAATTGGCCAAGGTCAAATTTCGGGGACAGAGCTAATTTTTGCAGGGGAATCAGTGCGAAAGAACGGATTTGTGCTGTGTAGAAGACGACACGCTGCAATGCACAGTGCGCAAGTGTGCATTCGCCTAGTGTTGTAGCTGCCTATAGTGTGGTAGCTGTAGCGGCGTTATACCATCGTCTGTATGATAGGGGATGTTATCCTTAGAGTGATGAAGGCTTCGTTCAACAGTCGCGACTGCGCAACTCTCCCTCGAATCCGAGGCCTAACGCCACGCGAGGAGCGAGTCACAGAAAAGACGCCTTTTAGGGCGATCTTTGATTTACCACAGGCGAAATCGCTACAATATACTACATTGAATGTTTGCAAAATAATTTCAGATTCTTCAACACCCTAGAGTTTATAAAACTGTTTCCCCGAAGGCGACTCCCTCGCAGAATGACTACATCGCTTCTGATCGTGCTTTACAGTGAAGGATATTGCTGAATGCCTCCGAAGGACTAGCCTAGAAAAGTAATCGAGAGAACATCATCTATCCACCATTTAATCCAATCATTCGTTGGAACCGCAATCACCCAGAAATTTTGCACCAAACCCTTGGCTACGCTCACTTACACCGTAGTCCGTAAAATTAATAAAATTATCTCTCTCTTGAGACCACGAAAAACTAATAAAATTCTCTTCCAAGCAGCCGTTACATTTGTATTGACCATGCAATAAAGCCGCTGTATGTGCGTCACTCCGAGGAGCCAAACTTTTTCGGTCTGAAACCTGGTAAAAAAATGCTTCATCATCATCAGCCTGACTACCCCCATTGCAGGGCAAAGGCCTCTCCCATGTCTCTCCAGTTAACCCTGTCCTTTGCCAGCGGCGGCCACCGTACCCCCGCAAACTTAATATCAACCGCCCACCTCACTTTCTGCCGCCCCCTGATACGCTTGCCTTCTCTTGGAATCCACTCCGTTACCCTTGCCTTCGCATAACATGCCCTGCCCAAGCCAATTCATTCCTTTTGATTTCGACTACGATGTCATTAACTCGCGTTTGTTCCCTCACCCACTCTGCCCGCTTCCGGTCTCTTAACGTTACACCTATCATTTTTCTCCCCATAGTTTACTGCGTTGTACCCTTTTGGTATGGTTTGGTTTATGGGGTTTAACGTCCCAAAGCGACTAAGGCTATGAGAGACGCCGTAGTGGAGGGCTCCGGAAATTTCGACCACCTGGGGTTCTTTTACGTGCACTGACATCGCACAGTACACGGGCCTCTAGAATTTCTCCTCCAAAGAAATTCTAGCCGCCGCGGCCGGGATCGAACCCGCGTCTTTTGGGTCAGCAGCCGAGCACCATAACCGCTGAGCCACCGCAGCGGCTGTACCCTTTTCGTTAGCATCCACGTTTCTGCCCCTGTAGGTGAGTACCGGTAAGATACAAGTGTTGTATACTTTTCTCTTGAAGGATATTGGAAAACTGCCATTCATAATCTGAGAGGACCTGCCTTATGCGCTCCACCCCAATCTTATTCTCATAGTTTCTCTCATGATCCAGATCAGCGGCCACTACCAGCCATAAGTGGACGTATTCCGTTACCACTTTCAGCACCTCGCTTCCAATTGTGAACTGCTGTTCCCTCGCGAGCCTGTTTAACATCACTTTGGTTCATTGATCATGCTCCGCAACTCACCTCCTAAGTGACTTAGCAAGACATTGTCATCAGCGAATCGCAAATTACAGGTATTCTCCATTTATTTATTTATTCAATAAACCCCTAAAGGCCCTCAATCGAGGGTATTACATAGGTTGGAGCAATGACAAACGACGCAAAATAAGATTGAGCAAGCGCCAAGGTGCAATACATAAGAACAGAAAGCACATGTAGAAAACAAAAGAAATAAACAAAAACGTGTAGTATACATAGTAATTTATACGAAAAAAAGAACAGATAGTGTTTTAGAGGCATAACAACCGCAGGAACAAAACAAAATAACAAAAAAGCTGAATGCAGCATGTGGTACAATCAATTAGTAAAGCTAAACAGACATTTGGGTAATAAGGTCCTGAAACTTATTAAGATCCCGTTCAGAAGCGATGTGTGATGGTAGATTATTCCAGTCGACTATAGTACGTGGTATGAAAGAGTTAGCAAACGAAGAAGTGTGGCATGAAATGCGTTTAACGTTCAGCGGGTGGTCGCGACGTGGAAAAAAATATTCAGGTGATTGAAAAAAAAATCGTCATGGAGCAGAACATGATGGTAAAGTTTATGGAAAAGGGTCAAGCGTGATAGTTTGCGGCGATGTGATAACGTATCAAGTTGCAGTCGTTCACGTATCAAGTTGCAGTCGTATCAACTGTGCAGTCGTTATAGATATCTACTAATATTTTCACATAAGACTCTTCTACACCCTGATTACGCAATGCCTACATGTTTGTTCAGGTTTCCACTGAGTCAAATGCTTTCTAGTAATCAATGAAGGCTATGTATAGGGGTTGGCTATTTTTGCGCATTTCTCTTTCACCTGATCGATAACGTGAATATGGTCTACTGTGGAGTATCCTTTACCACAGCCTGCTTGTTCATACGGTTGATTGAAGTCTAAAAGGTTGTCCTGATTCTATTTGCGATTACCTTTGTGAATACCTTGTATGCAACGAAAAGTAAGCTGACCGGTTTGTAATTTTTCAGGCCCTTGACGTCTCCTTTCTTATGAATTAATGTTAGGGTTCTTCTAAGCTCCTGGTACGCTCGAGGTCGTAAGGCATTGCCTATACAGAGTGGCTAGTTTTTGAAGCGAAAGCGTCACTACGGGAACTCGGGCTTCAATAGCGGACCGTGTAAATTTGACCTTCAGCGGAGTTAGAGGTCAAACCATGAAAAAGAGAAGAAGAAATTGAATCAATATCCATGACTGGGAGCCGAACCTGCGGCTGCGCGAACAGACCACTGGCTACCGCCGCAGCCAACACGCCTCGTGTTAAACTGCAGCACTCTCGCGCTGTGCACTGGAGAGCGTCGCCTTCATCAACTTCCATCTGCTCCGTCCCGCGGCACTGCCTGCTCACCGTCGTCTTCTACGCAGCACAAATCCGTGCTTTCGCTCCGATTCGAATGTCGTAAACATTCTCTGTAGCTTTTTCCAACACAATCTCCCCTCCGTCCTTCAAGAGAGAACTGCTGTTACCTGATCCTCACCAGCTCATTTCCCCCTTTACATTGCCCCTAAGGCTTTCTTCCTCTTACGTTACTGGCGGTATGTCCCATTCCTGTGCTCTAATGCCTGTCATTAAAGCTCTGATTACTTGGGGTACTGTATAGATTTGTGTAGAACTCTTCGGCTACTATAACTATCTTATCTACATTGTTAATGACATTTCCCTATACATCTGGTTTTTACCTATGCCTAGTTTTCTCTTCACTGCTTTTAGGCTACCTCTGTTCTTCAGAGCATGCTCGATTCTCTCTGTGTTGAACTTCCTTATGTAGGCTACGTTGCACTTATTAACTTCTATAGCTCTGCCAGTTCTGTGTTGTCCGTAGGGTTAGGTGCTTTCCTGCTTTGGCGCTAATCAGATTTTTCGTCTCCTGAGATAGCTTGCCGGTATCCTGTCGAACCATCGCTTACTTCTACTGCGCACTCCGTAATGGCAGCTGCGAGATTATATCGATCATTGTTTGAACATTAAGGTCGTCTTCCTCAGTTAGAGCCGAATATGCATCTGTTTTGCAGCGATAACATGAATTCCTCTAATTTCCCTCTGCCCCACCGCGGTGGCTCAGTGGTTACGGCGCTCAGCAGCTGACCCGAAAGACGCGGGTTCGAGCCCGGCCGCAGCGACTGAATTTCGATGGAGGCGAAATTCTAGAGGCCCGTGTACTGTGCGATGTCAGTGCACGTTAAATAACCCCAGTTGGTCGAAATTTCCGGAGCCCTGCCACCTGATGCAATCTTTCGAGTAAGCATGTTAAAAAATAAAAACGATTTAATCCCATTTGAATAGTAAGCAGTAGTGTTTATTTCATTTAAAGCGAAAACAGACGGCAGAGATAAGTAAAATGCATAAAAATACAATATGTTCGAAAATGCTAAAAACAATTGCAAAGAGAATCGAACATTTTCAAATACGAAATAAAAGGAAGATGCATGCGGAAACAAATATTTTCGAATGCGAGAACAACCTGAACTTTAGCGTCACAAGTGAGATTCGCTTTCAGAATTCATAGATATAAAGACTATTCAGACAAACTGCAGATTATAGAAATCGAAGTCAGTTTGTAGAACTGAAAGGGCGACAAATCACAACGGAACACCGAAAAGTCACCCTGAACCGTTCTGACGCACTTTCAGTTCGTACACAATGCCTCAGTGTTGGTTTTCTCTACTTTAGAGAGTTTATTTTCGTTTGGATGGGGAACACTTGCATCTAGGCGTCAGTCAACACTTCTTTTTGAGTTCAAGCTCATTCACAGAAGCGGCGGCACGCTTCCTTTCCCGTTCCTTCCTCAGTGCATCGGCCCTTCCAGTTCTCGTCCTCTCCAACTTCTCTTTCACTCGTACCGTCGCCCCGGCCCATTTGGAGCATCCCTTTGGTCAGCTGTACACTGGCACCGCCTCCAGCCGACAACACGGCGTCATAGACGGTTCGTTCGGCGACCAAAGATTTCAACAAGACATTCCTCGTTAACAGAAAATCCCTGCTCCTATGTTGCTATGTTGCTGAGCGAAAACCGGTACGCCGCGTTACTTTCGATGGGCCCAATCCAGGCAGCAAACTCGAAATGTTTCGGATTCGTCGATTCCTGGATGAAAGTGCACTTGAATGACCGCCATGCTGCACACGTCGCACAAAGCTTTCCTGCGGCAATACAGCAGGAGTCCGGTTCTGACTTTTCACCGAGTCGGACGTGTTTTTTGACGCTCCTACGCGTCCAGCGCCCGTGTTGGGGCCGCATTGCCTGCACGTACGACCCCCAGGCAACGGACCTGGACCTGGGAATACCACTTCCCGTGGCCCCCGGCCATGGAGCCCCACCAAGAGGCCCGCGACCGCGGACTGCGCAAGCCTACGACTCTGCCGGGCGGAGCTCGTTCGCAGAGCGCACGCCGCGACCAGTCTCTCGAATCGTCTCCGCTGCTGGATATGTGGATCGAGTGCGTGCAACGCGCAACACAGCGCACTGCCCGGACTCCGGAGACGGCGAAGGCAATGCTGCGCACCTTGACCCTTCCGCCACCTGCTGCTGCGATTGCGGCGCGCGCGGACCAACACGTGGGAGCCGCCATTGCCAGCCTGGTCCAGCATCCATCATTCGGCGGCGGCCACATTCCGGCAGCGGTGGGTGCAGCCGTAGCAGAGCCAGAGGGGGACGACGCCATGGATCAAAGCACCCATCACAAGCGGCGCCGTTCCACCCATTCTGAGGAGGGGGTGGGGAACAAAAGCAGCGGGGGAGAGGAATATGCTGCTAAGCGCGAAGCGCTGCAGCTCACTGCCCGTCTCGCCTCCCCCTCCGCGTCCAGAGTGAGCGACCACAGGACAAAGAGCCAGGGAAGTGACAGCGGACAACAGAGTGTCTGCCAGCATACCTCGGCACCATGAGAGGTGGCTCACTCACACTCACACTCATGACCACTCGCACTCACTACTACTCACACACGCTCACACGCATATCCATTTACACTCGCAACCGCTCACTTACGCTCGCACTCATGTCCACTCACACTCACAACCACTCACTCACACTCATGTCCACTCACAACCACTCACTCACACTCGCACTCATGACAACTCGCACTCACGACAACTCACTTACACTCGTGACCACTCACAACCCCTCACTCGCACTCATGACAACTCACACTCACAACCAGTCATTCACACTCATGTCCACTCACACTCACTCGCACTCATGTCCACTCACAATCACAACCACTTACACTCATGACCACTCGCACTCACAACCACTCACTCACACTCATTTCCACTCACACTCATGCTCATGTCCGCTCACTCTCATTCACGTTCAGTGCACTGTTTCCTTGTTTGCTGACAACGGAGGGGATGAGAGATTTACTGCCGCGGTGACTGCCCTCGTAGCTCCCCTAACATTAGCCTGAGTCGCAGAGATGTAGTGGTGAGCTGCCCAGGCTTTGTCGGGCTATTTGGCCAACTTGCACAGTTTCGATGCTCGAAGAAAGTGGTCACTCATCACGCATATTCCATGCACCGAATGCTACGAATGTGTGCTCCTGCGCTTGCTGCTGAGACGACGAGTGCCTGTATAGCGTCAACAGCGAAGATGCTTAGACAAATTTCTGAACGGTGTCCATAGGCGTGCGCAGGGTTCTCCATGAGAATGAGCCTTAAAAAACCTGCTTGGCCGTAGCACTGCACTGTAAACAATGACGGAACAGGTCCGACAGATTAAATGTATGGGGCAGACTTGGCGATTAAAGGGGGGCGCACCCCCCTCCCTTGTGAGTGTGCCAATGACGGTGTGCAAGTAATAATATTGAGTTTGCTGTGACAATAGTCTTGGATGGTGTCTAATTACCAAGATTTGGTCTTCCTTGACAATGACGTCTCCGTGACTCTGCATCAACTCGTTGGAGTCAAGTGGCGATTATGAATACTTTTCGCAGCATGGAAAATGGAGCGTGTTTTCCAAACGATCGAGTGATTTCCTCACGCAAAGGAAAATGGCTGGAATGGGTCGCAAGAAGAGGATTTCGCCGCGTAATAACGATGCTAGGGGAAGTTGCCATTATCAATCCATTTAAAAAACCTACTAAGCTTACTATGTGAGACCGATCTGTGCACATGTCTGCATCGCACATCTTTTCCTGTCTGAAGGAAGTTTTACAAACCAACGCGGTGTTTTTGAGGCCAGTGCATGCATGCGGAGACCCCATCCGCGTGCCAATAGGGGGTGCTTACTTTGCACCAGATTATTTCTCCAACGTGGTAGTGGTTTATTTAAAAATAAATAAATAAATAAAAAAAAGTGAAGCAAAAGAGTGTTGCCGGCCGCGGCAATTGCTATCTAATATCTTAAGCACCCGAGCTGCAGCCGGCGGAAATGAAAGGGAAAGGGAGAGGATAGTGAGGAGAAGTATAGAGGGGAGCGACAGCAAGAAAGGACAGGGGAGAGCTTTGTACACTATTTACAAAATATAAAAGTAATCAAGTTCGCGCCGCTCGCGCGCTAATGTCCAAGCATTGTCCGAAAATAAGTGCGCGCGAGCGGCCACTGCGCACAATTACTTACACAAGAAGTAAACTGTATGTACATAGCCGCGCGCACGTAGCGTCCTGTCTCGGACTAATCGCGCGTGCGGCACACTGCACTAGCGGCCGGGGTGGGGCGCCCGGCCGCGTATACCGTCCGAGGTAGCACCCACGGAGCGTTCGTGTCACGCGTGCACTACCTGGCGTAGAGCAAGCGGGGAGTCAAGTCCGCCTGCTCGATGAACGCACAGAGGCTCACCATTGTTCTGTCACGGATGCGCGCACTGCCGCGCGGCCACAGGAGCGCTTCGAGACTGTCCGGGATGATTCCCAGCGCCCTGTAGGCCGCGAGCATCTCGCGACGCGGCACTGCAGAAGCGGTACAGCGAAGGAGCATGTGCTCCAATATCTCCACTGCGCCGCAGTCAGCGCACGCGTCGCTCGACGAAAGTCCGTGGCGCACCCGTCTTTCCCCGGGCCACACGCAGCCGACGCGCACTCGGATGATCATCGCCCGCTGGAGGCGCGACTATGAGCGCGCGCCGACGAGAGAAATGCGCTCTCCTCGCGCGATGCGAGGGTCCGGGTGTTGCTGACGGAGGTGGTCGTAGATCACCGCACGCACGTCTTCCAGGGCGAGCGGTTCGTCGCTGGGAGGAAGCTGATGTGCGGCGGTGGCGAGCTCGTCGGCTTGCTCGTTGCCGCGGATGCCGCAGTGACCGGGCACCCACTGCACGCGAATACTGCATCTGCGCTCCGCAAGGCGCTCAATGCGCTCGCGTAACGCGCACAGCAACGGGGTGCCACGGCCGTGAGTCTGCAGGCGGCTAAGGGCGGCACGGGAATCACACAGCAGAGCACACCTGGGTGGCGGCGGAGTAAGGGTGAGCACCAGGTCCAAGCCCAGGCGAAGACCCAGTAGCTCCGCCGTGGTCGAAGAGCCCAGGTAAGCCACTCTTTGCTGGCGGTGCAGCTGCAGGGCGGGGATGGTGGCCGCTGCGGCGAGCGAGCAGTTTTCGCTCACCACGGAGCCGTCAGTGAACACAAGCAGATGGTCGCGCAGTTGCTCGTAGATGACGGCTCCGGCTAGCTGCTGCACTGCACATAGTGGTGTGCTGCGTTTTCCCGCGATGCCGACGATCTCTCGCTGTACCTCCGTCGTGAGGGGCCAGGGGGAGCAGAGGCCGTAGGGGGGCGTGGCGCGCGTCAGCTGGTCATATTCCTGCAGTGCCGCGCCCATTCTTGAGCGCGGGTAGTGACGAAGGCGCTGCAGGAGTTCCGCGCCGTCTGGTGCGCGGTGAAGGCGGTCAATGTGGTGCAGCGAGCGCTGCGTGGCCTGTAGCTGCAGCGGCCACGCGCCCGCCTCGGCCAGTGTCGCCTCGCATTGCGAGTTTCCGGGTAGACCGAGGCAGGTCCGCAGCGCTTTGCGATGCTGCACCTCCAGTGCCTTCCATGATGGTTTGCGCACCGTGACGAGGGGCAGCGCGTAGAGTATCGCCCCTAAGGCTGCGGCGTTGTAGAGGCGCAGCGCAGCCTGCTGAGAAATCCCCTGGCCCCGGGCGGTGAGCTTGTGCACAGCGGCTGTAGTCCTCTTCATCTGCTGGCAGGCCCTGGTCGCCGCGGGGCGGAAGGAGAGGCGCTTGTCGATTTCCAGGCCGAGGTACCGCACGGAGCTCTTCCACGGCAGCGGCGTCCCAGCCAACGTCAGCGGCGCCAGGCGGGCGCATCTGCGAGCTGCGCAGGCCATGGCTGCAGTCTTCTCCGCGCAAAGCGCCAGGCCGAGGCCCCGCAACCGGTCGCCGATAGCGTCAAGGGACCCCTGGAGACAGTCTCTCACGCGGGAAGCCTCGCCCGGAGGTCCCAAGCACCACAGAGCGATGTCGTCCGCGTATATGGAGATGTACACGCGGTGCCGGTTGCCTGTGGGCAGACAGCCCGGCACCGCCGACATCGCCACATTGAACAGGAACGGGGACAACACCGACCCCTGCGGCACGCCTAGATCCACCGGGCGGGGCTGAGAGAGAGCCGCTCCCACGCGCACGCGAATAGTGCGCGCGTTGAGGAACCCCTGCACATAACGCAACAGACGACCGGCCACGCCCGCCTCTTCCAGCCTCGCGAGAATTACCGCACGGTGGACGTTGTCAAACGCACTCGACACGTCGAGCAGCAAGAGCAGTGCTACCTGCCGCGCCGCCACGGCGTGCTCGAGTGCGGAGACAACGTCCGCGATTGAATCTGCCGCGCAGCGCATCCCGCGAAACCCTGTCTGACGCTCGTCGAACAAGTCTGCCTCCGCGGCCCGCGCATGCAGGCGTTGGAGCGCCATATGCTCCATCAGCTTGCATGCCGCCGACGTTAGCGCCACTGGCCGGTATCCGCTGAGCTCCGTGGGTGGGCGGCCTGGCTTCGGTATCGGGCAGACGACCGCTGTGCGCCACTCCTCAGGTAGCACCCCGCGTTCCCACACCAGGTTGAGCTGCCGCAGGAAGACTTGACGTTGGTCCGCGTCCAGGTTGCGCAGCATCTGGTACGTAACCCCGTCTGGCCCGGGCGATGAGCGGCGGGTGCAGTGGTGCAGCGCGTCGTTCAGTTCCGCCGCTGTGAAGAGCGCGTTGCACGGGCCGTCATCCGGGGCGGGGGAAGAGTACCTGGCGTCAAAACTGGGGCCCGATGTCGTCACTGCACTGCTCGCGGGACGCTGTGGCGCAAATCGGTCAGCGAACTGCTCAGCCAGCTGTTGGTTTGTTTGGCCGCTCGAGATGGCGAGAGCGGCCAGGGGCTGAGGGTTGGCCTGAGGTGTAGTGATGCGCCGCAGGGTGGTGAAGAGCCGCCGCGAGCTGCGATCCTTCTCCATCGTGTTGCAGAGAGAAGCCCACTGCCGTCGATAAAGCTATCCAGAAGTTCTTGGTGGAAATCATAGTATCTGGTTCAAATGATACCTCCTGCTGTCCAGATATCAGGAGGGTAAGATTGCTGAAATCAGTGCGTGCATGCAAACAGAAGTTAATCCCCTTACTGTAGTAAAACACGAAAAATAAACAAAATCGCATTTCCCGCTCATTTCGGTTTCACTCGCCAAATTATAAAGATTAGGCGGCACAGATTAGAACCAAGCCTCGCATACTTACAGCGGAAGCTTGTATGCACTTGTTGACTTGCCCAAATCAGAACCTCGCCTCGCATACATAGAGCGGAAGCTTGTACATGTATGCAGTTGTTGACTTGCCAGGGCAGCCCCCACCAGCTCATACTGCCAACGGCGTAGTTCTGCTTACATGACGCTGACGGGAGCCTTTTCATGACCAAAGAAAAATAATTTTTTTTTTTGGACTCCGGGGAGAGCGTGGAGGAGCTTAATTTTCAACTCTTTCCTGTTCTACGAGCACAGTCCAGTGTCGAATACGTCAGCACCCTTCAACATGTTTATGAAAAGCTCCTGGCCCCCTTTCGCCCGCCGCCCTCAGTTTTCTGTTCTCTTCTGGTCACATTTTTGGCTGTGGCGTCGTGTGTTCAGAAAAGAAAAAACAGCGCTAAATTCTACACAAACCACACAGAAAGACGGACAGGACGGGCGCTGACGTCTTCACTTAAGCAAACCAAGTTTAACCAATCATGCAACAATCGAACCTGCCTCCATATTTCCGCCCTTAAAACTTTGCTCACTCGTCTTGCGTGTCCTAATGAAGGTTTAACAAATCCAAAAAGGGCACTCACTTCCGCTGGTACAAGTCCTTTCTTGAGACTAAATGCGATGAATCTTGCTCTGCAGGTGGAAAAGGCGATGGCGCTCACAATCTTCAAAGGGTCGGGCTTAACAGATGGTGCACAAAAGAAAGGGCCCACTGTAGAAGAAAGTTCGTTTAACAGTACCTTTTGCTGGGCTAGTTGGTGTGACATTGTGTTCAGAAAAGAAAAAACAGCGCTAAATTCTACACAAACCACACAGAAAGACGGACAGGACGGGCGCTGACGTCTTCACTTAAGCAAACCAAGTTTAACCAATCATGCAACAATCGAACCTGCCTCCATATTTCCGCCCTTAAAACTTTGCTCACTCGTCTTGCGTGTCCTAATGAAGGTTTAACAAATCCAAAAAGGGCACTCACTTCCGCTGGTACAAGTCCTTTCTTGAGACTAAATGCGATGAATCTTGCTCTGCAGGTGGAAAAGGCGATGGCGCTCACAATCTTCAAAGGGTCGGGCTTAACAGATGGTGCACAAAAGAAAGGGCCCACTGTAGAAGAAAGTTCGTTTAACAGTACCTTTTGCTGGGCTAGTTGGTGTGACATTGTGTTCAGAAAAGAAAAAACAGCGCTAAATTCTACACAAACCACACAGAAAGACGGACAGGACGGGCGCTGACGTCTTCAAGTTTTAAGGGCGGAAATATGGAGGCAGGTTCGATTGTTGCATGATTGGTTAAACTTGGTTTGCTTAAGTGAAGACGTCAGCGCCCGTCCTGTCCGTCTTTCTGTGTGGTTTGTGTAGAATTTAGCGCTGTTTTTTCTTTTCTGAACACAATGTCACACCAACTAGCCCAGCAAAAGGTACTGTTAAACGAACTTTCTTCTACAGTGGGCCCTTTCTTTTGTGCACCATCTGTTAAGCCCGACCCTTTGAAGATTGTGAGCGCCATCGCCTTTTCCACCTGCAGAGCAAGATTCATCGCATTTAGTCTCAAGAAAGGACTTGTACCAGCGGAAGTGAGTGCCCTTTTTGGATTTGTTAAACCTTCATTAGGACACGCAAGACGAGTGAGCAAAGTTTTAAGGGCGGAAATATGGAGGCAGGTTCGATTGTTGCATGATTGGTTAAACTTGGTTTGCTTAAGTGAAGACGTCAGCGCCCGTCCTGTCCGTCTTTCTGTGTGGTTTGTGTAGAATTTAGCGCTGTTTTTTCTTTTCTGAACACAATGTCACACCAACTAGCCCAGCAAAAGGTACTGGCGTCGTGTGTTTTTTTCTTCTGTGCCTTAGCAGCACTAGCTTGCACGATACTTTTAAGCGAAACGAAAACTGTTGCCCTAGCTTGATTCTTATTAACTTTTGATCGCGTGTACTGCGTTTCTTTTGTAGTTTTTTTTTCTCGAGTGAAATGGTGACAATACTAAGAGACATTCTATTTTATATCCCTTTCCCGAGTACATATAAAAATTAAGTTCGAACTGTACGTCCAAACAATCAAAAAGGGTGTGTCCAATTTGGTTGCCACCTCATATCCACTGCCGAAAATCGCCGCAACGTTTGATCACAGTTGAGTTTTCCTCTCAATCTTGTTGAGGTAAATTACGTTGATGATTATTGAAGGGTGCTTGACGTCTTGCAGATTCGATATTGCTCGATCACGTTGCCAGAGGACACTTCTGGAGAGGTTAACGTTTTATTGCCAATTAATAAAACAAAGAAAGATACAAGCAAGGAGAAAACTTGTTTACATTTCACTGACTAGTGGCTTTACGTGACGAAACCAGCCCTCGGTCCCGCCCAAACACCTGTTTTTAAACCCTATGACTCCGCCCTCGGTGGAGACTGTAACCAATCAGGTAACTCTACAAACATCAACCCAATAAATCATTGGGGAAAGGAAAACGTCACCAATCAACAATTGGGAAAGGACAACACAGCCAATCAGTGTTTTTGGAGAGACGATAACTCACCTCCACAAACACTGCACAAATATGTACATTTTCCACCATCAAGATTTCGGAGGTTTCTCCCTTCCTCCCGCGAGCTTCGCATACATTCTCGATTTCCCACGGTGCAGGTTGTCTCAACCTCTGGTAAACTCAGGTTCGGGGAAAGTCACCTCAAGGCCCATCTGTTAAGTACCGTCACTTACAAACTGTCTTCATGCCTGTAGCTAGCGTGGCAATGTCCTGTTGACCGCGCCTAGCTGTCAACGCATGCTGCCATAGACGTGGGACAAAAGCCACACGACGAGGATCCGCCGTTCCGCAAGAACGTGCACAGTGGGATGAGACCTGACGTATATGTTCCCTTATTCTCGGAATCTGTCGCTATCCGGCTCCCCTTATACCGCTGGGCAGCCAGCGCACTTGGTTTTCGCGTCGTTTCCGGGCTTGAGCCGGGTTTGTGCAGTTCAAGAGCTGGGCCAAGTACGTCGGGCTACCGCGTGGGTCAGAGCTTATGAACAAATTACGGCCAGAGGAGAGCTCTGCAATGCTCACACCTGGGCAAAGAGAAAAACCTAAATCCGCTGCAGCACTCGAGGTCCCAACTCAAGTAGTTATTGCCGAGAAGCGGACAGTCGTTGTTTCAGCAGTAAGCATTGCAACTCATATGTATACGAGATCGAGCCATGCGGGGAGCGTGGCAAGAGACATATATCTATATTTTCAGGACTGGCAATGCGAATTTCATAAAGGGTCTCACAAAACTCGTAGCGGCTCACTGCATCCGCGAAGGACCAGCGCCCGTGCCAACACTGAACTACAAAAGCAACGGAAGATTGCCGTTCCCGTGCCAGCGGAATCCTTTCCTTCGGTTGTCCAAAGACACCGGCATGATGCCTTAGGCTGCCTCGAGCGCCTTCAGTAGTGAATATTTGCTTCCCGCAGCTGTCAACAACATGAAAATAGCTAAGCGGGTATCAGCGTCGCGAAACATGGGCAACCGACTCACACTCATGACAACCCACACTCACATCCACTCACTCGCACTCACACTCATGACCACCCACACTCACTCGCACTCACACTCACGTCCACTCGCACTCACTCACACTCACACTCACAGACGTGAGTGTGAGCGTGAGTGAGGCGATATGAGTGCACTCATGAGTGAGTGTGCCGACCTATGTCTGCCAGTGCTGGCTGCTTTCCCCCTGCTCTCGCCATCTTCATGTAATTATACCTCGTTAAAGGTTGTCTTGTGCATGTTGGCCGAACACTACGCGCGAACGAACACGATGCGTGAATGCACGTGGCTTTTTGGACGTGCTCAACAGTAAAGCCAGCTCCTCCGAGGAAAGAGCAAATTTCCCCCAAAAAGGTACCGCCGAGATGCGCGGAGAGCAGAGCCACCTGTTGGCAAACCGAAAAACCAAAATGACACGTGCCTGCACGCTGATTGGTGGACGCCGGCCGTGTCTTCAGTGGACGCGCAGCGCGAGGCGTTTTTTTCTACAAGCGTAGAACTAAAGTCCCTTTATGAGCTTTTCTAAAAAAAGCCTAGGGACTTTACGTAGAACCACGCGGCGGCGCGATTTCGTGTTGGATTATGCTAGGCACGCGTCAGAATGACGCGCGCGTCCCAACATCAGCGCGGCAATCGCGCCCAAAATCGCGCCATGCGGTTCCAGCTGACGGAGCGCGGCGCACGCTGCCAGCGTGCCTGACAGCACGGCCGCTCGATGCAAAGCGCAAAGCGAGGTGCGGCCAGCCACGTCGCGCCGCCGACAATGGGTGAGCATGTCCTGGCAGAGTTTACAGTCGCGGCCGCTGTTTTCGGTGGGGGCGCCACTGTTCGGGGACAGGTCCCGGGAGTGGACTCCCGAAGCGCTCCTTGCTTCGTCGTGTTCGAGCGCGTTTGCCTCGTGTAAAACCGCGTTTGCGTCGTGTATAACCGCGTTTGCCTTCCATATTCAATGCAAAATAAAAACCACTACTACTACTACTCACGTTCCTCATGTCTGCAGTGCTTTCTTTGGATTTTCTGCTGTGCGCGTGAGTGAGCACGTTTGCCTCGCGTCTGCGGTGCTGGATTTGGACTTTTCGTGTGCGCGTGAATGAATGTTTGCCTCGTGTCTGCCGTGCACTCTTTGGGCTTTTCGTGCATGCGTGTGTGGAGGTCAGGGACGTGTATGGGGCACGATGCCGCGCATCTGCTGTGTGCCACTGTCCGTCACAAACTCCAGAAAATAGCCAACTGTGAGATATCATGAGTTTCCCTCTGAACTACAGCGTCGAGAAGCGTGGCTGAAAATATCGCTTGCCAAGGACTGTCAGGGAAAGGAAGCAAGTGGGTGCCAAGCGACAGGTCTCTGGCATGTTCCTTGCATTTTACAGAGAATGACTACAAAAAGTAAGGTCAAGGAAGGTTCTTCGTCTTTGAATGGTTCCTTTCTTTCTTGTATGACCATGCAATAAAAGTGCCAAGTACTTTGTGGTTTTCTCGGCTGCAGGTGGGCTTATGAAGTTCCACAACTTCAGCTATAATGATAGTTTTTTTTTCTTTTTCATAAATTGCAATAACTTGTGTATATAAGAGCCAAAATTCGACGTGACACGAAGCGGAAATTTACTGCGTGTGACCAGCTGTGCGTGTCCGTCTCATTCACCGTTGATATATTTGTCGATGCTAGAAGCGTGTCCCACCAGGCATCGGGTCCAAGAACACCGCCGCTGTGCCGAAGGAGGAAGGAAACGTGGGCCGGAGACGGGGAGTAGGGGAAGAGAAGGAAAAAACTGTATTTACATTATATACAAAGAGCGGGACTGAGAATGGCTCTCAGTGGAAGGGCAACGTCTTCGTCAACCGTAGTCGACTGGAGCTAGCAGGCTTCTCTCGGCCACACTCACGGCCGAGTTAAATATCGTCCGGTTTCCCCAGATCCCTGGCTGGGGAAAAATGGTCGACGAGCACTGTCCAATCGGATGGACCGAAGGGGACCTCCTTGTTACCGCCCACGGCTGGGCAGGTGCGAGCTTGTCCACTCTGTCGCAGCTGGGTCGAAGAGAGGGGAAGATTGCTGACTCATCCAGCCCCGCGGGGAAAGGAATCTCCTGAAGTCTTTCAGCAGGGGAATGAACTTGCCTCCCCGCCGATTGCCCAGAACGCGAGTCGGGGACACAGAATTCTTCAATTATCCGCCAGCGTGACGGCGCCGCCAGGTCGCCTCCGCATTCACGGTGGTTGCTCGGACAATAGCTCCTGGGCCTCGCCTGCCTTCGTCGCCGCTGCACTCCGTTCAAGGAATTTCGCTGGGGTTTTGGCTGACAATGGCCTTTGACATCCCTGCCACACTAATCCGCTGAGGCTCGGAGGGGCATTCCAAGCTTCTCACTTCCCATGGTCGTCGCGAGGTTGTCGACCTTGGCGATTGTTCACGGTAGCGGCTTGATCGGGCCCACGTGGTCCGAAGTGGACACAGGTGTGACGGGAACACACAAAGAGAACCGTCATTTTTCATTTCTTGACTTGGTCAGTGACCCAATTTTCCTTTGTGAATAAATAACACAAAGGGAGTTAAAGGGGGGGGGGGTAGAAACACAACAGCACGTCCGCCGCCCGAAGAGGTCTCGTAGTGGTTGCAGCCAACGCTGCTGCGCGCAGAGACCTGGAGTTGTGTCCGTTCGGCCTTTGGTCACAGCTGGGCCCAAAGGTTCTTCTTGCTTCGTTGACAGCTGTAACGAGCTCAACCAGCAAAGTCCAAAGCCCAACAAGCAGAAAGCGCCAAACTGACTTCAAGAACTGCCAAGCTGTTTTCGGTCAACAAAATCTCTTTAGAGAAAATGAGCTGTAGCGTGAAATTTACGTCCTCCTCCGAAAGTTGACATGTTTGACCAAACCAGAATACACAGAGCTTGTTTAGCCAAAAGGGAGGAAAATTTTCTAAAATTTTGGGGGGGTGCCGTAGCACGGTTTATGTCACAGAAAGCCACCGCCCGTGAGAGCACAAAGGGAAGGTGGAGCTGCTGAACACACATACAAAACAGACAAAAATGATTCCCGCTAAAGCAAAAAAAAAAAAAACAAAATACAAATTTGCATAGCGGAATAACGTCTGGGGAGTCAGGAAAGGGCATTACACGGGAAAGCTTCGGCTGAGGCCATCAGCGTTGCCATTATCTCGTCCCTTTTTGTAACGCACGTCAAATGAGTGCTCCTGTAACGCCAGGCTCCAACGAAGGAGTCTACCGTTTTTAGCTGACATGTTCCGAAGCCAGGTCAAAGGGCAGTGGTCGGTTTCCACAGTAAACCGAGATCCTGCCAGGTAACACTGTAACTTCTGGATTGCCCATACGAGACAGGCGCATTCCTTCTCCGACACACTGTACGCCTGCTCGCGTAGCGTTAGCTTCCTGCTAACAAATACTACGGGGTGTTCCTCTCCGTTTTCGGCCTGTTGACTGAGGACGGCGCCCATACCGCGGTCGCTGGCATCGCACTGCAGAACAAACGACCGTTCGTAGTCAGGGGCTCGTAAAACGGGCTGGCTAGTCAAGGCTGCCTTGAGGGCAAGAAATGAGCGTTCCTTGGGGAGGTCCCACACGACTTTCACAGGTTCGCTCTTTCGCAAGCTGTCCGTGAGGGGGCTCGCGAGCTCGGAAAAGTTTCGGATATAATGTTGGTAGTATCCGGTTAGCCCGAGGAAAGAACGAATGTCTGTTTTGGTGCCTGGCCTGGGATATTCAGATATCGCCGCTACTTTTAGTTCTAGCGGACGCCGGTAACCGCGTCCGACGACATGGCCCAAATAAGTAACTTCCGCTCTCCCCAGTTGACATTTCGTAGCCCTGACGGTCAAGCCGGCCTCTCGCAACCGTGTCAACACTTCTTTTAGATGGTACAGGTGTTCCTCCCAGCTCTTTGAGTAGACAGCTATGTCATCCAAATACGGAAGTGCGTAGTCATGCATGCCCTGCAGGACCCGGTCCATAAGCCGGGAAAAACAAAACGGCGCGTTTTTGAGGCCAAAGGTAAGGACAAGAGGGCGAAACGTTCCCAAGGGGGAAATAAAGGTGGCAAATCGGCTCGCCTGCTCAGTCAGAGGCACCTGCCAGTACCCTCTAGTGAGATCTAGCGTAGAGACATACTGAGCGCTACTTATGGTCTCGACCCTCTCCTCCAGGTTTGGAATCGGGTAGCTCTGATCTCGAGTGATTTCATTCAGACGACGATAGTCGATACAGGGCCGGGGATCTTTACCGGGCGCTTCAACTAATATGATCGGGGATGTGTACTCACTCTCCGATGGCACTATCAGTCCCGAGTCTAGCATCCGCTGTATCTCTGTTGCCAGTATCTCTTTCTGCTTAGGCGAGACACGGTAAGGTCTGCACCGAACGGGCTCGTTAGAAGTTAACTGTATGTCATGTTCCATCAAGCTCGTTCTCCCGGGCTGGTCTACAAAACGGTCGCCGAACTCTCGCAGAATAGCTACCAGGTCCCTTCGCTGATTATCGTCTAGCGTTGTATCACTGCCAACCTTCTCACAAAGCCCTTCGAGTGCGGAATCTAACGCGGACTCCGGGAAAAAAATCTCGGTCTCCACTTCCTCAGGCGCGTTCAGAGCCAGGTGTACAACAGCTTCTCTCTCTCGGTACGGCTTCATTAAATTAGTGTGATAGATGCGTACCTCTTTGCGTCTGCCAGGAATTCTAACAGCATAGTTAGTGTCGGAAAGCTTCTGTATCACTTCCGCGGGGCCCTCCCACAGCACCTCTAGTTTGTTCTTCCGTGAGGCACTAAGCAAAAGAACTTTGTCTCCAACGGCGAAAGTTCTTTTTCTGGCGTTCCGGTCGTAATAAAGTTTTGCTCGTCCCTGAGCGGATTTCATGTTGACCTCTACCAGCTCGCGACATGACTGAAGGCGTTCTAACAGCTGCAAGACGTACTCTACGACAGTGGGATCCTCTCCGCGCCCTTCCCATGCCTCGCGGAGCATCTGTAGCGGGGACCGCAGGGATCGGCCATATACCAACTCTGCTGGGCTGAAACCGGTGGCTTCGTGAGGCACTGACCTCAATGCAAACATTGTAGCAGGCAAACAAGCCTCCCAGTCTCTTTTGTGTTCATAACACAAAGCCCTCAGCACTCTCTTTAGCACAGAATGCCATGCCTCCACGCTGTTGCTTTGCGGGTGCCGCACCGAACTATGAACAATGCGAATGCCGCACCTCTCGAGGAAAGTAGTCGTCAGAGCACTGGTGAAAACGCTGCCCTGATCACTCTGTAGTTCGGCCGGAAATCCGACCCGGGCAAACACCGAAAGCAGTGCCTCAACTACCTCCACCGAGTTGATTTGTTTCAGTGGTACAGCCTCCGGGAACTTGGTAGCCGGGCAAATTATGGTGAGAATGTGCTTGTAACCAGACGTAGTCACCGGCAAGGGCCCCACCACATCAACAACAACACGACGGAAAGGCTCGGTGATTATGGGAACCAGTTTCATTGGTGCTTTTCTGATCTCATGTGACTTCCCAATCCTTTGACAAGTGTCGCAAGTCTGGACAAACTTTTCCGCGTCTTTGAAGCATCCGGGCCAATAAAATTCTCTCAACAATCTTTCTTTGGTCTTTTTAATTCCCAAATGACAGGCCCAACCTTTTCCATGAGAGAGGCCGAGAATTTGAGCTCGATACTTAGACGGGACAACAAGTTGGTCGTGTTGGACACCTTTCCTATCCTGATATTGGCGGTATAGTAGGCCAGAACGGCGCTGGAAAGTTAGGTTCTTCCGCGACACACCCATGTTGCTTTGGTGACTCAAGTTTTGTAGAGTTTGGTCTTTCTCTTGCTCAGCGGCGAACGTTTCTCTGTCCACACGAAGGAGTTCGAGAAAGCCATCCGAGTGGGGCAACACTAGATTCGTATTCAATCCCTCTCCTAGCCCCAGCTCATCACTTGCGCTTGATTCGGAAGACTCACCATCGCCAGCACTACTATCGGTACTTTTTACCCCTGTGCCAGAAGTGAGTAAGTCCTGGTCTGGCTCGTCATTTTGGACATGCTCTTGGATCAAAGTTTCATTCCTGCCCTCTTCCTCCAGGCGCTTGGCATGCGCTGCGATTTCTCGAGCCTTTGCACGAGTGAGAGCCTGGACAGCGTGATCGCCAAAACTAAGGCCTTTTTCTCTGAGCAGCATATCCGAACGATTAGAAAAAATGTAAGGATACTGCTTGGGCAGGTTTTGTGACACTGCTGCTTCGGTGTGAAGCACCCCGAATGGTCCTTCGATTGCGACGCGGGCGATGGGCAAGCATACGCTATTCTCCTCCACTACCTGCCGTATCCAGGCACATTCACCTGTAAATTCTCCTGGCTTAACATACTCTGGGCGGACAACGTCCATCGTTGCAGCGGAGTCGCGGAGAACCTTGCATGGTTTTCCGTTAACCTGTAGGTCCCGTAGATAGGGCTGCAACAATCGGAAGTTGTCGTCCTCGTTATCCAGAAATGAGAAGATAAGTTTTGTGTTACGGCAGCCGGTCGAAAGGTGTCCGGGCTGTCGGCACCGGAAACACACGATCGGCTTTTTGGCTTCAAAAGCTTTTTCCTTCTTAGCGTCTTCCTTGTTGCTAGCATCTTTGTTTTTGGGTGCGGGAGGACCATTCGACGACATGTTTCTCGCTGCTTTCTTAATTCTCTCATTTCCTGGAAAACGCGCCCGACTATCTTTGTCAGATTGAGACATGGGCGGAACACGTGCTCTTTCAGATTCCCGACGGGCCACAAACTCATCAGCAAGTTCTGCCGCGCGCTCCACGGTTTTCTTTTCTGGCCTGTCCTGCACCCACAAGCGCATTTCTTCCCCTAGACAACCATAAAGCTGTTCGAGGCAGACTGCTTCAATGACCATGTCGCGACTCTCATAAGCCTCCTCCGCTTTCAGCCACTCAATGAGATCGGCTTTTAACTTGTATGAGAAGTCTTGGAACGTCTCGCCCTGTTTCCGCCTGGCATCTCTAAAGCGGCGCCGGAATGCATCCGCTGACAGTCGGTATTTCTTGAGAAGCGCTGCTTTTACTTTGTCATATTTATCAGCATCTTCTTTTGACAACCTGGCAATAATTTCGGCCGATTCACAAGGCAGCACATGCAATATTTTCTGCGGCCAGGTCTCTCGTTGTACTCCTTCTTTCTCACAAACCCTCTCGAAGTTTACGAGGAACAACCCGATGTCGTCATTTGCTTTGTAAGGCTGTAGAAGATCTTTGATTTTAATTTTTCTAGGTGTCGAGACCTCCTGATTATTGGTCGAATTATTCTCGGTGCGCTTTGTCTCCGCAATTTGCAACTCTAAACGCTTTAAAGCAAGTTGCCTTTCTTCGGATTCCTTTTGGTAAAGGCGTTCCTTTTCTACCCTGTCGGCCTCCTCCTTAGCTGCTTCCTTTTTGTAAAGGCGTTCCTTTTCTACCCTGTCGGCCTCCTCCTTGCGCTCCCTTTCAACCCTGTCGGCCTCCTCCTTAGCCCTCCTGATCCCCTCTTGAATGATCTCCCAGGACTCCGCAATTTCGTCGTCCTTGACACCACATTCCTCAATAGCCTCAATCAGCTGCGGCTTTCTGCGACCTTTCCCGACCTCAATACCCAGCTCTTCACACAGCAAAATCAAATCTGGCTTCTTTAGTTTGCTCAAATCCATGGCAACTTCCGAACGAGGACTTTCAACAATAAGCTGCTACGTGAAATGCTTTAGCGAGCACGTGCAGAAGATTAATCTACAGGTACTGATAAATTTCCAGAGTTATCAGCCTGGCAGATTCCCAAAGAAAGTCAAGCGCTCACCACTGCTGAAGCCAGGACCAAGCGTGGACGATCCCACCGCTGCCACCAGTTGATATATTTGTCGATGCTAGAAGCGTGTCCCACCAGGCATCGGGTCCAAGAACACCGCCGCTGTGCCGAAGGAGGAAGGAAACGTGGGCCGGAGACGGGGAGTAGGGGAAGAGAAGGAAAAAACTGTATTTACATTATATACAAAGAGCGGGACTGAGAATGGCTCTCAGTGGAAGGGCAACGTCTTCGTCAACCGTAGTCGACTGGAGCTAGCAGGCTTCTCTCGGCCACACTCACGGCCGAGTTAAATATCGTCCGGTTTCCCCAGATCCCTGGCTGGGGAAAAATGGTCGACGAGCACTGTCCAATCGGATGGACCGAAGGGGACCTCCTTGTTACCGCCCACGGCTGGGCAGGTGCGAGCTTGTCCACTCTGTCGCAGCTGGGTCGAAGAGAGGGGAAGATTGCTGACTCATCCAGCCCCGCGGGGAAAGGAATCTCCTGAAGTCTTTCAGCAGGGGAATGAACTTGCCTCCCCGCCGATTGCCCAGAACGCGAGTCGGGGACACAGAATTCTTCAATTATCCGCCAGCGTGACGGCGCCGCCAGGTCGCCTCCGCATTCACGGTGGTTGCTCGGACAATAGCTCCTGGGCCTCGCCTGCCTTCGTCGCCGCTGCACTCCGTTCAAGGAATTTCGCTGGGGTTTTGGCTGACAATGGCCTTTGACATCCCTGCCACACTAATCCGCTGAGGCTCGGAGGGGCATTCCAAGCTTCTCACTTCCCATGGTCGTCGCGAGGTTGTCGACCTTGGCGATTGTTCACGGTAGCGGCTTGATCGGGCCCACGTGGTCCGAAGTGGACACAGGTGTGACGGGAACACACAAAGAGAACCGTCATTTTTCATTTCTTGACTTGGTCAGTGACCCAATTTTCCTTTGTGAATAAATAACACAAAGGGAGTTAAAGGGGGGGGGGGTAGAAACACAACACCGTCTACATGGGGTAGCGAGAAGGGAATAAAAATCAGGGAGCACTTTGACGATCTAAAGCGCGAAGAGGCGAAAGCCTTTAACCGCCTCTGTCGCTGCCCTCTGCTTGGCGACTACTGAAGATCGTTTGGCGACTCTTGAACGCTTCCGTACGGCATCGCGAGCGCGTTTCGTAGCGGGCGACATTGGAGCGCGCGCGGGCTGCATCCTTCCTCGATCAACGTTCAGAGAGCACCTGAGAGAGCTCTGGGTGATACGACCGTTGTGCAAACTTTTGACGTCAGTGTACATGCGCCGTTGTTAAACCACCTGAGGATTGCGCATGGGGCACTGCGCATGCGCAGTGTGCGCGTTTAGTGGGTATCATTAACTAATCATCATTACTGTTCGTGCATCTACCACTACACCATTAACTATCATTACTGACTTTTCAAGTAACCATTATTGACAGCTGCCGAGGACGCATGGACGGACGGACACGCTGGCGAGTCATGAGCCATAGAAGGCTTACGCCTTAAAAGTAGATCGAAAGCTTCAGGCGCATTAATGCGACATCCTGAGGCACAGCCGCTCGCCCGGTCGTGCATCGTATAGGCGGCCGTTATGGACAGCGTTCAGGCATACACTTCCTACCTGCTGCGGTGATTGTGACATAATCGGCGTTTCCAATGACTACTTAAAAATGCAGTCTTTAATGAGCAACTAGAAAGCGCACTGTTTACGCCTCAAGGAGTGAGCAACGGGCTTCCCGACGCAGCTGTCGCGGCGTTTCCCTGCGAGCAGTTGTCCCCGAGCAGTGGCGCCCCGGCGGGCGCACGGAGAACTAGGCCCAAGACGCCGTTTCTGTGCGACGTGGCGGGCCGCACCTCGCTTTGCGCTTTGCATCTAGCGGCCGTGCTGACAGCAACGAATGCCACGCCGATCCCCTGCGTCAGGCTTCAACCCGAGCACAGCGAAGGCGAAAGGCTGCACTGCAGAGAGCTGCTGCTACTGTGGCGGTCCATGAGGAGCTCCACTGGACAGTCCTCTTCCGGCCAGCGGAACGCGGCGTGGCCATAAGCAGGGAACAGGGCTGGGAGATTGCTGAGAAGCTGGGCCCGCGCCCAGGTGTGCTGGCGGTTCGCGTTAACACGCTGCGGAACGTGGTGGCGGTGGACACCGGCTGCGCAGCTACCTTCGGCTCGTTTCTGGCCACGACTGTCATCCGTGGCCTGGCTGTGTGCGCCAGGGAGCCAGCTCCTCGCAACCAGTCCAGTGGGCTCGTGTTCGGCATGGACGCGCGCCGCTCAGCGGATCAGCTGCTTGCCGCAGTGGAGTCGGCGGTGGCGGTGACGTCGGCGTGGCTGTCGGGAAGCACGCTGCCTCTCCGATTTGCGGCGCCGATTCCGCCGCCGCACGTGTTCATTTACAGGCGGAGCCTCTCTGTCTGGCCCTGCCGCCCGCGCCCACTGCAGTGTTCCCGCTGTTCCAGCCTGGGCCATGCCACCGAGGCCTGCAGAGCTGCTGCCCGCTGTGCCCGCTGCGGTGCACCACACGACAATGGAGCGTGCACCAGCGGAAGATCGCGCTGTTCAAACTGCGGCAGCCGACAACCTGCCACGGACCTCCACTGGCAATGAGAGAGGCATATCGCCACGATTTTGGCTTCTTCAGAGGTGCCTCTCTCACGACGGGCCGTGCGCGCGGTTGTACGTGAGGAAACGGTGCCGCAGGCTGCACAGCAGCAACCAAGCAAGCGCAGCTATGCGCAGGTTGCGGGCCACAGCAAGCAGCAGCAGCAGCAGCCTTCTCAGCAGCTCCGGCCTCAGAAGCTGTGGGGGCAACATCTCAAGCAGCAGGCCGGTTCCCGCACTGCACCAGTGAGGCCCGCACCCACTACCACCGGTGGCTCCCCTCTGGACGCACGCGATGCCTTAATCGAGCGCCTGCAGGCCGCGCTGCGAGCACTAAGCGTGCTCCTGACAGAGGGCTCCGATGGTCGCCGCATCTGTGAGGAATCGGCAGGCCCTCCTGCACTAAACAGCCAACGACATGGCTAGTCGCCGGGCAGCACCCCGCATTCCCACAGTCCTGCAATGGAACGCCCGCTCCCTTGCAGCGCGATACGCCGAGCTCCGCTCACGCATAACATCCGAGCAACCAGAAGTCATCGCGCTGCAGGAAACTTACGTCCGGCTACGGGATGGGGAGCCCCAAAGGCGGCTGCCCGGCTGCATTGGCTACCATTCACCAACGAAGTGTGAGGAGGTGTCATGTGCTTCAATCCCTTGCGGCGACCCAGCCCACCGACCCGGAAAATCGCGGGCCTCTATTTATGTGCGGCGCGACGTCCAGCCCGCGCTCGTCGGCACGGCGGCGGTGACGAGTGACGTTCAGGAGTGCGTGGCAGTGACAGTGCGCGTCGGAGGTGTTGACACATCAGTGGCCAGTGTTTATGCGCGCCCAGCTGTGGCGTGGAACGCGCTGTGTTTCCGTGCAGTGTCGTCGTGTTGTGCCCCACGCCAGCTCATAGTTGGCGGCTTCAATGCCCATCATTGTGTGCGGCAGTGCGCGCAACGACCGGCGCGGCGACGACCTGCATGACACATCAACGCAGCTGAGACTCACTCCCCTCAACACTGGCCAGCCCACATTCCGACGGCATGGATCGCCAGGCTCCTGCATCGACGTTGCGTTCGCGTCCAGCGGCATCGAGGCGACCTGGCGTCGTGCACCATCTCTCCTGAGTCTCGGATCACTTCTCCATCACCATAGAGCCCGCTGCTAAAGAGGCGCGCCTCATGCGTACGCACGCAATCGTGAATTGGGGCCGCTTCCGCCAAGAGGTGGACGCCGCTGCTGCGTCCGGCGCCGATTATTTCACCAGTCTAAGGAGCCTACATATTGCGCGCCTCCGTCTTTTTAAAAGACGGACATGTAGGCTCTCTACCCCAGTCTTGTCCGGAGCGCCCTCGCAGCCACGCGTCACGTAGAGGTGCGGGCAGGTCAGCCAACACCCGACAATAAGCTGCTCGATCTGCGCGATAAAAGAGACAAGGCGGAGCGCAGGGCACGACGGACGCACAGGCCAGAAGACTGGACGGTCTACAATCGGCTAGACGCAGCGGCAAGACGTCACTACAACAAGCTCTACCGACGGCAGTGGGCTTCTCTCTGCAACACGATGGAGAAGGATCGCAGCTCGCGGCGGCTCTTCACCACCCTGCGGCGCATCACTACACCTCAGGCGAACCCTCAGCCCCTGGCTGCTCTCGCCATCCCGAGCGGCCAAACAAACCAACAGCTGGCTGAGCAGTTCGCTGACCGGTTTGCGCCACAGCGCCCCGCGAGCAGTGCAGTGACGGCATCGGGCCCCAGTTTCGACGCCAGGGTCTCTTCCCCACCCCGGATGACGGCCCGTGCAACGCGCTCTTCACAGCTGCGGAACTGAACGACGCGCTGCGCCACTGCACCCACCGCTCAGCGCCCGGCCAGACGGGCTTACGTACCAGATGCTGCGCAACCTGGACGCGGAACAACGTCAAGTCCTCCTGCGGCAACTAAACCTGGTGTGGGAACGCGGGGAGCTACCTGAGGAGTGGCGCATAGCGGTCGTCTGCCCGGTACCGAAGCCAGGCTGCACACCCACGGAGCTCAGCGGTTACCGGCCAGTGGTGCTAACGTCGGCGGCATGCAAGCTGATGGAGCATATGGCGCTCCAACGCCTGCATGCGCGGGCCGCGGAGGCGGACTTGTTCGACGAGCGTCAGACAGGGTTTCGCGGGATGCGCTGCGCGGCAGATTCAATCGCGGACGTTGTCTCCGCGCTCGGGCACGCCGTGGCGGCGCGGCAGGTAGCACTGGTGGTGGTGATTTCTCTTATTACTCCCAAAACAGGGGACCAGTCTAAGAACCGGTTGCGCTGGCTTAGAGGAGGTCGGCGGGGATCCCTTGGGATGTCGCGGCCTCCACCGCGCGCTGGATAAGCCGGCGTTGGTCTGCCGGCTCGGAAGTACGCAGGAGAGACTCCCACGTCTCTGGGGTGTTTGGGTTGTTTGTGTTGTAATGTGTACAAGTCCACGCCATGTGTATGAGAGTGGCTGGAGTTGAGCAGTGTTTGCACATGGGGTCTATCTGTTGCGGAAAGATCTTGCTGTATAAGAAGGGGTATGGAAAACTGCCGGTTTGTAGTTTGCGCCATTGGACGGCCTTGCGTCTTGTTAGATCACGGCGTGGGGAAGGATAGAGACATCTTTCGAGCCGGTAGTGCTGTAGTATGTCCGTGTAAGTGGTGAGTAGAGAAGCGCGTGAGATATTAGTGTCAGAGGAAGCAGGGAGGCCGATAATACACTCTGCTCGGCAGCTGAGATCTCGGGCGAGAGTGTGCGCCTGTGCGTTTCCGCTGAGCGACTCGTGGGCTGGGGCCCAAAGAAGTAAGCGAGAGTTGGAAGAGGGTGCAGTAGAAAGGAGAATGTGTAACGCCTGGCAAGAGATACGGCCAGCATCGTAGTTGCGGATAGCCTGTTGAGAATCACTGATGGCGACTTTGATATTAGGGTCAGCTAGCGCTAGCGCAATGGCAACCTCCTCTGCTGCGGTGACTGTTTCTGCATTGCGAATGCTGCAGGCTGTGTACCAGCTGCGGTGAGGGGCGAGAGCTACCGCCACCGTCGCTGGCTTCGAGGGATGGTAAGAGGCGTCCGTATACGTGACGTCCGGACGTCCGCTGAAGCGTTTCTCGAATTGACGTGCACTGTCGGCCCGTCTCTCGGCATGGTGTTCCGGGTGCATCCGTTTGGGAATGGGAGGGATGCGAAGATTTTGGCGAAATTCCGGGGTAAGTTCAGCATAACTTGGGGCCGCTCTCGGCGGGGAGATCCCAACTTGCTGCAGTACCGCTCGGCCAGCGTGTGTGAGTGAGAGCCGCTCGTATTGGGCAGTGAGGGTTGCTTCAATAAGTTCGCTCACGGTATTGGAGATTCCGAGAGCCATGAGCTTATGCGTAGCTGTGGACATGGGAAGGCCCAAGGCCGTCTTGTACGCTTTTCGGAGTGACGCCTCTAGCCGTTCACTTTCGGCACGAGACGTAGGTAGGGTGCAGAGTAGGTGATGCGGGAGCAGATGAAGGCTTGAACGAGGCGCAGGAGGTTGGACTCTTGCATACCATGATGCTTATTGGAAACTCGCTTAAGGAGGCGTCCGATCTGTACCACCGACTGGTCGATGCGTTGGAGCGTGGTGTTGTTGCTACCGTTGGCCTGTAGGTGTAAGCCCAAGATCCTGATGTGATCTGTACGAGGGATCGGGTTACCTTGCACCTGGAGGTTGATCTCAGGATGTATCTTCGGAGGGCGTCGTCCCGGGGACGGGATGATTATATACTCTGACTTTGTCGCCGAACAGGTGAGGTCAATTGTCATGAGGTAATCTCCGATCCGTTTGATTGCGGTCTGGAGAGTCTCCTCTATCTGGCCGTCACTGCCGTGCGTGATCCAAAGTGTGAGGTCGTCAGCATAAATGCTGTGGTGCAGGTGAGGGATGTCGGCGAGTAGCTTGGGAAGGCCTATTAGTGCAACGTTAAAAAGCGTCGGCGAAAGCACGGAGCCCTGGGGCGTGCCACGGTTTCCTGGAGAGATGATGGAAGGATCTCCCGTGCCGGTGTTTAGTTTTACTGTGCGGTCGGAGAGGAAATCTCGGACGTACGCATACGTGCGATGTCCGACACCGAGAGCCTGAAGTTGTTGAAGGATCGCTTCATGAAGGACGTTGTCGAATGCCTTGGCAACATCGAGGCCGACGATGACTTTCGTGTCTAGTGTACGTTTCATGACCACCTGATGATGGAGAAGAAGCATAATGTTCGTGGCCGCTAAATGAGAGCGGAAGCCGAACATTGTGTCTGGTAGTAGATGGTTGTCCTCGAGGTATCTCAAGAGTCTGGTGTGGATAACGTGTTCCATCAGCTTCCCAACGCAGAACGTGAGAGAGATGGGGCGGATGTTGGCCAAGGTTGGTGGTTTTCCCGGCTTGGGGATGAGGACTAGATTCGCGCATTTCCACTCCTGAGGGATGGTACCGCTGGCCCAACATTCTTGAAGATAGTCGGTAAGAGCATGAATGGATGCGTCGTCCAGGTTCCTAAGCATTTTATTTGAAATGCGGTCGGGACCGGCCGCTGAAGTCGTCTTGAGGCGATTTAGTTCTGCTCGGACCTCCGCAAGAGTGATTGGAGCGTCTAGGCCGGGATTGTCAGCGCCCTGATAGAAGGGGAGGTTGGTTGCTGGTTCGGGGCGGATGTAAGTATTTATAAGCTCTTGTTTGAGCTCGTCTGGCGTGCCAGGATACTGGTGGAAGATTCGCTCGAGCTGTTGGCGTGTTTGGAGTTTGCCTCCAGCTGGGTCGAGTAAATGTCGAAGGAGGTTCCACGTGTTACGAGTGTTTGGAGTCTTGTTCATCTGGTCACAAATGTTGTGCCAGCTCTGTCGAGTGAGTTCGATTGCATAGTTCTCGATATTCGTGTGTGTGCGCGCCAGTCTACGTCGGATATCGCGGTCCCATTTCCGAGTGGCAAGTAGAGCTTCGAGCGACTTCTTGCGCTCCCATAGATGGGCGTAGTAGCGGTCGCAGTGGGGAACTGTGTCCTCTAACTCGACGGTTTTTGTGGCGTCGGCCACTTGTTTGACAATTTCGGTTGTCCACGCCTTGATGTTAGTAATAGTGGGATGTTTGTCATGCTGTTTCCCGTGCATCCGGAAAGAGTCCCAGTTAATCACCTGAGCCTTCCGCGTACATTGCCTGGTGGGCTCATGTATGACAACCTCGAGCACAAAGTGATCACTCCCGAAATTTTCGTGAGTGTGGCACCAAGTAGCTTTAATTGCGGAGGTCGTAAAGGCAAGATCCGGAGTTGTATCTCGGTGTAGGCCCGTACCTTGTCTAGTGGGGTAGGAGACGTCCGTGATGAGGGTCAGCTGATGCGTATGCCAGTCATTCCAAAGGCGTCGGCCTTTAGCCGAGTCGTAGTGGTAGCCCCAAGCACGGTGATGCGCGTTGAAGTCACCGAGGATGAGGAGGGGTTGTCCCTGCGCTAGCTGCTGGGCTTTGAGGAAAAGAGGACCGAAAATATCCTTACGGGCTCGGGGAGGACTATAGACATTAATTACAAACAGACTGGCGCGACGCTTGCGCGAGGGCCGAGGTAATATTTCTAAGAAGACGTGTTCGGGGAAAGTTGGATTTAAATTGTGTTGGAGGACAGTGAGGTTACGTTTGACGAGAGTGGCTAATCGAGGCTTTACTCGTTCCGATAGGTATGTAGTGTAACCGGCAAGTTGCGTGTTCTTGTCGCATTCCTGTAGGGCTGAACTGCTCGAGGACCGGACGCTTACGCGCGAACCCGCGACAGTTCCACTGCCAGATGGTGGTGTTACCCGAGCTGTTCGCCATGATTAGGCTGGGAAAGCTGTGGGGTTGGAGCGGGTGTTGGCGCAGGGGCCACGGGTACCACAGCAGCGAGAAGTTTGCCCTGTGCTTCTATAGTTTTGCTCAGAATCTCAAATTGTCGTGTGACTTGTGAGCCAATTGTGTGGAGTGAGCGTTCGATGTGTGCTTCTAAAGCTGTGATGCGAGTTTGACTGAGGGCGCAGCTTTCCTCGATTTTGACAAAACGCGCCTGCCAACCATCCGTGGGGGAGTCAGTGTCGGGCGTTGCTTTGCGTTTTTGAGCGGATCGGTTAGCGATATCCATAGGTACTCTTTCAGGTGATCCCTGCGGATACGGGGGAGTGATTGTTGCCGTTGGCTTTTCGAGAGCCTCTACCCTGAGTATCAGTTGTTGGATGACTGCTGTCAGTTCCATTATTGTTTTGTGTGTGTCTGGAGTAGTGGGAGTCCCTCCCTGCGTACTCACCGGTTCTTGACGTTCTCGTAGATCGGGTAGTGATGATGGTAGCCCAGGTGGCTGTTGCAGAGGCTGAGAAGAGGCCCGTGTCTGCTGGACGACTGCAGGTGGCCGGGGCCTGGTCCGGGAGGTATCCTGAGACCCCATCGGTGTAGCGGGAGACTTGAGTGGCGGAAAAGAACTCGAGCGGTCTCGGGGCTGCCGTTGCTGGCTATCTGAGCGTTGCCGGTCCCATCGGCTGATGTGCTGGAGCGTGGCCCGCTTGGCGGTCTCTTGGGACTTGAGTTTATCTACCTCAGCTTTTTGGATTTTCTCCCACTTCCTGCGCTTGACTTCGTAAGGAGTCCTGAAGATTTCCCTGCAGCGACTATCTCCCGTGAGATGTTCCTTGTCACACAGGCGGCAGATTGGTTTGCACGTGTGGTCTTTGGTAGGATTGGACAGTCCGCAACCTCTACATTTAGTAGTTGGGCTTGCGCAAACGTCGGCTCGATGACCGAGCTCACCACAGCGATAGCACACCTCGTATTTCTTCTTGAATAAGTTGCACCTATGGCGACTATTGCAGAAGTAGACCCAGGTAGGCACTTGGGGCTGAGCGAACGTGATGAGTACAGCGGTGGTGTTCCCGAGCCGCCGAAAATCAACAATGGGTGGGTTAATTACGGTTGTCTTGTAACTCTGTTTGAATTGTATTTCGATCCAGTCGGAGATCGACGCCACGAATCACACCGCGGCTCGAACTATCATCTGGAGCGCAGTAGACGGATATCTCATACGCCTTGTTGTCGACGGTGATCTCTTTGAGTTCCATGACCCGTTCAGCTCTTTCGACGACTGGGGTGCAGTACGCGAAAGTATTCTGAATCAGGTTAGCTTGTATTAGGTCTTCGTGACGAACAGCGTCCCTGGTAAAGTGAGCAGCCGTGCAGATCGCTTCCAGTAGTTGGTAGGTTGCAATCTTGGAGAGTAGCAGTCCGCCGCGTGGGCGCACAATCAGCTTGAGAGCGTTGCTGGGTAAGCGAGGCTGGTTCGAAGCTACAGATTTCTTGGCTAGTAGGCGTCCTCGCTGCCGAGGCGTGAGTTCAGCTGTCATCTTGTTCACACGCAGTCCATTGGTGATTTGGGACGCTTGGCTCGGTCCCGCTTTGTCTCCAGGGAAATAGGGCACGGATGGCCTTGATGTTGTTCGCGCTTCCCGGAGCTTGTTAACTTTAGTCAACCAATCAATGGCTGCTAATTCTTCTTGAGAAATTGGGATGCCTTCTACGGTGACCTTCATGACGAACTACGGCGCGCGGGCACGGTCCACGGCGCGGCCCAGCTGGCGAACGCTGCTGCGACGCAGGTGGCGAACGCCACTTCGACGCGAAGCTCCGTGTTCTTCGGCGCTGCGCGGTAGGCCTAGTGAGGCATAGATGACCTAAAATGGTCAAAATTCGTCGTACGTACTTCTGGTTGGTGTCCCTGGATTCCTCTCCTCTTCAGGAAACCGGTGATCTCGATGAAATTATACCAGAATCTCACTGTCTAGGGTGAAGATACGAAATCAACGGAGCTCATCTGGAGTGCGTCCGTTGTCACTCGCGCTCGTCCTCTCCCCCCCGCAGGTATCTTGCTGCTAGACGTGTCGAGTGCGTTTGACAACGTCCACCGTTGTCCCGGCCGTGGCACCTCGTTGCTGTGCGCGTTACGCGAGCGCATTGAGGAGCGTAGATGCAGTATTCGCGTGCAGTGGGTGCCCGGTCACTGCGGCATCCGCGGCAACGAGCAAGCCGACAAGCTCGCCACCGCCGCACATCAGCTTCCTCCCAGCAACGAACCGCTCGCCCTGGAAGATGTGCGTGCGGTGATCTACGACCACCTCCGTCAGCAACACCCGGACCCTCGCATCGCGCGAGGAGAGCGCATTTCTCTCGTCGGCGCGCGCTCATAGTCGCGCCTCCAGCGGGCGATGATCATCCGAGTGCGCGTCGGCTGCGTGTGGCCCGGGGAAAGACGGGTGCGCCACGGACTTTCGTCGAGCGACGCGTGCGCTGACTGCGGCGCAGTGGAGACATTGGAGCACATGCTCCTTCGCTGTACCCCTTTGCAGTGCCGCGTCGCGAGATGCCTACAGGCGCTGGGAATCATCCCGGACAGTCTCGAGGCGCTCCTGTGGCCGCGCGGCAGTGCGCGCACCCGTGACAGAACGGTGAGCCTCTGTGCGTTCATCGAGCAGGCGGGCTCTTCCCGCTTGCTCGTCGACAGGTAGTGCACGCGTGACATGAACGCTCCGTGGGTGCTACCTCGGACGGTATACGCAGCCGGGCGCCCCACCCCGGCCGCTAGTGCAGTGTGCCGCGCGCGCGGATAGTCCGAGACAGGACGCTATGTGCGCGCGGCTGTGTACTGTCAGTCTCTGGTCGCCTTGATCGATCACACCCGTTACAACTGAACCCGTTTATTGAAGGCATTTCTCGGATACATGATCTAAATCACATGACGGTCGGCGTCGCTGTCCTCCTCCCCTCTTTCTCTGCCGCCCTCTCTGCAGTCCCGTCTCCGTTTTCACACGGCCGCTCAGATCATGCGCGCGCGCCGGTCCAGGTGGTCGTGGTTCTCACCTTCTAGCTCTCGTGATATCGCCTAGCTGGCGCTAGGCGTCCGGAGATAGGAGACTCGAATGCTTACAGTACATACAGTTTAATTACTTCATTTTTGTAAGTGATTGTGCGCTGTGGCCGCTCGCGCGCACTTATTTTCGAACAATGCTTGGACATCAGCGCGCGAGCGGCGCGAACTTGATTACTTTTGTATTTTCTAAATAGTGTACAAAGCTACACAAAGAGAAGTTTATTGTGTACCGTCAGAGCGACCCCCACCCCAACCCACACTTGGAAGGCGTTGATACAAAACTGAAAAGAATAATGTTTATACAAAAGGAACATGCACAAAAAAAGGTACGCGCTATCCAGTTCAAATGAACTGCACCTGTAAGAAGCTACTTCATGTACTCAAAATACCCACCTCTCTCCTTCCCCTACCCCTTCCAGAGAGGCATCCCACGAATTAGTAATATATGTGGGGCTAGTTGGTTCATACTCAGATTTCTTTTATGCGCTCCGTCCTGTCTACCTTGTCTTATTGTGTCGTCTTTCTGTGCGCATAAAAGAAATCCGAGCATATGGGAGACTGCCCTTCTCAACTGCTCCTCGCTTGAGTCCTTGAGCTGTCTACTGGGAAACACAAGAAAACGAGGGGAGACCGGTGCCGGTAGGAATTAAGCGCATATGCTCTGCCGTCGGCCGCAGCGCCGGGGAAGTGTCCGTTTTCGGCACGCTCCGAAACTCGAAGTGCCGCTGGCACCGCTACACTTTTTGCTGCCGTACGTGTTGGGATGGTCCGCTTGACAGCTCAAGGCGCGGGAGGCACGCAGTCGCCGAGGACAGGACGCGTAACGCCGTATATAGTGTATACAATCCGCGCCCCAGCCAACCAAGTAATGTTCAGGGGATATCCATATAATATAATTTATAAAATATCAGATGTCCATATAATATTCTCACAAGTTCATATTATGTCCATAGAATATCCATATGAGCTTCATTTTGATAACAGTGGATGTTTATATAATGTCCATATTTTGGCCACATATGGTCACTCAGATATTTAATGGACGCTGAATAGATATTCATCCAATATTTTTGTGGGTTGTGGAGGGAGGTGCCGGGCGTTCTACGCTGAATGTAATGATGCTGTGTCAATATAACAAAGCACTGGGCAAGACCACCATTACTCTTATGTATCTTTATTACCCAGTCAGGTACCCCACCACTGTGACAAAGCCAAGGTGCAGGCACAATCCAAGCAAAATGAGGAATGGCGGACGCCTACTCTGGAGAGGTCCCCACTTGATTTCGAGTGGCCTGTGAATATAATAGAGCACAATACATAGTATTAAATAGTAGTCACAATTACACAATTAGGTGCACTGCAAATTCACAAAGCTTGGAGCATAGTCTGCGTAGCTTAGATTGTTTCATTTAAGGCTAATTAATTGAGCAGATAGAACGCTTTGTATACAACTGAAAGAGCAAATATATTTCACAAAATCGTAAGCTTGGCACTGTGACCTCCAATGTTTTGGTGGCAGATTTTGGCCCTATAACTGATGTCATTTTTTTTTCTCAGAATTCGGTTTTATTTGGTTCATGGGATTTAACGTCAAAAAGCGACTGGCTATGAGGGACGCTGTGTGGAGGGCTGTGGATAATTTTGACCACTCTGGGTTTTTTTATCATGCACTGACATTGCTACACAGGCACCTTCTATGCCTGTGTAGCCTCCACAGCCAGGATCAAACCTTGGGTTGCCAGGCTCAATAGTCGAGTGCCCTAACCACTGACTGGTTAGAGCCCATGCGCCCTTACATCACATCTGTCTTCAAAATGATTTGAAGATGCCTAGGGTGACAATTTCATAGATCTGGATTTTAAAAATTTTGTTTCCAATTTTTTAGCAGTTTCCATACCTAGAAAACGTTCGCCATTTGTGTTCTCTCTCCGCTGGAATGATAAGGAATGTTTTGAATCGAAGTTTGTTTTATGGGGTTTAACGTCCCAAAGTCACTCGGGCTATGAGGAACGCCGTAGCGAAGGGCTCTGGAAATTTCGACCACCTGGGGTTCTTTAACATGCACTGACATAGCACAGCATACGATAAATGGCGCCTAAATGCAGTCACTTTCTGAAAAGTTCTGTGATTTAGTGTATGCTAAAGCAGTTTCTGCTTGGAAAAAATTAGCTACAGAATGACACTACAGGCGAATACAAATGCAACTAGGAATCAAAACATTCAATGATGTGCTATTTGTACTAAATCACAGAACTTTTCAGAAAGTGACTGCATTTAGGCGCCATTTATCGTATGCTGTGCTATGTCAGTGCATGTTAAAGAACCCCAGGTGATCGAAATTTCCAGAGCCCTTCGCTACGGCGTCCCTCATAGCCCGAGTGACTTTGGGACGTTAAACCCCATAAAACAAACTTCGATTCAAAACAGTCCTTATCATTCCAGCGGAGAGAGAACACAAATGGCGAACGTTTTCTAGGTATGGAAACTGCTAAAAAATTGGAAACAAAATTTTTAAAATCCAGATCTATGAAATTGTCACCCTAGGCATCTTCAAATCATTTTGAAGACAGATGTGATGTAAGGGCGCATGGGCTCTAACCAGTCAGTGGTTAGGGCACTCGACTATTGAGCCTGGCAACCCAAGGTTTGATCCTGGCTGTGGAGGCTACACAGGCATAGAAGGTGCCTGTGTAGCAATGTCAGTGCATGATAAAAAAAACCCAGAGTGGTCAAAATTATCCACAGCCCTCCACACAGCGTCCCTCATAGCCAGTCGCTTTTTGACGTTAAATCCCATGAACCAAATAAAACCGAATTCTGAGAAAAAAAAATGACATCAGTTATAGGGCCAAAATCTACCACCAAAACATTGGAGGTTACAGTGCCAAGCTTACGATTTTGTGAAATATATTTGCTCTTTCAGTTGTATACAAAGCGTTCTATCTGCTCAATTAATTAGCCTTAAATGAAACAATCTAAGCTACGCAGACTATGCTCCAAGCTTTGTGAATTTGCAGTGCACCTAATTGTGTACCAGGGGACTAAAAATGTTAGGCTACATGAGGCAGCAAACCAAAAAACTAATAGTGTGCACACAAATGCTCACAAAAATCAAAAGTATCTTTTTCCATAAAAGTGGATAACACGAGGTGTGGAATGTAACCTTTGGGTATGCCAGGTCTATGCAGACAAGCACACTTTTGGTCATCACTGTGCACACAAAAACAGTCTCAAGCTCACAAAAGGCATAAGGGAATCAACTTGCCTCAGCTTTCTTTGCGTGCCTTTCCTGGAGCTGCGTCCGCCTGCAGGACGCATGCTGCAGCCATTTTTTTACCATTTCTTCTATCTCGGCCAGTGTTGTTGAGAACATCTTGTTCGATCGAACAGCATCTATGCAGAACGATAGGACACATTCAGTATGAAAGCACACATGGAAAAAAGAGCCATGAATGGTCGATATTGTAATAAGTCTTGTTGGTAGATCATAATCGGGGAATGCAGCATGAGGAAACACGGATGGGAACAAAATTGGAATGGGCTGGCATGTACTTTTTCATTGCCATTGTGAAAATTGTTTTCCAAATGCATCAGCATGCAATTAGATTTTGATATTACTTAAGCAATACTAGTTGGACTTCCATAAATTTTTGCTAAAAGTTGTATAATGCATGCTAAAGTACTTCTATGCAGAAAGTCCAGGCAACTATTTGTAAAAATAACAAGAACAGGGTGCCTGGTTATGAGAAATGCTCATAAATTTGTAACAGAAAGTAAAGCTCCAGATTCTAGAGAAAGCGTTACACAGCGTTACTGAATTCAGTCTGAAGTGATGCAGTGTCAGAACCATCAGTTATTAAGCAGTAGATGACACAATCAGCAGCAAAAAACAAGCAGAAACAACACTAAATGAACTGCTAATACAGGTCAGAAAAAGTTAACATGCTAAAGCACATCCTTGAGGCATGCCTGAAAGGATTGGAACACCATAAGAGTTGGTTGCATTAACAGTCAAATGATGTGCAGCTAGAAAGAAAGTCAGCAATCCTGTAGAAAACCAAATAGTCATTGTTGAGGTGCCTTAGTCTTATTGTAGAAACCTGGAGTTTAACATAGAAACATGCCTTGGAGACGTCTAAAATCAAAGCTCTTTCCAGACCCAGAAGCTATAAATGTATGTTAATCACTACCGAACATTATAAATTGTGCTTCATGAAAGCATTTGCGGAACCAAAGTTGGGACGTGTGAGAAAACAGGTTTAACTCAAGTGAGTTAATTACGCCAGTGAAACGTGATTGCTTGAATTTTTATGCGTTATGTTAAGACGAAAGATGTGGCAGTAGTTGGCAATTAGCCTGTCTTTAATGAACTAGAATATATTTGGTGAAAGCTATTTGCTTTCCATAGGTCATGACTAATAACCTAAGAATGAAGCGCGAAAAACAGTTTCATACCAGCTCTTTGTCTTGATGGAGCAAATGCAGCTAGTGAGTGACAACATACAGCCAGCCTCTTTTCTGAACATGCTCTCCAAAATACCTGAAAATGAACAGGAGAGAAGAATGGTCACACCCAGTTGCATTACAGGTTTACAATTTGCAACTCATTTTATATAATGTAACCCCGTACTGGGGCACACGAACAGTAGCAAGAATTTTCTCAGCACTACTTGCATTGACACACTGCAATAAAAAGATATTTTCAGCAAAAGTTATAGAAACTACAAGCTGAAAAACAAAAACAGTCAAGACCCAAATATCATGAAGTTAGCAACAACTGAAATAGGAGAAAATTACAAGTAAGAAATAACCCACAAAGGTTTCTTTAAAAGCACAAAGATGAAAAAGCAATGTCAGACCGCAAAAGGCAAATTTAAACAGAAGAGCTTGACTAAAAACAAAGCCCAGTTAGTTTTGAAGAGAAGAGCTGCAACGAAAGGGGACCTGTTAGCAAATTTTACACCAACACAAGATCTGCCAAAACTGTCTTCTTGAGCCGCCGGAGACTGGAAACTCTACCTTTGTAGTGAGGGTCACAGCATGCCAGGCGGCCGCCACAGGCATTCCCGCGCCACTACTGTACCATGCCTCCGCTTCAGGGACAAATCCAGTTAACTAAACGCCATGCATTTTTAAGCTATCTATGCACT
Source organism: Amblyomma mixtum (assembly GCF_055824585.1). Taxonomy (NCBI): domain Eukaryota; kingdom Metazoa; phylum Arthropoda; class Arachnida; order Ixodida; family Ixodidae; genus Amblyomma; species Amblyomma mixtum. The sequence continues at coordinate 47,222,118 of NC_143014.1, forward strand.
CCACGAACTGATAAACCGACTGGTGAAATCGCCAGCACGAAAACTGCACAATGCCACAAACGAACACTAACACTTGTTTGAGAGAAAAGTGTGCAAAAACTCACCATTATTGCCGTTCTTCACGTAGTCCTCCAGTACACTGCACAATGCTGGCACAGGACGGTATACGACGCGTACAAGCTTGCCGCCACAACGAAGAAAATGTGAACACGCGAAAAAATAAAATGTGCAAACGAACGCTGAAAGGGACCAAGAAAACGTCGCTTCGCGGCCGCCGCGGCTAATGATGATGCCCATGGCCGTTAGGCTGCCTAATATCAATACAGTTCTAGTTGCGGTTCTGGTTTGAAATTCGCGGCGTTTGTGGGTTTCAGTCTAACTTGAGAAGTTTCTTCAAATAATCGTACTTCACATGCATTTGCTTGCATAAAATAAAATCAAAGCATGTAATTGCTGACTGCCTAAATAATTCATTCCTGAAAACTTCAGATTGCGAAAGCAAAAAAAAAATAAAATTTAAAGGCAACATAATTTTAATGTGTTTTCTGGTAAGCTGTTTGCACATTTCCAAATCTTCCACTGTGCTGAAAGAAAAACATGTATGAATGTCATCTGAATATCCACTAACTGATATCTGAATCCGATAGTCCTCTCAACATGCAGAGGATATCGATACATAGACATTGGACGTTAGGACCATTAGTGGACATCCTCTGCATATTCATGGTTTGCTGGGGCAATGCCAGTCCGCTTTCCATATTTCCAGTTTTTCCATATTTCCCAAATTCAATGAGAATTCCTGGTTGGTACACACTCTGTAATAGAGCGAAAAAAAAAAAAGCACGAACTCCGGCGCGCTCACGGGTGCCAGCGAAAACATCCGGCCAGCGAGCGCACTATGGCCTTCAAACGGCTCACAGCCCACAGGCGAGGAGAATGGAGTAAAGTGCAGGAGTGGAGTGTGTCGCTACTTTGCACCGCTCGCCCTTAAGAGGCCCGCGTACTGGCGATGTCAGTGCACGTTAAAGAACCCCAGGCGATGTAAATTTCTGGAGCCCTTCACTACGGCATCCCTCCCTCATAGCCCGAGTCGCTTTGAGACATTAAATCACAATTAACCAACCAACCTCTAGGAACCCACTCGGTTACCCTAAGGGAGCATCAGCTACACTCTGGACATTACATGCCCTGCCCACGCTTATTCTTTTCGGCTAGGGCATCGGTAGTTCGTGTTTGTTCCCTGATCGACTCCACTTTCTCAACATTGCACCCATCATTTTCCTTTCGAAAGCTCAGTGCACTGTCCTCAATTTCAAGCCTTTTCGCCTGCCTACAAGTTTCTGCCTCATTCGTGAATACTGGCAAGATGCAACTAAAAGCCCTCCATAGTGTTTCTGCCACCCAGGTTAAATACCGCCAACCACTCCTCTGCACCGCACTTCCTTCTCTCCAAAGCCTCTCTCACAGTATCTGCCTTCCGGTCTAGAACGGAAGAGCTATCCCATACCAATGCAGCTTGCTCATTGATGGTTTACTCAGGCACTTACCACTTGTTCTATTGCATGCAAAAGCCTCACCAACTTGTCCCCGTGCTTTGCAGTCACATGCGTGTCACCAAAATCTAGGCGCACGACTGTACTGGCAGTGCACATGAAGATGGTGGCTCAGTTTTGTGCACATATAGTCACGATGCTTCCATAAACCCCTCTTCAGGCATCTGCCTATATGCCCATTTCTTTCCACTTGATAATGGTAAGCTGTACACCACCCCACCACCCCTTCTATGCATGGTAGAAAGGGATCATGGTGCTTTTTAGAACTTTCACGCTCAAGCTATACAGTTTCACTGGTGGGTAGAAAACACCCACATCAATTCTATTGGCAATCTAAGGCTGTGGCTCATTCAAAGCAAGTATACTGAAGGATTTAACTTTTTTTTTCCCTGCACTGCTAGCCACAGTTGACAAGTGCAACTGGTAACCAGCCCCCAAAAAGCCCGACACCTGGTTGTTCACACAACAGTTAAAAAGAGGCATACTTCTTTAATGCACTCAATACAGAGTAACCTTGACAACAACACAACAATATCACAGCTCGGCACTCTCCTTCCCTGATGAACAAAATGATTTATGGAAAATTCTTCAGAATTCAAACAACCCTCTTCATCAAAGGGGCACAGATGTGCACTACATGAATCATAGTAACAAAACTGACTGCAAGCACTGCTGCTTGCAGTTCTTTTCATGGAAGAACCCTAATACACAGTAACCTTAACAGCACTGACTTATCACAGCTCAATAACAATAACAATATCAACATCAACAATCAACAAGCTTTTAACAATATCACAGCTCAGCACCCTCCTTCCCTGATGAACAATGATTTATAGAAAATTCTTCAGAATTCAAACAACCCTCTTCATCAAAGGGGCACAGATGTGCACTACATGAATCATAGTAACAAAACTGACTACAAGCACTGCTGCTTGCAGTTCTTTTCATGGAAGAACCCTAATACACAGTAACCTTAACAGCACTGACTTATCACAGCTCAATAACAATAACAATATCAACAATCAACAAGCTTTTAACAATATCACAGCTCAGCACCCTCCTTCCCTGATGAACAATGATTTATAGAAAATTCTTCAGAATTCAAACAACCCTCTTCATCAAAGGGGCACAGATGTGCACTACATGAATCATAGTAACAAAACTGACTAGAAGCACTGCTGCTTGCAATTCACTTTTCACGAAAGAACCCCAGTACACATATCAACACAGCATTATCACAGCTCAGCACTTTCCTTCACTGAACAATGATTTTATGGAACATTATCACAGAATTCAAAGAACTCTCTGCATCAAGGAACACAGATGTGTACAATATGAAATGTAGTAACAAAACTGACTAGAAGCACTGCAGCTTGCAGTTCACTTTTCATGATAGAACCCTGTACAAGTAAAACCCTGCACAGTCAGTGTCGAATGAAATGCAAAGAAGAAAATGAAAACAGGAAAACAAGAACATTTTAGCTGAAGGAAAATGAATCCTTGATCACTTCATTTTCATTGAGGTGGCACGAAGACATATGCGTGGAAGTGTTAATCAAACCAGCCTGTAATATTTTTGTATGCTTGTGTTCACTTTTCAATACTTCTGATCATGTTTAATTTGATGTTGATGGTACCTTCTGGTTTAAAAGAGCTAAAATTTTACACCAGATTTCAGGGCAAATGTAACTCCTCTCAATGCTCTTTCTTCATGGCACTTTTGTTGTGCTAGCTTTTAGTTAGGCTTCCCATGCTTTGTTACAGGTGGTGCAGAGGCTTCCGCAGAATCCGACGTGTCTGGTTCTTCCAACAGTTGTTGAAATCGCTTTCCCTTGCGTGTTAGGGGTGTTGAACTAAATTGCCGCTGGCGCAGTGCCCTCCGCCTCGAGGCTATGTCCATTTCCTCTTCTGAGCTGGAACTCTCCTCTCTGCAGAGGCCACTCCCGCCTGCAGCCTTGGAACTCTCCTTCCTGCAGAGGCCACTCCCGCCTGCAGCCTTGGAACTCTCCTTCCTGCAGAGGCCACTCCCCCCTGCAACCTTGGGAAAGAATACATGTGCAAAGCTGAATGCATCAGTTACAACAAACCGCCCTCAAAAACAAACATGATGAAACCCTGCAAGTGGTTGAGGCTGAAAGTTACACGTACCTGAAATATCACGCTGAAAAAGAACACATAAGCGCTAACAGTAAACTGATGCTGAGTGGTTATTGTGCTCAGCTGCTAACCCGAAATATATAGGTTCGAAGCAGACGAAATGCTAAGGCCCATGTACTGTGTGATATCAGCGCACGTTAAAGAACCCCAGGTGGTCGAAATTATCCGGAGCCCTCCACTACAGCGTCCCTCATAGCCCGTGTCACCTTAGGCGACAAACCCCATACTAATACAAACTACTAGTGAACTGGTAATAAGTAAAAATGAAAAAAAAAGCTGTGAAAAAGTTAAGAGCACTAACAGTAAACTGCCAATAAGTATAAATTAAAAGAAGTTTACAAAAATTCCTTAGGCCACCCAAAAATATATCTAGAAATTTCACATAGCACCTGCAGTCAACTGCTGTGGGTTTTGAACCTTTCTGCAGCACCTCTCCCTTTGTCAAGAAGGATGTGAACGCAAAGTTTGTTAAGGCCCATGAACAAATTTTATGACCCACAAAAAACTGTTGCTGTGTTCAAAATGCAAAATGAGCCTAATCACTTAATACATACCATGATATCCCTTTAAAAATTCACACCTGACGAAAAGCTAGGAAAATCCTTGCATGACATGGTCCTGGCTGTCTTTATGTTACCATTTTAGCATCCTCTTTCCTTATACAATGTAGCAGGGTGAGAAAAATCAATGCCACTCAGAGTTATGGAATGCTTGGTCAGTGTGATAATGCAATGATCACTTAAAAGAGCTGTTGAACACTGCTTGAATGGATGCCGACTGAAAAAGAAAAAATTACAGCACAGAGGAATGGGAGTTACTAAATGAACAAATTTTACAATACAAGCAAACAAAATGCTGCTGTCAAATCAATTTTTTCGGTGCTTTCCAATCCCAGTTCACTTTCCCAATGATGCCACTGAGTGGGACCAATCAAAACAGCCTATCTGAGCATGTCACGGAAGTTTTCACACCATGGTTGCGTGTTCACTGTAACTCGTCCTCGCCAAGGCTGGCAGCGTCCTTTCCACGGTTATAACCACCTCGTGAGTGCCCAGCTGGCCCAGCAATGCTTCATCGTCACACTGAGGGCACAGATGGGAACATTGATCAATGGCCTTCCCTAACTTATCTGAACTCAAGCGCAAGATACTGAGGAGGGACAACCTGCGTAAGATACTTTTAGCATAGCGTGTAGCGCTTCCGCAACCGCTTATGCGCACTGTGCCCTGCCATCGCGCACAAAGTGACTGGTCCCAAAGCGGCAGGCGGATGCACAGTTGGCAGGAACGTAGAGCTATCTGGTGCCACCGCCCGGTGATCCTCTGCGAGTAAGCGCTTGTGTTGTTTGAAATACAGCGCATTGGGAATGAATGCCCAGTTGCGAGTAAGCACTTGTGCTGTTTGGTTTTCCTTGTCCTATATCCTGAGTGCACTATATTTTTTCCACGATAAATCTAATGATAGTGGCACCATACGTTTTTCATAAAGTGCATCATTTTTGCAACAAACAAAAAGCAGGCAGCCTGAGCCTCGTAAATCAAGAGGCCCGCTAAGTAGGAGCACACTACTTCCAAATCCACCTCTCTGTTACAAGGATGCCAGCACACCACCACCTGCACTGTCACAATGGCTCTACTCTCTGATCAATATCACCATTTCTAACAGCAATGCAGCTGTATATGCGCATGCTATGCAGGATCCTTACTACTACGCATGCATTAAGATCACGAACACAACCACAGATGCACTCTTCCTGCTGGTTTTCTCAAGCCACCTGCTTCATAGCAAAGAGATTTCGAAAGGAAGAAAATAAGGAGAGTAAGCTGATTACCGATTCCTCCGGCTCGAACTTGTACGTGGTTTGTAGCTTGTTAAATTCCCTGCACAAGAAAATTTTCCTTATTGCATACGCTCACTGAGGTGCCACACAAGCAGCAAAAAATCCCAAAGAGCCCACAGATAACCTGCATGAACCAAAACGCACATTTTGCAATAGAGTGCACATGTGCAACAGAATGCACACATCCAGAACTTACCAGGACCGTCACAATTGTGAATGCAGACTGTGAATTAGCTGCTCAGTGCACCTTTAAATCCTTAGGCAATCACCTAGCAAGCCATGGTTCCAAATGTAGTTGAACTTTTTAGATTGAAAGAACATGCCATCCTAAAGAGATCACAATGGTGGAGATGTGAAACCTTTGAGGTGTTCACTCTCAACTAAAATATCAGCATATTTATGCATTTCCAATCATTCCACGCCTTACCTGCGTCAACCATAAAACCACAGAAGAGGCATGCAAGACCTCACTGTGAAAGTGAGCAGACTGAATACAGAGAAAATATGCATTTTCAAAAGTTTAGAAGCAGCAAAAAATGAACCCGCCGTGGTGGCGCAGTGGTTAAGGCGCTCGCCTACCGAGCTGGAGTACCCGGGTTCGAATGGAGGCGGAACGCAAAAGGCACCCGTGTGCTGTGCGATGTCAGTGCACGTTAAAGATCCCCAGGTGGTTGAAATTAATCCGGAGACCTCCATTACGGCACCTTTTTCTTTCTTCTCTCACTCCCACCTTCCTCCCTTCCCTTACGGTGTGGTTCAGGGGTGCCCCAAGATATGTGAAACAGACACTGTGCCATTTCCTTCCCTCAAAAACCAATTTACCAGCAAAAAATGAGCCTCAGTGATGCATAATGTCTAGAAAGCTGCAGTTATACAGCAGCCATAGCTACTGTCCCGCAGGAGTAAATAAAACTGACTGGGAGAGGGGTCTGTATTGCAGGGCACCGATGGGAAGGCCTTTTGAAATGAATGCAAGCAAAAGAAGCTTGGGTTGGTTTATGGGGAATTAACGACCCAAAGAGACTCACACTATGAGAGACGCCACAGGCTCCAGAAATTTCCACCACCCAGGGTTCTTTAACTTGCACTGACATCACACAGTACACTGGCCTCTAGAATTTTGCCTCAATTGAAATTTGACCGCTGTGGCCGGGATCGAACCGGCGTCTTTCGGGTGAGCAGCCGAGCGCCATAACCACTGAGCCACCGCGGCGGCCTGCAAGCAACAGATGCCCAATGCTGGCATATTACGACTGCTTTGGATGAACGGCAAAACAATGGGAAGCTTCTGTGGAACAGTAATGCTCATGAGATTGAAGCTAACACTTTTTGCTACAACTGTTGCACCGAAAACAACATATTGGTCACCTTCAATACTGCCCACACAAGGTCAGTGTCATGCACACAGCATCCAGTCTTGCACAAATATTTCCAATTCAATTTCCATGCTGACACGACGACAAAGCACTCGCTGGCTAGCCTTCGGGGTGTGTACCAAGGTGGCATTTCCAAATTCCCCAAGTTTCTAGATTTTCCTCTCCGAGTGTTTTCGTGAAATTCTCCGAGTGACACAGATGTGTTTTATGTCAAGAAGGGTTGACACAGTGCCTTCTTATGTTGCCACTCTCGGGGAAGGATGTTAAAAATAAGAATTCCTTAATAGTAGAGGTGCACATATATATATTTTCTCTGCAAATCCAATTCCGATATCAGATAGCAAGTAGTAGCGTTTATTTCATTCAACAACAAAACAGAAGGGAGAGAGTTTATAGCAATCAAATATCTAAAAAAAAAAAATGGAACCAAATGGAAATCGAGCCAAACATTTTTAAATACGAATAATAAAAAGGAGCTGCATACCGAACCAAACATTTTTTGAACGAGATATTTTTATATCTAATGATAGTACCTCATTGGTATGGCAGCCTTTTTTTACTTACAATACTGCAAGCCTTTGCGGGCTGTTAAAGGGTGGAAAAGAAAAGAAATACAGAAGAAACACACATTCCTACATGTCTGACTGTCACAAAGAGGTCCTCTGTCCGCAAACATACCAAATTTACTCGCACAATTTGCACACCCCTAATTCATAACTTGGGTTCATAAAAAAAACTCGCATATTTTAGGCTGCCTGCTGCGCCGGAGCACCAGCATGCACGCGGGTGTGCTCAAGGAATGCTTAGGAAGAGTGTACAGCCGCGAAAGGTGCGAGTGGAGAGGGGAAAAATTGTGTGCCGTTAATCCACTTTGCTCGTGCTGGCGGTCACTTTCCCAGACGAGCAGTTGCACGCAGGCCGGAATTCGCGATTACCAAGCCATTTGCTGTTTGGTTTGCCGCCAGTCGTCAGGGCCGCATGCGAGGGTGCTGTTTCAATTCCTTTTATCTCCATTCGCCTCTGACTGCTAGCTTAGAGATTGTATCCTCGCGCATTTACTGCCTTGGGCTGCGCATGCGCCCTAATGCCATTTTGGGGGAACTACATAACATGAGGCGCAGTGGAAGAGGGCATACATCTCATATTTGCAGTCAACACATTTTGGCCAAAGAGGGGTGCAATTTGAGATATCGCATAAAAACAGTGTATATTGCACACTATGACCTTTGTAGAGTTTCAATGCAAGAGCATTACTCGGATTGTTAAGCAAAAACCTCGTTGTCATCAGCAGGCCATGGTAGAAATGCGTGGCAGAAACGCAACCCGCAAACGACTCATTACCCTGCCTGGGTCAAGAGGCCATCGCAAGGCAAGGCTAAGTCGAGAAAGGCGTGTGGGCTTTGCAAGAAACGCTAGGAAATACGATGTCCACTCTCACGACCACTCAATCTCCCAGCCATGCCCCTGTAGTAGTAAATGCAGTGTACGGAGTCTTCTTCATCCGAAGGTGAATTGCTTACGTCTACATCAGGTGAGACAGCAAAGTGTGGCCGGAGGCGGCAGTTCATTGTGAATGAAGTATGAGACTATCGCAAAGCAGTGAAATGTGTGAAGAGAGCTGCTGCAGTGAAACAGCGAAACAATTTTCAGCCCCCACAAGCCCCCGACAACAGCTCAGCAACACACAAGTATAACTGCTCTCGCATTTACACATCACAAGAATTGCTTAGATGCCCCCATAGTTTTTTTTTAGGACGTGTTCACAAAGTGTTCGCGGAATTTGCAGACCCCCTTTTCCAAGCCTTAATTTAAAGAACAAAAAAAAAAGTGCTGAAATTGCGAGTGTAAATAAGGTAGCTAAAAATAAACGTAGGTATTGATTACTGAAATAACAAAAAATCAACCTCGATCATCCTGACACAGTCTCAACTCGCATACAATGCCTGTGTTTGGTTTGACTGCTTTATTTTGGTTTGGATAAGGGACATCTGCATCTTGACGTCAGCCAACACTTTTTTTTTACGTCAAGCTCCCTCACAGAAGCGGCAACATGCTTCCTTTCCCATTCATTCTTCAGCCCTTTCTTTTCCCGTCCTTTCTACCTCAACTTTCCACCATGCGGTCGCCGCACGGACCAAATGAAGCATCCTCTTGGTCAGCTGCACACTGTAAACTCCTCCATCTGACGACACAGCATCAAAAACAAATAGTTGGGCGCCAAGACTGTTCCCTCTGATTTCTGACAAGACATTCCTTGTTGAGAGGAAATCTCCACTCAACAGCTGCGATTCAGAGCGAGAAAGAGAGAATCATCTTGGCAAAAGTGTGCAGTTCCTTGCTTGCTCCACAGATGCCTGCCCAAAGGGCAATCAGCCAATGCGGGCTGCTCCTGACAAATTTCAAAAACTGAACACCTGACTGCTTCGCCCTTGTACTCCCTGACAAACAAGATGCAGTAGCAGCACACAGACTGCCTGCTGAGAAGGGCAGAATTCCAGGCATTGTAGTTCCCTATGCCCGCCAAGAAGTAACCAGAGACAAGTGGTATGCAGAACGAAAGGCCCTAAGGCTTGCAAACAGTGATCAGTCCATTTCAGAAAACATGACGAAGTATTGCCGTAACCTTCTGGTGAGGTGTAAAGATTGGGCTCAGCAATCTGGGTATGCACTTGCCTATCTGATAAGCCTAAAGGTGCTTATCAGGAGGAAGCAGGATGACACCGCTATCGTTGCTGAGCTGCCTGTGCAGGAATGCTACTGATAATGAAGTACTTCAGCCTTCTCCTGCCTCATCAAATCAGTTACCACACTGAAACCACAAATGGTTTCTCTGCTCTCCATTTAAACATTCGTTCACTGTGTAATAAGTTTGATGATGTTTTTTATTTCTTTCAAAACATTAAGCATAGCTTTGATGTTATCCTATTAACAGAAACTTGGGCTGTGTATGCAACGGACTTAATGAAGCTTCCTGGCTATGAATGCTTCTACCTAAATCAACCGTTGCGAGGAAGGGGCATGGCACTTTATATAAAATGTGGTCTTAAGGCAAATTTGCAGCAAGATTTTTCTGTCATTTCTGCTAACTACAAAATCCTTACAGCGAAAATTAATGACAGATTGGTCTCAGTTGTTTACAGACCACCCTCGGGAAATTTAAACGAATTTTTGCAATTTTTTTTTATGTCTCTTGGATTCCTTTTGCTCGGAAAAATGTTGCACTCTTGTAGGAGATTTCAATATTAAGATGTCTGATGAGTCGAGTTTGAGTTCTCACTTTGAAACTATTTTTGCATCTAACAGCTTTAGGAATTTGATTACTACACCAACAAGTTTCTTCCTCATGTAGTAGTATTATTGATTATTTTATTGTTGATGTTGCCTCTTCAGTGAACTCTGCTGAAACCATTGTGTGCGATCTGAGTGATCATTTTGCAATACAGTCGAACCTCGTTATAACGAACACAGATACAACGAATTATCGGATATAACGAAGTGAAAGAAAAGTTTGGTTGGACATGCTTTATTTCTAAGGGAGTTCTATCTGTATAACGAAACGAAAAATTCAAAATTTGACACTGCATCGGTTATAACGAAGCAGTTTTTGTATTCACGGGGCTCAAAATGCGCAAACAAGAAGGAAAAAATCTCAAAACACGCTAAATTTTGATCTTTTGAAGCGCGCGCACCTAAAATGTGTTTGAATCACCCACGCTTCCGCATGCGACGCCATCTAGGGAGAGTGAATGAATCTAGCATCAACGGCTGCCTAGCACGTGACTGGCACGTGATCGAACCGATGCCCGCTCCCCGGCCACCCCCGCCGTCGCAATTTCCGACCCGCGCCCCGCGCGCGCTATCTCTGCAGTTCAATCTGTAGACGCCGTAGCGGAACGCGTCTTAACAAACAGCAGTTTCGCTTGAAACGAAGATAAAGATATTCAGGGCAGTTGACAGCGGGCGCAAGGAAAAGTCATTGCCGCGGACTTCGGTGTTGCGCCTAGCACTCTTATCTAGATAAGATGGTTGTCCTGAGCGCAAGGCAGATTTCAAACGCCCACTCTGCAGGCGCTGTGAAGAATGACAGCAAGACAGGATGTTGAAGATGCCTTGTTTGCATGGTTCAAGGACGTTATAGCGCGTAACCTGCCTGTGTCTGGTGCCGTCCTTCAAATGAAGGCGAGAAGTCTCACTTCCGTCTGAGGCCACAATGACTTTCATGCAAGCAGTGGCTGGCTGCAGCGATTTAATGACTGCCATCGGATTGTTTGCCACGTCTTGTCTGGCGAAGAAGCAGCCGTTGGCGCCGAGAACTGCGAGAAGTAGGCAGAAAGCTTCCGCATGCAACTGGGAGGCAAGCGGACAATTTCGGCGAGACGACATGGCGTCAGCTGGCGGTTCCGAACGTTACGTTCGAGGAATTCATCTGTGCAGATGACAACTTGGCTGTGGCGCCCGAACTGACCGACCAAGAAATTGCTGATCAGGTGGTTTCCGCAAATGATGCTAGAAACAGCGATGCATGTGAAGACGGCGAAGTGCGAGCTCTCAGCAGTGCCGAGGCCGCTGACATGGCCAGGAAGTTCAGGGGGTACTTCGGGAACCTACCTGTGGCCAAATCAGCTGACATCGGGAAAGCGCTGCTCTGTGTTGATTTCGTCGAGAAATATAACCTGTCAAACAGTGTGAAGTGCCGCCAAACGAAGATTACGTCGTTTTTTAAATAAATTACTTTTACACCTGGCCAGCAGCCCGATTTGTGAGTTTCCTCTTGCTTTCCAGTACAAAATGCAAGGTGAGGTTTCATATGCTTATACCACGCGTTAAATTCAAAAATAGTGCATTTTTTCAACCCTGTGCTGTCCATCTTAAAGTACTCTTTACCTGGGTTTATTAGCGACCTTTTCTGAGGGAATTTGAGTGCATACTTTTATAACGAATATTGGATATAATGAACGAATTTCCGCGCAAAATGCGACTTCGTTATAACGAGGTTGGACTGTATTTGTATCCTTGTCATGCGGAACTTTAAACAGTTGAACACTCCAGGTTCTCCTACCAGAGTGTTAATGACGAATCACTTATACCCGTGCCACACGGACAGATTTAATGCCATTAAGTGCTTACTGCCTTAAGTTTTAATGGCATTCGTGCGGTGCCACACACATAAATTTAATGGCATTAGCCTTACTGCCATTCGCGACCTACTGAGTTCGCCACAACTCATACGCCCGTGCAATGCGTACTCTCGTTCCCATTCCACACGCAGAAAATCATGCAGCTTTGTGAGTAACAACTTCCTAACCAGTAGGAAATGGTTAATTCTTAACTTTCAGTTAGATGAGGCATCTATACCACATTTTCGATGTGAAGAGCACCATTTTAACCAGCCTTATTGACAGGTACTCTCGACTTATGTGCTGACGTGCGAGTTTATGGCTACTTTCGACTTGTAAAGCAGGAACAGCCTTATTTTCTGGAAAATCGTTTTTACATTACATTTGAACAACATTCCCGATATATTGTGCTCATTAGGAATGTTTATATTCAGATGAAACTTTTGACTACCTTTTCGATAATGGCATTAAATGTGGACGTGTAGCACCAAACTCCGAAAATAATGGCATTAACAATCTTAAGGCCTTAAGCATTTACTGCCATTTCCTGTGCGCGTGTGGCACGGGTATAAGTCTCCTTCGTGAATGTGTGCGTGCCACTGATTCGTCACCCATTCTCTCAGCTTCGTGCCCTGACACTGCGTATGACTTATTTACAAATATATTTAAGGACATCTACACGAAAAGTTTCCTGTGGAAAATGAACGTGTCCAAAGCTGAACTTCGGAAACTTTGGGTTACACCTAACCATTCAAAAATGATAAAGCTTAAAAGCAAACTTTTCAAGCGCTCTACTCATGATCCTGAAAATTTAAAAGATTTTAAATCGTAACGCAACAAGCAAAACAAAGAACTTAAAAGGCCAAAGCTAAAGTTCCAGGATCGCCTATTTAACAACAGCAGCAATAACCCGAAAACATTTTGGAAAGCTCTAAACAATACGTTTGTATCTCAATAAGAGTCGAGACATCAACTTAGGAGAACTGACGATTCATGGTAACACTGTCTCGGGCAGCTGTCCTGCTGAGAAGTTTAATGTCTTTTACAAGGCTTGTCCCGTCAGGATGCCCCACGGAAACTCTCAGCTATGCCTCTAACACAGTGAGTCAGTCAATAGCTTTTGAATTAACAGATACTAATGAAGTGTTTATTATTATAATGAATCTCAAATCAACTTCCAGCACTGATTATGATGGTTTCTAAATAAGACCTATCAAATCTGTAGCAGACATAATGGCCCCTTGTCTAGCTCATATTTTTAATCTATTGATTTCATGCACGATATTCCCCAAAGAATGAAAATGGCTAAAGTATCTCATTTTAAAGGGAGGAGAACATAATGACCTAGCCAAAAAGAAATTTTTTTACACAACATTGAAAAGAAAAACCTTACACCAGGAATGTTCATAGATTTCACTAAGACATTCGATGTATTAAATCATAATATTCTATTAAGCAAATTGCAAGCATATGGTGTTCGAGGATCATGCCTCCAGCTGTTTTCTTCTTATTTAAGCCTGCGGAAGCAAGTTGTTTTTGTTGATGGCACTAACTCTGCTGAAGAGATTCTTCATTGTGGAATTCCTCAGAAAGTCTTCTAGGGCCTTTCTGTTTAATGTTTATATTAATGACTTAATTAAAATAAATGATGAACCCGATTACATTTTGTACACTGATGACACTAGCATTTTTCTATACGGCTGCTTGACTGACAAACTCATAAGCAAGGGTCCTATCCTTATCCTTAGAGAATTGCATAAACGGTCCAACGCGAATGGGCTCACAATAAATACTAAGAAAAAATCTGTACTGTTTTGACCCGTGAACTGTAATACTATACTGACCAACCACCTTATGCTTGGAAATAATTGCATACAGATTCAGGTCACTTGGCGTTGTCTTCGATTCCACCATGAGATGGAACGGGCATGTAAATTACATTATTAAAAAACTATCACAGTCAGTTGCCTTCCTCTCAAAATGTCGATCAGTTTCCCAAGCGCTTAAAACTGAACATTTATCATGCGTTATTTCCCTCTCTCGAAAATTACTGCAATCTGTTCTGGGGAACAACCTCAAAAATGAACCTCAATAAATTATTTGTGTTACAAAAAAAGGCAGTAAGGCATATTGCTGGAATTAATTTCAGAGCTCACACCCGTCCTTTCTTCCTTGAATATAGGAATATATCAGTCAATATTACATACGAATACAGACTACTGTACCATCTTAGGTTTTCACCCCCTGTCATGACTTCGTTTCTGAAATCCCTTGCCGAACTTAGATTGAAGGAAAAAGTTGTCGCCACAAGATCTAGGGAACAATGGGCTGTCACCCGTAATAGAACAAACTATGGAAATCAGACACTAAACTTTCTCATGCCAACCATTTTAAACAAACATAACTTATGCAATACACACATTCACACTTTGCGACCTAAAGAGTAGAAGCTTAGATATGCTAATTGCAAATTGCACAGTGCACGTGCCACAATAATTTTTTGCCATTTTGTTGAATTGCCAGTAGTGTGTGCGTTGTTTCAGTCTCGACCCGTGGTTGTACTTATGGCCCATACCTGACCACATGCTGTACGCCATGTCTATGTGTGAGGCCTCGGACACTCTCAAGCTGCTGCTTTGCAGCTTTTCGTCTGCAGTCCCTTTCCCATGTATTAGAACGAGAATAAAGGCTTTCTTATTATTATTATATTATAATTTGTAATGCCGAGCATGCTGTTTATACCACTCAAGTGTTTTTGAGAAAACATTCATCACGGCTTCGAGAAGTACGAGTGATGGTTTTGCCAATGGCTTGGACTCCGAGCTCGCAAACCGCATTCGTTGGTGCAAGGTGGCTTTCAGCTTTTTCGCTCGCTTCGCTGACGAAGGCATAACAGAAGCGTTCATAGCAGTGTGAGGCTATCGTGCAAAGAGAAACCGTGAAGACTTTAAACATTTTATGAAAAGCGGTGGCTAGTTCCTTAGTGCTTTTTCCGAAACTTCACTGCGGAGTGCGTTAGGCCTAGCTACACTGAGCAAGCAGCACGCAGGAATCCGCTGTCACCCAGCGTGTCGATGGGCGGCACGTCGTTGCAAGAAGCCTGCCATTGGTTAGGGTGCAGTCTAGTCTCGCTTTAGCACCACATGAAAGCATCCTCATAACATATCATTACATTTTTTCCTGTATGGTGCATCCGGGCACCGACGTTATACAGGCACTGCATGCAACTGGTTCTAGGCAGAGACTCAACAGAATGCCACTCCGCCAGTTTGTCTGTACTGCGTGTCACAAGAAGTCTTTGAAGAAACGGGAGAAACCGCATTTCTGGCACGTTGTCTAAAGCACACATTTCGAGGTGTGTATGTGACCGCTACTCAATGAGTAGTGATGCGGGCACACGTGCACCCAGTCTCCGCCGAAATGCCTCCAGGCAGCGCGGTCTCAGCACGGCTTCCCGTGAAACGAAAGCAGGGACGCTTTTAAAATGCATGCGGGAAAAAAAAATATTAGTTTTAACAGCAAATGTAGCAGGTGCGTTTATTACGTGAACACGCATATTGTCAAAGATTTCCGGAGTACCAAGAAAATCGCCCCACAGCGGCGATTCCGAAGTGGCGAAAGACCGAAGCTGGCAGATTTTTAGAAACTGAACATTGGTCATGAATTTTTCGGTCCAATCTATCAATGTTCTGGCCTGATTTCACGACAATGAAGTTTCCGCTTCAATGAAATTTTTCGCAGATCCCATGAATTTGGCTGAAACAGGATGAGACTGTATTTCTGATGGGGTAGCCGTAGGCGGCTTTGTCGCCACGAATGATAACACTGAGACCATAGGGGAGCTTTCAGAGAAAGACATCAGTGCGGACAAGACAGATTAAAGGACGACATTAATGCAAATTGTGATGAAGACTTCAGAGAACTTGTGCCCACATACTTCTACGTGCTCCCCGCACTCAGCATGGTTCGTCACCATGCACGTCAACAAAAGGTTGCTTGAAGTCCATCGATAACAGTGAAGAATGTGTTCTCTCCAAGGCAATAAACATGAATACACAAAAATTTTCCGACTGCTTTGCTCAGTAATCCGAGCAAAGTGAGTGGCCAACATATAAATATATTTTTTTCCATCTCAATGTGTTTGTGTGTTTTTTTTTTTTGTCAGTGGAATCGATAGTTCGGCGTTTTGTGGATTTGTTGCCTCTTGTCCGGCAGCAAAACTTGCATTTATTGCTAACAGATTTGGATTCGAAGCTGAAAAACTTTTTCTTGCCGCTAAGATTCGAACTCTGAACTCTCTGATGACGGAATAGGAGAAGAGCAACGGAAACAGAAACGAGGACTCCATGAATGCTGGCGCCAGCCGAAAAGAAAACTACTGCTGGCCGGATGCTGAAGGCCTCTGACAACCGTCGTCGCTTCGTTTACGTTTGCACCAATGTTAAGATGGATCCTGTTCCCTATTCTGACAACAAAGTTCTCGCAAAAGACTGAGGCCTGCCTTTCATCAACTTCAACTCCACACAGCAGGCATGCCTTTGAAGGCTGAGGCGGCGGGTCTGGCAAGAAAGTTCTAGCGCTGAGCAGTCGGCAGTGTCGCCGTCACCACCGAGCCACCGTCACGACTAATGTGTAGAGACTGGTACATGTCGACATATTTCAATTCCGTAATAATAATAAGGGAGTAATTATTCATTGACATCCACCCAAGCACAGCCGTACGGCTACAAAGGAAAGCTGTATGGAAAGCTGTACAGCTTTCCTTAGAAGCCTTAGGGATGCGCTTGGGTGGATGTCAATGAGTAATTATTCCCTTATTACAAATCTACTCCACCTTAGGGGTTCCCCTAAACATTTGACCAACTCCACAATAACAGTCCTCGTATGGCTGGTTATGCAGCCCAGCGTCTTGGTACGCTGACGAAGCGAACACGCCCAATGGTGCATGGAACATTAACTTTTCCTTGTCGCAGTTGCGTGCCGTTGCACAAACTCTGTCCGAGAAGCACTTGGGTGTCTAACTTCATCAGTGTGCTACTCATTTTTGCGTCCAGTATAGTTAGTTCCCATGAGTAGTGTACTATTGAAGTTAAATATGAATCAACTAGGCCTATTTGCAGCTTTCCTCACTTGGAGGTCCCATGCTGCTCTGCCCTTGTAAATCGAGGCGCGTAACAAAACCATACGGCCATGCAGAGCGCGTAGCCGTGAAGCACCCCAAAACGTACCGAAATTTAGCTGGACGCCTGTTGTGCCGCCAATTACAGGTTTTCTTTTACTTCCGACATTAAGGTTGTCTTTTTTCTGCCTTTCTCGTGTGTTCTGTAGTATTACCCCAAGCCAGCACACAGGAACACATAAAGGAACCGAAAGGGGTCTCATAAAGCAATCTCCTAATCATCGCCAGCAGAGTCTTTCGGTGCCAGTTCATTATGACCACTGCTTTGCTTAGCTTAACCAATAATGATTGAATGTGCTGGTTCCAGGACATGTTCGCCAAGCATAATGTGAGGTGTTTTAGCAAAATTTTTAATATAAACATTGTATGGGCCAAGCGTAATGGATTCATGCACCTTGGCCAACGTTGCAAACTCGTGAAACAACACAAAATGCATCTGCCTCGACAGCAACCGGAGCAGATCTTTTTGGCAAAAAACGCAGAGCAATCATCTTCGTAGCTAACAATATGCACCCTGCGCCTCTTCCTTCAGCATGCAGCGTATTCCGTGCCAATCTGGCACCCAATTTGCAAACTGTATTTATTTGTACTATGTCGCTGATGTAAAAGAAAAAAAGAACAGGCTCCAAAATACTTCCCCGTGACACCCCTGATATTAAGTATATTGCATTTGACCCATAAGGTACTAATGAATACGCAGGTTCATTCATAAGGGGCGACACAAAATACAGTAATACGGTGCAATCTGCATCACATGCAGCAGCACATACATCATAATTCTCGTCTCCAAACTCACAAAATGGAGTAGAAGATCAGATGGACATCATAATTTGACAAAATCAATTGTACAAACAGACAAGGCCGCTGCTGAGAAGTGCCAGAGACCACTGGAAACTGAGCTTAGACACTATCCATTTGTACTCTGCCCCACTCCCCCAAATAATGAACTAAATTGATAAACCTTTAACTTGTAAAAGATGGCTTCGAGTGATCACACAGACTAATCACTCTCACAGAATAAATGCAAATCCATCTACGAACTTCCTGACATGAACAAATGATGAACTCACCTGATCAGTCCTTCAGCTGCGTTCTCATTGACCAAGTTGAGGCCTCCAACAGCAGGAGATGGCAGTTTAGCCTTCTGCGCCATATATTCTTTATGCATCTCTTCCACGCACTGTAAAGAAAATAGTAGCAAAATGCAGTTAACAAAACTATATGAAGAGCCAAGTACAGAAATATGCATTTTTCACTGGTTTTGTTTCACTTTTGTTTTGTTTTTTGCACTTACAAGTGATAGTTGAAATATTATAGCACTGTCACATTATTCAATTTAATGACATTCAGATCACATGGCATTAGCATACAGTGCCATTAATCGGCATTTACACAGGAACATTTAATATCATTATATTCCAATGACGTTTGCAATCGAATGAGTTTGGGGAACTCATTCATACAGTAGCCGATCAATTTTTCGGACTCTAACATTTCGGACTTGTGTGATATTTCAGACCTCGCTGAGGAACCATCGCGCACCTCATAGGAACGTGTACATTTTCACGGCCGATATTTAGGACTTTGTGGAGTCTAAAAGTTCGAATTTTCGGACTCAAATAGACGCCAACAATATTGTGGAGGTCGTTTTTCAACCGAAAGTTTGTTATTTCGGCCTAATATAGACATGAGCGGGCATTGCTGTCGCAACCAACCAGTTCGTCCCCACCGTGAAAGGCGCTATAAGAATGATGCGCGACAGTAATGTTTGTGACAAGTAGTCTTCAACGGACCTTAACCTTGTGAAATGGCGGCCATATCTGAGGTTACGTCTGCCTGAACTGTCAATGCAAGGTGTCGTCCAATTCTGAAGCAGAGAGTTTGGAACAGTTTGGCGCAATTTTTGCATTTTTATCAGGATGGCGCAGCTTTTCCGGTTTGGAACATTTGGTGCAATGGCGGGGTCACTGCATGGTGCAAGAGGTTCCTGTTTTTTCAGTGTCATTCAATTATGGCCTGGAGTAGCATGCTAGGCTCAAAACCAGGCAGCCTCTCCTTTATTATTTAAAGTCTCTCCTTCTCGCTCTCTCCCTCAATAATTTAAACACTTTTTTCCGGTCCCTTGAAATCCAAATTAACGAGCTTTACAGGCAGAACAATCAAGCCCCTCCAGGATTTTCAAGTCATTAAATGCTCTAAAGTTAGCCATGTTTTCTTTTTTCAGTATAACCCAGTAATAACAATTAACGCTGATATTTCCATGGCACTCCAATATTCCTATAAAAGGGTTTGACAGTAGATTCCAAGATCTTGGTATGCTTCAAATAGATTCGTTAGTGACTGCGACATTGCAACTAGCGTGGAAAGCACAAGGACAGCGACAAAAGGAACCGACGGGACAGCACGCTAGACTTCAACTGACGTTTTAATGCACACATAACAGATTTTTACACTTCTATTCAGCGCATGCTCAGGAGACTGTACCCCCGCCCCCTTCTCTTTATCACGAAGCAGGTTGTCATAACAAAGAGTAAACATTTAAACCAAATTGACGCGCAAGTTTTTTGACAAATACATTATCTCTTTTTTCGTGAGGGCTACTGAGGGTGTGCTCACGCACTAGTCCCCTGCCTTATCAATGCAAAAAGCTTCAAATATCTCCCTATCACCCTGCCTATGAAGCGGGGGTACAGTCTCCTGAGCATGCGCTGAATAGAAGTGTAAAAATCTGTTATGTGTGCATTAAAACGTCAGTTGAAGTCTAGTGTGCTGTCCCGTCGGTTCCTTTTGTCGCTGTCCTTGTGCTTTCCACGCTAGTTGCAATGTCGCAGTCACTAACGAATTCACACCAACTAGCCCAACTGTCTTCCATGATCATGCTTCAAATAGAGCTCCACCCCTCTTGTGGAGAGAGCCATATCGCCAGGAATAATTGCAGCTCTAGCGAAAGGGCTGTGTCAGAAGAAAAAATCCCACTGAATTATGCACGTAACAAAGTCCAATGTTGTCCAATGTTTGGCCTTTTCTCAAATTTGGTGCCAGTCACTTTGAGGTGTCTCCATAGCCTAGGTATTTAGAAAGAGTGTGCACACTCAGAAAACTAGTCATAAAGGCTGTGAGTTTCAGAATTGAAACTGTGAGCTCATTCCGGGTTGTTCTCTAAGAGGCACGCCACCACCAAAGTCAGTGCTCACCCACCCCTTCACTTGTGTGCATCCGGTGCTGTCCTTAACCCGCTAGCAATGCCACTGACACGCACACACACTGCTCACAAGTTTCTGCTTTCAGACTTGGCACTCTAGTAGAGCAGTCAGCTATTAGTCACATATTGTGAAAAAGCTTTTATCACACACTGTTGCATACCTGGAGCGAACCACCTTTACAAATCTTGCCCATGTTTGAAAACAACTCAGCTTGCAGTGTGGCAGTGTGTTCGTCATCCTCCTCCTCTTGATCGAAGGCATGGTAGGGACTCTTCTGCAATAACCATAAATGTCAGTTATGAACATTGTAACAGAACAGCAAAAACATAGCAAACAAGCTCTTGAGCAGTAATTGATACACCAGTTTTTGTTTAAATACTTCAAAGGCATGCTCATCCATTCACATTGGATGAAGTATGGTTGGTGTGCAAGGTTTAGGTAATGAGGAATGTCATGACAAGCCTGGATAAATTTTGACCACCTGACGTACTTCAGCGTGCATAGACAGTGCACCGCACACAGACATTTTGCCATAATGCCAGAATTGGGTACTGCAACCTGACATTCAGTAGCAGAACTATTCACACTGGGATGTGAAGGCACGTGTGTGTGTCTATTTATGCCACTGACACATAGCTCTGACCTCACTCAGCTTTTAACCAGGCAAATCAATCTAGCATGCACTCTTTTACCTTGTTTGCATTGCGCAATTGTGTCAATGATAAACAGACAAGTGAAAGCCACTTAAGGGAGGAGCCTGGTCTTGAAAGAAAGTTTTTACTGAAGTAGTCACAATTATGAAATGTTCACGAAACATGTATTTTTGCATGCCGCTTATTGTCATTGAATTTCATGTTGAGCACTCATGTTGTTGTAATGCAAGTTTCTAGTGATGAGCTTTCTAGAAACTTTGCCACAGAGAACTTGCTAAAATGCATGCCATTGGGTTTTCTTGATAGCAAGGAATGCAATAAGGGTAAAATTACCATCCTGCTCATCATAGAACTTGAGTTATAGGCAGGGAATGGACTTTTCGGTTTTTATTTTTCGAAAATTTGGCGGACTTTTTTCGGTTTTCATTTGAGGAGACTACTCTTAGTTTTTTTCAACAAATGAAATACTGACTTTTTTCGGTGACAAAGTAGCAATTCTGTATGGTCAAAAGTCTCTTAAAGTCTATCTCTCTATTTTTGTCATCCTCAGGGGTGGAAGCAGGCTCCAGATTTTTGAAGCGGGCATGGGAGCAGCAAAAGTCTTATTTCGGAGCAGCTTTGGAGCGGCAAAAGGCTCATTTTGGAGCAGGTTTGGGGCAATTTGAAGGCTATTTCGGAGCACTTTTGCAGCACAGGCAACATTTAAATGCGACTGAGAGAAATTTTGTTTGCAGCTCGTCCAAAAACTGCATAAATATTGACCATCAATCCTACAGGCCAGAATTCTTTAAAAGGACTACAATTGTTCTAAATATATATGCTAGAGTTCATAAAAAAATAGACATGTGGCAGCTGCTGCAAACAGTAGTTGCAGTAAATTAGCTGTTATCAATTTCAATTCAGAAAAAATAAATAAAACAACATAATGGACACAGTTCGTCAAAACCGTCAAAAGAGTGCAGCAGAATCTCGAATATACTATATCAGGAACGAAAAAAAAAAAATAATCAATACCCGCCAACTGGTGGATTTTAAAATTCGGAAAATTGCCACAGCCAAACCAACAAGAAGGTGCTCACATAATTTGCACCCTCCCGTAAATGCGCACCAAGAATTTATTACCCAAGCGTATATGAAAAAAAAAATGCACCAGCGTGCACGCGGGTGCACGCAAGGCAGGCTGTGGAAAATCTGCGTGAACGCGTTGCTGTGTACGGCTGTGAAAGGTGCGAGTAGCGAGGAGACACCGGCCGCGCCGCTGTGAAGATGTAACCCCGCAACTGGCCAGGCCAAGTGAAAGCAACGTCAACTGCGTGCGAGGTACGAGCACGACGGTACCTTGCACGACGGGTAGTAAGCCCGGTGTCCATTCCCTGGAAGCTCCACGTGTAAGAAGTTCGTAATTCGTTTGTTAAATTAGCTCCGGTAAATAAAATTCTTTTCGCGTGCCATTTACCCATCCCACTCGCGCTGGCAGTTGCTTCCAGGACAAGGTGTCCGGAATCCTAAACAACGAACCATTGTCGGTTCGGTCTGCCATTAGCCGGGCCTACCGCGAGGGCGCCGTTTTAGCCAGTTTTAGCGCCGTTTATCTCCAGAGTTTTTCCTTCCTCCAAGAGCGAACCCAACTGTCGATGCCAATGCAGTTTAGTAGCGAGTGCTCAGTGTTGCCCATCCAACAATAACACTCGGCTAAATTTGGCTCTATACACTTGCAATGGGCGTAAATTGCCGTTTAGGTGCAGCTTGGCGCAGGAGATCAAATTGGCACAGCATGGCGCAATTGGCGCAGCACACCCTGCATCCTGAACAACCCATTTAGCAGTAATTAAGGTGAAAATGGCA
Source organism: Amblyomma mixtum (assembly GCF_055824585.1). Classification (NCBI taxonomy): domain Eukaryota; kingdom Metazoa; phylum Arthropoda; class Arachnida; order Ixodida; family Ixodidae; genus Amblyomma; species Amblyomma mixtum. The sequence continues at coordinate 47,245,041 of NC_143014.1, forward strand.
ATATACCTGGAGCTGTGCTTGTGGAAAAAATTTCTACCATCAATAAAAGAGTAACTCAAGTTAAATGAAGACAAAACGGAAGTGGAGGTTTACTTCATAGAACTAGTTTATCGTTGCGTTGTCATGCTGTGTTGAGCGCTAGAACGGGGCATCACATGGTCTGCGTGTTGATGACAGCGATGGAACTGCCGCTCAATCGTCATGGTAGTGAAAACATGCTTTTTCCTATTTGCGGTTACGTTTCAATGTCCTACATGCATTTCATTAAACTAATTAACCGACTAACCACCCTAAGCAGATGCCGATGGCGAAGAAACATTGCTTAGCTAAAGAGAGTGAGGAGATGGTACTTCCTGGTCTGCAAAGGCCTGTAAGCTAGCAGATCAATACCTTAAATAGTACAACTGCACTGCTTATCCTACAATACCATCGTTGCACCATGGCCCTGGGTTCCCTTCCCTACTTAGTTCATTCGCTACTTTAAGTGAGTGTAACTCGCATTCAGCAACCAGCTAGCTGTGCCCTGCAAGCCGAAAATACAGTTTTCGGTTAAAACTGAATTTTGAAAAGTGAATTCGGCGTACTTTTATCAGGTATTTCTGGTTTAAAACCGAAAAGCCCAACCTCTGGTTGTAGGGTATTGAAGCTACTACTTCAGATACAGGAATACAAACTTTATGCATTTTTGAAGTGGCAACTTCAAAACCCTATAACTAAACATTTATGATGGGCAGGAAGACAATTTCACTCTTGTTGCATTCCATTACGTCACGAGAACCCATAACACACATTTCAGCATATTCCCTGCAAAGGTGCACTGAAGAGGAATTTAAACTCGCCTTTTTGCAGCGGGAACTCGATCTACACGTTCCAAGCATTCTTAGAAACTTCGAATTATTGACCTGTGCGGCTGAGTTCCCTAATTTAAATCAGATCAACGTCCGGATCCCGCCTTTTTTTTTTTTAATTCCCCGTAGACGGCGGGAGGAGTCGTCCAACGCATGGAGTGCCTTTCAGCCAGTCGTGTGGCGGCTTTGCTTTCGGTTTTACTTTGTTTTTAGCTTTCCGTGAATAAATAGATCTAGTCAGAGACTACACAGCTACAAATTAGGCCCACAGAAATAAAAATACGCGTGGACTCTTTGCTTTTCCCGATCACTACGTATCACTCCACTAATGGCAGAGTGGCAAACCGCCACTGGACTGGTTGGAAGGTTGTTCGACTCCTCCCACCGTCTACGGGGAGTAAAAAACAAAAATGCCACGAGCCGGGACGTTTAATCGGACTTAAATTAGGGAAATAGGCCGCACACGGCAATAATTCGAAGTTTCCAAGAACACTCGGAACGTGTAGATTGAATTCCAGCAGTAAAGATACAAGTTAAGATTCCTCTTCAGTGCACCTTTAAAAGGTCCTCAAAAAAACAAAAAAAAAAACAATTAAAGTGCTCAACGAATTGATGTATATGAAATTAAATCACATATTTAGAATCGGCACACAAAAATACATGGTCCCTGAAGATTACACAACTGTGACTACATTAATATATTTTTTTTAATTAAAAGCGAAGCTACACTGCACATGGTCGGGGATGAATCAATGGGAGCAATTTGAAAAGTTGGAATGCCTTGCTGGAACAGCTGGTCCCGTGGTATGAGACTCCTATCCAGTCGGCTGTCAACCTTTTCTGCTGTGTGCGGACAGTGCACAGACAACAAAGAGTGTAGCTGCTGATGCATTCTGTGCAAACGTGTACTACGCTACCTTCATAGCTGCATGAGGCCAGGAACGACAGATGACGCCGTCGAAAGCCCAGGGGTTCAGACGCACGTGAATTTCAACGCGACTTTTATGCACAACCAGTCGGATGTCTCATAGGATGGCTTCATTGATACGGACACCAGGCTCACAGAGATGAGCTCTAAGGAAGCTATCCTATGCAAAGTATGAGCATTCCCCGACCGCCAGTAAAGAGGTGGCTGAAATGCCACCAGCTACCGTGAACGCTTCATACACGATTAGTTATTCATTATAATGAGTTCCTAAAGCAGACTGCTAGCAGCAAAGGCCTTGGCGAGGAGAACATGACCACTCTGTAGAGCTTGGAAAGCACCGAGGTAGGGTCAGCTTTCAAGAAGCAGGCGCACAAAACTCTCTTTTTCACGAAATAAATGTCACTTTTGTCAGACTAAGTTTTCTGGGCTGTAAGATGGGAAGTCCATTAACTAGGAACTTTCGATACAATGTAAGCCGCGCGAATGACCGTCAGGTTTGTTATAAGTTGGCTCAACCATACTGTCATAGGACAATATGCAGCAGCTCACAGTACCACTGTCTCACAGCGCCAAAATGAGTAGCTAGTGAATTCAGTCCTTCAGATTTTGCCTCAAATACTCGGGTGTCAAGAGCGAAAGCCACCAAGAGTAATCAGAAAAGTTTACCAAGAATTCCATCTGCTACATTTCATATCACAGAAGTCTTTTTATTACTATCGTCACTTTTCTCCTAACAGATACGATGGACCCGTTACCAGGCCAGTGTTTTAAAGTGTCAAGGCAAATTTATCATTAAAAGATGGTACAAAAAGGCAGTTACAACATGTTCATTGTCACATCCACATGGAAACCAAAAAATCCACTCTGAGTGCTTGTGTTGTACAGGTCGCTCCCACTGAATATGGACATTCAATGATTACGGCAAAATTTTGTGTGACAAGACCTTTTTCCCTCTTTACAATCTTCCTCCAGGCGTATAATATCCAAAAGCTATTTTCCACTTCAGTAGAGAAATAACCAAAAATATTTCTATTTTTGTGCGACTGGTTGTTCCCTTTGCCAATGGGGGGACTAGCGCTTACTATGAAAGCTGCAACAACAAATTCCACAAACCTCTTTCAAGAAGCCAACATAATGAAAGCAGTGCTCTCGGTGCATTCTTTGGATGGCGTAGCACACATCCAAGTGCTGGTCTTTGTAGGCAAGCTGCAGAACCTCCTCGGACCGCTGGAAGTCTGACAGTCGCAGTCTGATCTAGAAGAGCATTTTGTACCTAACAGTTACTCTCGCATGCACACTTACTTTGCTTGTTTGCAAACCAGAGCACAGGCTTAAGCCACATACTCAACACCTGCCAAGGATCTACCCTCTGCGCAAAAAAAAATTGAAAAATCCATTGCCACTTGGTGACCTCAGAAACCTACATAACCACCACAAAACATTCATGTGCACAAACAGGAACAGCAACTACAGAAATAAAGTGGTCACGCAAACACCACAGAAAAAAAAGCAAAAATAAGCAAAAAAATGCAAGCAAACAATGCAATGTCGATTGTAAAAAAAAGTTTTTTTTTTAGTTTTACTAGTGTCAGTGAGCTCATTCGAAGATACCAGACTTTTCCACGCTTTTCCCAACCATTTCAGGCACAATTCATTGATCACAAAAGAGGGAGAAAAACTTGCCGACTGATGGTAACAGACTGGATGAACCATTCACAGCCTAACTATTTATGAACCTGTAAATGCTGCACTGAAAACAGATTTATTGTTTCACAGAGCTTACTTTTTCCTGAAAGATCAGCTTCAAGCTGTGACTTATGAAGCAACCACTGCTTCTTATCTTCCAGATCGGTAAAGAGACACTGAGGACTACTACTGTGTTTCTTGGTTTGTAAGTCACACCTCCCTGTAAACGGCAGTAAGTCCGATCGGTATACAAGACACAACTGTCCATTCGCCGAGTGCTATAAAAACGCGCTGAGGACCCCTATGCTAAATAAAGCAACGACAAACAGCGCTGTGTTTCGTTCCCTCTTCTGTCCGTCCTCGTTTCATGTGCGCTGCCAAGAAAAGACGACAATGCACGCTAGCGGCAGCTGCCATGTGCACATAATTCTCGAACTCTGGCCAACATGCTTTTTTCTCGTGGTCTGCCTTTTTCTTTTTGTTTGCTTGACTGACCACAGTGCTATTGCAGCTTTGCGTCAGTCCCAGATAATTTTTTCGTTCACATCGAACTAACATCCATGCTGCCTCATTCCCATGCTCAAGCAAATATTCAATGGCACGCTACCTGAATTTAGAATATTGCTTCTTCGCCTCACATTAAGCAAGAACAATGCACGACACATGAGAAGCCAAGTAGATGTCATGCCGAAATATAAAATTTTGACAATATGGCTGGGCTGTATACTGTGCTGTCACCACATTGTCGTGTTACAGCAAGACTAATTCTACCAATAAGATAACAATGTAAAAATAGCTCCATCTGTGCTTCTTGCACACATCCATTTACTTTTCAAACACAGCAGGCGCAGCACAAGATGGCATGCAGTGGCAATAGCCACTTCTGTACATAAGTAGCACCACTCTACTCTATAAGACGTGCCAACAAAAAAATCAGAAGAAAAAAATGCAACTTTTACACAGGAAAATATGTTAACTGAAGTTGGCCTGTACTGACAGGTTACCGTGTACGATTACAAAGGCGAGGCAAATGCACATTGTGCGTAGGCATGTTCGATAATTTTGAATATTCAGTCAAATAGTCCAATATTCAATATTTGATTCCCTCCAAATGTTTGGTGCTCGAAATTTTGAATACCAAACTCTTGCTGCTCATGGTTTTGGCTCAGTGTACCTCCTCCAGGATGGCATCGTGGCGCAAGCGCTACCAAAGCCTCGACTCCGCGTTGCGTGCTGCACCCCTGTGTGTATGGCGGAGCCAATCTGCGCATGCGCGCAACAGACGTGAGCAGGCGCATGAGTACCTGCCAGGTGTATGCAGCCACACTACCCGCGGTGTGCAAGTGCTGTAACCGGCATGCATCAATAAAGATATGGCATAGCGCGATCCACTTCCGCGCACTGCCAGTGTGCACGTGCTGATTAGTCCCGATGAGGCACGCATAGAAACAGCTGCCCGGAACCTGGCTCCTTGTGGCATCGTCGCGCGACCTACGCACGCCCAGTGGCTCCCCGCAAAAACGGATAGCGTTATGCTACATCTCTCTAATCAGAGGGCATACGGCTCCCTTGACTTTCTCAGAAAAAAGCCTGGGCTTACTGCAGCTGCCACAGGCACCCTTCTCCACGTGAAATTCGCTAAACATGCCCGACAGCATGAGCACAAAGGGGAGATAGCACATGACACATGGAGATGGGTGCCCCTTTCCGACCGCTGATGCATAAGATCCTTCAGACCTATTACGATAACATCTGTTATATACAGGCTGGCAGTGCAAGCAATGAAATTAAAAATGCAGTCATGGGTAGAAAGTAATATGATACTCGGAGAGCTTCAGAATGGTCTCCGAAGGGGTAGGCGCTTAGATGATAGCCTGTTCATGCTAGCCAGAAACCCACAACCCTGCACCATCATATCTGCCCGACACTCTCGCTTGGCTCAGGGTCCCCTCCACCACACCCAGTATATCCAAGAAGCTACTGTCCCGCTACAATGGCCCCTACCATGTTGATCAACAAACCTCCCCAGTGAACTATATTGTCGAGCCCATCGCGTCCTCTTTGGACCATCGTCGCCACGGCCGCGAAACTGTCCACATTGAGTGCCTAAAACTATGCTATGACCCGCTCATTTTTTCCGCCCTGTAAGTCTGCAAGATGGCTCATTTTTTCGGCGGGGAGCTATTGTAATGGACTAGTCCGATGTCAGAGAAAGCGGCGCGAGACAGAAGACGACAAAGACAAATAGAGCTGGAGAAACGCCTCATAGCAACATAGCTTATGACTCAGCATTTCAGCAAACAAGTCCTGGGACTGAACCCTGCATCATAGCCAATACAGACTGGCTGGAGGGCATTCTTTGAGTGGCACGTGCCACTTGACTCTTGTGTTCTATCGGACTACAGCATCGGGTATACAGTCAAGCCCACTTATAACAATATTCAAGTGCCATGGAAATACCATTGTTATAACCAATAATTGTTATAACAGGGTTGTGCTGAAAAAAATAAAAGATGACAAACTTTAGAGAATTTATTGACAGGAAGGACCTGGAGGGATTTGATTGTTCTAATGCCTGTAAAAGCTTGTTAATTCGAACTTCAGGAAACCGGAACAATGTTCACTGATGACCAAAGCACCGCCATCACTGCGCCACCAGGAGCTTCGTGCATCTCCACGTCACAGGAATCATTCTTATGGGAAATTCAAGAAGCATGCAGAACTAAGGCTGTGGTGAAAGCTGACAAGAGAAAAAAACCGGCGCTGGCTGCATGCACGCGCACTGCACAGACTGATTTGGGGTGTGCGTAGCCAATGCAGCAATGCAGCAGCTCTCCTGACGTGATGACGCCTGCCTCTTTTGCTATCGTGGCGTTGCTGCGCCAGCTTAGTCCATTGGTCAGCCCCACACGTGCACGCTTTTGTATTGTAAGCATGGCTTTGATGGTGTGGTTGTAGCATTACCTTGTTTTTTTTTTTTCTATAATGGTTGACACTCAATTACCAGATTTAATTGTTATAACCAATAATGTGCCTTGACAGCATTGCTATAAGCAGTTTATTTTACCATAGAACACATGGCAAAGCTGATGGTGCCATGACTGACCATTGTTATATCCGATATATTGTTATAACCAGTATTGTTATAAGTGGACTTGACTGTATTCTGCAATCGTTATTCAAGTTATACAGTATGTGTACGACATATTTCTGGGTTCATTTTATAGAAGTCAGGGAAGCCATTTACAGAACATTCTCACTGATACTATACATGACAATGACTGAATATCCAAACATATATAAATGGCGGCATTGGTCTATTTATACATGATGTTCTTTGTATGCCGAAGAGAATGTTGTCCTCGATACAGATATGTTTTTGGTGTGAAATTCATAACACAAACAAAGGGTAAGCGCAACAATGAGCCAGTGTAGCAACCAACCTTGATTTTGGGGGTACACGGTTGCATGACGTACACTGCATACAGCAGGTAAGTAGCAAAAATCTTTTCTTGTAAACTGCAGGAAGGATGCCACAGCTTCAAAATGATCCTGGTTATCTCGTCAAAAAACTGCATAAGAAGGACAGAAACAGTTAGGCACAGCAACACAATTAAAAAAGTGGGATGCATCAAGCCTTGCGACAAGAAATCAGCACCTGTGAGACAATGTTAGAAGCAATCATGTTAGCCCCCATCACATCCACACTGCACATCTGAGGCGATTACGTACGGGTGGACAAAAGTAAACGGAGAACACTAATGCCTTCTAACAATTTTCAAGTGCAGCCTAATTGAAATTGCCAGTTATCGTATATGCACGATGCTAGTAGAAGTTCGTGCCCTTTCTCATGGACAAACAATATTTCTTCATTTCTGGTAGGAAAGGCGTAACTGCACTTCGAACGGAATAGCGTGCTTCATTTATTTACGCCTGCACCTGTACCACATACATCATGAACTGATCCTCAGCAAGTCTTGGTCTGCTGTCATTCTGCGGACTCATGTAGCCTTTTGAGCATACTAAGGTGCACACCATATGACCTTTCCAGTGCTTTTACGGGATGTTAGAATTTCCATTCCAAATACAAAGCTTTAGTATGTGCTCACTGTGAGCAGCTTATTCTCTGCTACATTTTTTGTTGCCTTCTAGTCTTTATGGAGCTTCTAAATGTATGAATGTATACTGCACCCTCGCATTGTGCAAACACCCTTTTTTTTTTTTTTGTCGCTAAAGCTGGCCTGTGCAGTATGCCAGCCATATTCTAAAAGGGACTTATTTCATTAGTGTCGTACACTTACAAGTCAAGGTGAGAAACTGCTCTTTAGACTCCGGCTTACAAGCACTGAGGCAGCCAAGTATACTGCTGTGCATGGCAGGACTTGCAATGCTCGAGCAATGGCAGTGTGGCATGTTGGTAACGCCATCACATGACAAGTCAGAAAACAACAAGGTGAGAGTTTCAGAATTTCAATAATGCATGTTGATCTGTTTCTCCAATTTTTATTTCACTTCGTTTGTTTCATTACATTTTGAGAAAATGCAGTGCTGTTGCCCCAATAAGAATAGATGAAAAACAGTGAATGCTGTCAAACCAGATACACTTTGCACCGCTGTGGTCAGGGGATGATGTGTGCCTTCTAGAATGACAAAGCCATTCATTCTGTTTCAGGGCATGTTGTATGATGGCACAACCAATTTGCCCAGACACACGCTTCAGTCATTCCTGTGTTTTAATTCACGTTGAGCTCAACAGTGCAATTATTGTAAGCAAAAACTGTAAGCAAAAGGCTGTTGCAAACCCAAAGGGCAACATGTAGCCCACAGGAGATGGTTAAACATTTAATATACTGCTTACTTTCCTATCCAAAGGTATGTTGCACCCGAATTCTCCATTGTCATGGCACAATACACAAATTCCTTTTATTTAAACCATCAACGCCACTGCATAATTCCCTTAAAGGGGTTGTGAAAAGAAAATGAAGGTGCCAGGTTGTAATTTTTAATGCTTCCGTAAACAGTAGACACACGTATTTCAAAATATTTCGGCACAATATGAGTCTGCATTTAACAAAACCCATTTGAAATCGTTGCTTTTTTGCGCTCATAAAACAACCACGTGACGCCGTCGGCCGGCATAAGCACTACTTGACTATGTTATCTTAAGACTAAGGAGCGTAGACATATCTTTAACTTTCGTCTGCCCTAAAATAATAGATTTAACTAAAGTTAGAAAGTAAAAAAAAAAAACTGTCAATTATTTAAACACACAACTCTACTCCACTAAGGTATAGCACCTGGTCATAGGTCAGTCACTTGATGCGTGACCGGTTTCGATTCTGCTTCTTAATCCTATGTTGCTCCAGTAACCACGGTTCTAGCCTCTTTCACATCAACCCCACAGAGCCGGTTTGGTTCAGGTGATCGAGCTGGGCAAGGTCAACCCAACTCGACGACTGTGTGTTTACATGAACTCTATATAGTGAGTCAAGCAGCGCAATGCAAGCGAGCAGTGGCAGCCTCCAAGATTGCGGCACGCAAGCACTTTCTCAGAGGCACAACGGCGCAAGCGAAAAACAGGTTCGCATTTTTCCTCCCATTCTGCCAACCCGGCTCTTTGACTCGACGGTGCTTACAAGCACACAGGAGCAGGAGTCAACCTTCCCCTTGCAGCGGAGTTTACTGAACCCGACCCGTCGACTCCTGACCCAAATCGGCGCACAATTGCATGAACCCAGTAACTGGTTTTTGACCCAACAACTCGAGTCAACTCTGCCCTGTCAACCAAACTCAACGACTGCGAGTTTACATGAACTCAATTTTAGTGAGTCAAGACCAGTTCAAACAACTGCAGTGACACCAAACATCAAGCAACGCAATGCAAGCGAGCAGTGGCAGCCTCTAAGACTACGGCACACAAGCACTTTCTCGTAGGCTTGTGTGGGTGACATAATTTTGACACCCCATTTGAGTAAATATGATGCTCTGACCTCGGTCAACTATGGCTCAACAGGTCTCGCTAAGCTGCCATGTTGTGTTGATGCCAGAAGCCTCTGAGTGGCTGCTTAAGATGACATTTGCTGCAGAGTTGTAGGGGACGCATGCTGGGAAACCGAAATTAAATTTTTTTTCGCTATTTAATCAACTCAGACGATGATGAAACAAACCAAGGTATACAATCAAGGGTCAGAATTCTAAATACAAGACGATGATGAAACAAACCAAGGTATACAATCAAGGGTCAGAATTCTAAATACGAGACGATGATGAAACAAACCAAGGTATACAATCAAGGGTCAGAATTCTAAATACACGAGGCGCTCAAAATATTCTGAAAACATTTCACGACCCCTAGGGAGGAGCTTAAGTGCCCATCAATTTTTATGCACTCATTTCTTACTTACCTGTGCATCCGATAAACTAAGATAAATAAAACTGCTATAAAATTCTTGACATCACAGCACATTATTGAAAAAGATGTACTTAAGTAACCCACATCATTTTTTTTTTTCACTTCACTTAGTTTTCCGAAGCCGAAATCCTCACTGTTCATAGCACCAGATTATACCTCATACAAACACCGGCATAAATGCCAAAACTTTATTTCAGCACTTGAATGGTTCCTTACCACTGTCAAATTACTAGCAATTTTCATGCAGTTTTTGGTAATGGACAACTGAAAAATAAATTTCGGTTCGCTACAGGGAGGAAACGTGGTGATAGTGGTGGTGTTTATGTGCTCATGGGATCACCCTTACAATGGTCTGTTGGCAACCACACCACCTGAGTAATACCCGTCACACGGGCATTTTGGACCGCGATCGGTCTCGAATGCGGTTGAAGTTTGAAGCGCGATCAAGGTGGACAGCTGCTACACGTATCCACTCGATTCCGATTAACTAGTTAGATTGCTACATACGAGATGGCGCTGCGCATACTGTCACGATAAAGTCACTGGAACTCTGAAAGTACCGCAGCTGTTTTCTCTTTGCCGCTGCGCCGCCTATTGGCCAGTTGCGATCACGTGATTAGGCGCCGCCATAGATGGTCCACTCGCTCTAGGAGCCGACGGGGCGCAGTGCTTTTGAGGTGGTTGGGCGGCATGTTTTACTAAGTAGCACGTTCAGTATCACGTCTGTGTGCGTGTCTGTCTGTGCACGTGTGCACACGTGTGTCTGTGCCTCTGAGCGTGAGTATGTCTGCATGCGTGTGCGTGTCTCTGTGTGCGTGCATGTCTGTGCATGCATGTGTGCTGTGTATGCATGTCTCTGTCAGTGCATGTGTCTGCGTGTGCGTGTGAATGTCTCTGTGCGTCGTGTGTCTGTGTGACAGCTATAAATGTCTTTGAAGACGTTGCTTTACGAGATTTTTTTTTCCCTGCTGGTCATCGATATTGGCTAATGAGACTTAAATAAAAAATAATAAATTCCGGAGTTTAATGTCCTTAAGTGACACGTTAGCTATGAGGGGTGCCGAAGTGGAGCGCAGTGGGGGAATTTCTGTCACCTGGAGTTATTTATGCGTACTTGCATCGCACTGCACACGGGAGTTATTGTATTTCGCCTCCATCGAAATACAGCCACAGCGTGTCCGCATGCTAAGGTGCGCGCTTATTCTCCAAATGCTCTCCTCGACTTTGTTTCATTAGCCAACAGGCTGCACCCCTCACCATCTCCTCCTCCCCCGCCAGCAAGCAGTCGTGACAGGATTTTATTGGGGGGCTATCTGGCTGCACAGTTGGAGCGTTGGCCCCCTCGTCGACCTTGGGGTCACCCAACTACCTCCCAAAATTAAGCCTCCGACCGTGGCGACTGAGCACATGTTGGGAAGAACAGGCGGCAGGAAACAGTAAGTGTAAAGGGAACGTTTTATACGCATCAGACTTCCAAGCGAACCGACTTAGTAAACGTTTTGCTATATCCTGCTGGTATGTACGCAGCCTGGCGGCTTTAAAGTTTTCTGGGTCCCGAAAACATGCATTTGTGAGCCTCCCACAGAAGCGATAGGACAAGGCTGCTTCTTGCGTTGTTACCGCACACCCGTGGGGTCAAGAATACGAGAGGCTGCGCAGCTGTCGTGCGACGCTTTCAAGGTTTTCGAAACCCTCACCTCATCTAAGCTCTCAATCATGAATACTTTGATTAATTTTTGCACGAAACCGATGAACATGGCAGCCGCAAGGGAGACTTTGTTCACCTAGCAGACGACGTGCTCGCTGCACTGGACCACCTCTGGCAAAACACCCTAATGCCGCCCGAGCGCCGCCCGCTGGTTGCGGTACTTTCAGAGTTCCAGTGACTTTATGTCATCACTATCGATTTCTAATAAATTAAAAATAACAATCGTTAATAAAATTTTCTTGTGAAAATTTCGAACTATGAGCAGAAAAAGCAGCTTAATTACTTTCTGCTGCAACCAGCAGTGGACTTGATAGCGAAAAGCAGCAAAACAACGCTCGGGGCACGCGTAAACGGTAGCGCCATCAAGTGGCAAGGCGCCAAAGCACATCAACTCTGTGATGAAGAAATTTCTTTCCGTAATTACTGGTAACTAGGGTCTGCGCATTGCCAGCCTTTTTTTTCATTAAAAGAAGAAAAACTGCAAATAGTAGAAAATGTAACAACTGACTAAAAGCAAGACAACTGCTTCACCAGGTGTCGCTCTTGCGAGGTAAACACACTGAATTTAGTTAGGCCTAACAGCTTGAAAATCGCGAAATTATCTGAAAAACAGGGGCTAGTTATCGCTTAAACCTCTACTCGTGAGCGAGTGTGTGCGAAATAAAAGCGAACCGCTACCATCTGAGCGAGCTATCACGTCGAAGAATCCAGCGGTGACATGTATTTATTCCAAAGCGGGCGAGCAGGGCGCCGCCATCTTGTCAACGCATCCCACAACCCTCCATCGTGCTCCATGCGGTTCAGCAGGATCGCGGCCAATCGCGATTGAATTCGGCGTGTAGCAACGCTGAATCTACATCGAGTTCGATTTCGATTGACTTGATTGCGATCGAAAGTGCCCGTGTGACAGCAGTATAAGTTGAGAATGCATCTCTAAAACCGTCCCATAAGGCCAGTATCCTCTAGAAATCACCGTTGGAGTTGGAGTTGGAACACAGATAATACACAGGAGTACCTCTCTCAGACAACACTCCTCGTGGAACGCAAGGGAGGTGCAGAGGTCGCCGAAGTGAAGAAAATTAGATCTCGTCTTTCGGTATAAGCACAGAAGTTTGCTATGACAATTTCTGGGGCAAGAAGATTTGGTTTATTTGGTTGATTGGAGTTTAACGTCCCGAAGCGATTCAGGCTATGAGGGACGCCGTAGTGAAGGGCTCCGGAAATTTCGACCATCTGGGGTTCTTTAACGTGCACTGACATCGCATAGTACACGGGCCTCTAGAATTTCGATGGAGACGAAATTCTAGAGGCCCGCGTACTGTGCGATGTCAGTGCACGTTAAAGAACCCCAGGTGGTCGAAATTTCCGAAGCCCTTCACTACAGCGTCCCTCTGCAGCCATTTTAACAGGCGCTCGAACGCAAGATGGCGGCCACTGGAAACAAACTAAACACTTCTGGGCTGTAGCTTTGATTTATTGGAGTTTAATGTCCCAAAGCGACTCAGGCTATGAGGGACGCCGTAGTGAAGGGCTCCGGAAATTTCGACCACCTGGGGTTCTTTGACGTGCATTGACATCGCATAGTACACGGGCCTCTAGAATTTCGATGGAGACGAAATTCTAGAGGCCCGCGTACTGTGCGATGTCAGTGCACGTTAAAGAACCCCAGGTGGTCGAAATTTCCGAAGCCCTTCACTACAGCGTCCCTCTGCAGCCATTTTAACAGGCGCTCGAACGCAAGATGGCGGCCACTGGAAACAAACTAAACACTTCTGGGCTGTAGCTTTGATTTATTGGCGTTTAACATCCCAAAGCGACTCAGGCTATGAGGGACGCCGTAGTGAAGGGCTCCGGAAATTTCGACCACCTGGGGTTCTTTGACGTGCATTGACATCGCACAGTACGCGGGCCTCTAGAATTTCGCCTCCATCGAAATTCAGCCGCCGCGGCTGGGATAGAACCCGCGTCTTTCGGGCCAGCAGCCGAGCGCCGTAACCACTGAGCCACCGTGGCGGGGGAGCTGTAGCTTCATGCGCCAGACCAGAGACCAAAGTTAAAATTTAGGCAGCATCTATTCTACCGGCAGCCAAGAGAATTTACTCCTCCAATCCTCCCAACACTTGCCTCTGATCAGCTACTTAGATCTTCGTGACAACAATTTTCCTGTTCTTTTGACAGCCCCGATTCTCCAAGAACAAAGCACGCGCACAGTGCACGAGCGCATGCATGTCGAGTACTCACCAGTCGATTTCCTTTTTCTTCCTTTCCGCTGAAATAATAAAAGAAAACGTTAAAACAAACTGCCTTCTCTAGGAAACTTTTCCGTCGCCGAAAATGCAAACTTACCAGAAAACCAGTGAGAACTTCATCTCTCTGAAAAGTTTCGAGAATTCCGTGAAACGAGCAGTGTTTGCTGCCACAAATTTTTCCAACAGAGTGTTCATGTCAGTGCGAAATCCAGCAGAGATTTTCTGTACAGACGTCATTTCTGCAGTATCTGCGGAACCTCAGGACCACCTAGTATCCCTAAAAACGTGGTCACGCTTCTTCCTTTCTTCCTTTGTATTAAAACGCGGAAGATGCAGAGCCAGCAGAGCCGCGCAAGCCAGGCGTCGTTTCGCGAGTCGAGTTGGGAAACTCCGAGTCAAATGGAGTGATGGCGCTGCTTTCGAGACAAAATTAGGGTCTCTCGATGCACTCCCGCTCTGAGAACGAGTGCGCATCGAGGAACCTTAGACAAAATTGAGGGGTAAGTTAAGTTTTTTTTTGCGTGCAGAAAACTGATCTGCGACGCAGAGAGAGAATTTGAAAGTAATGAGAAAAAAAAATACAAAATACATAAGTAGGAGCAGAGTAACGCTGGCAACACCGCAACTCTATGACCCACAGCCTTCCGGTTTCCATCTTCGTTCGGTCAAGAGGAATCTTGCGTGTGGAATTTCAAAAAGCAAGCTTCAGCTGCTGCGTTGCTTGCAATGCTCATCTTTTACGGAATGTAGGTGTTTTCAGTAAGCGCTATCGGCACTCAAAAGTGCGTTGGAGAGTCGAACCCTGTGCCGTTGTCGTTTTAATGTGCGCATTAAAGCACCGGTTCAAGCATTGCGCATTATCGCGGCTGTTTTATTTTCAGGTGGACGCGAATTCATCTGGTAGGGTAGCGAGTGCACACATGTGTTGACAAATTTCCGTGACAGTGTGAACTTTCGTTCGCGCCGATGCCAGGAGCTTCGTGCATTGCAGTATAATCACACAAGACCCTCGACCAGCTGCGCAATGCCATTGTGTAATGCACGTCCGCGGCTTTCAACGTCACCGTTTCAGAACCCGGCGCCGGTTGATTTTCGCCACAATTCGTTGAAACCGCGTACGCGAGTATTGCGATGTTATCAATCGATATTAAGAAGAGGAAAGTAGGCACATTCATATTTTAACTCCGTTTTGTATCAACTTCGTGTTCTTATCGTGTATTTGCCTTGTACCTGGTTCTAGTAACATTGCCTTGTACCGTGTCCGTTTTACCATTATTATAGTTTATTATGTACGCATATTCCTTTTTTCGATACGCCCCCCTCACCCAATACTCTTCGGGGCCTGTGAGGTACAAATTAATAAAATTGTTAGGAAAGACGCAGTTTTTTTTTTTTTTTTCAGATTTCGCACTTGAGATATTTAATCAAACAATATACTTATTTTGCAACAATATGTTGCGAGAAAAGCCAGGAAAAAAGTTGCGCAAAGAAGAAATCACGATCTCTCAACCTGTTTAAATAACAGCACTGACGGTGGCGCGAATCTTTATTCCCCGCCAGCTGCTATGAAGCGCGCGCTTGATTATATGGTTTGGTTTATGGGTTTAACGTCCCAAAGCGACTGAGGCTATGAGGGACGCCGTAGTGATGGGCTCCGGAAATTTCGACCAGTTTGAGTTCTTTAGCGTGCACTGGCATTCCACAGCTCATGGGCCTCTAAAATTTCACCTCCATTGACATGCTGCAGCCGCGGCCTGGATCGAAACCGCGCCTTTCGAGCCAGCAGCCGAGTGCCATAGCCACTGATCCACCGGGGCGGCTTGATTAGAGAACGATGCTACAGCTGTATAGGTGCATGCACGGACTCGAGACGCTGGTCAAGCTGTGTGGTCAGGGGTGAAATTCGCATGTTCTATTGCTTCCGACAATTAATTCGCTTGCTCCCAAACCTGGACATATGGCTTTGTTGTGAAGCAACCTTTTGGAGCGTGACACAACGATATTAAAATCAGACGGCCTGAACCATTTTCAGAACACTTTCGCATGTACTTGCTAGTTTGGAAAGGCGTCCCTGCTTCACAATAAAGTTTATCCAATTTTTTTTCACAGACTCATCACCACAGATATCCAATGTAGGAATCCTAAAAAAATAATGTATTCGCACTTCAGTTTTTATGCGTAGGGTGTATCGCTTCACAAAGATGAATAAAAGCGCACAAGATATATGCGGGCACGATCGCACAACATTATAAGAAAAGAGTGTGTGGGATTTTGCAACAACCGCATGATCCAGTGAGCTTGCTAGCCCTTCTATAACTAATTGAACACGGGAAAAAAATAACCCACGGCATGAGCTATTGAGGTTTGTAGATGGAGCTCAATGAGTGCCCATGGCCACGATTTGCCTGCACTTTAAAGACGCTTCTTCGCGACTGGAATACACGCTTGAGGAACACAGGCGTAGGCTACTAAAATTTGCATAGGGCTGCCGCGGTGGTTCAGTGGTTATGGTGCTCGGCTGCTGACCCGAAAGACATGGGTTCGATCCCGCGATATGCGTACAAGCGACTGAACTCAATCAAGTCAGGCTGACTTTTGCTCCTTTCTATACATGCTCCAATAAATATTTCATTTTGCATTGGGTGCAACATGCAAGATGTTCTAATAAAATCAGCTGCATCAAAACAAATGCAAAAATCAGGTTTCATTCTTCTGGCCAGTATTATAAAAGAAAAACATTTTTAATTACATTTTCACCAGTTGTAGAGTTTGCTTTTAGCTTCAGGACACCACCGTCTGTTGTTTGACAGATGCAAAAGTTAGTACATGCGATGCAAAGGCAATTTGCCGGTGAACAGTGGGAATCAGCACAGAGCGTCGTATGAAATGCTAAGCTTATCTTTTAACTACGCATCATAATGACGACTTCAAGCAGCCAGGCAGCAAGAGGACAATTGTAGACCATCTGATTGCGGACACTGCGTACCAAAGAGCAGCCATGGCTGCCCTACACCGCAAAAAAAGAATGGAGCTGTGCCACCAAAAGAAAAGCACCCAACCGGTGACAGAAATGGCACTGCGAGGCCACAGGGCCTCTACGAAAAACTCGCCATTTTCACCGCACTGAAGCTTGCCTTTTAATGAACCAATGCAGTGGCATGATGCACATATTCCTACCAGCTAAGCACTGCTCTCCACCACTATCATGCACAGAAATGTGCCAAACATTCACATCAACACATATATCCTCTGTGTAACAAGCATAATTTATTTCATGTGACTTGTCAATCCTAGGCACACTACACAGTCCTCGCTTAATTTCAACACACAATGTGACTGATAAAAAACAATGCTTTGTAGAACAACACAATGACTCATTGAATGTGATGAACACTCATATGTGCAACTCAGCAAAATCTGAAAATGTACAAAAAAAAAGTGCCATTTCCTGCAAGGAGTTCATATGAGAACCTTTCATCTGATAACACATCAGAGGCTGCAGCAGCTGCATATCTTTTGTAAAACAAAACAATAAAGCGGCTTGAACAATGTGACAAATACTGCCCAAATTTTATATAAAATTCTGTCAGCAAAAATATAAAAATAAGATATGGAAGATAGGTTTACCTTTTACAGTATATACCTTTAACCTAATGCAACCATAAAACATTTGCTAGCATGGGCATTTAAAAAGAAATAAGAGCAATGTCACCCTGCCACCATTAGACAATTGTTTGAGGCGTCCCTAATAAGAAAAATAATAAGCCCTGGCCTGCACCACTCGTACGCAACAGCTTTAAACCAATAATAAATAACGAATTCGTTCCAAGTTAGAACAATGGGTATATGATATACCAGTAGGTAAAAAACAAATTAAAGGGAGCAAGTAGGAAGGCTTCCGAGCCTTAGCAGTGTGCAAATATTCGAACTTTTGAATAGTCTGCAGCTAGTTGCTATTCGATTCGCACTCGACTCAGTATTCGAAGTACCTGAGCTTTTCGAACAGTTGAAAAATTAAGAATAACAATTACACATCATTTTGTACACAGCTGAACACAAGGCGACGCACTGTGGCATTTTGCAATGGCGCTCACTTTGGTTAAAAAACTACATGACCTCGCAATGTGACAACAATGAAGTTGCTCATTCTTCGTGAAGACTGATTACACTCTGTAGTGCAAGGTGCTGCAGATGTATGCCATTATTCACCTCATCAGCTCGACTGCACCAGTCAAATAAACGAGTTAACGGTCATCGTGAGTTTCTGGCGACTTCGCATAGCTCCTCATTACCCACGGACCAGAAACAAAGCACAACACAGTAACAGCAATGTCATTCAGTCGAGTGTCATGCCGATTAAGTGTGAATACTGGCAAAAGTGAATGGCAACATGTGCCATTGTCGCTTTTCATCCCCTCATGACCCAGACATTACACAAGCAGCAGTGAAAGTGAAAGTGTGTGGTACCAGTGTTTTCACGGCGCCTGTTCCTATTTGCTAAACATTTTGATTGTTGAACCGAGAGTTCAAGCCGGATTTAAAAAAAAGTGGATATCAGAAATAAAAGCTGCAAGAGGCCATGGAGCTGGCCCATAAATCTATCGTGACTGGCAAAGACCTCCACATTACGCTGAGCTGTCTTAGCAGCATGCTCAGAGCACTTTCACATTTACATTCCACGTGCTTGCATCACGGCAACAGTGTAGTCAAATCAGCTCCGTAAGGCAAGTGAAACTCACTCTTAAAATACAAGGTTTAATTTGAAATATTTTAGAGTAAACATAAAAAACAGTTGTGGATGACAAAAAAAGATGACTATGTTAGCAGGCCCAACTATGTCACTGCCTTTTCCTCTTTCAGTGAGCGGACTCAGTTCAACAGAGGTATCCAGTGTACCAATTTCTTTTGAGGTGAGCAATGGCTTCATTTGTCAATGCATAACCCTCCCCAACTAGATGAGTTTTGATCCAAACAGCTTAATTTTCTTTCACCCTCTCAAACAGAGCCTGCCTGTTGCAGTTATGAAAAAGAGCACTGAATGATCTGACCATCAGTTAAGTAAACCACTTATGCATGTATGTAGCTTAGTTTGTTGAAAAGTAAATGCCAAAGCTAGCGACCAGATAAGCTGAGCTCTTTTCATGTTCAAAAGGGTAAAACTGCTGCCGAAATATCCACCGTGCTGATTCTTATAAAAACAATAGCCCGCCTGATGGGGTCAGCCTGCCGTACAGTGAAACCAAAATGCAATGGTAATGTTCCACGGTCCACGCTTTTTGTGGTTGTGGCTGGAGAGTGTAAAAAGAATGTATGCAGGATGCTGCTCGCAGTTCCCCGATTCCCAATTATAAGTCGACAGTTTTTTTTACAAAAAAAAAGTCAACCAATAACAAGAAAGTCAACCAATATGCGGAGTCAAAAGTAGTTTCGACCGAGCCGTGGGCAGTATCATGCCACATGCACGCGTCATTCCATAACAGTTGTCAGACATGGTGTGAAAAGGTGTGCTTGAAAAACAGAAGCTTATATTGAGATAAGCCCTAAAGTCCTGTTGCCGAACAGCGGGTGTTAACACTTTCAGACACCATTTTTGTTTCAAATGAAAAATATTTTCTGCCTAAACAGTATATCCAGGCCTCAAGAAAGCCAATAAGTTTTACAGTGAAAAATACCAGTGGTTGTTTTCACAGGGAGAGAGAAAACTTTTTCCAAGCATTATAATGACTGGAAACAGTAATATCAGAATTCCAGCATTTGTCAGAAAAACAGCCGAGGGGCCGTGGAATCATGTTGTTTTGAAAATGCCCATTCTGCTCGAAACAGAAAAAAAAAAAAGATGGTATTACAGGCGGCAAAATCTGCCTGCCTGTAATCTGATGGCCGTGCTACCAAGCTGACTACTTTGAGAAATATTTACTGCATTCACTAGTGAGCCCAAAAAAGCAGCAGAACTGCCAAAGGTTGTCCGAAGCGTACGAAGAAAAATGGAGAACATTTCTGTGCTACGCGAGTGACCTAAGAGCAAAATATTCATTCCTGCTTGGTCAAATTTGCTCAATGACCAGACTCCGGTCTGGTTTGACATGCGCAGTAACAGGGCAGTGTCCGTGAAAAGGGAACACCAGGTTCACCTGCTGACAACGGGCAACATGCACAACTGTTTCGCATTCATGTGCTGTATGGCGGATGGGCACAAGCTACCACCATTTCTTCTGTTCAAGAGGAAGGAGATCCTAACCAAGGAAAAGTTTCTGCCTAAAGTTATCGTGCGGGTGCATGAAAAGGTTTTTTTTAATGTGAGTGAATGAAAAGGTTTTATTTAATGACAAAACTGCCCTCGCGTGGTTTCGTCACGTGTGGTGCAGGCATATGGGTAAATTGCTGAAGCCCCCTAGTATGCTCACCCTAGACTCCTACCACGGCCACATCACCGACCATGTGAAAAATAGTGGTAGCGGACGCTGGATGCAACTTGGTCATCATGCTGGGCAGACTGAGACCTACTCTGGCGCTGAACAAGCCATTTAAAGACTGCATCAGCGCATTCCACAATGAATGGCTCCAGCTGGAAAATGCAGAGACTGTGACAGGGCAGCTGAAGCGCACTTCTTTGAGCTAAGTGGTATGGGATGCCAGCCAACATGGTCTGTGCGGCGTTTTCCACGTGTGGCATCTCAGCACTGCTTCCAACGACCAGCAGTAGCAGTGGCTCACAAGATGGTGATGACCGCGACTGCGTCCTTGTCACAAGTAATGACGAATTGCAAGACATGCCTCGTGGAAAAATGTTTCTTTGCACGACTCGGTCTTTGCAAACCTTACTGGCAAGCTCGGCCGCAGGGTGAGGCAGTCTACATATGTTCAGAGTCAAACTTTTTGCCCAGAGGGGGTTGCGAGTTGGAGGGGTCGACTTATGATCGGCAATATACAGTATGGTGCACCAGAGTGAAGTGCTATTCATCTCTATCGCGAGCAGCTGTGGTGTGCTTCACCTACAATACGCCATGCTGCATGTCTCCGATAGCAGCCAAAGGACTTGCTTTCTTTCGCATGATTGAGGGGAGTTTATGTACTCTCCTCAGAAAGTGTGTCAGAGCCTCTTTAAGCTAACAGTCTTTGTACTCAAAAATACTAAATTTGCACTCATTTTTATTGTCCACATTTGCTTCCCAACCAAAAATATGACATTTGCACATCTTTACTCTGGCAAGTGTACCAGATGCTGCTTCAAACTGGAAATATAATAAACGACTAACACTACTGTAAATAACTTAGATAACTTGACTTTATGCAGCTGTGATAATGCTGCACTTTTGCATGAAAGCCAAGGGTGCTGTTCATCCCTGTCCCAAACGTCTTCCCTATTCAGGATTATGTACATACTGTCCAAGCTTGAGTATACAAAAAAGAACAGCACTGGCTTGGCTAGGCCGTCCTGGGCAGGGCAAGACTACATTTTTTATTTTATTCAGACTCTCCCCTAGAGACGCGACCATTCAAACATGAAAACAAACAATAAGGAATGCACACACACAATGTGGCCAGAATTTCAAACAGTCTGTACACTTGCACACTGCATGTTAAAACCATGCTAGGCACGCCTTCAGACCACTTGTTGTGCTCCACACAAGGGACAAGAAATCGCTTAAAAAAACAAAAAAAAAACTGTACAAATATGGCAGTTCACTTGCACACCACACTAGTATCCTCGCAGTCCATTGTAGATTTTTGTCTTGCTCTCTTCTTTAAGTATTTTCTTAATGGCTGAAAATACAGAAAGAATATAACATTTAATCAGGGCTAGTACCTCAAATACACACAACACTACCAATCTGGCACAAAATTCTTGAAAAAAAAAAAAGCTTGATAAACCAAAGTGCAGAACTGTCTACACATGCAACAACAACAACAACAACAAAAAACTTTTATCAGAAGGCTTGCAGAAGTTAGGACCGTTGCTTTTACTCAATTTAGCCACTCAATTTAGGCAGCCACTGCATCTGTTTAAAAGCACAATACAAACCACAGATACCTTATGTGTGGCCTACCAAAACAATTCACATTAAACACTGAAGCATGCAAAATGCACCTTTATGAACACAGCTCCCCCAGAAATGGACTTTAAATTATTATGGCATTACACAATGCACAGATCCTGTGGTGCCCATGTGAAATGTCAATGCCAATTCAATGCCAATGTCAACGACCTCAACCACATTACTAACTAGCATGGAAACAGTATTATGCCTATTTACATGAATCATGCCTGGTAACGCTAGCCATATGTAGCACCAATAAAATGAATGTGCTTTAGGTAGAACACAACCCACAACACAGATTCTAACTATGGTATACCACTGAGGGTATGATGGCGAAACTGATGCATGACGCTTATTGGCAGCGTACCAATACGAGACACAAGAAGACAGATGAGCCACCAATGTAGCACTAGTTCCGTCTGTTTTCTACTCGTCTCTCTTTTGGTACTCTACGAAGAAGCATCACGCCCCCATCGTCCCAACTCGCCCAATTGTTTGTTCTACAGATGGCCTAGGGAAAGGTCAGCAAGATTTGCTGCCTGATAATTTAGCAGCAAAGTGGATTATGCACATTACTTTTCCTCTACGGTAAACATATTTGAAAACATTAGGATTACGCAAGTACTAACAATGAAAAAGAGTATCAATCTTGCAACTGCACTGCATGCCTTGGGTTGAATGACAGCACCCCTCAGAACTGTCACAGAAGTGCCAATGGCAAATTGCTACTGTATTTGCATGCATATCCACAAAACCACAAATATTGTCACATGGCAAAAAAAAAAAAACAACAACTCAGCAGTTGGAAAAATTTAGAACCACCATGACTATCAGTCACGCTCAATTTAAAGGTGACTGAGGCACTCCAAGATAAAGGAAGGCAAGCAAGCTTTCCATTGCAGCAATTAGCCCAAAAAATTTAGTTGTTAGTCCACAAACACAAGCAACACTTATGAGAGCAGTGAATACAGGAATACAAAATTTCTGAAGTGGCAAGTTAAAAACCTAGAAATCAACTTCTATGACAGGCAGGATGATAGTTTTACCCTAGTTGCATTCCTTGATGTCAAGAGAAACGCATGCATTTTACATATTTGGAATCAGCAAGCAAATTACATGTTTCCTGAGGTTTTCATAACTGTGACTTCACTGATAAAAACTTTACGACCCATATGGACTTGTGGACGTCCACAAGAAAAAGTATGTCCCATGCATGACAAAGGCCTATCTCATATCTAATTAACTCTGCCCTGTGCCAGCTGTGGCTACCTTGAAGCCTCAAACTTCTCCTCCACCCATATAACTCTCGACCATCCCCTGCTACACTTCTTGCCTTCCCTTGGAAGCCATTCCAGTACCGCAAGGGACCACTGGTTGTCTTTTTTTTCGCATTATACGCCCTCTCCATGCCCATTTTTACTCCTTGGATTCAGCTCTGATATGGACTCACATTTGTTTCCTGACCCACTCCTGCTCACCTCCCGTCTCTTAAGGTTACATATAGCACTGCTAAAAAAGAAGATACACCCTTCAACGCTGTGTGCACGAGAGGGACACGCGCCCCACTTGCTTCAAGTGCCAGCAAACGGAAAATTATGCACCTGCGCACCACATTTGTGAGTGCAGAATGCTACTAAACTATCAAACAAGCCATTCAATGTGTTTTTATATTTCGGTAATTGGCTTTCATGGTGTTCTGTGTGTTTCTACAAGCGCAGGTGCATAGCTCGCAAAGATGCACCTTGGCGGAAAAAAAAAAAAATTTCTGAGCTTTTGCAAATCCAGTCAATTGCCTCTAATACTTCTTAAAGCAATTTTCAATTCTAATACAAGCTGTCTAATACTTCTGAAAGACTGAAGTAAGCGTATGTACCACATGTGAGGTTATTTTACAAAGTCGTCGGTACAACTATGTATCCCTTTTTTCTACAAAACTAGCTGTCAAAACAGCTTCAAAGTAATGTTATTCAATTTCTAGAGTCATTCTGAGTGCAAGTTTACCATTTGCATATATGTGAGATGTGCACAAGCTCATGCCTTGTAAAGAGTTATACACTAGAAATTCAAGTTTTCATGGACCCACAGGCATTCCAGGGCTCTCAATACCCTTGAAAACAACGTTTACACAGTCAAGTGTTTTCAAGGACCCATATGGGCCCAGCACAAGGTGTACTCTGAAACAGATGATTCCAGGGGGGGGGGGGGACCACAAACCAACAAAACAGACGTCATGTCCATGAAAATATGAACCTCGCTATAGTAACTTACAGTAATAATCACAGTAACACCAATGGTGTAACTGTATTTTTAGTAATTATGCAGACCCATTTCACTTTCAACAGAGGACTGTACATTTATTTTTGTTTACAGTAAAGATACCTTTAATAAAAAAATAGTTATAGTTTAGTTACTGCTACTTCATGTGGCACGTGTGCAGTCGAGGCATAGGTCGGCACACTCATGAGCGCACTCGTATCACCTCACCCACATTCACGTCTGTGAGTGGACGTGAGTGTGAGTGAGTGGATGTGAGCGTGAGTAGAGGTGAGTGGACACGACTGATGAGTGGATGTGAGTGGACAGGAGTGGCAATGAGAGGATGTGAGTGATAGGTGAACGCGACAGTGAAGTCTGTCGCATAGCTATTCTCATGTTTTTGACAGCTGAGGGAAGCAAATATTCACTATTGAGGGCGCTCGGGGCAGCATAAGGCATCATGCCAGTGTATCTTGGACAACTGAAGCAGAGGATTCCACTGGCACGGAAACGGCAACCTTACGTTGCCTTTGTACTTCACCGTTTAAACGGGCGCAGGCCCTTCGCAGTTGCCCTTCGCAGATGCAATGAGCCACTGAAAATTTTGCGAGATCCTTTATAGAATTTCACATTGCCAGCCCTGAAAATATAGATAGATGTCTCTTGCAATGCTCCCAGCACAGCTCGATCTCATATACACAAGAGTTACAATGCTTACTGCTGAAACAACGACTGTCCGCTTCTTGGCAATAACTACCGTAAGATGGGATCTCGAGTGCTGCAGTCGACTCTTAGGATTTTCTGTGCCCAGGTGTGCGCATTGCAGAGCTCTGCTCTGGCCGTAATTTGTTGATTGGGCCGGACCCATGTGAAACCTGACCTACTTGCCCAGCTCTTGAACGCACAAGCCCGGCTCAAGCCCGGAAACGACGCGAAAACCAAGTGCGCTTTTTCGATAACGCCAGAGGATTTTTGTTTTTATCATGTATACTTGAAGGAGCCCAGCGTCGCAAATCAAGCCTGTGGTTATTTTCTCTATGCATAGCATTAGACATGGTGATGCCTTTGACGGCCAAGGAGATATCCAAAATGGTAATATTTTATGTTTTAATTTGCGCCAGAAATGATTGTTTCGTACCGATGGTGATAGTGAAGTTTGCGGTGCTGTGCACTGTTTGCAGTGTCCGGGTTCGTGATAAAGGAATTTCCATTGAGTTTTCTTTTAAGGCGAAAGCCTTTAATGCCTCATACTGCCGTGACCAAGGAATGTTAGCAAATGTGTCCGCGTTTCGGCGTCACTACTTGAAAAGAAACTGTGTCGAGGCTGGGAATCGAACCAGGACTTTTGGCGTTTGAAGTGGAGATGCTACCACTGCGCCACGAAGGCCCAGGGTTTGAGCATGAATAAAGGCGCATCTAGTGAATGCATGGGTTTCATAAATAAAATAAAAGAAACAAGAAATTAAAATAAGCAAAGAAACAAAAAGAAAAATAACGTAAAAATAAAACAAGAAAAAGAAATAAAAATATGAAAAAAAAAACAACAAACAGTATGCCAGAAAACGCTTTCGCCTTGCAGCACTTTAGAGAGCCAAAGTGCACCCTGAATTTTCTTTTTTTTCTGCCTTCCGCAAAACTGCAAAGAAGGGGGTGAGTCACACTCGCTATCCAGCGGGATAAGGGAAGCCGGAGAGCGTGGGATTCCGAGAATACGGGAAAGGTCAAACACCCTCCGGGAACGTATACATCAGGTCGCATCCCATTGTACATGTTCTTGCAGCGAGGTGGATCCGCGTCACGTGGCTTTTGTCCCATGTTTACGGCAGCGTAGGACATTGCCACGCTAGCTGCAGGCATGAAGACAGTTTGTAAGTGATGGTACTTGACAGATGGGCCTTGAGGTGTCTTTCCTAGAACCTGGGTTTACCAGAGGTTGAAACAACCTGCACTGTAGGAAAACGAGAATGTTCACAAAGCTCACGGGAGGAAGGGAGAATCCTTCGAAATATTGATGGTGGAAAGTGTACATATTTGTACAGTGCTTGTCGAGATGAGTTATCTTTTTTCCAAAATCATTGATTGGCGACTTTTTCCTTTCCCCAATGATTTATTGGGTGAATATCTGTGGTGTTACATGATTAGTTACTGTCCCCACCGAGGGCAGGGACGTAGGGTTTATAACCAGCTGTTTAGGCGGGACTGAGGGCTGGCTTCGTCACGTTAAACGACGAGTCAGTCAAAGGTAAATAAGTTTTCTCCTTGCTTGTGTCTTTCTTTGTTTTATTAATTGTTAATAAAAAGATAACCTCTCCAGAAGTGTCCTCTGGCAACGTGATTGAGCAATATCGAATCTGCAAGACGTCAAGCACCCTTCAATAATCATCATCAATGCAATTTCCCTCTACAAGATTGAGAGGGAAACTCAACTGTGATGAAAAGTTGCGGCGATTTTCAGCAGTAGATATGAGGTGGCAACCAAATTGGCCGCACCCTTTTTTATTGGTTGGGCCTACAGTTCGAACTTAATTTTTGCGTACTTGGGAAAAGGATATAAAATATAATGTCTCTGAGTATTGTCACCGTTTCGCTCGAAAAAAAAAAACCAAAAAAGAAAAGCAGTACAAGTGAATGAAAGCTAATAAGAATCAAGCTAGGGCGACAGTTTTCGTTACGCCTAAAATTAATGTGCAAGCGAGTGCTGCTGTTCAAACTGCCAATACCGAGAAGGCAGCGACAAAAAAACCGTCCGACGGGCGCCACAGCCAAAAATGTGATTAGAAGACAACAGAAAAATGAGGGCGGTGGGCGGAAGGGGGGCCAGGAGCTTTTCATAAACAGGTCGAAGGGTGCCGGCATGTTTGACAATGGACTGTGCTCGTAGAACAAGAAAGAGTTAAAAATTAAAGCTCCCCCACGCTCTCCCAGACATCCAAAAAAAATTAACTATTTTTTTTTTTTGCGTTGACGAAAAGGCTTCCGTCAGCATCATGTAAGCGGAACTACCCCCTTAGCAACTTGATCACGTGGGGGCTGCACTGGGAGGTGAACAACTGCACACAAGCTTCCGCTGTATGTATGCAAGGCGTGGTTCTGATTTGTGGAGCCTAATCTTTGACACTGGGTGAGTGAAATCAAATGAGCTTGTGAAATGCGGTTCTGTTTATTTTTCGTGTTTTCAGTACAGTTAAGTTGACTTACTCCTGTTTGCCTGCACCGATTTCAGCAATCCTACTCTCACTGATATCTGGACAGCATTATGCATCCTCCAAACCAGATACTACAATTTCCACTAAGAACTCCTGGATAACGCTTTTTCCCATTGAAGTCCTACCGTTTCAGAATGGCGTGCAGTACAAAATGGCTCGCAAGTTAGCTGCATATGCATTCTTCCGCGAACGAGCTTGGAGAATAATCTGGTGCAATGTACTAAGCCCCTCCTGTTACCACACGGATGCGCATGTGGTCTCCGCACGCACTGGCCTCAAAAACACCGTGCTTTTTTTTTTTTTGGACTCCAGGAGAGTGTGGGGGAGCTTAATTTTCGACTCTTTCCTGTTCTACGAGCACAGTCCAGTGTCGAACATGCCGGCACCCTTTGACCTGTTTATGAAAAGCTCCTGGACCTCCTTCTGCCCTCAGTTTTCTGTTGTCTTCTGGTCACATTTTTGGCTGTGGCGCCCGTCGGAGGGTTTATTCTTCACTGCCTTCTCGGTATTGGCAGTTTGAACAGTAGCACTCGCACGTTAATTTCAGGCGAAATGAAAACTGTCGCAATAGCTTGATTCTTATTAGCTTTCATTCGCTTGTACTGCTTTTCTTTTTTTTAGTTTTTTTTTTCTTGCAAAGTGGTGACAATACTCAGAGACATTCTATTTTATATCCCTTTCCCCAGTACATAAAAATTAAGTTCGCACTGTACGCCCAACCAATAAAAAAGGGTGCGGCCAATTTGGTTGCCACCTCATATCTACTGCTGAAAATCGCCGCAACTTTTCATCACAGTTGAGTTTCCCTCTCAATTTTGTAGAGGGAAATTGCATTGATGATGATTATTGAAGGGTGCTTGACGTCTTGCAGGTTCGATATTGCTCAATCACGTTGCTAGAGGACACTTCTGGATAGGTTAACTTTTTATTAACAATTAATAAAACAAAGAAAGATACAAGCAAGGAGAAAACTTATTTAGATTTGACTGACTCGTAGTTTAACGTGTTGAAAACAGCCCTCGGTCCCGCTGAAACAGCTGGTTTTAAACCCTATGCCCCCACCCTCAGCAGGGACAGTAACCATTCAGGTAACACCACAAACATCCACGCAATAAACCATTGGGAAAGGAAAACGTCACCAATCAAGAAATGGGAAAGGACAACACAGCCAAACGATTTTGGAAAGAAGATGACTCATCTCGACAAACACAGTGCAAATATGTACTTTCACCATCAAGATTTCACAAGATTCTCCCTTCCTTCTGCGAGTTTCGCGAACATTCTCGCTTTCCTATGGCTCAGGTTGTTTCAACCTCTGGTAAACCAAGGTTCGAGGAAAGTCACCTCAAGGCCCATCTGTTCAGTACCCTCACTTACAAACTGTCTTCATGCCTGCAGCTAGAGTGGCTGTGTCCTGTTGACTACGCCTCAAGCGGTCAAAGCCTTGCCGCAAGAACGTGCACAGTGGAATGCGACCTGATGTAAACGTTCCTGGAGAGGGTTTGACCTTCCCTGTATTCTCGGAATCCTCCACTGTCTGGCTCCCCTTATCCCGCTGGGTAGCGAGTGTGACTCACCCCCTTCTCTGCAGTTGTGCGAAGGGCAAAAAAAAAAAGAAAAGAAAAAAAAAACTCAGTGGACATTCCTTTATCGCAAACCCGGATGCGGCAAACAATGCACAGCACCATGAATTTCACTATCACAATCGGCACGAAACAATCATTTCTGGCGCAAATTAAAGCATAAAATATTACCATTTTTTTTATATCTCCTTGGGCGTCAAAGCATGTCTGATGCTATGCATAAAAGAAATAAAAACCGCATGCTTGATTTGCGACGCTAGGCTCCTTCAGGTACATGATAGAAACAAGAATCCTCTGGCGTTACCAAAAAGCACACTTGGTTTTCGCGTCATTTTCGGGCCTGAGCTGAGCTTGTGCAGTTCAATAGCTGGGCCAAGTAGGTCACGTTTTCGCGTGGGTCCGGCCGTATCAACAAATTACGGCCAGAGCAGAGCTCTCCAATATGCACACCTGGGCACAGAAAAAAACCTGAGTGCACTGTAGCACTCAAGATCCCATCTTACGGTAGTTATTGACACGAAGCGGACAGTCGTTTCAGCAGTAAGCATTGTAACTCTTGTGTATATGAGATCAAGCCGTGCGGGGAGCATTGCAAGAGACATCTATTTATATTTTCAGGGGTGGCAATGCAAAATTCTATAAAGGATCTCACAAAACTCGTAGCAACTCATTGCATCCGCAAAGGGTCTGCGCCCTTGCCAAAGGTGAACTACAAAGGCAACGAAATATTGCCGTTTCCGTGCCAGCGAAATCCTCTGCTTCGGTTTTCCAAAGACACTGGCATGATGCCTTATGCTGCCTCAAGTGCCCTCAGCAGTGAATATTTGCTTCCCTCAGCTGTCAACATGAAAAGAGCTAAGCGGGCATCGTCGTTGCGAAAGATACGCGACCGACTTCGCTGTCGCGTCCACCCACCACTCACTGCCACTCAGGTCCACTCACAACCACTCACTGCCACTCACACCCTCTCATCAATTATGTCCACTCACCAGACGCCTCTACTCTTGCTCACATCCACTCACTCGCACTCACATTCATCTCCACTTAGACTCCCATCCACTCACCCACACTCGTAACCACTCACTCGCACTCACACTCATGACCACTCACTCACACTCACATCTGTGCGTGTGAGTGAGGCGATATGAGTGAGCGTGCCAACCTATGGAGGCAATGAGCGGTACAAGGTATGAGTGTGATGCTGAGGCCTGGTCATGGCAGATTGCTGCACCTTGCGCAGGCCAGTGCGAAAAAGCCCACACTTCCCTGCCCGCCCCCATCGAAACCCTTCCAAACACCTTCTCGCAAAGCTACCTCCTTACAGGAATGAGCTAAAGATGCCGGGAAGCTCTCTTGCGGGGTATGTTTTCTGGCGCAGAGAGCTTTTTAAATATTTTTTCCTCTAGTTTGCCTCGAGAGTAATTCGTGGACAATCCGTTAGAGCCATTGCATGAAGCCACCGTGGGTCATAGTGACCGCAAAAGTTTGTGTTAACCGAAGGACACGCGAAACAGTTTGCATCAAACGGATATTTTTTTAACATTGAATCTATGGAAAACCAAGCAAATGTTCTCATACTATTGTTTTTATTCGAGAATTCATTTTAACTGAGCGTGTCTTAACGGGATCTCTACTGCATTAATATCTTTCTTCTGTCCCCATCACACCCCTCTTTTTTTTTTCCTCCCCTACCCTTCCCCTTTCCAGTGTGGCAGCCCAGATCCCCCACGCCAATCCCTCTGCCTCCCTCTTAAAATAAAACTCTCTCTCCTCACTTTCAAAATAATAAGGCAGCTGTTGCAGCATGCAGTTTGCATTCTCATGGTCAAGACAAAAAAAACCCTCATGTCCTATTTCTTGGACAACCCATAAGCTGGTGTGCCTTTCAATATGACCTTCAAGTGCATTCGAGGGTTCAGGTCATGTGCAGAAAAACAGCAAGCACAGAAATTAACACTGCTGTTCACCACAATGCTGCTGTATAAAAATACAAACCAAAGAATGCCCCCCACACACTGTGAAAGCCAAGCTGAGAACACAACCAAGAATTTCTAAATGAAAATAAATCCAAGGGTTTCCATGTAATCCATAATTAAACATCAGCTACCAGAAGGAGCTACACAGGGGCTGCCAAAAAGTAGCACCAGATGGTATAGTAGTTGGCAGATGACCGCAATTACTTGATACGGCTCCCAAGTAGCATACAAGCGTTTCTGATGCACCGCACCAGGAGGCGGGGTTGATACAGTTGTGCCAAGTACGCTTGGCTATTTGTTGAAACAAAAGCCTCTTAAGCCGCGTTTACACGAATGTGACAGCAGAGCATCTGGCATATCGCACTCATGTGAACAGGGAGAGCACGTTGTACCAACCCGCCAGGCAGGGGTAGATCGAGAAAGCCAAGGAGACTTCTGTGGTGAATGGGGACAGGTTTGGAAGCACCCCCCCTCCTCTTCCCTGCCTTGGTTACACAATACCACCACAGCCAGATTACAAAGCAGACTGTCCTCAAGGTGGGAGTGGCAGGCCCCCTCCATCGCATGCACTGGGCATGGTGCCACTGTCCCGCCAGACTTGATGTGGCACATGTAAACAGTGGCGCATCAGCTCCGTGAGATATGCTCGGAAATATGATGCACCACTGTCGTATTCATGTAAATGCAGCTTAAGACCAGAGTAGTCCTCTACCCCACAGCATTCAGAATATACTGCCCAATGGGTCTGCCCGGATATAGCAAGAAACATGCAAGACCCACCTTCCTTGTCTTCAGCACTAAGGTCACCCTTGGGAAAATCTACATCAAAGGTCACATACAGAGTGCCCTTCTGGTTGTTGTTTTCATAGTTGGGCATGCCTTCATTCTTTTTGCGTAGCCTTGCTCCTGGCCATGTGATCTTCTCACGTGTAACAAGCACCTGCAAAAAAGTATTATTTGCATTATGTATATTATGCATAAAAACAAGCATATGAAAGCAGTTTCATGCAAGCAGCAAACAGAAATACGATACCAACTTCTGACAATGGTTAATGGACAACATGGAGATTATATTGGTTTACTTTATAGCTGAAAGTGCTGCTCTTGCAACCAATATGGACATTTATTCTTTTAAGGCAAAAGCCTTTATAGGCTCATGACTCGCCAGCGTGTCCGTCCGTCCGAACTTGTCAATCAAACGTGACGTCACAAGTCGACGTAATGCGAGGTCACGCGAGCTGTCAGTCAAACCTAGTTCACCAGCATGGCACCCCGCATATGGTAGTATACATTCGTTCCCCTATATATACTCCAGTGTGTGAGGAGTTCAAATGGGACCAGTGGGTGGTACCACTGGTACACAGATTGTGGACCACCTAATCTTCGTAGAATGTTCGGAGTGGCATCAAACGATTCAGCGCATAACGGACATAAGATTACTAGTCGAATCAAAGTAGCGTATCATAGGGATTCGCACCGACGACCTTTGGTTCTCCCCATCGTGACTTCTTGAAACTTCAAATGTCCATTTTGACCAAACTAATTGACGTAGGACATTCGAAGTGGTGTAAAACAATTTGTCTTTTTGCGCTGTATACATTGGCAACCAAGGTGTAGTATGTCGTAACTCGAAATCGGTTATAACAAGCATAACATCAAACAAATGCACATAATGAAAAATCAAAAGCGTTCCAGAGATTAGGTTTACGTTTATTGAGGGTTGAACATAGCAAAGTGACTCAGACTATGAGGGACGCCGTAGTGAAGGGCTCTGGAAATTTCGACCGCCTGGTGTTCTTTAACATGCACTGACATCGCACAGTACACGGGCCTCTAGAATTTCACCTCCATCGAAAGTCGACCGCCGCGGCCGGGATCGAACACGTGTCTTTTGGGTCAGCAGCCGAGTGCTGTAGCTACCGCGGCGTAATCACCACTAACATACACTTGAACACAGCCACAGAGTTACAAATGAAAGCTATTCTTAAACATCCATAGCTGAAGGCCTAGCTTGCAGACCACAATTTGTTTTTTTTTAAATTACAAAAATGCAAGGACGTAGAGCTTTCCTTTGTCACCGCATGCCTGTGCTCGAGCAGATGTTCATGACAGCTACCAAACCAACACAGTAAAACCTTGCTGATACATTCACGGTTAATATGATTTCTTAGTTCACACACTCAAAATCAAATTTATTAAAAATGACCTAGAGTCGCCCTATATCTCTCCCGTTTAATATGTTCCCACATAACACATTTCCTGGCTATTATGTTCAAAATTTAGACAAATTCTGATTGCATATATGTTTAGTGACCAACCGCACAAATGCAATCATACAAGTGGGCTGAACATGGGGCAAATGACATGAAGAGCTGGAATGTAGCGGCATTCACGTGCTGTGGTGGCTTCTCTGCAATGTCTTAAGTGCAAAAAGACGAAGCGTGCACACGTGCATGTACGCACACACACACACACACACAAACAAAAAACGATGCTGCTATAATACAAGCCAGGAGAACTGCAGCTGCTTTGATGAGGTGTCCAAGGACAAGGGGGCGAAGCATCTGTGAACTACAGCGATGTGCTCACAAATGAGCAGGCTGGGTCTGGGGAACGCAGCAGCCACTCCCCACTGTGCATAGGTGCAAGGGGGCCAAGTGCACAAAAGTGACGAGAAAGAGATTTCGGCTACTTTAACCTAGAGGGTTACTGTATTTTAGGGGCTTAAAATAAACAGCGACTATTCAACACTTCAAAACACTGCTATTTATCACACGTTTAACAAAGTGTCTGGTCTTGCTCCTTTTCTATTTCAAGACAGCACTCTGCCCACAAGTATGCGAGCAACCGTTTTACATAATCACTGTATACCACAATACATCTACTAAATGCTTTGCAAGGCTAAGAATAATAATAGGCAGTTTCAGTATAGCGTACAGGCGCTTACGTACTTAGGCTGCAATCTTGCTAAGACCGAACTGTCCTAATCGGAGTGACAACATTGGCTAGACAGCAACCACCAAGACGACGAGAGAGTACAACTTCTCTTCACGACAACATGGGTGTAAGGATCCAAGCCAAGGCAATCCACTCGAAAACGACACATCTTGTAAGGTTTAGGGATGCTGCAGCCACCGAACAAAATGAAAAACAGGGCAAATTCATCAACAATTCTTTGTGCTGGAAGTGAGATGAGGCAAAGTGAAAACACTATGCGGCATTTACACGCATGAGCACGCTAAAAAACACAGTAACGACAACGAATTTGCTCTGAAGTGGGCGACTTGGGTGCCGCCATGTTGTCAACGCTTAGCACACACAAGGGCCAGGCATGCTAAACTCAAATTTTAGTGTACACTAACCTAATGTATGCAAAATCTCTGTCTCTGTTAGCGTTTAGCGCACGTGCACAACACATCATGCTATTTTTAGCATGCATTATTCCTTTGCGTATGTCTGCATACGCTATACTAAAGCTGCCTAATGCCTTAATAAGAATACAGGCAGGGTGCCAGCAAAGCAAAAATGGTGCACCTTCTGCTTTATCATGTCAATAAAATCACAAACAAAAAGCTTAGCTACATCGATCTTCCCTCACCTTGTGACCATCCAGATGGGTGATTTCAGTTTCAAATCCCACCAAGGCGTCCGTCAATGAGATAGTCACATTTGTGTAAAGGTCATCACCCCTCCTCTCAAAAGCATGATGCCTGAAACAGAGCAATGCAGCAGATACATATAAAGAGGCATGTTGCTCCCTTTCAAGTAGTGCAAAAGCATGCACAGCATTAACAACACCGTGTTCCCCCAACGTGTTTAGTTTTTGTCTTAAGGGGGTTTAAAGCCCCAAAGCGACTTGGGCTATAAGGGACGCCGTAGTGAAGGACTCCGGAAATTTGGACCACCTGGGGTTCTTTAACGTGCACTGACATCGCACAGTACATGGGCCTCTAGAATTTCGCCTCCATCAAAATCTGACCGCCGCGGCCGGGATTGAACCCCCGTCTTTTGGGTCAGCAGCCGAGCGCCATAACCACTGAGCCACCGCGGCGGCTGTTTAGTTTTTGTGTTGTGTTTTATGGCACATAAGCAACTGAGGCTATATTGTTTAGGGAAATCAATTATCCAAATATAGACACAGGAATGAGTAGCAGACCAGAAACTTGAGCAAGCTATCAGCGCTCTTTACCTTCTTCTCCTCCTTCTTCCTGTGTTGTGTTCGCGCTGCTGATACATATAGATCGCAACCAATTAGCCCGACAGATGGTGTTATTTGAGCAAGCTGGCTTACATGCGGGCACAATAAGCAGCAGCAAATTGCAACACACCAGTAATTATTTAATGAAGAATACCACGAAATCAGGAAGTGAAATTAACTACAATGGAAGTTATAGGGACAACAAAATTACTTTAACAATCAATGATTCGAAATTTCCATCAATGACCCTTTCCAACCGGTGCGGCACCATATAGCTCGCTAGAATGGATTTTGCTTCTGGCGCTACCAAACCACTGCGTCTGTGGCAGGGGCGCACAGTAGATTGGTGAACAATAACGCAATGCCTAGGGAGCGCTTGGTAGCCCCAGATGCAAAAAGCAGTCCAAACAGCAATATGGCAGCGAACAGGCTAGGTTTACAGTCAAACTCCGCTACAGTGAAATTTCTGCCACAAAAAAGTGTTCGATTCCCCGTCAGCAAACCACACAAGGCAATGCAATTACTTCCCCTCCAACAAATAATTTTTAGAGCAAGGTTCCACCTCAACAAATTTCTCCCAAGTAAGCAGCTGGATGTTTTTCTTTGATGCGAAAGCATTATATGTCCCATTAGCACAAAAGCCGGCGCCTGCCGCCATACATCACACAAAATTCCTCAGTGACGTCACCACAATATTAGCAGCAAACCGTAAGATAGTGACGTCTACAGCACAGAAGAAAAAATAAATTTTCTTCCAAAGGTGAGAGGAATTGAACCAAGGACCTTCAGATCGTGAGGAAAGCATGCAACTCTAGGCCACAAAATCGCGTTACTTCTTGGCGAATGAAGGTGAACCTACTGTATGCATTTCCTTACGACTATGTCAATGAGTAGGTGTGCCACTAGAAAGGAAGGAATCTTTAATGAACCTCACAAGAGAGCTCATGATGAGACAATGCTTTCACATGCAAAGCATGGAAGCAGTTAAGTACCCTCCGTATTTTTTTTCCCCCACATCCACATATGCCCATATCTCATTAGGTTTCACCAAAAATGGCTGCCAAAGTCAGTTAGCACTTTCAGAAGCGCAGCTGACACTCCCGCGAAATCTGAATTATTGTGCAGACATGTGCGCATAA
The DNA here is from genome assembly GCF_055824585.1 of Amblyomma mixtum. Taxonomy (NCBI): domain Eukaryota; kingdom Metazoa; phylum Arthropoda; class Arachnida; order Ixodida; family Ixodidae; genus Amblyomma; species Amblyomma mixtum. The sequence goes on from NC_143014.1 coordinate 47,281,269, forward strand.
AGATGCAATGCAGCCTACGGCGGTTTTACCGACAGCACGGCTTTCAGCGTTTCGCTTGCTTCACTGATGAAGCCATAACGGAAATCAGTTCAGCATTCAATTTCAGTGTGAAGTTATCATATCAATGGAAACCAATGGAAATGTTAAAACGTTTTCTAATAAGTGGTGGCTTGTTCCAAAGCGCTTCTTCTGAGGCTTCACTGCGGAGCACATTAGACCTAGCGACACCGAGCAAGCGGCACACCACAATCTGCTGTTGCTCAGCATGCTGGTGGGTGGCAAGTTGCAAAAAGCCTGATGCCAGCTAAGGTGCATTCTAGTCTTGCTTTTGTGCTGCCGGCGAGCCCAGAGATAATGTTTTATTTTTTTGTTTCTTTCTGGTGCACCTAGGCACTGACCTAGTACAGGCACTGCTGCATAAACGGCAGTGTGATGGTGGTTCTAGGCGGAGTCAACAGAACAACACTTCGCCGGTACATCTGTACCACGCGCTGCAAAGTCTCTTCGAAGAACCAAAGCAACCACATTTCTGTTCTGGCATGTCGTCTAAAGCACTGATTTCGAGGTGCATATGACTCCTACTAAACAAGCAGGGACGCGAGTGGAAGTGCGCCTAGTCCACGCCGAAATGCCTCTAGGCAGCACAGTCTCAATACGGATTCTTGCAGGACAAAACAAAAGCAGGGGTGCTTTTAGAAAGCATGGAGAAAAAATACTAGTTTTGATAGCCAGTGCAACGGGTGCATTTATTACATAAATATGTCCATTGCCTGAGATTTCCGCAGTACCACAAAAAATTGCGACGTGGCACTGGTGTCAAAAATGCGAAAGACCAATGCTGACAGAATTTTGGAAAATAAACGTCATTATCTGTATAGCCCAATCTGTAAATGTTCTGGCCGTTTCAATGCAATGCCTAAGGTACAAGCCAATTTCCCTGACACACTACTATGTATGTGCTTTGACACAATGAAAACTGCAAAAAAAAAAGAGCAAAATAAGGCAGGAAGAAAGCAGAATGAGAAAACATGAGATATAGTTCAACCTCCATGTAACAAAGTATTTCATTTTCACAGCTTTGTTTCCATAGAACACCCTATATTTCTAGCTTCAATATATTGAAGTAAACTCTGCTGGAAGAAAAGCTTGTAGTGCAGGCTCATTAATTCAAACCTCATTAATTCGAATTTCTGCATAAATCGAAGTCAGTAAACGGGGGAGGGAACTCGCTCTCCATGCACAAACTGAATTGGAGATTTGGCTGATGCTTGCTGCGAGTCTTTGTCTCGGTTTCCAGTGCCCTTTGCGTGTGATTGGTTGCAGCCGTAGCAGTCAACCTACGCAGTGCGCCAAGGTGTAGTCAGTCTGCGGTAATTGCTGCCGCAATACGCTTCAAGAAAAGATTGAAACCATGCGTGAAGTTTACAGCAGTGTGTTATCGAAACGGGATAACACACGTTCCTCTGCAGCGAAAGTTTGGACACGCTGAACGCCACTCGCCTTTTCAGTATTGAAGGCAAAGGTGAGGCCTTTCGATAAATTCGGACTTCAGAACAGAAGGTGTTGGCAGTTGCCTTTTGAGAAAAAAAAAACTAACAGACTGCTTCCCAAACGCACTGTACCACGGTACACATTTTGCTCACTTTTGTTAATTTGAACAGCATCGGCGTCCCCGTTGAGTTCGAATGAACAAGCTTTTACTGTAGTCCTGTTTCTGATGTGCCAACTTCAAAACCCTATAACTCAAGTTCTATGAGAGGCAGGCTGATAATTTTACCCTTATTGCATTCGTTATATCATATGACACCAATGGCATGCATTTAAGCAATTTCCTTGCAGCAAAATGATCGACTTTCTAGGCAACCAAAAGGCTCCAGCACTGAAATATTCAAGCACTTACGGCATAGTTCGTATCCTCAACTTCAGGTCCCCAGGCTCACCATCAATGTGGGGTTCACCTGCATTGCAGCAAAAAGAAAAACAAAGACTTTGAAAATTGGCACCATAAAAACAAGAAAGCAATTTTGCTCCTTAAGGAAATGGGTATGATGGAGAGTCCGAAACACTCCAACATGAAAAATACTAGACTGTTTTACTACCCAGGTATATACAGTTGAACCTCGTTATAACAAAGCTAAGGGGCCTGGCGATTACTTCGTTATAGCCCATGTTGACCGAACTTCTAAGAGGAACCATTATTCCTTCCTTATATCCAATATTTCGTTACAAACCATTTCATTATGACGAGGTTAAACTGTACTGACTGCAACGGCAAACGACACAGTACGAAGCCAACACAAGCTACACTTTTACCCTGGGCCATATCATAGTCTGGTCTTGGTAAAGGGAAAAATGGTATATGAATGTTGTAATGCATAATGACATACATGCAAAGCATATAATGCTGCTGTCACAATGGCACTTTCAGTCATGATCGAACTCAATGCAAATCTGGTGTTGCTACAACAGAGCCACTGACCATCCAGCTCAATCCTACTCGACTGCAAGTCAGTTCCTGAAGTGCTATCGCACTTTTCGATCATGCTACCCTCATGCTCAGGACACAGTGAACTGCAAACTCAAAACCCTACAATAATAATCTATGAAGTAAATATTTTTATTTGTTTGCTTTATTCAGTGTGGCTTTACTTCCCAGACTGTGTTCACACACTCAACACCACATACCTACCTAGGCAGTAGTCAGGCCGGTAGTATGGAGTTTTATGTGTGTTTGTGATGGAATCTACTGCAACGTTAGAAGTTTCCACCACAAGTGTTTGTTTAATGTTACTTCCTGCCACCATTTCTAAGACTATATGTGCATGCAGCACCACTTGGCGTCTAGAAGACCAACTTATCAATTGTGATCGAGCTCCCTTGGGACCTCAACCAGGATTGTAAGTGCATGCGTGACAGCATTACAAGACACAAATGCTGCACTTGCAGCCAAAGTGGTCATGATCCATACACTCTCGACCAGTCCCCTAGCAGTTTAACAACTGCATCATTATTTTCCTCCTATAGTTTTGTATTAGGCTCAATAACTGTGTCCAGAAGATCCAGTTCTAGGGCCAGTGATACATCCAGACCTAACTCACTCACAATCTGCATGCTGAAGACTGCAAGAAAGCACACAATGCAATCTACAGTTCAGTGGCTGCTGCAGCACACACACACTACTGTCAGGATGGTTTTAGAGTGCCTCTGAGGTCCTCATGGCATGTCGGCACTTTAAAAGTGTTTCTTGAGTGCAATCGAACAATTGGTTCCCTTCCATAACCTCTGCATGCTTCTGGTGCAGAAATATATGCAACTTTAGCTAGGAGCCAAGAAGTAATGCAGCCAACTTGTTTCGTGCATTAAGGAGAAAATTGCTCAGAATGAGAAATGGAGAAAGCTCGCGGTGCAGTCTCAGAAAGTTGGCATTTAGTCCAAAAGCTTGTGTTGTTCTCGACCCCCCATACTCTTCATTTAGAATATACACTCAACCTTGATTATATCGAACTCTGTTAGATCAAATTATCTTTTATATCAAATAATTTCTGAGCACCATAATGCCACAACATGAATGTGTAGGTTTTGCACAAAAATTAGCCGTCAGATCAAATTTCAGGCAACGCCAGGCAGCTCAAGAAGCTGGCTTTCTCTCAACACATCTCTGGAAGTTAGCTTTCCCGCACGAACATGTGCGTGCTATGGTGCTGCAGAGCAAGTGCAAGCCAATGATGACACAGATTTTCCATAATGTAGGCAGCAAGCGCGTAGCCAGACAACCAGAATATGCGGTTTTAGTTTTAGCATGTTGCACCAGTTGTGCCCGCGTTGTTATGCAGTTCGCAAGTGCGGCAGATCATGCTGCCATCGGCAATTTCGCATGGTTTTCGTTGTCTCTGTGTGATTTAATGGCTGCCGCGAAATGGCAGAACCTCCACTTTTCCATGAAACTGGCATTTATCAAGAGAGTTCAATGGGGCGAAAAGAAATCCGAAGTCGCCGCAGCATACAAGATTCCGAAAAGTAAGCTGAGCACCATTTTGAAGAACAAGGCTGCCGTTCAGGTTAAAGTGGAAAAGCAGCAAGGTGCTCATGGCGCCAGACGCTTGTCATAGCTGTTTATGAAGATAGTGAAGCATCTGCAATACAAATGCTTAACGTTCGATCACGAAACGTTCCCATTTCCGACCCCATGATTGAGCAGACAGCAAAGAACTTAGCTTTTGTTTTCAAAAGACCTGATTTCCACATCGGCTCTGGGTAACTGCAGCACTTTAAAGAATACCATGAAATTGTCAGCAAGGCAATCACTGGTGAGAGCCGTGCCTTGGACGTTGATGCTGTGAACACGTAGATGGAAGAAACTTTTTTGGGTAAACTTGACAAAGCCGTCAAGGGTCTTGATTTGTGGAACCAGTTTGAATTTCCTGGTGCTATTTGTGATGGGGCAGCAGTAGACGACTGTGTCTGCAGATTACGACGTTGAGACCGCGGGAGGGCTTGTGGATTGAGACAATGCAGACGTCGCCGAAAACCACCACTGATGCAATTTGTGAAGAGGACTTCAGAGAACCTGTGCCCACGTGCTTCGATGAGCTCCGTGTGCTCAGCATGGTTCATCATTATTGCATGTCAATAGAAGGCTACAGTCTGAGCTGTTTGTAGTCCATCAATAACACTGAAAAATGTTTTATCTCCAAGGCAATAAAGATGAATAAATAAAAAATTCACGACTATACTTTGCTTGGTAAACTGCGTGCAGCAAGTGGCTATCACAAAAATATATTTTTTCCACCTCAACAGGATTGTACGTTAAATTTACAGCCACTTGTATATCCAATAATAAGTTATATCGAACTATTAGGCATTTTTTGCAAGTTCAACATACGCAGGTTCAACTGTACAATGGAATCTTTTTCGTTCAAGCGTGCTTATATTAAACTGACGCACATTAAACTGAAGCACACCTGCTCAACACATGGCAGGCTACAAAACGAAAATGTTGCATAGTGCTACTGTAATGTCTAAATCAGCTAATGGGACATCATGTGATGCAATGAAGGCTGCGGAAGTAGTGCGTCCGCGGAACTATTTTACTCCACCATGTGTCATCCGTTCTTTCCACAACCTTGGAGTGTGTTTGGACGAAAACTAAGAGCGGTATTAAACAAAGTGGTAGCAATAGGAATTGTGGTCGAAACTGGGAGGTGCTCAGCGTTCAGGCCCTCCAGCTGTAATTTTCAGGGAGTGTCAACTACTTTTCAGGTGCGGATGGAGTCACGAGTGATTTGCCCTACCAGCTGCGTTATCACACTGCCACATGTGGTTCTTATTTCTTAAGTCTCAAAGAGTCGCGAGACACAAATGTGGCATGAGGTAAAACTAAGTCCAGGAGGTGCCAGTCACAGCACTTCAGTCTTATCACAACAAAATACAGCTGTGTTCACTTTGTTAGTACAGCGAACTGCTTTTTGAGCGCGGACTTGGACTGCGCAAAAAGGCGCGCTAGCTTTGGCAGCATTGACTGCTATGTATGATATTGAGTATATATGTACACATCCGTCAATACCACAAACAAGTGGCAGACAAATTCTGTGCACCTACAGACACCCACAACTGGATGAAAAAAACATGTCAATGTTATGAACTTTATGCAGCTCCCCTCCTTCACTGCATCTTTACAATATGAACTCCGGCGCAACACCAAAGAAAACTTGCAGGTTTGAGGCTTCCATGAAGCTTAGCACATTGAAAATCATTACATCACAAACATGCAATAACTGCCTAGGGATGGTAATGCACGACTCATACTGCAGTAAAAAACCTTCCAGAGCAAACCGGCCATTCAAGTCCACCTCACACAGGCACATATTCACTAGTTACTGACCTTCTGCCACAAAGACTTGCTCTTGCCCATCTTTCATGCCAGCCTCCACTTCCACCTCCAAGAGTTTCTCTTCATTCACCAGCCTGAAGAGGTATGTTCAAGATCCCATTAATCAGGAAGGAACACAGAAAGCTTACCTCTTTCAGTGCTCTAGTAGCACACACAATTGCTGCCCAAGCATAATCATGAAAACTCACTTGACATTGGGGCACTCATCACAGACAGTCTGCTGCATCATTTGGAAGCGACCAGGTCCTAGCTGTCGTGTGACCATCTCTTGGCGACAGTTACACCGCCGGGTGCCTTTGGCTGGTTTCACCACTGGCTTGTTGCGGACAACCTCGACAAAGTTCCCTGCGTACAGCTCTTCCAGCGTTACCCAGAGGTCCATGACCACATCTGCACCACGAGGGGTTTCCCGTTGCTCGTTCCGGGAGCCTTCACCAAAGAAGCCGAAGTCACCAAAGAAACTGCCGAAGAAAGAGAAACATGTTGCAATTACAGATACCGAGAAATTAAAAAAATATGATCCATAATTTGACGAACTGTAGCAATGGTACGGTATGGTATTGCATGGGATAATAGGCATGGTATTATAGTATGGTTGGTTGAATGTCCCAATGCTCCCATGCACTATGAGGGATGCTGCAGTGAAGTGCTCCAACTTTTGACCACCTGAGGTTCTTTGATGTGCACATCACACGGCAAAGAAGCTCTTGTATTTCACCTGCACTGAAATGAGGCCACCGCAGCTAGGATTTGACCCTGTGAACTCTGGCTAAGCAGCCAAATGCTTAACACATTCACTGCGCCGTTCGAAGAAGTTCCAAGAAGTTGGCTTAGCCAAGGCTTTCTGTGCATTGTAGCTGTGCACTGTCACAACACATCCAAGAGTGTATTCAGTGCTATTTTAAAAAGTATAAGGCCAGAACAGTAAACTGGTACTAAATGCCTACACATACTGCTGGTATTGTAGAAGACACAAACAATGCAAGATAACTCCCAAAACATGTATTAATTATTTGCCCTAGCAGCATGCAAAATGTCAGCGAATTGAATAAAAAGTGAGCATGAAGACAGCACACATACTACACCTAGTGACAGAGGATCAGGCGAAGGAAGCACTGACAGTATTTGGAGCTGCATGACAAACTAGCGCTAAAATTACATGCAAGCCGTTAACCTTCATTTTCATTTTCTTGCATGTTGTTATTGGGAAAGATGGCTCGCAGGTCTTATCATGGATGGCATGATAGGCCACTAGGAGCAGCTTCCATCAAGTTTCCGCAGTGAAAGTGGTGGTAAGTGGATTAGACAGGCAGATTTTTGCCATACGTCAGGTTCTCCAACAAGGTGGCTGCTGTCACGTCTTACAAGCCATCAACATGTGCATACATTTCAGGGTATATTACAGAGACAGTCAATGCATAAATGGGGCATCTCAAATTAAAACAGCACAACACAAAGATCTTTACAGAAATTTAAAAGACAGCGCAATTTCCTTTCATGTAAGACGAGCGGTTATCACGCGGTGCGCGCACCGTCGCCGAAACAAACATCCAGCAGGAAAGGAAATTTTGCGCTGGTTACAAACTGAAACTGAAAAAAAAAATGCTCAATAAAAAAAAAAGCACTCACCTTGCAAAGGGATCACTGCCACCAAAGGCATCATGTTTCAATCCCTCTTCTCCATGCCGGTCGTACGTTCTTCGTTTATCAGGATCTGAGAGAACCTCATAAGCTGCTCCCAGGTCTTGGAACTTCTCTTGTGCACGCGGATCATCCTTGTTTTTATCAGGATGCAGCTCCTTAGCAAGCTTTCGGTATGCTTTTTTGATCTGATTCACATTCGCCGAACGCGACACCCCTAGAATACTGTAGAAGTCCCTCCTGAAAGGCAAGGTGCAGATATTAGAGTTCGAAGGTGCTAATATGGCCCACCGCTAAACTCCTTCCGACATCGGGCACCTTAATAGGATGCAAACTAGAAGCCCTTACGCTCACCATGCCACAACGTCGGCAGCGCACACACTTACTGCGAATGCATCCAAGCAAGCTTAGGTGCGTTCACAACGAGCACAAATACCAGACCCCAGTCAGAACCCGCCGCGCGATATTGAAAGCAAGACACGTCGGAGAAATATCTACTTTTTCTGGACAGCCGGCAATGCCCTTGACAGCAATAAAAAAAAACTGTGAATCTCGAAACTATCGACACGGACACACGGACATGTAATGTTGACGTGGTGCGAAACAAGCCAGCAAAATGTTCTTGGCTGCATTGAGCAATGAGATGAAGCAGATATCGAGCAAGAATGGCGATAATGGCATAAAAGCACGCCATCAAGGTCTGCACAACGCGAAACCAAGTCATTTCAGTGCACAAGTGCTTACTATGAGCCCGGCATGATTTGACAGCGAATCCTGCTCGAGCGAGAACAAGCGGACGATCTCATTCATTCTGTAAAACTACAATACCCCACTTCCGGACAAAAACGAATAACAGTAACGTAAGCAGCGCTGCACGTAATTCTTACTTCACACTAAATATGCAATTCTGAATGCTTACCCGGCTAAACTTTGAGCAATTAGAAGCAGAAGAACGTAAAAACTCAGGAGCCCGAGCGCCGGTGACGCCATTGTTGTGATATACACGTGTATCAAAGTGCATGCCGGGTAGAAAGTAGAAGCAGGAGCTGAGCGTGGCATCGTGGCGTCACCTAAGAGGAGTCAAGTTGGTGATATCTGATTGGCTACTGCAAAACCGAAACCAAAACAAAAAGTTTTGTTTTTGCGAAATACTTAAACTACATCGTTTTGATATCTGGCCTCCTACTCAGCAATGAGGAAGGGAAAGAAAAAAGAAAGAGGGTCGTGATGAGTAACGATGGGGTGAGAAGAGAGATGAGAATATGTGCACGCACATTTGATGGCATCACAATCGCGAATCGAGGCCCGCGTCGTTCAAAGAACGTGAACACGCCCGCATTGCCTGTACTGTTTTCCAACTCTGCGGCCAATTAAGCGCCTAGAAGCAAGTGCAATAAGTCTTCGAAGAGTGGCCTGATGTCTAAACGCTCCAAGGAAGCGGCCAAATTTAGTCTTTCGCGCGCATTTAGTGGACACATCACTAGTTTATGCTCCACAGTCTCGGTTATGCCGCAAGTAGCTCAGTCCGGGTATCCGCCAATCCAATATTAAATGTAAGTATACTTTCGCGTGAAAGCGACGTCTAAACGCAGTCTATGCATTAAGCGTGCATGAAGCCATGGAATCTTGCGCGAAACAAAAATTTCATTTCCGGACACAATCCTTTAAGGCGGCTGTGCCGAGCGTCTGGCTGATCGAGTATCTCGCCGTGCACCTTGTAGTGGTGGGAAAAAGCTAGGGATGAAAAGTAAGGAGTAAGGAGTAGGAACTGGATTGGATAGAAAGAAGATAACCTCAGCGGGTGGCACATAAATTTCCAAAGACAGCGCAGCAGAAAGGATGAAAATTATTACAAACAATTTGGTATGATTTGAGCCGCACTGTGGATCAGAAATACTCCAACAATTTTGAGAGAAATTAAAGAAAAAAAAAAACCTTTGGGAACAAACTCACGAAATATGTGTGCTCTCTTCTAGAACCCCAGGAAAAACGGGATGACGACGAGATTTTCTCTGAACTCTGCTCTAGTTTATGAGCTATTTATCGACTACAGACCTTTGTTTTCTCAATAAGGTACAAGTGCGGCCTACAGCCAGTACCCAGACGAAGCAAATACTTCCTTAGTATGACCTCAAGATGTCCGCGTCAGGATGTTCAGACGTCCTCCAGTTGTCTCTAACTGGTCCTCAAGCCGTACAACTGGGATCCATTTGTCCGTCCGTTGCGCGTACTCAGGATGTCTTAATGATCATGTTTGGGTACGTTTTCAGTAAGGAATGCCGTATTCAAGGCTGATGTAAGAGAAGATAACCAGAATAAGCAAACAGAAGGCACAGCATGCGAGCTATAGAGCTCTTTAGAGTTGAATTCTGCCCCCTGAATTGAAAAGATCGGTGGCCCCAAAATCTACCAAACCTCATCATATGCATGCGATACATAAGACCAGGTGTAAGAGCAACTGTATCTTAAGATATGTCCTTAAGGCACGTAATTTTTGGGGTCACAATGGTTTCTTTTATTATATCACTGTTTTACACACATCTTTTAATGAACGTGCAGTTTTTAATTAATGAGAGCCGAGTGCGAGAGATAAAGCTGGCTTTATCTCATTTTGGTTCCACAGTACTACCCTGCGATAGGACGATTGTGGGTCATCTGAGAAATTTTCAACCTACGGTAGTCCAGCAAGATATTTAGCCATCGATGCAATCAAAAGGTACTCAGAACGTCCTGTTCGGGTTGAGGATGTTCTGACCATTTGAGGACGTCCTCAGGACGTTTTTTGTTGTCCGGGGAGCAGCAGAAGGCTACGCATTTCTGTAAGCGACGCAGTAGCAACAAAAAATAACAGAATGTGCGATCCATATACGCTTCTCCTAGAATGTTGGGCAACAATGGCAATTTAAATTTTAGCGTCTTTTTCCTGACTGACCTTTTCCGGCAATTTTTGTAAAATTATTCTGCACTTGTGATGGTGTGGTTTAAACGTTTATTTTTTTTTAAAATAATCTCCCCTGTGGTGTTCCGGCCGTGTTTATATAACCACTTTGCGCTTTTTATTTCACCGCATTTTTTGTGTCTCGTGCCCTGCAGCCGTTCTGTGACTTTTATTCGTTTTGTGTATTCTTCCCTCTCCCTATGCTATGGTGAGGTAAGAAACTAATAAATAAATATTACCCCTTGCCGCGCGTACGGCGCCGAAGGTTATTTCAATAAGGCTTTCATAGATTGTTTGGTTCATGGTTTATGGAGGTTTAACGTCCCAAAGTGACTCAGTCTATGAGGGACTGCGTAGTGGAGGGCTCCACATAATTTCGATCATCTGGGGTTCTTTAACGTGCACTGACATCGCATAGCACACGGGACTCTAGCATTTCGCCTCCATCGAAATGCGACCTCCATGGCCGGGATCGAACCTGCCTACCAGGGTGACTTTTTCTCGCTTCGTAACGCGCACAAAAATTTTTTTTCATGAAAATTTTTTTTCTTGGCTGGACTGTTTGGAAAACGATCTCCAATTCTGCTAATACAACATATCCCCTAAAATAAAAATTATAAAAGTTAATTAACGTATTCAGTTAATCAGCGAACTAATTAAAGTAGTTTGCATCTTACCTGCGTCCGCCGTAGCCCTCAGTATAGCCCCAGAGTTAAAATAAATCTCAAGGAATTTACCTGTCTTTAAAAATTTTGGACCTTCTAAAAAACACCTGGTATATATATATATATATATATATATATATATATATATATATATATATATACATATATTAGTGATGCACTACTAACGGAAACTATCTATAGTCGACTATCGATAGTAATACTGTCGATAGTCTTACTATCGATAGTAGAGTCGATAGTATTACTCGCGATAGTACCACTATATCGATAGTCTTGCTATTGATAGCGGTACTATCGCTAGTAACACTATCGCTAGTAACACTATCGATAGTAACAATACTGATATTATGGATTTGTTGGCCAGCGATATAAACAAAACATTTGCGATACCTGATTGGTTTCATGGTTTCTTGAGAATTAACGTTCCTAAGAGACTCAAGCTATGACGGATGCTCTAGTGGAGGTATCCGGGTAAATTTCGACCAGCTGTGGTTCTTTAACATGCACAGGGACAGTTTGGAAAAATGCCTGGAACTGCATCAGATGAAAGAGCAAACAGCACAAGTTGTGCTGGCTTACTCGACCCCATCATGTACAGCAGACGTAACCCCTGCAGAAATGCTTTTCGCACCCATGCTTCGCAACTAGGACATTCGCACGCTAACATCTTATCGAGCAACTTTACGTAGGCAACGTCTACAGAGCTCGGTGACGCGTAGGCCGCGAAAACCGGCGAGTCCTGTCAGATACTCATATTAACTCCTCCACACCACACACTCGGGAAACCAAGTTTAGGATGCAGTGGGTACGCGTGGTTGATTTTATAGAATCGATAGAACTATATACAACAAGTAGTATCGATACGGCTATCGATTGTACTATCGGTTTGGTTTATTGTGGTTTAACGTCCCAAAGCGACTGAGGCTATGAGAGACGCCGTAGTGAAGGGCTCCGGAAATTTCGACCACCTGGCGTTCTTTAACGTGCTCTGACATCGCACAGCACACGGGCCTCTAGAATTTCGCCTTCAAGAAATGCAGCCGCCGCGGCCGCGATCGAACCCGCGTCTTTCGGGCCAGCAGCCGAGCGCCGTAACCACTCAGCCACCGCGGCGGGGTGATTGTACTATCAATAGAACTGCCGAAAGTACTATCGATAGTACTATCGAAAGTACTAACTATCGATAGTACTATCGATAGTCTTTTTTACCATCGATAGTTCGATAGTGAATCAACTATCGATAGTTTCGCATCACGAATATATATGGTTTGGTTTATGGGGTTTAAGGTCCCAAAGCGACTAAGGCTATGAGAGACGCCGTAGTGGAGGGCTCCGGAAATTTCGACCACCTGGGGTTCTTTAACGTGCACTGACATCGCACAGTACACGGGCCTCGAATTTCTCCTCCAAAGAAATTCAACCGCCGCGGCCGGGATCGAACCCGCGTCTTTCGGGACAGCAGCCGAGCACCATAGCCACTGAGCCACCGCGGCGGCTACGAATATCTATATATATATATATATATATATATATACAGGGTGTCCCAGCTAAAAGTAACCAAGCTTTTAAAAAAGACGAAGTGTCCTAGCCCCGTGAGACCAACTGAGGGTTGTTGCCAGTCGCGTGTCCTAGTCTGCGGTATTTTTTTTTATTGTGCAAACTTAATTAATTAGCAGAGACTGATTACCTAACTTCTTAATTATTGCCTTTAGGAATAAATTGTCAATGCAGGAATTGTAGATCCCATAGAAAAATAACCGGTTGCGGTGTTTCCAACCAAGTACCACTGATACAGCTTCTTTTATTTGCCTTAAAAGAAAGCCCGCGAAATACAAAAAGAACCACGTGATAGGAAAGCAGTTTCAGCGCTCCCAGACGACCGATCAAACAACGACATTCGCTTATCTTTGCACCGCTGTCCCGAACGGGGTTCGGCGTTTTGCGATGGTTGCGAGATATACGCCAGCAACTCTCGCATGGGCGCTAGGGCGACCGCTCCTTCAGCGCGTGACGGTGCAAGTTCGGCGGCACGGCCACTCGAGGCGAGGTTTCGCGTGAGAAAGCGCTCCATGCGAGCCGCGCTTCACTTCCTTGAAAAGCAGCGCCCGCTTACTTTTCATGACGCATATCTCGCCACCACCTCAAAACGCCGAACCCTGTTCGGGGCAGCGTTGCAAACATAAGCAGATGTCGTTGCTTGACCGGTCGTTTGGGAGCGCTGAAACTGCTTCCTTATCACGTGGTTCTTTTTGTACTTCGCGGGCTTTCTTTTAAGGCAAATAAAAGAAGCTGTGTCAGTGGTACTTGGTTGGAAACACCGCAACCGGTTATTTTTCTATGGGATCTACAATTCCTGTATTGACACTTTCTTCCTAAAGGCAATAATTAAAAAGTTAGCTAATCAGTCTCTGCTAATTAATTACGTTTGCACAATAAAAAAAATACCGCAGACTAGGACACGCGACTGGCAACAACCCTCAGTTGGTCTCAAGGGGCTAGGACACTTCGTCTTTTTGAAAAGCTTGGTTACTTTTAGCTGGGACACCCTGTACATATATATATATATATATATATATATATATATATATATATATATATATATATATATATATATATATATATACATACATGGTCTGTTCTGAAAGTAGTAGGACTCATTTTTTTTAACAAAATTTATTCAAGAGAATAGTACAAACGATTAAAATTTTTCAAGGTAGCACCCTTCCGCACCTACACGCTGCTGCCAATGAGTTTCACAGTTTTCGTACGCCTCCAGGAACGGTAGGACAGGAGTGCTGTTTAACTCCCTCGTCACGGCCTGTTGAACCACCTCTACCGATCTGTGATGTTTCCCCTTGAGCGTCGATTTTATTCTGGGGAATAGAAAAAAGTCTGGCGGGGCCAAGTCGAGACTGTAGGGGGGCTGAGGCAGCGTTGCCGCCTTGTGCTGGGCAAAAAATTGGGGTCCTCATTCACATGATGAAGATCCACCGGTTGGCCTTTTCCTCCTCTGACAACACTCCCCGCACCAACTTCGCGCATGCATTCCTCATGGGTAAGTTTTCTGACAGGATCTCAAAAACTTGGGTTTGAGGAATGCACAAGTCATCAGCAATCATTCTGATACTCATTCTACGAACACTGTTAAGTAAATGTTTCACTCGCTACACATTTTCGTTGGTCTTGCTGGTCGAAGGGCGTCTGGAGCGGTCGTCTTCCTCCACTCTTTCCTTAACTTCTCGGAACAGCTTTTGCCACTCAAAAAACATCTGATCTACCCATGGAAGCCTCACCGTAGGCCTCCTTAATCATTTTGTGAGTCTCTTTGCCCGTTTTACCAAGATTTACTCAAAATTAGATCGCGTATCCCTGATCCAGTAAACGCTCGATGATTCTGCATGACGAGACGTTTCGACAGGGGTTCACAGTACAAGCGACCTCCTCTCTTCAGCCCGTTCGCCCAGGAAAAAATCAGTCCTACTACTTTCAGAACAGACCCTTTGTATATATATATATATATATATATATATATATATATATATATATATATATATATATATATATATATATATATATATATATATATATGAGAGAAGCCAACAGCCACAAAAACCAAGGGAACACAGGGGATTTTTTTAAATATTTATCTACTTTGTGGAGTTGATCAATGGGCAATATTACCGAATCTGTTATCGTTTAAATATAATTGATTAGAAAAGCAGAAGAAAAAACAACCACATGCCGCCGGTGGGAACCGAACCCACGACCTCCGAATCCGGATATATATATCTTATATATATAATGATAAAGTCACCAGAAATTGAAAACCATAATAAGATTTAATTCACGATGTTTCGGCTGGAAGACAAGCCTGGTCCTCCAGCCGAAACATCGTAAAAAAAAAACCAGCGCTAAAGAACAAGGACAGAGGACAAGGTGAAACAGACTGACGGCGCTGAACTTACAACTGAATTTTATTCATACGTAGGCAGTCAATTTATACATTTACACAGACATGCGCAAAGACATCTTGTCAAACCAGATACACTGTTGCCACTCACATGCGTAAAAATAGAGAAAACAAAAAACAGCAATCATCCATTCAAGGCACGTGTGTCATTACCTCACCCTCCCTACCCAGAATGAAGCAAGCTCATTTCCCTCCATGACAAGCTAATCGAGGATTTGCTTACGCATCCCTAGCCCTTCCTGATGATGTGAAATGCTTCCGCGATCTCCCTCGTGCGCTGATCGTGATGTACAAACACTTCCGTGTCAACAAAATACGGAACACAATCACACGTGAGGCAGTGCTGTGCTACATTTCTATTATCTTTGCTGCTGGCCGAATTGGCGTGTTCTGTGTGGCGAATGTTGATACAACGGCCTGTCTGGCCGATGTACACACGGCCGCAAGACAAAGGGATAAGATACACCACTCCCTTCCTACAGGCAACGTACTTGTTTCCATGCTTAATTTTGCAAACGTTCTTACTATCCTTCACAGTAAAAAAATTTGCACCCTAAAAGGTGTAGCGCTCATGGCTGCACCCTTTCCACACCATCATTTTTTCTTATTTTTTTGGAAAGGGGTGCGCTGAGAACGTTAGCACCTTTAATGCACCCATGGACCCTTCAAAGCTGCACGGGTGCAAGGGTGTTGTAGCCCCTTCGGGTGCAAGCGTGCGTAAGGGTGTACGGTATTCTTTGACTTGTCGAACAACATTCCAGTAGTTCAATCAAGCTTGCTTTTAAAATGATGCGACCTATTCGAGTTTTCCATTAAAAGACAGCTTCAACCTTGATGCGAGCAGCTATGACTGGAGTCTGTGTCCCCAGAATGTGATAATTTGAAATTTGAAATTTATTTTCTTTCTTTCTACAGAAAGAGGGAGCCGGGGCAAAAGGCCAATTGGCCTGACGAGGTCCCGGCACCTGAAGCAGGGGCAGCGGTGCGCAGCACATACAAGCATGATAACATCATGGCAACAAAATACAAAAAAATTGGTGACATTGGTGGCACAAAACGAGATGGAGATGCGCTGTATTGAAAGTGTGGCTACGGAATATAACGCACAGGGGATGTAATATATATATATATACATAAATGTAATGACATAACAAAATGCAAGCAAAGAAACACTGCATGCATTACTGACAACGTCAATAGAACAGAAGATACACAATAATTATACAAAAGAGGTGCACAGGCACTGCACAGAAAACATACACCATGTAAACAAAAAATATTTACCAAAGACTAAAAGCATAGTAACTTAATAAAGTAACACGATATGCAGTACAAAAGTAAAAAGAACAAAATGTAGGCCAAAAACGAGACGACCTTAAGAAATTTTCATGTTAGTAGAGGGTCAGTTTCTAACAAAAGCTTCTTGATTTTTTTCTTAAAACTATTTAGAGAAATGGTAAATTCAGTTTTAACGCTAAACACATTGAGAATAGTTGGTACCTGATAATTCAAACTTTGTTTGCCGTAGTTTGTACGGATTCTTGGAACTACTTTCATTATTTTGCGGAAGGGGTACCTCATTGTCGGGGTGTCATTGGTGGAATCATATAATCGATTTTTGTGTATATGCTGCAGCAGGCGAAAGTTATAAATCTGCTTAGTGTTTAGTAGACTGTATTTTCTAAAGAGTGGGGCAGTTGGCAAATTTAACGGTAAGCCATAAAATCCTTCCAATGCCCGCAAGGCTCTTTTTTGGAGTGTGTGAAGTTTTTCAATGTTAGCAGCTGTCGTGGTTCCCCAGACTAAAATACAGTACGATAGCCTGGAATAGAAAAAGGCATAATATATTGCTAGCTTAAGCCAGACAGGTATTAGAGGTGCAATTTTATACAGGCATCCAACAGCTTTGCTTAGCTCTGTAGTTAGCTTTGAAACATGTACATTCCAGGATAGGGTTTCATTAAACCAAACGCCAAGAAATTTTTGATTAGTAACCCGACTTATTGTAGTATTTGCATATCGTATATTGATAGGTTGCGATATGAGTGCATTAATAGGTCTGAAAATAATGTAGTTGGTTTTTGTCAGGTTTAAACTTAGATTGTTATTTTGCAACCACAAATGAAGTTCCTTTAGATAAGAATTTACGCTTGTTTCTAACTCCGACATGGAAGTTGCAGAAAAGAAAATATTAGTGTCATCCGCATACATAATTAAATAAGGTGACCCTGGTATTTTGGAGAAGTCATTAATATAGGTGATAAACAGGAGTGGTCCTAATATTGACCCCTGTGGCACTCCCTGTCTAATAGCACAGTGATTGGAAGATACATTATTTACCTGCACATACTGAGATCTATTACATAAGTAATCATTTAGCAAATCTAACGCAGTACCACGAATGGCATAACTTCCTAGTTTTTGCAATAAGAGTTTATGCTGCACACAGTCGAATGCCTTACGAAAATCCAGAAAGAGACCAAGCGTGTATCTTCGATGTTCGATATTTTCAATAATTTTCTCCTTCACAGTTAATAAAGCTTGTTCTGTGGATTTGTTCTTCATAAATCCGTATTGCGAACTATCGATAATGTTATATTTATGAAAGAAGCCCACCAGCCTGCTATTAATGACACCTTCAAAAACTTTAGAAAATACTGACAGGACAGAAATAGGTCGATAATTAGACATTTCAGTTTTATCGCCCCCTTTGAATACCGGAGTGACACGTGCAGTTTTTAGCGCATCTGGAAATACGCCAGCCGTTAACATAAGATTAACGATATGACTCAGTATGTCACATATAAATACTGACACATACTTGAGTGGAAGTGCCCTTATGTCATCGTGTCCTGCAGCTACATTATCTCTTATCTTCATAATTAACGTCGCTACCTCATGGGAAGTAGCCTGTTCGAACACTATAGAATTAGGCAAAGGAGTAATCAGGTTGTTATAGTTAGACGCAAGTGGTGATGAGCCTGTGGTTACGTTACCAGCTGCCACAAAATATTCATTCATTACATTAGGTAGTTCAGTGTCAAGAAGCTTACCATGAGGTGTCATAATTTCGATTATGTTCTTAGGTTGTTTCTTATGGCATATATTAGCGACTGCTAGCCATAGTTTCCTAGAGTCATTTTGAATCCTTGAAAACTGTTCAATGTTATAATTCATTTTGGAAGCCTTTATGTCTTTATTAAGTTTGTTTCTATATTTTTTATAGTCGGCGTAAGCGTTAGCCTCACGTGTTTGAACAAACTTATGAAACATATCATTTTTCTTTGCTATTCTCTTATACAAGTCTTTGGTCATCCAAGGCTTACGAAATTTATTGTTTCTCACTTTCTTCATTACAACAGGGAAGGCCTTGTCATAACAATGGTAAAATTTGGAAAAAAATACAGAATATGCCTCATTTACATCTGTTAAGGCGTATACGCCATCCCAGCATGTGCTTTCAATTAATGCCTTAAATATATTAAGGGAAGTCTCGTTTATGTCTCTACATCTTACAACAGCATCTTTATCTGCAATTTTTCTACCACCAATCGGAAGGCTACAGAAAATTGGCAGGTGGTCGCTAATATCTGATGCAAGTAGTCCAAAATCATTATCAGAAGACATCACATTAGTGATGCAGACATCCAACAGAGTAGCAGTATCTGAAGTCACTCTTGTAGGAAGAGTTATATTGTTTGTACAGGCATAGGAAGAAACGATGCTATTAAATTCTGTAGAGTTGGCATCTTCGTGCAGTAGGTTAATATTTATGTCGCCCATAAGTACAAATGGGAGCTTAGTGGAGATCAGGTACTCAAGAAAGTTTTCAAGAAATTGAAAAAAGTGTGATTTGTTACCAGTAGGAGGTCTATATATTACAGCTACAACAATGTTTGTAACGGACAGAGCCAAGCATTCCACACTGGGATCAATAACAGAGAATTCGTCCAACAGAGAGTACGGATAGCCATTCCTCACATAAATTGCAACGCCTCCACCTCTTCCTTGCTGACGTATTAGGCCATTATAATGATAATTATTTATGCTAATATGATCTTCATGGGATCGTAACCAAGTTTCTGTGAACAAGATCACATTAAATTGCACACCCAAAGATTCCAGGATCATATTAAGGTTGTCTTCCTTATTGTTCATACTCCGGATATTGAAGTGCAGGGCAAAAAACGCTTGTCTTTGCAAATGAAATTTGTGTTTGAATGACAAAGAGTCATAAAGAAGACATGGATAATGAAAATCCATGGAGGTTCCGAGCCAGTTAGCACATTAGAATGGAAAAAGCACTAGCGTGTCATCTTATCAAGATCTGCCCGCTCAGCTATCCTGATGACGTCACTTGTTTCATCTTTCCGCGCAAGAATCTTTCCCCTGTTTGTCCAAACAAATTTCCAGGACACTTCCTTCTTACGAGCTTTTGCTGCTCCTAGCAACTGTTTGTTAGCCGGGGTGAGGTGCTCATTGACATAGACGGATCCTCCTTCCGAGTAGCCAAGGTCCTTGTTCGTAATCGTCTGCTTCCTAGCCTTTGCGAGAAAAGCATGTCGCTTATCTCGCCTTACAAAACGGACAACAATGTTGAATTCATCCGGGTTCCTTGCGGGAACGCTGTGGCATGTGTCAATATCAGAAGTGGTGACTGGTTAATCTATGATTTCAGAAATTTTTGTTACTACATCGACAGGTTCCTCCTGAGATGCGACACCCTTT
Source organism: Amblyomma mixtum (assembly GCF_055824585.1). NCBI lineage: Eukaryota > Metazoa > Arthropoda > Arachnida > Ixodida > Ixodidae > Amblyomma > Amblyomma mixtum. The sequence goes on from NC_143014.1 coordinate 47,301,119, forward strand.
ATCTCCAGATTATTCATTCTGCCATACTGCTCTAGTTCTTCAATTCGTAGTGTCAGCCTGTGGTTTTCTGTCCTCAAACTTTCGTTGCACTTTATCAACTCGCCTATCTCTTTGCGAAGGGCTTTGACATCCGAGCCGATAGCACGAGTTTCATCGCAAGTGTCGCTACAAAACTTCACGCTTTCTTTTACGCTGCGAAGCTCCGCCCTAATCTCACGCTTGAAATCCTCAATGACCTTAGCAAATTCTTTTGACATGTTGCTACAGTTGGAAAGAGAAAAGGATCATCCAGGTTTGGCAGCAGCGCGCAGCAAATTAAAGTACCTCAAATTAACAATGTGCTTACCTGCAAAAAGCAGTAGGTTAGCGTCGTGCTTGTCGTCTGCGCGCCGCTGCCAAACTGGTACGGAATGCGGGATGGTGACCGCTTATAAAGGCAGCCGAGGGCGGCGATCCCACGCTGTCTGATAGCCGCAGCCACTGATCCGCAGGGGCGTTGGCTTATCAATTGTCGATGATTGCTGCGATGTGCTCGGGCCTTTCTTTTCCAGCGGCTGGGTGAAATGCGTTCTTGAGGTGTAGTACGTGCGTATCCTCCAGCGTTGACAGAGCCCGGTCGACCTCGTAGGCACTGGAGTGGTAGACAGCGTCTGCAAAAAGCAGTTGGTTAGCGTCGTGCTTGTCGTCTGCGCGCCGCTGCCAAACTGGTCCAATTTGGTTTCCAAATTGACTAAATTATTTTAGCTGAAGTGCTAAGCGTCACTGACTCCAAATAGGGGGTCGCTGAAATGGCACTTATAGAGAGAGTTAAACGGAAGGGTATGAGAAGGAGTCCGGAGTATCTGTTCTCGCTTCGGCGAGCGCGGCTTCGGCCGCTTATCTGTTTTTTGAGCGGCGTCCGCTCCGGCGGACGCAGTTGTTGCTGCGACGCGCGTCTTTTCTTTCCTTTTCCTCTTTCCTCTGATCTCTTTACTCTCCTCTGTCTGCACGATGGCAGCGATGGTGGCTCGGCTGGAGCCAGTAGCAGGCCCGTGCAATTTCCTTTTCATCCTTCCCTCAGTCACAACAACAACAACGGAAGGGTATGAGTTGTTTCAACCGGCGTCTTCGCTTCGGCGGATGCGGTTGTTGCGTCGCGCGTCCTTGCACAGCAAGGAGGTTGGGGAACACCGTGAGACACACATCTGTGTATAATTATAGTTGGAGATGCCGCACCCTTTTGGGAGGGTGCAAGGGTGTGAGTTATAGAAACGGAAATGCACCCTGTAGGGTGCAAATTTTTTTACAGTGTTCCCCTCGCGTTTCAGCTGCAATGCAGCCCCTGCTTTTGCTCGTTTATTGGGAGCAGAAAAAAGCAGGCTTACTCCGTATAGGGCCCCTACGCTCTTAAGCCTGTGAGATAGGGCGTGAATGTACGGCATAACAGCCTCATTTCTTTATTTAGAACCTGTACTAAGTTCTGAGGAGTGGCCGGATGCCCTCACCTTTTTGGACATCTTTTTCAGCACAGGACACGATAAGGGCCTCTGGGTGCCCTGCATCCCTGCACCTGCTTGCCTGCGTGAGGAGGCTGTTTCCCATCCTATGGCGGCATGATTTATTCACAGCCATACCTAGGCGGCTCTTAACAATACCTGCTTCGGTTTTTGTGTCCTGCTTCTTTATATACTTTTCGCAGAATAAAATAACCACTTGTTAGTCAGTGCTCGTATCGTCTCCCGTCTTCCTTTTGTCGTGTTTTCTGCGTTACTTAAGCATTAAAAAACTGTTTAATGCGAGATGTTCTCACTTTAGCCATTTTATTTATTGTCGGCAGCAAAAAGACGAATTTACGGCAAGAGCCGCAAAATGAAATGAACTCGAAATTAATGAAAATCAGCTATGTATACGTTGTAACCCACCATATGAGGCGTAAGGCGAAAAGCCGGTGGATTTTGCATCTACAAGGCCCTCCTGCTTGAGCAGTTTGGGAGACCCCGTCGCTCGAGTAATAGGTATCTCTTGAAGCTTGAGTCAGCTGGGACTTTCTCGTACGCAGTGTACTTACGGGGCCCCAATACTGCCGCCGCACTAGCCCTCTCCGTTCCCGCACACTACTGAGAAACGAAACGGTACAGACAGACACCTTTCCGTCGCCCCGAAACCGACTTGCTAGTCCCCCCCTCCTTTACTACATGGTAAGAAAATATGCGAGAATCCCTCCACTGCCCAACGAGAGCCTCGTGGGAGCACTGGCTCTCCCTAACATCGAGAACGTACCAAACATTTTATTTAAATCACCCATCCGACATCGCCTTTGTGACTCACGTTATATATCCCGAGCCCCTATAGCTCAGTATCTTCAAAAACACTGCTAATCGTGGCTTCTCACTATACTACAGTAATAAATTACGACCTTGGCTTATTATGATGACGACAACCTCTTTTCTTCTGATAAAAAAGAGTATGATAAAAAAAAACACACGCTTGGATGGGTTGAAAACACTTCGTTTTGGCACGGACACAAATTGACAACATCTTCATTGCGACGCTGAGCTGCAACATTCTAGCAAGTGCAGCATTGTGCGAGGAAGAAGATATACTTGCACTACATAGAATGTTTGTGTCTTTTTCCTGGGGCACTATCAAAGGCAACCTTTTTGGCAGCTGTGCTTAATAGGCGACTAAGTGCTCGCCTGTCTTTTCTGGACATGCTCGCAAGAACACTTTGTGCTGATTCATTCGGTTTTCTCACTCTTCGCTTTTACTTACCTTTACGGCCTCTCCACAACGCAGATGACAAATGTTGCGATCGGTCATTACTTCCTCTACCCATACATCTAAGGCCTTACCTAGACTTTCTTGATACTAGTGTATTAAAGCGAAGTCAGCGGATGTACAGTGGAGCCCACTTTAACGGCCGCAGATATAACGAACGCTCGCTCATTACGAGCGGCTGTGGTGCTACCGTGAAAATATGCATAAGGTCCACGGAAGTTCGTCTCTGGCCACACAACTCTGGCCACACAACTCGGTTATTGCGAATGAGGTGGCGCGGTGAACTACCCCGAGCTTGTAGAGGTCGTTCTTCCGCAAAGCGCGCAGATGAAATAGCGCGTCTCAACCTTCACGACACCCGGAAAGAGCATGTCAACCCAGAAATGGAATTAAAAGGCGGCACTGCCCTGCGCAGCGCTAACCGAAAAGTCCGGCGTCTGGTAACACTGTAAACGACAAACTAAACACGGTAACGATATGCTATAACTCTCTATTGAAATAGTAAGTAAACGCCGGCCAAACCCGCGTCGATGACCTACGAGGGCAATCATTGCCTACGCGTTCGCCGGCTCGGCAAAGCATCCCGAATGGAAGAAGCGCATGAGAAAGGGGCATCGTCGAAAGCGAATATGCATAGCCTGCCCAGTCGTCTCCATTTCTTGCGCCGCTACCATGTGCAGGCATTGTCATACAGCGGACAGTGCAACGGATGCATTCCACGCCTAGGAACGACAGAAGAAGCTCGAAAATACGGGTGACCAGACGCCTGCAGATTTCTGGCGAAGCTTCGTTGATCCATAGCCGACCAGATGTTTCCTCCGATAACTACGTTCCTGCGGACCACAAAATCGCAGAAGCGCGTGCTCTGACGAAGACGTTGAACACCAAGTGCGAGCTCTCCTTACTGCCAGGAATCTCATTTATGTAGTCGACCTGCCACCACCAGCTGCCATGCACACTTCATCCATGATTAGTGATACCCCGTCCCTAAATTTGACAGCGTGTGTGTGTGTGTGTGTGTGTGTGTGTGTGTGTGTGTTTGTGTGTGTGCGTGCGTGCGTGTGTGTGTGTGTGTGTGTTGGGGGGCGGGGGAGGGCGTGCGTGCAGCCTCCACCCTTGATGCACACTCCAGAGGGCGCACATCCGGGCATTCACTGGTAAAAATACACCTTCAAAAACTTTCACCCATCTCCCCCCCCCCCCCCCCTCCCATCACCCACCTATACCCGATATAGCCCAGGCAGACTGTTGTGAAGGCTCAACGTATTCAGTCGCCGAAGCGTTCTACGAAAAAAACGCCAACAATCATAAGCCTGTCGTCTCAGACACTAAGAACCGGAAGTATGACTGCGAGAAGTAGATATAAGTAACCAGACAGAGAATTCAAGATCGAGCAGTGCGAGAACAGCGGATGGAGCCGCGCTGGCGACTGGCAGCAATTTTTTCTTAGAAGCAGAAAGATTTCAGCGAATCGGCATAACGAAATCCCTTCATCGCAGTCACATTTCATCGCAGTAGCATCTTTCTGCGCGTAATCACTATCGCATGCCAGGGGGCGCATGTATTTCCGCATTGCCCTTTTGTGTAATCGGTAGGGGTGTGCGAATATTCGACTTTCGAATATAATTCGAATATTATATTTTTAGTATTCGTATTCGATTCGAAATGCAAGTATTCGTGTTGTTTCGAATATTCGACACGACGCGAATATTCGTATCTGGCCGAATATTCTATTGCGAGCACCGGCGTTCATTTCGGTCCGCAAGTCTTATCGACAGAGACATAACAACATGGCGGCGCCGAGAGCAATGCGTAACGTTGGGTCATGCCATGGAGGAAGACCTCCATGGGTCATGCAGTAGCTGACTGCACTGGTGAGCTTCTTTGTGGCTATACCTGCGAAGCTGGTATAGTAAGAGCCGTGCACGAAATACCTCGCAATACGAGCCAGTTCACTGCCAATTGAGAGGGCATTTTCTGTGGCTGGAGAAGTCGTTTCAGCTAGACTAGAACTACTTCTGCCTGACCATGTGGAGCAGCCGCTTTTCCTTCACGACAACCTTTTATGTTCATCCCAGCAACGCGCTTTTGTGCTTATGGCAAGCTAGCCTTGATCAATGCTGTGTACTAGCCATCTTGTCTGATATTTCCACTCTTCTAAGAACAATGTTCGAGATTTTGATACTTTTTGTGCAGCCACACATACCTTTTGTGCTCATTTCATCACTGATAGTTGAGCTGTGATGTTCTTGGGTGCTCAAATAAATGTTTTGTAGTGGTTAAATGCGTCTGTCCTTGATTATTCGATATTCGATTCGATATTCGGAACCAAGTATTCGTATTCGATTCGTATTCGAAAAATATGATATTCGCACACCCCTAGTAATCGGTATTTAATTTTTTTCTTATTAGTACATCTCCATCGTTGCCAAGAACCCGCCTTTCGTTGCTTATTTCCGTCGCGCCCAAACAAGAATATGCGGATTCTAAAAAAAAAAGCCGCGCCAATTTATCCTTCCTTATTTTGGTAATACTATTTGTAATAACACGGGTTTAACGTGTCTAGTAGACAATGGGGCTATAGGATAGACGGTGTAGTGGAGGGCTCCAGATTAACGGAGACCAGTTGGGGATTTTCGAAGTGCGACAGAGCATGCTGGTTTTTGTATTTTTGGAATCAGCAGCCGAGCTCCACAGCCATTGAGCCATTTTTTTTTCTTTATTGCCCAACAGACCCATCGTGAGGGGTTTTAATTAGAACCTACTGTCTGAGACAATGAGCGCCTACAAAAGTAAATGTTGCACTACCCACTGCGGTGGCTCAGCGGTTAAGGCGCTCGGTTACTGGAGGCAAAATGCAAAAGGCACCGTGTGCTGCGCGATGTCAGTGCACGTTAAAGGGCAACTGCGCCACTTTTTGAGAATTTCGCGATACTCAAAGATTCAAATCTATATAGGCTGTAGGTAAAGCTTGCCAAGTTTTTTGCACTACCATTAAAATAGTGACGTAATCAATGATTAAATTTTGCACTTCTCCTCAAAGCAACGGAGGAGCGCGGGGAAGTTCAGTGTGACGTCACGGAAGGTATTATTTCAAATTACCGTGCCGTCAGCCACGCCCTGCCGGGTCTCGTTGGACGCTGCCAAACAACGTTCGGCGGGCTTTGCCTTCGGTGGTGGTGTTTTTTTTCTCCCTTCCAAGCAGGCGTTCATGCGTTGGAAATGAACCCATACCTTCCATGACGTCATCATGCGTCCCCCACTTAGCGTTGTGCGCTGCAGAGAAGCTTGAAGGGCGTCGCAATTTTAATTGGTGATTACGTCACCGTTTGAAATGCTAGGCCAAAAGGACTTCGCATATTTACCTGGAAGTTTCACACCTTCGACCCTTTGAAGTTCGTCGATTTCTAAAACCTATGCAGTTTTCCTTTAAGGATTCCCAGCTGGTAGAAATTAATCCGGAGCCCTCCCCTACTGCGCCTTTTTCTCTTTTTTCTTTCACTCCCAACTTCCTCTCTCGCTTATCGCGTGGTTCAGGTGTCCACCAAGATATGAGAGACAGTTACTGCGCCATTTACTGCGCCATCACAGCGCCATCACTGCGACAGTTACTGCGCCATCACAACGTTGTTGGGTCCTCGCGCTAATATTTCTTCTACATGTGGGAAAGGACGCAAAGAAAACGAAGGCATTCTCAATCGGTGCTGGAATGACTATAGACACCCAGTTTTATTGCGTGTTTTCTCCTCTCAAATGACGCCATAGATATTAGAATACATGGATCACCGTGTGGTTATTCGCCTACTGCCACTAAATAATTTGTAAAATAATTTTTTCTCCCATCCTGTTTCGGTTTCATCAACCGAATGATGGCTGCGACGCGAGTTCAACATTAGTTCACGTGAAGCACGGGAAAACTAATACAAACGCTGATACGTTGTTTTGACTCACTATAGCACTTAAATCAGCCGGCCTCAAGACCTATAATTACAACGAACGACTTACCAGCAGTTATATTGCCGTTTTATTGCACCTCACGCAACCCAATTTCCCCTACACATCACAGCAATCGTTAGTTGATGAAACCGAAACAGGGTCAAGAAGAAATTCAAATATAAATTATTTATTATGTGTTGGTGAATACCACGCGGTGCTCCATGTACACCAATGTCTAACGCATCGTTTGAAACGAGAAAGCACGCAAGCAAAAATTTGGTGTCTATAGTACTTTATTGAGTTAGAGCAGTCCTAACAATTTGATTAAAGATTTACACAAATATGTAAAAGGGGAGGAGTAATAACTCAAGATTTCACATAAAGTCTTTAGAATTGGCGGTAGTACATTACAGAAGCGTCTATTAGGCTTCTTCCCAAGCACCAGACTAAGTTTGCTGTCGCATATACTGGGTATATCATTTTCGCACTTCCCAGCGGAGACAGCTACGGGTGGGTAAATGTGTGCGCTATAGTAGGATACAACTTAAAAAAACAGCAGTTGCTAACACTGGGCCGCGGTTCGCGGCGTCTTGTATTACTTCGCTGCCCAATCGCAACTGTAAACAAAATCAGCTTTTTAATGTTTGACTATATCAGACAGTCCATGTATAAGAATTCTAGAGCTCATAATTTTTTTGTTGTGATAAAACTTCTTGTTTACGTAACAAAAAAACGTTTAAGCAGCGGACTATGTTTTTGTCGTGGAGGAATACTGTGCGCGGAGGCTGAATGTGGGCGGAGCTTCACTGCAGACTTAAGTTGTATCCGACTATAGATCATCTCATTTTGTCCGAAAACAAGAAATATGCCGGGATGCAAAAAAAGTGGGGCTGAACCGGGTCCCGAACCGGTTCGGAACGGTTCCTTTGAATCGTTCCGGTTCGGGTTCAGTTCCAAGATGGCGAAAAAAATATGGGTTCGGTTCGGTTCCGGTTCCAGGCGAAAATTCGGGTTCGGTACCGGGTTCGGGTTCGGGTTCGGCTCCGGTTCGACACCCAGCATGCAGGGACGATAAACCTTATACCAATTCAACCTCTCCGGCCGGTGGTTTGCACGGCAGAGAATTAAGTATTTGCAGATTTCCCTCGCTCGATTACGGCCGCCGCTTACTATTCCCGTCCTTCTCTCCTTCGGTGCAACCGTAAAAGGGCATGTCCTTAAACTGGTGTGTGAGCTTCTTCACAGGTATGTTATCGAGACTGGGAGATGTCTACATTCCGTTTACATTTCTCTCAGAATTTATTTCTTTATTGTTATTTCTTTTAATTTAATTTGTTTTAACTCTCAGCGCTTTGTTTAGTCGATTTTCATTCCAATCTCATCATTCGCTTTCCCAGATTCCTCAATTTCTATTTATGAGCCGCTTGAGATAAGTCTGGATGAATTTTTGTCTCCTTTGGATCTACACCAAACTCTGGCCAATCCCTCCCCCGGTGGGTATGCGCCATCGTTTGAGAGGCAACAACAACAGAAAGGATTCAACAGGGGACCGGTGTGAATGCATTCTTGCACAACCTGCACCCTGCGTTTTGCCGAAAGTATGCGTGCGAGCTTTTGATCGTGACATGAAGCACAGTTGGTAATAGTGCAACATCACATCGTATACCAGCATTGGGATCCCGGCATTGCAATAAGCCCGAAGTGACTACACTTTTCAGCTACGAGATTCAAAGCGAGAAATGTGTTGGTATTCTCCGGCAAAACATTGGCATGTTTGTTGTTTTCTTATGCTCTTTATTTATTGCCGTCGGCATGTGGCATCACGTATTACAGCTTCTACAGTGTCCGATGTTGGCGTCGGTTTTTTATGAGACAAGTGTCGAAAGTTCCTCACCGCCTTTAAATTGGGTGTGACCGAGACGACCAGCCCCAGCCTGACGACCGCCGCGTGCACCTATTTCGTAAGCCTTCGGTGATTTGTTTTCTTCGTTTTGTGAGCGCAATTTCAACCGAATAAACAGTTTGGTAAGAGACCATCTGTCAGGCTGTTTCTGCGGTCACCAACAAGTTAAACCTTTGGAGGTGCCGGTTGAGCGTCCGTTATCTGTACGTCTCAATTAAACCGTGAAGAAAGCCCTCTTCATTCGCCTTCCACCTGTGACACCCATCCATTGCTATAGCAACCGACTATAAGGGCGTGGCCCCGAGTTGGGTTTGTGCCTCGGAATACGCGGTGCCCACGTACGTATTCTGCCGCGGAATACGCGGGCTCGGCCACACAGGGCTCTTGGTCTGGTTGCTCACCGAGGAGGGATCCAGGTAAAAGAGACAGCGTGAAAGCAGGAATGAGGAAAAGAGGATAGAAAGACTCTCCTTCCAGCTGCTTGCCCCTGGAGGGGCTATGCAGGACGTCTAACCGATGTCAAAATATAATGTAAGCCAGGGGACTAGAATGGCATAGAGAAAGCCACTTCATCTTATTCGTTCCTGCCTAAAACCTTCTAATAGTGGGGCCATCCCTCACATGCAACCACATGTATGACGGATCCTGCGCGCTTCAGGACAAATTTAATTACGCTGTTAGAATAGGAGTGAGCGTTACCCATTTTTACAAACCTTGATTATATTTCACATGTGTCTAGTTGGTATTCATTTGTCTAATTTTCAAACATATATATCGAGATTCCATTTGAAGTTTATGTTTTTACTTGTGTGGATTGCTTGATTTTTGTGTTTTGCACCCCCCTCCCCCTTTTCTGTAATACGAATTACCCTTGGTAAAAAAAAAAAAACTATGAGGACAATTAATTCAACTTAAGAGTAGAATGTGATAACATTAAATTTCACCTTTGTCGCAGCTTCTGTTGGAACTTGTGTTTGCGTCAGTTTCTTTTCCACAGTAATCGGTTCATCAACCGCCATATTCGGGCCGCTAGCTGCAGTAGCTTGTATCCGCAATGCTGTGATGGTGCCGACATTTGCATGTATCGTTTTTCCTCCAGATTTTTTATTACGACTCTTTTTACGCTACTGTAATCTACGTTGCTGTCTAGTAACCAGACTGCTCACAACCCGGTGGAGAGGTTCTGATGACATCGCAAGGATCTCTCTTGACCAATTATTAATTGCCGATTCCCACAGAGGGCAGGTGGCGTACAATACGATGGCCAAGTGGCCACCTGCCCCAGTGGGCAGGTCGTGGTGACGTCAAAGGATCACGTGATCTCTCTCAACCAATCAGCGAATTTCTTCACAGCGGACGGAGGATTTTGCCCCTGACGTGAGCTCTAATGCTATCCCATTTCTATATGAAAAAAAAAAATAATTCATCTGCCCACGACGACAACTCCGGTCGTTCTCCCGCAGTCAGGAGAACGCATTTTTTTTTTTTTGGCTCGCGCGTATACGACGCAGCGGTCTGGCTGGACTAATACGACCACGTAGCAGCATTCAGCACTCGGGAGGACGTTATGAAGATATGTCATTTTTTCTTCGCACTGGACGAAGCTCCTCTTAAATAGTAGGAGAAGCAAGAGACTCGTCTGTGAACTTTACGATGAATTTAGGTGACAGCTTTTGAAATCTTTCACAAGGGTAACACATAAAGAAAGGGCCGAAATGCGGTTGCAGTTCCGCATCCAACAACCAAACGAAACGGTCAACATGTATGCCGAAAAATGACGCGCCTTCTCCGGTGAGCTGGCATGACCCGAGGTTAACGGAAGGCAGAAGGTAGGAGCCATGTCAGCCTAGTACGGAATCCAACGCAGACTATCACCAAGTTCATCACAGAAGCAGCCGCTATCCAGAAAACCTTGGACGCGCGAGCTCGCCAGAACCAACAACCAAGTTGACTGGGCAAGCCACCCGGAAGGCGTGGCTCCAAGCGGGAATAACCATGGGGATGTCAATGGATAACGAGCTTGGTGATAGTTTCTGTGGCAGGTGAAATCAGAATTGTCCATTAAATGACGAGGATGCATTGTGTCTAGGCGCTGCGCTAACTGCCTGTGTACCATTTCCGCTTCTTGCATCCTGATTATATGCCTGCTGTGCGACCAGACAAGTGCGAGCGTGCAGGCCTGATCGCTTTTACACTTAAACTCTAGATCGCTGCACTAGTTTCGGGATATCGTCGACTGCATTGGATTGGTTTCGAGAGTGAACTCATCAATGCGAAATCGAGAACGAAATGATGCTGCTTCATTTCGCCGAGGTTGGAGTGGGCAGAAAAATTAGTTGAGGTTTAGCTTTGGTTAAACCCGGTAGGTTGCGTTAGCACAGCGCACAGCGCGCCCGTCTAGCAGCATCCTGAGCTCGCCGTTTAGTAAGCCGCTGTTCACGCTCTTCATCGGTATCTTGGGCCCGCTGTTGCTTCCTCGCTGCTGCAAGTCGGCGTAGCTTCCTATTCTGTTTATCGGGTAGCATGTCGAATGAATCCAGCAAGCAAGCGAAAGCGCTTTATCTCCATTTTCCCCCCTCTCCATCACATCTGGCGAGAGAGCAGCGCAACAGCGCCTCCACTCTGTTGCGACGGCAGATGCAGCGCGGCGTGCCTACCGCCGCGACCACCCGACGGCTTGAAGTGGGGGGTCATCTGCAGCCGGTCTTGTTGCTATGGCAACGACGCTCCATCTGTTGCGTGCCGTGCCTACCACCACGACCACCCGACGGCTTGAAGTGGGGGGCCCATCTGCGGTCGCTCTAAAGGTCAAATGTGCCTACCGCCGTGCCCACGCGAATAGGCTGAGACCTGGCGTAATATTGCATTCGCAATAAACGACGATTGGCGAAGTGGGAGACCGCCGCGGTGGCTCAGTGGTTAGAGCGCTCGGCTACTCAGCTGGAGTTCCCGGTTCGATCCCCACAGCGGCAGCCGCGTTTCGATGGAGGCGAAACGTAAAGGCATCCGTGGGCTGTGCATTGTGAGTGCAAGTTAAAGATCTCCAGGTTGTCGAAATTATTCCGGAGCCCTCCACTATGGCGCCTCTTTTTTCTTCCACTCCTTCCTTTATCCCCTCCCTTAAGTCACGGTTAGGGTGTCCAACGGGATATGCGAGAAAATTACTGCGCCGTTTCCTTTCACCAAAGCAAGCTTTAATTTTTAAGTGCGAGTGAGACTGGCGAGGATATACTTGACGAATCTGAGCAACCTTTTCCTGAAAGACGTTTGGCGGCGTCTTGTTGGGAGTGTGTGCATCACATGGCGACGACGAAGGCACCACAAGGCGCGAGGCACGGTGTGGTCACGTGACCTTGAGCAAGCGTGCTTCGCCGGACGACGGCGAAGGTAGCCCAAGGCAAACGGGACGACGCCGCGAAACCTGCAAGGAACAAAGCTGAGGCAGCTGGGGCTGCTAACGCAGAGCCAGGCGGAATCGTGAATAATTTGCATGCTGATATTACTTAGAGTAAATATAAAGACGAGAAAACAGTTGTTTTGAGCAAGTGGATGGAAACTTACCTTAGGCCACATTCTCACAGCCGGGTTTTCCCTTGCTCCGTCGCCTCCGTCGCGCTGGCAGCCGACGGAGGGGGCTGCTTTTGGACCGTTCCCCCCCCCCCCCCCCCCCCCAAATCAAATCGGGCGGCCGGTGCTGCCGGGTCCTGCTCTACGTTTCCGTCGAGCGGCCATAGAGTAATATAGAAGTAAAGAGCGGACACTCCCGTAGGCCCCAGCGGCCGACTTTTGTGCACAGCGCACCTAGCGGACCCGGGGAAACGCACTGGCCTCTGAGATGATAAGTGAAACAGGAATTTCGGAGGCTCTGCTTTCATCGCGTCTTGTGCATCTTGTGCGTCCTCCACTCTCGCAGAGGAGGCGGTGTCACATTGCCCAGCTGAGCAGCCGGCCACCAGCGTGACGATTACGAAGCACGCAACGATTATCCAGGTTTCGACGTGCAACGCTCGTCAAAAGCGTTTGGCTTTATTCGCTTGCCTGGACGCCGCGGCGAACACGTCACCCACAAGCCGCAAAGGCGTTATGCCACGCATCGCGTGCGCTTGACAAGCGGCAGTGAACCTACCACGTGCATTCTGTCAGGGTGACAATGAGCGCATCAGTCACTCCGCAGAAGGAAGCCAAGACATGCCAAGACCATACTCTTTTTCTTCTTTTTTATTTGCACGTTCAGTGCCATCTGGCGGAAACGGGGAAGCGCCGAACTCGGCCGCGAAAGGGCCCGAGTGTCCGCTCTTTACTTTTATGTTACTCTATGGAGCGGCGGCGACGGAGGCCGCCCACGGAGAGCGAGCCAGTCACAGCGCGATCTCGCTTCACGTGACCCACCGCTTGCTTGCTGCGACCAAGAGATGGCGCTGGCGATCGTCGCGGCGATGGCGATGGCGCTGGCGATCGACGGCGACGCGCGGGTGCGTGGGGCGCGGGCGCGTAGAAAATGCTGCTCGCTGCTATAGTGCCTAGTCGGATACAACTTAAGTCTGCAGTGAAGCTCCGCCCACATTCAGCCTCCGCGCACAGAATCCCTCCACGACGAAAAAGTAGTCCGCTGCTTAAGCGCTTCTTGCTACGTAAACAAGAAGCTTATCACAAGAAAAACATTATGACTTCCTGAGTTTTGATGCGTGGATTGTTTAATATAGTCAGACATTAAAAGCCTGACTTCGTTTACTGTTGCGATTAGCCAGCGGAGTAATACAGGACGCCGGGGACCGCGGCCCAGTGTTAGCAACTGCTGTTTTTTTAAGTTGTATCCTACTATAGAATATATCGCTGCTCAGCGAGGGAGCAAAAGCAGTGAGCAGCGAGCGGCCAACCAAACTGGTTTGCCGGTGTCCGGCGCCTCTTTCGATTACAACACAAATCCGTTCCGTTGCGGCCGCGGTTCCCGCCTCCGTCGCCGCCGCGCCGTAGAGGAGGCCGGTTAAAAAAACGTAGGACTAGACAATCGCATCAGGAAACCAAGGAGAGTGACTGATTCGTTCTGAATAAAAATTGTTGCCCTTTGCTTCCCCTACATTGCGCTGGTTAACCAGAAGTTGTGGGGCTGTGCCTGGGAGAGGACGGAGTATTGCGTGAAAAAAACTAGACAGACTGGAAACGCACTGAGCACCAAATGAGTAAAATACGCTGTAGAGAATAGCAGTTTTAGAATTCTCAGCTGAAGAGTACTTGACCGTTGACAACAAGAGTGTTAAGAACAAGAGAAATGAGGGGGTGCAACAGAAACCCAAGGATACGCACAAGGGCAATGGAGGCTTGCAGCAAATTAGACTTCTGGAATGCCATGAGTTTCTAACTTCTCACGGTGAACTTTTGTACTCGACGCTCCATGACATTCGCCACGGCTTTCTCGATCACTACTGCCACTGTTTGCGAAAAGCTGGAATCCATCAGCGCAGCCTGCCTCGATGCCACACAGGAGTAACCACGGGCCATTTCTTTCTCAGCAGCAATGCCCTCTCGCCTAGAGAAACATCGCTTGTCAATTACCTCAAGCAGTTGAACTTCTTGAGCCCGGGCGGGACAGTTGGAATAGTTTGTGCAGCGGCCACCACTGCACAAGCAACGTTTATCTTGCTGTCCATAGCACTCGCTGGGGTCACGATTATCCCTGCACCGCATGCACAGCATCGGCAACTTTATTTACAGGCTTTAGCACTATGACCAAGCTGCAGCAGTTGCGACACTGAAGGGACAGGGATGCAAATGGATCAACTCTAAAGATTAACGGCCGCACTTTCACCGCTCCTTTAAACATGACAATGACCGTCTCAGTTGCTACTCTTACGCCGTCATCCCCGCGAGTAAAGCGATGAATAGCGATCACGCCAGTTGAAGAGAGTTTCGGCAATGTTTTTGAGCGACTCAGACATCTGGAGTCAACACCACGGACTAAGCTCTTTGACATGCTAGATGAGATGGGATAAAAGCTTCCACCGGGTGATTTTCGATGGAGGAGCCTTTGAACAAACCTGAAACACATGCCACGTTCGACAACATGCATACAATGCCACCCAGGCAGATCTGGCCGACGTCGGTGATCCTCAAGTGGTGTGGAAAGACAGACTGCACCGCTGTATGAACTGTATACAGGTTCTTCAGCCGGATGACGCCCACATCAGACACGTACTCTTCGAGGTGCGCGATCATTACACGAGCTCATCGTTCTCTGTTGTAGTTTTCGCTAAAGGACCGTCAAGATGAGGCTAGTCCTCCCAGCTTTGCCTCTCTCTCTCTCTCTCTCCCACATTACTGTGCTGCCCAATTCCTTTGTCGCCCAGGTGGGCTTGAAACAGAGGGGACATACGAGCCAGGGAGCGGTGGCTCTCGATATTTTCCCACCTGTACTCATGCCGTTCAGGTGGGGGTAGGAGTGCGCCCTCCAGTAATTTCGTTCTCTGGACGATACAGTAATCCAACTGCCGATATCGCCACCCAGCTCGCCTCACAGCTTTTTAAACAGCAGTTTCGACTCAAAATCGTCTAAGAATCTAACCTGAAGGGTAACAGGAACCTAGGACAGATGGAAAGTGATTTACGCGCTTTTAATACAAGGTGGGCCAAAAAAGACGAAAAAACTTCTTTTGCTCAAGGGTATCGGGAGTGATGACCCACAAATACATTGAGATAAAGAACTCGTTCTTCATGAACAGATCATTAAATCGTGGTGGCGGTGTTTGTGCTTTAGTAAAAAAGTGTATAAATTGTGACCTGGTGCCAAGATTTTGTTGTGTCACTTCTGACTACGAAATGGTTTGCTTAAATTTTGACCGTACTATTACTGCGGTTTGTTACCGGCCTCCTGATGGCCGCACTGCAGAATTCTTTTCTTTCGTAGACGTATTTTTGAATTTTGTGAACTCTAACAACTTCTGTGTCATTCTAGGCGGCGATTTTAATGTAAACCTGCTTTCCGATAGCAACACAGCAAAAGATTTTATTTTGCTGCTCTCCGCAAACGGCTGCATTAACACAATTGGTACGCCTACAAGAGTTACTATGCATACAGAATCACTCATTGACCTCTTTATTACTAATTTTGATGAAAAGAGCGTTGTGTCCGCTGTCTTTCATTATGACCTTAGTTACCATTTCCCAATATTGCTAGGGGTGAAACCAGGTATGAAGTACAAACCAGCGCGTGCTTGCTTTCATCAAGCGATTACTGAGAAAAACCTTGCTTCTTTCAGACAGGCTGTTTCAGATGTAGCTTGGTCTGACGTGCTGTCCATGACAGACGTGGAAGCCACTTATGAAAGCTTTCTTGATAAATTTAAAGCACTTTACACCGCACATTTTACCTACAAGGCGCACGTAAGACCTCGGAAAGGGCGCAAGGAGTGGATGACGTCACAATTGCTCAAGGAGATACAATCTAAAGAAAAAATGTACCAAGACTTCATAAATACACGCGACCTCGATCTATTAGCAAGATACAAAGTCCTCAGAAATAAGCTAAACAAAAAGTTAAGGCGTGCTAGGGATTCGTATTACTACGGCAAATTCGAATCATGCCACGGTGATTCTCGAAAGTTATGGAACCAGATCAACAACGTTGTTTTACGCACACCCCAGACTAGCCCTCCTCAAGAAGTACTTATTCAAGGACGAAGCGTAAATGGGCAGGAGCTAGCAGAGGCGTTTAATCAATATTTCGTCACGCGAGAATACCTAAGTTCGTCAAACATGCCATATGACGCCCACATAAGTCAAAGTAGCGATTCTATGTATCTAAGTGCAACTACATCTTCCGAAGTATTCACTGCATTCATGAACATGAAGAACAGCAGATGTCACGATGCGGATGATTTGCAGATACGGCCTGTGAAGCATGTGTTAGATATTCTAGCACCAATTTTAGCATATATATTTAATTTAAGTTTGGAATACGGAGTGTTCCCAAAGCGCATGCAAATTGCTAAGGTGACAGCTTTGTATAAGAAAGGTGATAAGCTTTGCGTTTCAAATTATAGGCCAGTTTCCGTGCTGCCAATCTTTTCTAAAGGACTGGAAAAAATTATCCACACGCGAATATCATGCTTTTGTGACAAACACCAAATAATAACAAATTCGCAGTTTGGTTTTATCAAACATAAATCTACAGAGACAGCATTACTAAGCCAAAAAGAGTACCTCTTACAGTGTTTCGAGGAAAAGAAACTTGCCCTTGGCGTTTTTATAGATTTTTCGCAGGCTTTCGACTACATCAGCCACAACATACTTTTGACAAAACTGTTCGACTACGGCTTCAGGGGTCGTGTTCACGCGCTTCTTACGTCATATCTTGCACATCGCTTTCAGTTTGTTGATATTAATAGCTGTCGATCCTCAGTAAAAAAAGTACCTGCTGGCGTACCTCAGGGAAGTATCCTTGGACCGCTTCTTTTTAACTTATATATCAATGATATCGTTAATCAATGCCTGCATGTGAAGTGCGTTATGTATGCAGATGACGTCTCCCTGTTTTTCTCATCAAGCGCATGTGAAGATGTGATAAACGAGGCCAATATGACACTAAGTACACTCCATCAGTGGTCCCTTAATAATCTGTTGAAAATTAATGTAACTAAAACTAAAGCAATTATGTTCAAACCAAAAAATAAAAACGTTATTCTACCATGCGATCTTAAGCTAGGTTTGGAAACGATAGAGGTCGTAGATAATATTAAGATATTAGGGGTTCATTTCAACAGCCAGCTAAGCTGGGACAATCATGTTAACGCTCTCATCAGTAAGCTTTCTCGTGTCACAGGTATCATTAACCGGCATCGTCACTTACTTCCATGCAAAGTTAAACTTCTCCTATATAATTCGCTCTTTATGTCCCAAGTGAACTATGCGCACTTAGTTTGGGGAACAACTACAGGTACCAATAAAAATAAGATTTATGTTTTACAGAAGAAGGCTCTGCGTGCAGTACTTAACGTCGGTTCTCATATAAACACATGCGATTTATTCCACCAGTTCAATGCCATAAAAGTATCTGAAATGTATAATGTTAGGCTAGCTGAAAGATACAAGAAGGACATAAAACAAAATATGAATTACTTGCGTGACACAGCACACCTTTCACTAAATGCACAAGTTTATCCTATCAGACACAGCGAACTGTGGCATATTCCAACCTGCCGCACAATATATGGTACACATAGTCTAGCAAACACGTTGCCCCGTCTTCTAAATAAGTTTCAAACTGCACAAGTTGATCTTTCACGTGCATGCCGCCAAGTTATACATGATTTATGTGCCACTTTATAGATTCATTGCTTCTTTATCCCTTCACTGCTTCTTTATCTCTTTCGTTTCCGTATAGTGTTGACCTAATTTGAGTAACCGAATTCCTGTTGTTTCGATGACGTGTATTTTTCTGTTTCCTTTTTTTGTTACCATTTTTTGTTGTACACTTCATTCCTTGTTATTTTTCTAATAATACGCAAAACCATTTTTTGATAACTATTGTTTGCATTTTGAGATGCTGTTTGTTTAAAAGATTTATGTTACCTGCTGCCCTGCAATGTAGGGGCCGAGGGGCACGTCAAGCCAAAATTTCTGGCTTTTTTCCCTCGGCCCTCACCATGTGTTCATGGGAAATAAATTGAAATTGAATTGAATTGAATTGAACATATTGGAATGAACGCTTTCAATAATGTTCATATCCGTTCTAATGAAATTTCAGGATTTTCCACCACTACATCATATATAATTCTCGTAAAACGTTTCAGCGCAAAGAGATCCAGGCCACGAGACCCAAGACACAAAAACACAGGCGCTAATATATTGTCTTTCTCATCATATGCGTCTGTTTGCGCTAAAACATTTTAAAAGATCGATCGATTTTCTGTCATGTAACTCACGAGTGCACTGGTTGAATTTATCATGTTCCTCATTGTCGTTCGCTCACCTGCTGTGGTCCCAGATGAGACTGGCGGTATTGAAAATAAATAAATAGGCATCAACTCGCCAAAAAAAGTTTTAATGGACACCTTATTATCATCACCATAACCAGCATCACCATCATAACCATTATCATTCGTGCCTTTGAGCAACGCCTCCTGTTCTTGTTGTTGTCGTTGTTGAAAACTTTTATTGTCCAACAGAGAAGGACCACTCTGCCTGGGCCGCTCTGTATCAGCCCCCTTTACGGGGGAGGGGACTCAGGAGCGGCCCAGCCGCACGGGATGGTCGCAGTCGATGCTGGCCGGGTTGGTCTCACCGGCGGCCTCTTCTGCCAGTTGGACGGCGGTGAGTTGGAGCTCAGGGTCCGAGCTCCGCAACAAGGTTTCCCAGGCTTGCCTACTGCTAATGTTTTGCGCCCTGCCTGAGGAGTAAGGGCACTCTCAAATTATATGTTCGAGGGTTCCTCTCGCCCCACACTTTCTACATTTATCGTCCTCGCAGTCCGATTGCATATGTTTATTTAGTACTGGGTTTGGGTATACTCCTGTCTGCAGGCGTCTCCACGCCGCCGCCTGATTCCTATTTAACGCCGTGTTTGGTGGGGGAAAACACCTCCGGCATTGCCTGTAGTGTTCTGTAATCTCTTGATACGAGATTAATCGCCCTTCTCTATCATGTTCGGCCTGAGCCAACCCTTCCTGTAGAGCTCGAAGGTAGAGATCTCGAGCTGCACTGTGGGCCGCCTCGTTACCGCTGACAGATTCGTGCGCCGGGGTCCAGATGATGTTGATCGTCCTATCAATCGCTCCTTGTGTTAAAATTTTGGTGGTGAGGGGGTTTACCCTCTCCATACTAAAATTTTGGATTACAGTTTTACTGTCGCTAATAATGTATCAGCGGAATCAGGGTGTAGAAGAGTTTATGTGAAAATATTGGAAGATATTTATAACGATTGCACAGCTACTATAGTTCTCCATAAAGTCAGCAATAAAATTCCAATACGGAAAGGTGTCAGGCAGGGAGACACGATCTCGCCAATGCTTTTCACTGCCTGCTTACAGGAGGTATTCCGGGGACTGGAATGGGAACAGTTGGGGATAAGAGTTAATGGAGAATACCTGAGTAATTTGCGATTCGGTGATGACATTGCCTTGCTAAGCCACTCAGGACAAGAAATGCAAATCATGATTAATCAGTTAGACAGGTAGAGCAGAACGGTGGGGCTAAGAATTAACATGCAGAAAACCAAAGTAATGTTCAACAGCCTAGCAAGGGAACAGCAGTTCGCAATTGGTAGCGAGGTGCTGGAAGTAGTAAGAGAATATGTCTACTTAGGGCAGGTAGTGACCGCAGATCCGGATCATGAGAGGGAAATAACTAGAAGAATAAGAATGGGGTGGAGCGCATATGGCAGGTTGTCTCAGATCATGAATGGTAGCTTACCAATATCCCTGAAGAGAAAAGTATACAACAGCTGTATCCTACCGGTACTCACCTATGGGGCAGAAACGTGGAGGCTAACAAAGAGGGTTCAGCTTAAGTTAAGAACAACGCAGCGAGCTATGGAAAGGAAAATGATAGGTGTAACGTTAAGAGATCGGAAGAGGGCGGAGTGGGTGAGGGAACAAACGCGGGTTAATGACATCTTAGTTGAAATCAAGAGGAAGAAATGGGCTTGGGCAGGGCATGTAATGCGAAGGCAAAATAACCGCTGGGTAACGGAGTGGATTCCAAGAGAAAGCAAACGTAGCAGGGGACGTCAGAAAGTTAGGTGGGCGGATGAGATTAAGAAGTTTGCGGGGATACAGTGGCGGCAAGTGACAAAGGACAGGGTTAATTGGAGAGACATGGGAGAGGCCTTTGCCCTGCAGTGGGTGTAGTCAGGCTGATGATGATGATGACGAATAATGTATCTAGCTTTGGTGCCAGCGCAAGCGATCGCTATCGCGGCTTCCTCCGCTATCTCGGTTTCTTTCCCTAGTATGGTGGCCGCCGTGATGAGAGCGCCCCCCCCCCCCCCCATCTACCACCGCTACGGTGATATATCGACTGTGTCTGTCTCCTGCCGCATCTACGTAGGCGACTTCATTTCGGGGTTTGCCCCGATATATTTTTTCTATCGCTTCCGCCCTTTTCTTTCGCCTTTCCTTATTAATCTCAGGGTGCATGTTTTTGGGTAGGGGAGGGATTCGTAGGTGCGCCCTGATTTCCCTGTCAATGTCGACCCTATCCTTCTGCCCCCTCTCTGTGGCCATTCCAATATTACTGAGCGTAGCTCTTCCCACTAGCGTCGTGCTGAGTCTTTCAAGTTGCGAGGTTTTAACCGCTTCCGTGATTTCTGCAATCGTATTGTCCAGTCCTATAGGGCCAGTAGCTTCTCCGTCGATGTACATGTTGGGAGCCCTAGAGCCTTTTTTTTACGCATTTTCTGAGGAGCGCGTCTATCTTGCTCCTCTCATCTGCCTTTAGGTTCAAATATGGCGTGGCGTAGCTCACTCTACTAATGATGAAGGCCTGTACCAATCTCAGGATGTTTTTTTCCTTGAGGCCGCCTCCCTTACGTGAGACCCTCCTGATGAGGTTTAATGTCTGGGTCGCGTCGTTTTCTAACTTGTGAATTGCGATCGTGTTTCTCCCATGTGTTTGTAAGTGGAGGCCCAATATTCGTATTGTGTCTACTTTTGGTATCTCCCTTCCATCCACGTACACCTGTGGGTCAGAGGGAGGTTTGTTCCTGAGTGCCTTGTCATTATACACGAAGATTTCTGATTTTTCAGGTGAACATTTAAGTCCTCTGTCCTCCGCGTACTTAGAGATGACGTCTGCTGCCGCCTGCAGCGTTTGATTGATCTCTGCGTCGCTCCCTCTGTTGATACAGAGGTTGATGTCGTCCGCGTAGAGGCTGTAATTTAAGTTGTAGTTCCCAATTTTTCGTAATTGCTTCGGGAGCCCTCTCATGGCCATGTTAAAAAGGGTGGGTGACAGTAGCGATCCCTGAGGTGTCCCTCTGTTACCTAGCCTGATCACTGTGGATTGTATTTCCTGGAAAGTTATAACCGCCGTGCGGTCCGTTAAGAAATTTATGATATAACGATAGGTTTTTAGCCCTATTCCTGCCTGCTGAAGCCCCTCCAGGATGGCTTCGTGCTTGACGTTGTCGAAGGCCTTTTTTAGGTCCAGTCCCATAATGACTTTCGCATCTTTGGTTCTGGAATTAATTATGTCTTGCTGCAGCCGCAGCATGACGTCCTGTGTGCTCAGATGGGGCCTGAAGCCATACATCTGGTCTGGCCATTTCTCGTTTTCCTTCATATAATTTGAAATTCTGGTCTGAATGATGTGTTCCATTAACTTTCCTACACATGACGTTAGTGATATAGGCCGGCGGTTTTCGAGCTGCGGTTGCTTCCCGGGTTTTGGGATCAGGATCACGGTAGCCTCTTTCCACAGCGATGGAATCTCCTCTTTTTCCCAGCAGTCCTGCATGTAGCTGGTAAGGGCCTCTATCGAGCTGTCATCTAAGTTCCTGAGTATCTTATTCATGACTCCATCTGGCCCTGGAGCCGACTTGGTTTTGAGTTTCGCTTTCTCCGTCATTACTTCAGCTCTCGTGATGGGCGCGTCTAACTTCTCATTTGGAATTCCCTGGTAGTCGGGTAGCTGTCTAATTTCCGTGTCGCCTATGTATGTGTCGACGAGTTTTTTCATGAATATGTCGTCGTCCTGTTCTTCGCATGCGTGTCTAACCTTATCCATTTTGACTCGTGCTTGTGTTTTGGACGTTTCAGGGTCTGAACGCCTCCTGTGTTCACAATGCTCGTCAGATAATCCGCTTTGCAACGGGTGCTCTGCAGACGCCCCGTCCACCTAACATTCGCAGTCAGACATGAACGGGTCTCTCCATGAGGAGGAGGTGGAGGCGGCAAAGTTCACGTTAGCTCCAAATTACAAAGGCAGGCGCGTAGCTCGCAGAGACGCTGGAAATATTGCAGGTGCATATCGAGACGCCACGCTGTCCTCGCAAAGCTATGGGGCAGGAATTTTACATAGGTACGAGGGATAAGAACAGCCCCCGCCGCGGTGGCTCAGTGGTGTTATGATTGTACTTCTGGCCACGTGGGCCCGAGCAAGCAGCAACCGAGAACGGTCGACAAGGCCGACAACCTCGCGACGGCGGCAGACCAGTGTAGTGCTTGTGATGCCCCCCACCCCCCAGCCTAAGTGGATAGACCGGCGAAAGCCCAAGATACGGCGAGGGCTGTCAAAGGCATTAGCAGCGGCGGAAACAGCGGCGGAAACAGCGACGGAAGCAGCGCCGACGATGGCGGCGTCAGGTGGCCGAGTCTACCTCGGGTCGCCGAACGACGGAGTGGTGCAAGGTCAAGCTGTTGTTGTTAATTGAAAGACGGCTGTGTCCTTGACAGATGTCTCGTGTTTTGGACATCCGGCGGGGAAGCACGACGACTTTCGTTCACCTGCTGGTAGACTGCGGGAAATTCATTTCCAGCAGCATCTAACCCTTCCCATCGACCGAGCTGAGAGAGAGCGGGACAGCCCAGCAACGCCCCTGCCGTGGGTGGTACCACCGGTGTCCACATCTGCCCATGCGATTGGACATCGTCCTTCGAAATTACTCCCCAGTCAGGGATCTGGGGAACCCGAACCCCATTTAACTCGGCTGTGAGTGTGGCCGAGAGTCGCCTGTTAACTCCCGTAGACTTCCGTTGGCGAAGAAGTTCCCTTCCACTGAGAGTCACTCTCAGTCGCTCTTTTGTAAGTAATGCAAATAATTATATAAAGTTTTCTTTGCCATCCTCCTAACCCAGTCTCCCATCCTCCTCGTCCCATAACCCGTCAGGCCATGCTACCCAGGTCGCAACAGTGGTTACAGCGCTCGGCTCATGGCCCGAAAGACGCGGGTTTGAATCCGGCCGCTGCGGCGCAATTTCGATGGAGGCGGAATTCTAGACACCCGAGTACTATGCGATGTCAGTGCACGTTAAAGGACCCCAGGTGGTCGAAATTTCCGGAGCCCTTCATTACGCCGTCCCTCATAGCATGAGTCGCATTGGGACATAAAACCACAATAAACCAATAAACCAAACCGATAAAAACAGTGGCCACACTTAGCTCCCATTAAAGCCCCACTTAATAATCTGCGGTTGCCTTACCATCAATGCCTGCAAACGACCAGGGCGAAGGCAGCTGTTCACGTGGTCAACATAAACGCCGCGCCACAGTTCATCAAAGTTTACTGTAAGCAAGTTGAGCTGCTGTAAAGCGAAGCTCGCTGAATAACAAAATTTTCATCAAGGCCAGCGGAAGGTTAGCACATGCTCGATGACGCAGAAGTTGCGGCATGACATATTCAAGAGACAAAGAGAGGGTAGACCAGACTGAGTCCGATCAACTACTTTACTGTGCTCAAAGTGATCAGCTGCATTCCAAATACATTTGAAAAGGAACGATATTCCTTTTAACGACAGCAAGTAGCTTCTTGGCAGTCGAAACACAGATGAGCTGCTACTGCGCCTTTAAAACAACCGAAAATGTCCTCCGCGTCAGCGGTTAGAGTCAAAATGCGTCGACTGTCAAATCCAATCTCGCTCATGCACACAACGTGCTACACAGCGCGTTGCTGCGCAGTACACTCTCCTGCCCGTAGAAACGCCCTGTTCACCGCGGTCAGAATTCTGGCGCAAATCCGGGAGGACTGCGGTGTTGGTTTTGCCATCAGAATACGGTCCATGAGTTCGGTTGTCTTAGTTAAGCCGTGAAGGAAAGCGTGGTTACATTCACTAAATAATATCCCATTTATACGTGTAGCGCGGACGTCACGATCCCAATGCTCAGCTGCATATTTGCCAACTTACGTTAATGCTTCAGATTACATCGGGATATAAAATTTAACAGTAGTTTGCCGACGACAAAGTCCCAATTATAGAGGGTCACGTTTGAGGTGGCATTAATTCGTGTCCTTTTCCACAACGTCCCCCCAATGTTCCTCTCCTCCCACTTGCCATTCATGACTGGAAGTGGGTGACTTTGGGGGCGACTCTGGTGGCCAGGCCTTGGATGACGATGGCATGACGGACTAAGACGAAGCCTTGCACACGGGACCACTGTGCAGCCGCTCCAACCCTCCATCCGCTCGCCAGTTGCGGTCGTCTCGCACCCACAACGAAGATGTAGCAAACTTCTTGCACACCAACTCCTGCTGGCAGCCATCCTGCTGTAGCCTCCCTGTGATACTGACGTCCCGCTGACCCGTAACTGTGGCGCATCTGATGTTATCGTGCTGCGCGGCTTCGTGCACGAGTTTCTCCGGCTCTTCCTGGAGCACACGGAAGCCAGATGAACAACGCGCAGCACGGGCACCAACAGCGGGGTTTTGTCAGAAGGTCAGGGAGACCAGCGGCAGTCCGGCAGAGAGCCTGCAGCTGGTGCACAAGTTCTTCCTCGTCTTCTCTGACGTCGGGGAGGGCAGACGGCGCAAGGGCACCAGCCATGTCACCAGAGTCGCCGTGGGATGGAAGACTCCAGCAGCATCCTGGGCTAGATCTTGGGGCAGGATGGCGAGTGCTTCTGCGCCTTCGGTGGTGTGGAGGCCTGGTGGCGTAAGCGATGCTGGCACGCGCACAACAGGGTCTGTGCAGTGCCAGATGACGTCATTAGCATCCTGGGCGAGATCTTCCAGCAGGAGCGCGAATTGTTTCGTGTCTCTGATGTTAAAGCCAGATGAAGCAAACACACCAGGTGCCTCAAGGTCGATGCTTGTCGTGATTGCGGGGAGACAACTGACAGCGTGGTCGAGAGCCAGGAGCAAAATGTGGCCACCCTCGACGTGACGACGGTACAGGCCGCATCCTTCGGGTGCCGTTACGCGCCGGGTGCTCAAAAAGACGACACGGTACCGTTCCTCGGCTCCAGTTTCGACCTGGTGTTCACGCTTACCAGTACGCTCCTGTGTATCCTCAGGAAATATAAATTCTATTTGGTGGATCCTGGCACGCAGGTGGTTCTTCGGAGCACCGAACAGAAGGGAGACGCCGATTACCTTTGCATGGAGGGCGCATGTCCAGTCGTAGGCATCAAGCCGCTGGTGACTTGGCAGGCGCCCGCTGGTCGCAAACAAGTATCTCCAGAGCCACCACAGATGATGCCGCTCAACATTGTTGGGGCGGGGCTCGGTCGGAGTAGGGAGCGCAACAGCAGACTTCAGTAGAGGAGCGGCTCCCCGTCTGCCAGCAATATCCTGGGCTCCAGTGTCCCGCCAAGCTTCTCCAAGAAGGGCCCCGTGGCTGGGCTCAACCTCGACGCAGCCCTCTCTGAAGGCCCCCAGCACCGTGGGTTTCCGGTCGAGCGAGCGCTTGGGCGTCATCTGGTCGGCCTAGATTGGCAGGCCGCTCGTGGTGGCTTCGGTCGCTGAACGCAGCTGCGCCGTAATTCTTGTTAATCCTTGTTGGTCAGAGGCAATTCTGAGCAGGCGTGGCACCTTCGTTCGGTGGCTTGCGCCGAAGGCTGCTCGAGGAGACGTGCGCGAGAACCTTTCATCATTTTCTTTGCTCATGAGACGCTCAGATGGTAATCCCATGCATTGCGTTCAGAAACCTTTATTAATCCACCGATTGACTCTTTTTTTCAGCCTGTATTTACGGCCTTTCCAGCCTGCCCCCCCCCCCCCCCCCCCCTCTTTTTTTTTTTAATCTGACGGGCATTTAATGTTCTAAGCGTATATTTGCGAACCATTGAATCTCAGAGGCGTTGCATATCATCTGTGTCACTTTTTTGTCCCCAAAAAATGAAATTCTAGGAAGTCACTCTCATACGTTTTTTGTTTGTAAGAAAGTCAAACACGACCTTGCCAATCAACAAAGTAAAGTTTTTCACCATAAAAGGAAATTTCAAAGCGGAAGTGCTTCTGCACCGTAAATTGGACTTAAATAATTGCAGAAGTAATGAGCAATTTTCCCATAATATTGCCGCTTCTAAGCAGTATATTGCATTATTAGATCGTCCGCGCAAAGACGTAATTCAATATTCCGCAGAATGTCAAGAATGTGAGCGTTTTAATTCAACTGCATTCTTATTATTGCTGACTACCTATTTTGGACTGCTTATGAAAGGCTCCTTTGTTTAGCCTCTCAATATTAGAGTTTACTGTTCACAGCTCAAATGCGCGGTGTAAGTATGCGAATCTGCGAAGTTCTGCGGCGCAGTGGCTATGGTGCTGCTGAGCGCGAGTTTAGCGGCTTGGATTACGGCCGCGGCGGAAGCATTCTGCCTTATGCAAATTATGAAAATTTAGAATATAGGGCATAGATTATAAATCCACGAATAAATTTTGAATGCCTGTTAAAGAAACCTAGGCAGTTAAAATCATTCCCAGGTCTTTCACTAAGGCGTGCATGTCTCATAGCCTTGGTACCGGTTTTGTGCGTAAGAATCTGTCGCATGCTTATTACGTGATCGCACGATGATGAGTGGAGAGCTTGCTTGAACTTTATCAAAATACACTGTACGGTCACCACGGGTTCACTGCATGCATATTTGCATAGGTAGGATGAAGAAGAGCTTTCCGTGCTATCCAGGTGAGCTTCGCTGAGGAAGAGGTAGATGAAGGTTGGTTCAGTATCCGAGCCACACAGCTATTTTCACAGCTGCCTCTCGACATGGGGAAAAGCAGCTGCAGACGTTTATTTCCACTCACTCGATTGGAGTTATTCTGTCCGGGTCTCAGATTATACGCAAATTTTCTTTGCTGAATTTCTTGCTATTGGTTTGCCCTTCAAAAAGTACCCCGCTATATTTCTCATGTAATTATTCCCTTGGACTGCCTCTCAGTCTTGGCAGCGCTTGAAAACTCGAGGACTAGTCTCTTGTACCGATCCCTAATGTGCTTTCTGCCCCTTCATGTGCAAGAAATGAATTTTCAGTGGATTGCAGGACGCTGTGGGGTTGTTTCAAATTCGATGGCCAATTTCTTAGCGAAATGAGCCATCAATGGGCCTGTTGTACACGTCGTTCAAAACTTCACCCTGCTGACTGTATTCCGTTAAGAACGTTTCCAGCTACACCAGAACCTCAGTATTGAGCCCGTCTTTGCTACAGCGGACTATGGAGAGTTGAAATTCCCATGGAACGTCCGATCATGTGCTTCAAGACAGTGTGAGGTTTCCATGACGCTACTGTACGGCAGAATTCCTCGTCTCAATCTTTATTTATGCTGTTCTGGGTTCACGCCATTGAATTTATGTGCGTCATGCAGGGACGTGAAATGTTATACGATTTCAACCTCTCCGGCCGGTGGTTTGCACGGCAGAGAATTAAGTATTTGCAGATTCCCCTCGCTCGATTACGGCCGCCGCTTACTATTCCCGTCCTTCTCTCCTTCTGTGCAACCGTAAAAGGGGCATGCCCTTGAACTGGTGTGTGAGCTTCTTCACAGGTATGTTATTGAGACCGGGAGATGTTTGTGTTAAGTCTACTTTCCGTTTACATTTCTCTCAGAATTTATTTTTATCATTATCATTTATTCCGTTCTGGGTTCACGCCATGGAATTTATGTGTGTCATGCGGGAACGTTGAATCGTTAGACCATTTCGACCTCTCCTGCCCGTGGTTTGCATGGCAGAGAATTAATTATTTGCATATTCCCCTCACTCAGTTAGAGCTGCCCGTTCTCCTCCTCTCCTTCCGTGACATCATCAAAGGGCATCCCCTTAAGCTGGTGTGTGATCTTCTGCATGGGGAGGTTAACGAGACCGGGAGATTTTTGAGGTAGCTGTCCTTTCCCGTCACTTTTCTCTCAAAATTTATTTTTATCATTACTTTTAAATCAATTTTTTTTAACCCTTACTCCTTTGTTTCGTGGATTTTTATTCCCATCTCCTCGAAATATTTCAAAAATCATTGCCCGTTTTCCCAGCTTCCTCAATTTTTATTTATCAGCCGCCTGAGATAAGAGTGGATGAATTTTTCTCCTGTTTGGGCCTGTACCAAACTCTGGCCAATCCGCCACCGTGGGTATGTTCCATCGCTTTAGAGGCAACAACAAGAACAGAAGGGAGTCTACGGGGAATCGGTGTGAATACCTTCCTGCACAAGCTGCACCCTACATTTCGCCAAAAGTATGCGTGCGAGCTTTCGATCATGAAATGAAAGACAGTTGGTGATGGCGCAACTTCACATTGTATGCGGCCATTGGGATGCCGGCATGCGACAAGCCCGTAGTGAGCACACTTTTCAGCTACGAGATTCAAAGCGAGAAATATGTTGGTATTCTGCGGCAAAGCATTGACATGTTTGTTGTTTTCTTATGCTCTTTATTTATTGCCGCCGGTATGTGGCGTCACGTATTACAGCTTCTACAGTGTCCGATGTTGGCGTCGGTTTTTTATGAGACGAGTCGAAAGTTCGTCACTACCTTTAAATTGGGTGTGACCGAGACGGCCAGCCCCAGCCTGACCACCGCCACGTACACCTATTTCGTTAGCCTTCAGTATTTGTTTTGTTTGCTTTGTGAGCACAATTTCGACCGAATAAACAGTTTGGTAACAGATCATCTGTCAGGCTGTTCCTGCGTTCACCACCAAGTTCAACATTTGGAGGTGCCGATTGACCGTCCGTGATCCGTACGCCCCCATTACACCTTGAAGAAAGCCCCCTGTTGTGATCGGAGGCCCAGCCAGAGGTGACACACCAACGAGGGAGGCGCCATCGGGCTACCTTGACCAAAGGCGCTGTTGTTCGGAGAAGACGCAAGAAAGGCTGGCGTGGGGGCAGCTTCTGGCGACGGCGTCGCTGTGAACAAAGGCATCTAATCATCTTCGCCGGTGATGCAGAATGCGGCGCTTCTTCCGCACTGTGCTCTCCCGCGGACCGGCGGAGGAGACACCGAGCGGGGGTGGTGGCGGAGCCATCCATCGCCCGCTTGCCCCTGAGCAGCCCGACAAAGCGGGGATGGATACGACTGATTTGTCGTTCTGTCCTGAAGAGTTCACCGGTGTGAGCCGTCTGAACTCGTGTATCCCAAGGACAGGATCCCCGCATAAGGTGCCAACGACCCCTTGCGCCTGGTCGACCCGCGGGAAACCGCAGTCCGCGACTGCAAGGCCCCAAGATTCCTCCTTGCCTGCGCGTGTTTCTGGGGAGAGTGCGCGGTAACCTGGTGTTGGCGGAGCCTATGAAGACGCTAAAGACCCATTGGACACTCGACCAGACATCGGATTCAATACCTAGGTGCCTGGGGACTATCCACAGTATTTAAGCCACAATCTGTCATGCGTCACAGCGCTTCTTTCCTGACTTTTGGTCTCTTTGTTATTTTGTAGCTATGTGAAATAAACCTTCAAGTTTGCTCGGTCTCCTGAAGAATTCACTCCGTAGTCGGCCCGCTTTATCGGCATGGGGTGAAGACATCGGTCCCAATCCCCACGCACATCACCTCTTCGTTCACCTCCCAAGGTCGTCACACCCAACCATCGCTCCAGCAACCGCCTATAAAGGCGTGGCCCCGAGTTAGGGTTTCTGCCTTGGAATACGCGGCGCCCAGGTGGCTCGGCCACGCAGTGCGCTTGGTCTCGTTTCAAGAGCACTGCGTTCAGCCCCGCAGGTTCCGGCTCCGAAGGACGGTGTCGAACTGCGTTACGGAGGAAACTGTACAGCAGGATTATTTGTACATGGTACCAAACAACATCCCGTTAAATAGGCTTCGCATTGCCCAGATCCCTGACTCGGGAATGAAGTTCGGAGAACGATGCCCAAGCAGGGGGACAGATGTGGACACTCGTGGTACCACCCACGGCAGGGGGCGGTGCTGGGCTCTCTCGCTCTCTCATAGAGCGTTAAAATTTGATGGCAAGGGGTAGAGACAGAGAACACTGATGTGTCACTTGGGCCACTGCGGCAAGTCTCCTGGTCGCTGCCTCCGCGGGAAAGAATTTACCGGCAGTCTCCCAGCAAGTGAATGAACGTCCTCGTACTCCCCCTCTGGATGTCCGAAGCCCGAGGCCTTTGTCCAGGACACAGCCGGCTTTCAATTACTATCAAGAGCTTGACTTTTCGCCGCACCACTCTGTCCGGCGACCCGAGGGCAGATTTGACCACTTGACGCCGCCGCCATCGCTGTCGCCGCTGCTTCCGCCGGTGCTGCTGTCGTCGCCAGCCCTCGTCGCATCTTTGCATTACGATGACTCACGTCTGGTAGTAATTCCTCCCAGGCCCGTGTTCTGCGATCTTAACACCTCCCAGCAACTTGCCCTTCGAGGGGCTATGCAGGACGTCTAATCAATGACAAAATATTAAGCAAGGGGACTAGAATGGCATAGAAAAAGCCACTTGATCTTATTCATTCCTGCCTAAAACCTGCCAATGGTGGGATAATCCCTCATATGCAGCCACATGTATCACGGATCCTGCGCGCTTCAAGACAAATTTAATTACGCTGTTAGAATTTGAGTGCGCGTTATCCATTTTTCAGACCTTGATTATATTTCACGTGTGTCTAATTTGTAGTCTTTTAGCTATTTTTTAAAAATATCTCATGTATCGAGATCCCATTTGAATTTTGTGTTTTTACTTGTGTGAACTGCATGATTGATATGTTTTGCACCCCCCCCCCCTTTTCTCTAATGCGAAAGCCTTGGCAAAAAAAAAAAACTATGGGTACACTTAATTCAGCTTAAGAGTAGAATGCGACAGCATTAAATTTTTTATTTGTCGTAGCTTCTGTTGCATGCAACTTGTATGTGTGTTTGCGTCAGTTTCTTTTCCACAGTAACTGGTTCCACAACCGCCGTATTCGGGCCGCTAGCTGCAGTAGCTAGTATCCGGTATGCTGTGACGGTGCCCACATTTGCATATGTAGTTCTTTTCTCCAGATTGTTGATTTCGACTTTTTTTTGCGCTACATTTATCTAGGTTGCTATATAGTAACTAGGCTGCTGACGACCCGGTGGACAGGTTGTGATAACATCACAAGGACCTCTCCTGACCAATTATTAATTGCCAATTCCCACAGAGGGAAGGCGGCGTACAAACCGATGGCCAAGTGGCCCCCTTCCGCTGTGGGCAGGTCGTGATTGCGTCAAAAAATCACGTGACCTCTATCACCGAATCAACGAATGTGGTCCCATGGTACGGGGGATTTTGCCCCTGACGTGAGCTCTAATGCTATCGCATTACTATATGAAATTAAATAATTGGCTTGCACACAACAGTCAAGAGAACCCTTTTTTTGACTCCCTCGGAGAAGACGCAAAGGTCTGGCTGGACCAATAAGACCACGGCGAAGCATTCAGCACATAGGAAGAAGTCAATCAATCAATCACTTTATTTCAGCTTTTTTTTACAAAAACTGAGGGCGGCAAGAAAAAAGCAGTCATTACGACCGCTTGACAAGCCTCGCCACCCCTACAAAGAGGCAGTTTGCTAGCGACTATGATGGTTACTTCATACACTGGTAACAACGCAAGGTACACGGAAAGACAAGGCATGTAAATATATGCATAAAAGGAAACATTTTTTTTAAATACGTGCATAAAAAGAAACTTTTTTTTAAATACATGCATGAAAGGAAACTGTTTTTACTTTGCATGGACAAGTACTACTTCCGCACAACAGAATAAAGGTTTTACACAACATTTACGGTTCAATGCAAGAGAATTCTATACATGGGTACGCATACTGTGGGACCTAGCTTGCAAACACATTTCGAATAGCCGAGACAGACATGCTGAGCAACGTGTCGTAAAAGGGTGTGTTCAAGTATTTGGGAAGAATGTATTTTAGTGTGGAAAAGCCATAGTTTGTTCTGCATCGTGGTAATGAATAGATGATACGCTGTCGTGTCATATACGGTGTCCGGTGTGGTGTAAGTGTCACAATGCTAGAAAAAAATGTGTCGTCTTCGGCTGTTATAAAGATATCTCATTTATTCTTCACACTGGACGAAGCTCCTCGTAAATAGTACGAGAACCAAGAGACTGCTCTGTGAACTTTAGGACGAGTTTAGAAAAAAACTTTTGAACTCATTCACAAGCGTAGCCCGAAAAGAAGGCCCGAAATGCGGCTGCAGTTCTGTATCCAACAACCAAATGAGACGGTCAACATGTACGCCGAAACTGACGTGCTTTTTTCGATGAGCTGGCGTGACCCGAGATTAACGAAAAGCAGAAGGTCAACTTTTTGATGCGTAGGAGCCACATTCTAATTCGAAATCCAGCGGAGACTATCACCAAGTTCATCACTGAAGCATCCACTGTCGAGAAAACCTTGGACGCACGAGCTCGCGAGAATGTCACCAAGTTCATCACTCAAGTATCCACTGTCGAGAAAACCTTGGACGCACGAGCTCGCGAGAACCAGAATTCAAATTCCCTGGACAAGTTCCAGGAAGGCATACCTCCAAGCGGGGATAACCATCGGTATATCATCCGCGATATATTCCGAGGAAAGCTTCAGTCAGATGCTGCGATCGCCACCGTAGCCTCAAGAACCGACTCACCATGTACTCATGCCCCAGGCATAGACAGCTACAAAAAACTCATGTTATGCCCCGCTATGCTGCCGCATTGCGCAGTCCCGGGCTTCGTTTACAGCGATGGTGCCACGCTGCAGCCTCAGGAGAGCGATGGAGACCCAGCATTTCCGTGGTCAGATGTTCCTGCATGGTTGCTCACATGCGTCCAGGAAAAAAAGGCAGTTACTCAGATCACTGGGTTGCGTTCAGAGGTGAAATTCTGTTCTCTAAACACCACGGAACACAAACTCACAGTGTCACCTGCCTGCTCCGTCTCACGTCCACAGCGTGATTAAACAGCGATTATGGCTCGGAGTTTGGGCCAGTTGGAATTGATCCATCTTGAAAACGTAGCAGCACGAAAAGAACGAGGACAAAAAAGACACAGGTACGACAGGACATATGCTGCACTCCTTGCTTGATGCAGAAAAAAAGAGTCCGGCACTGGCATGTGGTCACTGCGATTAAATTCACACACGTGACAATAGGACTCTGTCTAGTTTGGCGAGATAGGAAAGAGCCCAATGAAGAAGAAATAGTATGCAAAAGCACCGAAGTTTGGGCCAGTTGGTATTGATCCATCTTGAAAACGTAGCAGCACGAAAAAAACGAGGACAAAAAAGACACAGGTACGACAGGACATATGCTGCACTCCTTGCTTGATGCAGAAAAAAAAGAGTCCGGCACTGGCATGTGGTCACTGCGATTAAATTCACACACGTGACAATAGGACTCTGTCTAGTTTGGCGAGATAGGAAAGAGCCCAATGTAGAAGAAATACTATGCAAAAGCACCGAAGTTTGGGCCAGTTGGTATTGATCCATCTTGAAAACGTAGCAGCACGAAAAAAACGAGGACAAAAAAGACACAGGTACGACAGGACATATGCTGCACTCCTTGCTTGATGCAGAAAGAAAGAGTCCGGCACTGGCATGTGGTCACTGCGATTAAATTCACACACGTGAAAATAGGACTCTGTCTAGTTTGGCGAGATAGGAAAGAGCCCAATGAAGAAGAAATAGTATGCAAAAGCACTGAAGTTTGGGCCAGTTGGTATTGATCCATCTTGAAAACACTTAAACTACAGATCGCTGCGCTAGGTTCCTGATGTCGTTGACTGCGTTGGGTTGGTTTCGAGAGTGTAGTCCTCAATCCGAAATCGAGAACGAAATGATTCTGCTTCATTTCGCCGTGGTTGAAGTGGGCAGAAAATAACATTGCCGAAGTCCCAGGCAACCGCGGTGGCTCAGTGGTTAGAGCGCTCGGCTGCTGATTCGGAGTTCCTGGGTTCGATCCCTGCACCGGCAGCCGCGTTTCGATGGAGGCGAAACGCTAAGGCGCCTGTATGCTGTGCATTGTCAGTGCCCGTTAGGGATCCCCAGGTGGTCGAAATTTTTTCGGAGCCCTCCACGATGGCACCTCTTCCTTTCTTCTTTCTCTCCTTCCTATATCCCTTCCCTTACGGCGAGGTTCAAGTTCAAGTTCAAGTTTATTATACAGAAAAAATATACAAAGTTCACGGTGAATGAGGCATTTGGATCCTTAGCCAGTGGCTAGTTTCGGATCCATTACAAACATGTTACAAATCTAGGCAGTTGAACAAGGCTGGACATACAAAACATATAACTAATATAATGCAATAAAAATGACCAATTCAACAGTAAGGGGAGGTGTATTGTTCTGATAGCATGTACTTCTTTAGAGCAGGTGCAATGTTCGATATGGGCTTAATGCCGAATGGCATGATATTCCAAACTTTAGCACTGACAAATGCTATGCTTCTACGTCCGTATACATTGTGTGTTGTGGGTAAATTGAGGTTATTGTTGTCAGCGTGTCTAGTGTGACTTGAAGGAAGCTTCAGAATGGAAGAATTGTACGGTATATCCGCTTTTATAATAGTGCTCACCAAGAGCGCTGTTTTGTAATCGCGAATTATACGAAAACGCATGATGTTGAGGTCTCTGAAGAGTGGATCTGATGATGAGTGCCAAGGTGCTGACGCTATTATCCTTAATGCTCTTTTCTGGAGAGTAATAAGCGGTGCGAGGTACGATGAGTAAGTGTAGCCCCATGACTGGATGCAGTATGTAAGATGACAATGGAATATACTGAAATAGACCACACGCAATGTATCAATGCTGAAATGCTTCCTAGCTTTAATTAATGTGGCGCATGCAAAGGTTAATTTTTTACATAATGTTTCTATGTGCTCAGCCCAATTTAGAGATTCATCTAATGTTATTCCTAAGTACTTGAAGGTTTTCACCTTTTCAATGGGTATTCCTCCGACCTGTAGTGTACATGTTTTAGGCCCCTGTCTTCTGCTAGAGGCGGAAACTACAAATTTAGTTTTTTTGGTGTTAAGCAAAAGCTTGTTCATTCTAAATCATTGCATTGTAGTCTCCAGTTCATTATTTGCGATTGTTTCTGCTTCTTTTAAACACTTGTGCGTTATAATAAGAGCTGTATCATCGGCGTATAACACTGGCTGCGCGCTCTGTAGGAAACTGGGGTAGTCATTTATAAATAACGAAAAGAAGATAGGGCCGAGAACCGAGCCCTGCGGCACTACAATTGTAACTTTTCCTAATGAAGATTGGACACCATTAATTTCTACATACTGAGTACGATTTGTTAGATAACTTCTGAACAAATCAATGGCTATCCCACGAAAACCACAACGTTCTAATTTTAGTAAAAGAATATTATGATCTACGGAGTCAAAAGCTTTCTTTATGTCTAGAAATACACCTATGGCAACCTGATTATTGTTTAACGCACTGTTAACAATCTCTGCTACTGAAACTACTGCTGTAGAGGTGGAATAGTGCTTACGGAAAACATGTTGGCTAGGCGTAAGTATGTTATATTTCTCCATGAAATCTGTCATTCTCTTAGCTATTAACTTTTCAAAGAGTGTGTTTATGCAAGATAATATCGTAATTGGTCTGTAATTTGCTATGACGTTCTGGTCATCCCCTTTGTATATTGGTGTTACCCTTCCAATTTTGAGTTGTTCGGGATACACCCCGGTTAAGAATGATTGATTGAATATTCTTTCTAGAACATTACACAAGACATCAATGTTTTCTTTTAATGTATTGACTGATATTTCATCATAGCCCATTGCCTTATTTGCTTTCATCTGGCGAGTGACGTCAACTATTTCTTGCGCGGTAATTTCTTTGAACACAAACGTGTTATCTACAGCATTTGGAAGCGCAGTGTCGTATGACACGTTAGGTGTGGACGAAAAATGGTGGCCGATTTGAATAAAAAATCGTTAAACGTTTCAGCCAGATATGCGTGATCATTGCTAACATGTGGTAAAATGGCGTTTTGGGGCGACGATTTCATTATCGAGTTGATAATACGCCATATCTCTTTAGAATTACCTTGTGCTTTTTGAACGAGTGTGTTGTAGTATTGCTTTTTTGCGTTTGCGCATCATTGAGAGGAATAGGTTCCGGGCAATTCTGTATTGCTCTTTATAGTAGGAGTTGTCTCTATTTTGCTTTACTTTATTGTGCCAGTGTTCTTTATGTTTGATAACTTGCAGTATTGATTCAGTCATCCAGGGACAGATCGGGATGGTAAAGTATTTTGACCGCCGAGTATTGCAGTTAATGCTGACACAGCTTGATTTTAGCAGCGAGGAAAACTTTTCATATGCTACATTAACATCATCGTCTTGAACCTGTGAAAAGTTCTTTTCTCGAAGCAATGCTCTGGTTTTTTCGTCATCCCATCTGAGTCGCTTTCTGGTGTTCGTGTTAACGAAGCCCCGAGCACCAAGATCTACAGATATAGTTATGGGAAAATGATCAGCTATAGACGGTTATTACATCAGCCTTCACTAGATTCTCATCGAAATTGGAGAGAAAATGGTCGATAATGGAAGAAGACGTGGATGTTATCCTTGTCGGATGATCGATATGATTTTTGAAGCCATAGGACGACAGTAGGTTTAGGTACTCACTACTCGCTGGATCGCCTAAGTTAATATTGAAATCACCACCTATTATTACCCTCTTCTGTGTATTCGAAAAATCGTCTAAGATTTCTTTCAATTTTTGCATGAATGTTGGTAGATGTGAGTTCGGTGGTCTATATAATACTCCAATTATGACGCCACCTTTTAATTCGACAAAAAGCATATCATATTCTCCTTCCTCTGTTACTGTATGTCGTTCTATCTTTTGGTATTCTAGTGACGATTATATGAAGAGCATCACACCTCCGCCTCTCCTACCATCTTTTCTTGAAAGTGATAAAAATGTATAACTAGGTATCTTCAAGTAAAACTCTAGTTTGGGCGAGTTGGTTCATGATGAAATAAAAACTGGTATGGCGCAAGAAACGGGGACACAGAAGGCACACAAAACACACGACTGACGCCAACTTGCAAATGGGGTTTATTGCACCAAGCCTGCCTTTTATACCACAACCAAGCCATATCAATGAATGCGTAAACGTCGTACATATAAAACGGCAATTCATGCGACCACTGGCAATAAAGTAACGCTGATCATTACAGAATCTAATCTAAACAGAGCTTGGGAAGCCAACTTATTTTCTGGCCAGCAGAAACAGCATCAACCAAGGCAAAAAAGAAAAAAGAAACAAGGCACTGGGGCATGACAAGTCCACACTAACGAATTATGAAACGCGTGATGAAGGCGAAAAAGAGCAAAAAATCGAACGACGATGAGATAAAACCACGTGAAAAAAGATTACCAACAATAACCCGGAAAAAACATGACCAACAAGAACAATAAGGAGGGATGAAGTCTGAAGATACAGCACCTAGCGTCAAGTGATAAAAACTGAAGATCATTCCTGAAGAACAGTCGTCTTAGCGTCTAAGAATCTAAAAATTGTAAAACACCGAAAGAAAGGACGAAATAAGAGCACAAAACAAAGGGAAATCTGCGAACTACAAAAAACCTTCTATAAAAGACGTCTCGGCGCTGCTAAGAATAATGGAAGGCCTGCTAACGCATTTGTTGCCAGCTTTTTCGATGAAATATGCCTCAACAATTTCTCTCTCAGTTTTATCTTTCCCACTCTTTAAAAATCTAGTTTTCTCGAATTCGGGACGGCAATTAGAACAGCTCTTGCAGTGGTCAACTAGAAAGCTTCTTTCGTTGTTGCACTAGACGCTCCATGACATTCACCATGGCCTTCTCGATCGCCACTGCTACTGTTTGCGAAAAGCTGGAATCCATCAGCGCAGCCTGCCTCGTTCCCACACAGGAGAAACCACGGGTCATTTCTTTCTCAGTAGCAATGGCCTCTCGCCTGGAGCAACGTCGCTTGTCAATTACCTCAAGCCCTTGAACTTCTTGAGCCCGTGCGGGACAGATGAAATAGTTTGCAGAATGGCCACCACTGCACAAGCAACGTTTATCTTGCTTTCCATAACAGCCACTGCAGTCATGATTATCCCTGCGCCGCATGCACAGCATCGGCAACTCGATTTTTCAGGCTTTACCACTATGACCAAGCTTGAGCAGTGGTGACAGTGAAGAGACAGGAATGCAAACCGATCAACTCTAAAGAACAACCGCCGCACTTTTACCACTAATAGGCATGTCGCTCCTACAAAATGACAATGACAGTCTCAGTCGGTATTCTTACGCCATCATCCACGCTAGTAACGCGACGAATAGCGATCACGCCAGCTGAAGAGAGTTTCTGCAGCGTTTCTGAGCGACTCAGACATCGGGAGTCAACGCCATGGACTAAGCTCTGAACATTCTAGATGAGATATGTTCAAAGCTTTCACCAGGTGATTTTCGATGGAGGAGCACTTGAACAATCCTGAAACCCATGCCAGGTACGGCGACTTGCACACAATGCCACCCAGACCGACCTGGCCAACATTGCTGATCCTGATATGGTGTGTAAAGACAGACTGCAACGCTGTATGAACTGTCCACAGGTTCTTCGGCCGGACGGCGCCCCCATCAAATACGTACTCTTCGAGGTGCGCGAGCATTACACGAGCTCATCCCTCTGTCTTGCAGTACTCGCTAAAAGACCGTCAAGATGAGGTTACTCCTCCCTCGCTCTCTCGCTCTCTCCCACATTACTGTGCGGCCAAAATACTTTGTTTTGCAGGTCGGCTTGAAACACAGGGGACGTAGGAACAAGGGAGCGGTGGCTGTCAGTATTGTGCCACCTGTACTCATACGGTTCATGTGGGGGATGGGAGTGCGCCCTCGCCGAGTTTCGTTCTCTGAACGATGGAGAAATCCAACTTCAGATTTCGCCACCTCGCCGGACCGCTATTTATACGCAAGTTTCGACTCAAAACCGTCTAAGAATCTAACTTGAAGGGTTACGCAGACCTGGGACAGATGGTAGATGATTTACGCGCAGTTAATACAAGGTGGAGCAAAAAAGAAGACAAAAACTTCTTTTGCTCAAGGGTATCGCGAGTGATGACCACGAAATACATTGAGCTAAGGAACATATTGGAATGAACGCTTTTAATAATGTTCATATAAGTTCTAATAAAATTTCATAATTTTCCACCACCACATCATGTATATAATTCTCGTAAAACGTTTCAGCGCAAAGAGACCCGAGCCACGAGAAAGACGACACAAAAACACACAGGCTAATATATTCTCGTTCTCATCGTATGCGTCTGTTTGCGCTTAAACATTTCACACGATAGATCGATTTTCTGTCACGTAACTCACTAGTACACTGCTTGAATTTATCATGTTCCTCATTGTTGCCTGCTCACCTGCTATGGTCCCAGATCAGATTGGCAGTATTGAAAATAAATAAATATGGACCAACTCGCAAAAAAAGTTTTAATGGGCACCTTATTATCTTCACCATAACCAGTACCACCATCATCACCATTTTCATTCGTGGGTCTGTCTGTGCCTTTGAGCAACGCCTCCTGTGTTCGCATTGCTCGTCAGATAATCCGCTTTGCAACGGGGGCTCTGCGGACGCCCCGTCCACCTAACATTCGCAGTCAGATGTGAACGGGTCTGCCCGTGAGGAGGAGGTTGGGGGCGGAAACGCTCACGATAGCTCCAAATTACAAATTACAAAGGCAGGCGCGTAGCTCGCAGTGACGCTGGAAATATTGTAGGCGCAAATCGAGATGCTGCGCTGTCCTCACAAAGCTATAGGACATGAATTTTAGATAGTTACGAGTGATAAGAACAGTCGCCGCCGCGGTAGCTCAGTGGTTACGGCGCTCGGCTGCTGGCCCGAAAGACGCGGGTTCGATACCGGCCGCGGGGGCGGAATTTCAAGGCAGGCGGAATTCTAGAGGCCCGTATACTGAGCGATGTCAATGCACATTAGGAAACCCCAGGTGGTCGAAATTTCTGGAGCCCTTCACTACGCCGTCCCTCATAGCATGAGTCGCTTTGGGACGTACGTTAAACCCCAATAAACCAATAAACCAAACCGATAAAAACGGTGGCCTCGCTTTGTTCTCTTTTAAGTTAATTGCAGCCAAGCGGTGACCGTGGGCACGTGCATAAGCGATGGTACCTCAAATAATCTGCGATTGCCTTACCATCAATGCCTGCAAGCGACCGGGCGAAAGCAGCTGTTCACGTGGCCAGCATACACGTCGCACCACAGTTCAACAAAGCTTATTGTAAGCAAGCTGAGCTGCTGTACAGCGAAGTTCGCTGAATAACAAAATTTTCATCAAGGCTAACGGAAGGTTAGCACATGCTCGATGACGCAGAAGTTGCGGCATGACATATTCAAGAGACAAAGAGGGTAGACAGGACTGAGTCCGATCAACTACTTTACTGTGCTCAAAATGATCAGCTGCATTCCAAATACATTTGAAAAGGAACGATATTCCTTTTAACGGCAGGAAGTAGCTTCTTGGCAGTCGAAACGCAGATCAGCTGCTACTGTGCCTTTGAAACAACCAAAAATGTCCTCCGCGTCAGCAGGCAGAGTCAAAATGCGACGAGTACCAAATCCAATCTCGCTCATGCACACAACGTGCTACGCAGCACGTTGTTGCGCAGTTCACTCTCCCGCCCGTACAAATGTCCTGTTCACCGATGTCAGAATTCTGGCGCAATTGCGGGAGGACTGCGGTGTTGCTTTTGCCACCAGAATACGGTCCATGAGTTCGGTTGTCTTAGTTAGGTCCCGAAGGAAAGCGTGGTTACATTCACTAAATAATATCCCATTTATACGGGCACCACGGACGTCACGATCCAAATACTTAGCTGTATATTTGCCAACACACATTAATGCTTCAGATTACATCGGAATATAAAATTTAGCAGTAGTTTGCCGACGACAAAGTCCTAACTATAGAGGGTCACGTTTGAGGTGGCATTAATTCGTGACCTTTCCACAATGTCCCACCAATGTTCCTATCCTCCCACTTGCCATTCATGACTGGAAGTGGGTGACTTTGGGGGCGACTCTGGTGGCCAGGCCTTGGATGACGATGGCATGAGGGACGACGACGTGGTCTTGCAAACGGGACCACTGTGCAGCCGCTCCAACCCTCTATCCGCTCGCCAGTTGCGGTCGTCTTGCACCCACAACGAAGATGTAGCAAACTTCTTGCTCACCAACTCCCGCTGGCAGCCATCCTGCCGTAGCCTCCCTGCGATGCTGATGTCCGACTGACCGGTAACTGTGGCGCATCTGATGTTATCGTGCTGCGCGGCTTCGTGCGCCAGTTTCTCCTGCTCTTCCTGGAGCACACGGAAGCCAGATGAACAATGCGCAGCACGGGCACCACCAGCGGGGTTTCTCAGAAGGTCAGGGAGACCAGCGGCAGTCCGGCAGAGAGCCTGCAGCTGGTGCACAAGTTCTTCCTCGTCTTCTCTGACGTCGGGGAGGGCAGACGGCGCAAGGGCACCAGCCATGTCACCAGTGTCGCCGTGGGACGGAAGACTCCAGCAGCATCCTGGGCTAGATCTTGGGGCAGGATGGCGAGTGCTTCTGCGCCTTCGGTGGTGTGGAGGCCTGGTGGTGTAAGCGATGCTGGTATGTGCACCACAGGGTCTGTCCAGTGCCAAATGACGTCAGTAGCATCCTGGGCGAGATCTTCCAGCAGGAGCGCGAGTTGTTTCGTGCCTCTGATGTTGAAGCCAGATGACGCCAACACACAAGGTGCCTCAAGGTCGGGGCTTGCCGTGATTTTGGGGAGATGACTGAGAGCGTGGTCGAGAACCAGGAGCACGATGTGGCCCCCCTCGAAGTGACGACGGTACAGACCGCATCCTTCGGATACCGTTACGCGCCGGGTGTCCACAAAGAGGACACGGTATCCTTCCTCGGCTCCAGTTTCGACCCGGTGTCCATGCTGACCAGTACGCTCCTGTGTGTCCTCCGGGTATGGAAATTCTATTTGCTGGATCATGGCAACCGGCCGGTTCCTCGGAGCACCAAACAAAAAAGGGATGTCCATTACCTTTGCATGAAGGGTGCATGTCCAGTCGTAGGCATCCAGCCGCTGGTGACTTGGCAGGCGTCCGCTGGTCTCAAACAAGTATCTCCGGAGCCACCACACATGATGCCGCTCAACCTTGTTGGGGCGGGGCTCGGTCGGAGTAGGGAGCACAGCAGCAGACTCCAGTAGAGGAGGGGCTCGCCGCCTGCCAGCAATATCCTGGGCTCCAGTGCGCCGCCAAGCTCCTGCACGAAGGGCCCCGTGGCTGGGCTCAACGTCGACGCAGCCCTCTCTGAAGGCCGCCAGCACCGCCTGTTTCCATTTGAGCGAGCGTTTGGGCGTCATCTGCTCGGCCTAGATTGGCAGGCCGCTCGGGGGTGGCTTCCTTGTCGGTGGGGGGTAATCCTTGTCGGTCAGAGGCAATTCTAAGCAGGCGTGTCACCTCGTTCGGTGGCTTGCGGCGAAGGCGGCTCGAGGAGACGTGCGCGAGAACCCTTCATCATTTTCTTTGCTCATGAGACGCTCAGATGGTAATCCTATGCATTGCGGTCACAAACCTTTATTAACCGATCGAATGACTCTTTTTTAGCCAGTATTTACGGCCTTTCCAGCCTAACCCCTCCCCCTCTTTTACAAAAAAAATAAAAAATATGATGGTAATTTAATGTTCTTTACGTATATCTGCGAACCATCGAATCTCAGAGGCGTTGCATAACATCGGTGTCACTTTTTTTTCCCAAAAAATGAAATTCTAGGAAGTCACTCTCATACGTTTTTTGTTTGTAAGAAAGTCAAACGCGACCTTGCCAATCGACACAGTAAATATTTTCACCAGAAAAGGAAATTTGAGTGCTGAAGTTCTGAAGTGCTTCTGCACATAAATTGGACTAAAATAATTGCAGAAGTAATCAGCCATTTTCCCATAATATTGCCGCTTCTAGGCAGTATATTGCATTATTAGCCCGTCCGCGCACAGACGTAATTCAATATTCAGCAGAATGTCAAGAATGTGAGCGTTTTAATTCAACTGCATTCTTATTATTGCTGACTATCTATTTTGGACTGCTTATGAAAGGCTCCTTTGTTTAACGTCTCAATATTAGAGTTTACTGTTCACAGCTCAAATGCGCGGTGTAAGTATACGAACCTGCGAAGTTTTGCGGCGCAGTGGCTATGGTGCTGCTGAGCGCGAGTTTAGCGGCTTGGATCACAGCCGCGGCGGAAGCATTCTGCCTTATGCAAAATTTGAAAATTTAAAATATAGGGCATAGAATATAAATCGACGTATAAATTTTGAATGCCTCTTAAAGAAACCTAGGCAGTTAAAATCATTCCCAGGTCTTTCACTAAGGCGTGCAT
Source organism: Amblyomma mixtum (assembly GCF_055824585.1). Classification (NCBI taxonomy): domain Eukaryota; kingdom Metazoa; phylum Arthropoda; class Arachnida; order Ixodida; family Ixodidae; genus Amblyomma; species Amblyomma mixtum. The sequence continues at coordinate 47,344,970 of NC_143014.1, forward strand.
GTCTCATAGCTTTGGTGCCGGTTTTTTCCGTAAGAATCTGTCACATGGCTATTAGGAGAGCACACGACGATGAGTGGAGTGCATGCTTGAACTTCATCAAAATACACTCTACGGTCACCACGGGTTCGCAGCATGCATATTTGCATAAACTAAAGTGGCTGTTTGGGCTTGTTGGTGAGTGATCATGGTTAAAGAATGCAGCGCTAAACAGCAGGGACAAACGATGCAGTGGACAGGACTGGCGCTGACTACCGACACATTTATTCAAAGAAACGAGCAGCTTTTATAATGCCATCCAAGACCCACGTAACCAGATAAAGCAGCAGGCGTGGGAAATTTATCTAACACTGATACACATCATTGCACACAACATCGAAGAAACAGCACATCGAGGCGACGCAACGTCACCCCGGTACCTAAAAACTGCATGACCAAATGACCAGGAAGAGCCAAAATAAACGAGGAACAAAAGAATCAATTATTGTCTACTGCTGTCCACTCATCGTGAGGCAATTGGCAGAAACAAAGAACAAAAGCCAAAACAAAACAATACCGCAAAACTGTGTAAAAGTCGAAGCAAAACAGAGTCAAAGAGACACAACACAACCAAAAAAGGAACGCTACGCGAAAGCTGTGTCAAATGCTGAAAGCCATACAGAGTCTAAGAAAAAGTTAAAATGTTCTAAAGAACATGTCAAAAAGTTCTTAAGAACGAAAGTCAAGCAAAACAGAGACGTAATTATAGCGGACATAGAAAACTCAACTCCTTGTCTAAAAGTAAAATTGAAGGGGTGCTGACGCACTTGTCTCCAGCTTTGGCGATCAACCGTGCCTCAATGATGACCCTTTCTATTTCGGTCCTCGCACGTGCTCTGATCACCGTGCGCTTGAAGAATGGTTCGCACCCTTTGCAAATCTTGCAATGGTCGTCCAGGTGCCCGCCGCTTTAGTTGCGTACCTTTCGGCGGTGCTCAAGCAGTCTCTTGTTGAGGCACCTGCCGGTTTGCCGGATATAAACGCTCCCACACTTCAAAGGTATCTCATAGACGACACATGTAGCAAATTGAGTAAACGGATCGACATGTCTTACAGGGAAATCTTTTTTTTCTGCTTTGCCAGCAAGGTACAAATATGTGATGTTTGCACGGTGCTGACAAGACAAGAATAACATTGTTTCTTTTTGCTACCTTCTTTAAGTTATGGGACAGCTTGTGAAGCTATGGGATAACGTCCAGGGGAGGCCGTTTAGCCTGCTCAGGCTTGCCTGCGTCTTTGCCTTGAACTTTTAACTTCTGGATAAGGGTCTTAGAAACACTACGCACCAGTGCGGGTGAGTAGGAAGCACTGTAAAGACGTTGGACTTGTTTTGCAACGCTGCTCTGCATCGTATGGGGACAGCTTTTCGTGAGCGCTGCCTGGATGGCGGATGAAACAATGCCTCGCTTAATCAATTTCGAGTGAGCGCTGTCATGCGGAAGAAGTCCCTTCTTAGAGCGAGGGTTATACGTCCAACAGAGGTGATTTTCTTCAAAGCTAAACAGCAGGTCCAAAAACTGTACAGCCTTGCCGCTCGGAGGTTCGCATGTAAAATTAAGTCCCCCAGAGTGGGATTTGAAAAGGACGACAATCTCAGTAGTAACACGGTCTACAGAACCAGGCGGGCAACTTTTGAGGACAATCAGCCCTCAAAAGTTGCTCACACACCTTTGAAGTGTGGGAGCGTTTATATTGGGCAAACCGGCAGGTGCCTCAACGAGAGACTGCTTGAGCACCGCCGGAAGGTACGCAACAAAAGCGGCGGGCACCTGGACGGCCATTGCAGGATTTGCAAAGGGTGCGAACCATTCTTCAAGCGCACGGTGATCAGAGCACGTGCGAGGACCGAAATAGAAAGGGTCATCATTGAGGCATGGTTGATCGCCAAAGCTGGAGACAAGTGCGTCAGCACCCCTTCAATTTTACTTTTAGATAAGGAGTTGAGTTTTCTAGGTCCGCTATAATTACGTCTCTGTTTTGCTTGACTTTTACATGTTCTTTAGAACTTTTTCTTAGACTCTGTATGTGCTTTCAGCATTTGACACAGCTTTCGCGTAGCGTTCCTTTTTTGGTTGTGTTGTGTCTCTTTGACTCTGTTTTGCTTCGACTTTTACACAGTTTTGCGGTATTGTTTTGTTTTGGCTTTTCTTCTTTGTTTCTGCCAATTGCCTCACGATGAGTGGACAGCAGTAGACGATAATTGATTCTTTTCCTCGTTTATTTTGGCTCTTCCTGGTCATTTAGTCATGCAGTTTTTAGGTACCGGGGTGACGTTGCATCGCCTCGATGTGCTGTTTCTTCGATGTTGTGTGCAATGATGTGTATCAGCGTTAGATAGATTTCCCACGCCAGCTGCTTCATCCGGTCACGTGAGTCTTGGATGGCATTATAAAAGCTGCTCGTTTTTTTGAATAAATGTGTCGGTAGTCAGCGCCAGTCCTGTCCACTTCATCGTTTGTCCCTCCCTTTTCGCGCTGCATTCTTTAACCATGATATTTGCATAGGTACGATGAAGAAGAGCTTTGTGCTATACAGGTGAGCTTCGCTGAGGAAGAGGTAGATGAAGGTTGGTTCAGTATCCGAGCCACACAGCTTTTTTTACATCTGCCTCTCGACATGGCGAAAAGCCGTTGTAGGCGTTTATTCCCACTCACTAGATTGGAGTTATTCTCTCCGGGTCTCAGATTATACGCCAATTTTCGCTGCTGAATTTCTTGCTATTGGTATGGCCCTTAAAAAAGTACCCCGCTATATTTCTCATGCAATTATTCTCTTGGACTGCCTCTCAGCCTTGGCAGCGCTTTAAAACTCGAGGACTGGTCTCTTTTACCGATCCCTAATGTTATTTGTGCCCCTTCATGTGCAAGAAGTGCATTTTCAGTGGATTGCAGGGCACTGTGGGGTTGTTTCAAATTCAATGGCCAATTTCTTAGCGAAATGAGCCATCAATGGGCCTGTTGTACACGTCGTTCTAAACTTCACTCTGCTGACTGTGTTCCGTTAAGAACGTTTCCAGCTACACCAGAACCTCAGCCTTGACCCGTCCTTGCTATAGCGGACTATGGAGAGTTAAAATCCCTATGGAACATTCGATCATGTGCTTCAAGGCAGTTTGAGGTTTCCATGACGCTACTGCACGGCAGAATTTCTCGTCTCAATCTTTATTTATGCCGTTCAGGGTTCACGCCATCCAATATATGTGAGTCACGCGGGGATGTTGCATCCTTAGACCATTTCGACCTCTCCTGCCCGTGGTTTACATGGCAGAGAATTAATTATTTGCAGATCCCCCTCACTCAATTAGGGCTGCCCGTACTCCTTCTCTCCCGTCCTTATTTCCATCAGTGCAATCATCAAAGGGCATCCCCTTAAGCTGGTGTATGAGGTCTTTCACAGGTAGATTATCGAGACCAGGTGGTTTTTATTGCGAAAGCAATACTACTCGCACATTAAAGCCTTCGCGTGACCCGGCCGCAGTTACGTTTGACCTTTAGCAGAGTGAATATGGGCGACCAACTCGCTCCTTCAGATAGGCCGGCTGCAGTTACGCCGCGGCGCGTACCTGTGGCGCGCCGCGCACCTGTGGCGCTACTGCCGCTGTGACGTCATACCAGCTGTAGATTATGGGCGACCAACTCGCTCCTTCAGAGAGCCCGGCTCCAGTTACGGTGTGTGTTTGCCGCGCTGCGCACCTGTGGCGCCACTGCCGCTGAGACGTCATACCAGCTGTAGATTATGTTTTCTTTCTGTCAGTCGCAACAACATCAAAAACAAAATATAAAAACAATTACCGAAGACGCTTCGAGTCGTCGCGCAGCGGCGGCCGGTAGCCACGCGTGACCTGTGGACGCGGCGCAATGCGTTCCTTCAGTTGGAGGCGCTGCGCTTTTGCTTTCGCAACCTACCAGGCTTAACCAAAGCTAAGCCCCCGCCAATTTTTGAGGCAGCTCTCCTTTCCCGTTACTTTTCTCGCAAAATATATTTCTATTACTACTTTTAAATCAATTTATTTTAACCCTTACCCTTTTGTTTCGTGGATTTTCATTCCAATCTCCTAGAAATATTTCAGAAATGGTTACTTGCTTTCCCAGATTCCTCATTTTTTATTTATCGACCGCTTGAGATAAGTCTGGATGAATTTTTCTCCTCTTTTGACCTGAGGGAAGTCATCAATGCGAAATCGAGAACGAAATGATTCTGCTTCATTTCGTCGTGGTTGAAGTGGGCAGAAAAGACCATTGGCGAAGTCCCAGGCAACCACGGTGGCTCAGTGGTTAGAGCGCTCGGCTGCTGATTCGGAGTTCCTGGGTTCGATCCCTGCACCGGCAGCCGCGTTTCGATGGAGGCAAAACGCTAAGGCGCCTGTATGCTGTGCATTGTCAGTGCCCGTTAGGGATCCCCAGGAGGTCGAAATTTTTTCGGAGCCATCTACGATGGCTCCTCTTCCTTTCTTCTTTCTCTCCTTCCTATATCCCTTCCCTTACGGCGAGGTTGAGGTGTCCACCGAGATATGCGAGATTGTTAGTTCGCCATTTCCTTTCCTCAAAGCCAGTTTTGATTTTCAAGTGTGAGCGAGAAGGGCGAGGATAAACTTGACGAATTTCAGCGAGCTTTTCCTCAAAGGCATTTGGCGGCGTCTTGTGGCGACCGCGTGCACCACCTGGCGACGACGAAGGCACCGCAAGGCCTGAGGCACGGGGTGGTCACGTGACCTGGAGCAAGCGCGCTCCGCTGGACGGCGAAAAATGTAGCACACGACAAATGGGTCGACAACGGGAAACCCGCAAGTAACAAAGCTGAGGTAGCTAGGGCTGCTAACACAGAGCCAGGCGAAATTGTAAACAAATTGAATTTTGGTATTACCTAGAGTAAATGTAAAGACGAGAAAACAGTTATTGTGAGCAAGTGGAACCGAACTGTTATCTTAGACGTTAAAGGACCGCAGCACTAGGCCACTGCATCGCAAAACCAAGCAGAGTGACCGATTCATTCTGATAAAAATTGTTGCTCTTTGCTTCCTCTAGTTTACGCGGGTTAACCAGAAGTTGTGGCGCGGCGGCTGTGAGGGGACGGAGTAATGCGTGCAAGCGTCGCGCCTCAAGAAAAAAAAAAAAAACTAAACTGACTGCCAATGCAGTGAGCACCAAATGAGTAAAATACTGTGTGGAGAATAGCAGGTTTAGAATTCTCGGCTGAATAGGATTTGACCGCTGGCAACAACAGTGTTAAGAACAAGAGGAAGGTTTGGTTTGGTTTATTGGGGTTTACCGTCCCAAAGCAACTCAGGCTATGAGGGACGCCGTAGTGAAGGGCTTCGGAAATATCGACCACCTGGGGTTCTTTAACGTGCACTGACATCGCACAGTACACGGGACGAGGTGCAGCTGAAACCCAATGACATACAGCAGGGGCGGTGGAGGCTTGCACCAAATTTGACATTTGGGACGCCATGAGTTTCGAAATGCTCGCGGTGACGCTTTTGCACTAGACGTTCCATGACATTCACCATGGCCTTCTCGGTCGCCACTGCTACTGTTTGCGAAAAGCTGGAATTCACCAGGGCAGCCTGCCTCGTTCCCACACAGGAGAAACCACGGGCCATTTCTTTCTCAGCAGCAATGGCCTCTCGCCTGGAGCAACGTCGCTTGTCAATTACCTCAAGCACTCGAACTTCTTGAGCCCGTGCGGGACAGATGAAATAGTTTACAGAATGGCCACCACTGCACAAGCAACGTTTATCTTGCTTTCCATAACACCCATTGCTGTCATGATAATCCCTGCGCCGCATGCACAGCATCGGCAACTCGATTTTTCAGGCTTTACCACTATGACCAAGCTTGTGCAGTGGTGACAGTGAAGAGACAGGGATGCAGACCGATCAACTGTAGAGAATAATTAACCGCCGCACTTTTACCACTAATGGCCATGTCACGCCTTCAAAATGACAATGACAGCCTCAGTCGGTACTCTTACGCCGTCATCCACGCTATAGTAACGCGACGAATAGCGATCACGCCAGCTGAAGAGAGTTTCTGCAGCGTTTCTGAGCGACTCAGACATCGGGAGTCAACGCCATGGACTAAGCTCTGAACATTCTAGATGAGATATGTTCAAAGCTTTCACCAGGTGATTTTCGATGGAGGAGCACTTGAACAATCCTGAAACCCATGCCAGGTACGGCGACTTGCACACAATGCCACCCAGACCGACCTGGCCAACATTGCTGATCCTGATATGGTGTGTAAAGACAGACTGCAACGCTGTATGAACTGTCCACAGGTTCTTCGGCCGGACGGCGCCCCCATCAAATACGTACTCTTCGAGGTGCGCGAGCATTACACGAGCTCATCCCTCTGTCTTGCAGTACTCGCTAAAAGACCGTCAAGATGAGGTTACTCCTCCCAGCTTTGCCTCTCTCGCTCTCTCCCACATTACTGTGCGGCCAAAATACTTTGTTTTGCAGGTCGGCTTGAAACACAGGGGACGTAGGAGCAAGGGAGCGGTGGCTCTCAATATTGTGCACCTGTACTCATACGGTTCATGTGGGGGTGGGAGTGCGCCCTCGCGGAGTTTCGTTCTCTGAATGATAGAGCAATCCAACTTCAGATTTCGCCACCTCGCCGGACAGCTATTTATACGCAAGTTTCGACTCAAAACCGTCTAAGAATCTAACCTAAAGATTTACGCAGACCTGGGACAGATGGTAGATGATTTACGCGCAGTTAATACAAGGTGGAGCAAAAAAGAAGACAAAAACTTCTTTTGCTCAAGGGTATCGCGAGTGATGACTAAGAAATACATTGAGCTAAAGAACATATTGGAATGAACGCTTTTAATAATGTTCATATCCGTCCTAATAAAATTTCAGAATTTTCCATCACTACATCATATATAATTCTCGTGAAATGTTGCAGCGCAAAGAGACCCATGCCACGAGAAAGACGACACAAAAACACACGCGCTAATATATTGTCTTTCTCATTATATGCGTCTGTTTGCGCTAAAACATTTTAAAAGATCGATCAATTCTCTGTCACCTAACTCACGAGTGCATGCTTGAATTTATCATGTTCCTCATTGTTCGCTCACCTGCTATGGTCTCAGGTGAGACTGGCAGTATTCAAAATAAATAAATGTGCACCAAATCGACCAAAAAAAACTTCTAATGAGCACCTGATTATCATCATCATAACCAGTATCACCATCATAACCACTATCATTCGTGGGTCTGCCTTTGGGCAAAGCCTCCTGTGTTCACAATGCCCGTTAGATCAACCGCTTTGCAATGGGAGTTTAGCGGACACCCCGTCCACCTAACATTTGCAGTCAGACTTGAACGGGTCTCTCCATAAGGAGGTTGGGGGGTGGGGGGTGGGCGGCAAAGTTCAATGTAGCTCCAGTCTACGTCTCGTTCTCTGGGTAGAAGAGAACAGTGTGGTACAAAATTTCTGGCCCCTTCTCGATGTATATTAGGGGGGCCAATGCTCCATTTGCATCCCCCCCCCCCCCCCCTCTGCGTACGCCCATGTCCGCAGCGTAGCGCGCTTCAACAGGGACTTCTGGTTACTTCATTAAGGGCGCGGTACCGTGCGGCGCCCACTATATCCCCAGCAACGCGCCGCACTCTTCCGAGTGCCCGATAGATGATCGCCTCGTTCACCGGCGATCCGCGATGTGGCGCGCTCCACAGGGACCTCTTAGAGCTTCCATATAGTGTGCCTCGATGCAGCTACGCTGGTGCTTCTCAGAGCACCACTCTAAGAACTACGCGCTACGTCACTCGGCCTCGGGCCACCACCCTAGGCCAGGGTAGGCAGAAAAGCTAGCGAGTGGTAGGAGAGCGGAGGGTTGGAGAGAGGGGCAGGAAAATGTTGTACTCGCCAATTTCGAAAGCCACGTGCGGCAGGCATTGAAACTTCAAAAGGCTTTGGTTTGAGATGACGGAATCATGCAGGGGAAGGGAGGAGGAGAGAAAGAGATCAAAAGAGCAGATGACGGAGGGGAGCGTGCTGATTCGCAGCATCTATATCTGCCAGTTCCTCGCCACGGGGAGGGAAAATGTGCGAGCGCATTTAGTCTTAAAAACAACTCTATCTGACAAAACGGAGGACTACCGAAACGTAATGTGCTTGGTTGACCATATGGAGCCACATGGTGGACACCATGTGGCCTTAAGTCTTTTCCGCTTTCTTCGACCTGTTGCTGTGGCTTAGTAGCTGTGGCCTGTCATGGTCGCGGGATCGAATTTCAGCCACAGCACATGCATTTCGATGAAGGCGACATGTAAAAACATCCTTGCACACGGGGCTGTCAGTACACGTTAAAGGTGGTCGAACGTAATCCGGAGCCCTCCACTACGCAGTCTCTTCTGCAGCTTTGGGACGTACCTCCACATGTCATACCGTTTTCTCCGAGAAAAGCTGCCTAAGAAGAAAACAGTTAGCTGTTAGAAAAAAAATCATTGGAGGCACCAAGCACGCTCGAGTTATAAAATGAGTGTGAGTGCAGGGGCACACAGGACGATACGATGCTAGAAATTACAAAGGCAGGCGCGTAGCCCTCAGAGGCGCTTGAAATATTACAGGTGCATATTGAGACGCCGCACAGTCCTCGCAAAGCTATGGGCCAGGAATTTTAGATAGGCACGAGTGAAAAGAATGGCCTCGCTTTGTTCCCATTTAAGTTAACTGCAGCGAAGCGGGGACCGTGGTCCGTGCATAAGCGGTGGTACCTCAAAAAATCTTTGGTTGCCTTACCATCAATGCCAGCAAGCGACCAGGACAAAGAACGCTGCAGGCGTGGCCGGCTTGCATGTAGCGCCAGAGTTCAACGAAGCTTGCTGTACAGCGACTTTCGCTGAATAACAAACTTTTCAGCAAGGCTAGCGGAAGGCTAGCACTTGCTCGATAATGCAGAAGTTGCAGCATCCAATATAAAACGAGAGAGAAAGAAGATATACCGGACTGCGTCCGGTAAACTACTTTACTGCGCTCAAAGTGATCAACTGCATTCCAAAGACATTTGAAAAGCAGTCACATTCATTTCACGGCTGGAAGTAGTTTCTTGGCAGTGGAAACGCAGATCAACCGCTACTGCGCTTTCAAAACGACTGAAAATATCCTCCGCGTCAGCGGGTAGAGTCAAAATGTGTCGATTATGTATATTCAATCCCGCATATGGGTACAAAGTTTTGGTAGCGACGCCCGGTATGCTATACAGCACGTTGCTGAGCAGTGGTTTACTCTCCCGCCCGTAGAAATGCACTGTTCACCACAGTCAGAATTCTGGCGCAAATGCTGGAGGACTGCGGTGTTATTTTTCTCTACAGAACACGGTCCATGAGGACGGCAGTCTTAAGCCACGAAGGAACGCGTGGTTATATTGATTGAATAATATACCATTTCTGCGGGTCGCGCGGACGTTACGATCCTAATGCTTAGCTGCATATTTACCAACTTGCGTTAATGCTTCCGATAACATCGGAATATTAAATTTAGCAGTAGTTTGCCGATGACAACGTCCTAATTATAGAGCCTCACATCTGAGTCACATTAATTGGTCATCTTTTTTACAACGTCTAATAAATGTTCCTCTCTTCCCACTTTCCATTCCTGAATGGAAGCGATAGACTTTGGGGGTGACTCTGGTGGCCAGGCTATGGATGACGATGGCAAGACGGACGAAAATGGCGACTTGCACATGGGACCACTGGGCAGCCGCTGCACTCATTCACCCACCCGTCAGTTGCGGTATCTTGCACCCACAACGAAGATGAGGCAAGCTTGTGCCCCACCATCTCCTGCTGGCAGCCATCCTGCTGTAGCCTCCCTTTGACCCTGATCTCCCGCCGACCCGGAACTGTGGTGCACTTGATGTTTTCCTGCTGTGCGGCTTCCAGCGCGAGTTTCTCCGGCTCTTCCTGGAGCACACGGAAGCCAGTTGTACAACGCGCAGCAGGTGCACCAAAGCGGGGTTTTGTCAGAAGGTCAGGGAGACCAGCAGCAGTCCGGCAGAGAGCCTGCAGTTGGTGCACAAGTTCTTCCTCGTCTTCTCTGACGTCGGGGAGGGCAGACGGCGCAAGGGCACCAGCCATGTCACCAGAGTCGCCGTGGGACGGAAGACTCCAGCAGCATCCTTGGCTAGATCTTGAGGCAGGATGGCGTGTGCTTCTGCGCCTTCGGTGGTGTGGAGGCCAGGTGGCGTAAGCGATGCTGGTAGGTGCACAACAGGGTCTGTCTAGTGCCAGATGACGTCAGTAGCATCCTGGGCGAGATCTTTCAGCAGGAGCGCGAGTTGTTTCGTGTCTCGGACATTGAAGCGAGATGACGCAAACACACCAGGTTCCTCAAGACAGGGGCTTGTTGTTATTCCGTGGAGTCGACTGACAGCGTGGTCGACAACCAGGAGCACGACGTGGCCACTCTCGATGTGACGATGGTGCAGGCCGCATTCTTCGGGTACCGTTACGCGCCGGATGTTCACAAGGACGACATGGTACCCTTCCTCGGCTCCCGTTTCGACCTGGTGTTCACGCTGACCAGTACGCTCTTTTGTATCCTCAGGAAATGGCAATTCTATTTGGTGGTTCATGGCTTCGAGCCGGTTCTTCGGAGCGGACAGTGGAGGGATGTCCATTACCTTTGCGGCGCATGTCCTGTCGTAGGCATCCAGCCGCTGGCCACTTGGCAGGCGCCCGCAGGACGCAAACAAGTATCTCCGGAGCCACCACAGATGATACCGCTCAACCTGGTTGGGACGGTGCGCCGTCGGAGTAGTGCGCACAACCGCAGACTCCAGTAGAGCAGGGGCTTGCCGCCTGCCAGCAATATCCTGCGCTCCAGTGTGCCGCCAAGCTTCTGCAAGAAGGGCCCCGTAGCTGGGCTCAACCTCGACGCAGCCCTCTCTGAAGGCCGCCAGCACCGCCGGTTTCCGTTTGAGCGAGCGCTGAGGCGTCATCTGGTCGCCTTAGATTGGTAGGCTACCCGGGGGTGGCTTGGGTCGCTGAACGCAGCTGCGGCGGAATCCTTGTTGATCAGAGGCAATTCTGAGCGGGCGTAGAACTCGGTGGCTTGCGCCGAAGGTGGCTCGAGGAGATGTGCGCGAGAACCCTTCATCATTTTCTTTGCTCATGAGACGGTCAGATGTTTATCCTATGCATTGCTTACACTAACCTTTTTTGACCGATCGAGTGACTCCTTTTTTAGCCTATATTTGCGGTCTTTTCAGCCTCCCCCCCCTTCCCCCCAATTTTTTGAATATCTGATAGGCATTTAATGTTCTAAGCGTATATTTGCGAACCATTGAATCTCAGAGGCGTTGCAGGACATCGGTGTCACTTTTTGCCCCCAAAAAATGAAATTCTGGGAAGTCACTCTCACACATATATATATTTTTTAATGAAAGTCAAACACGTCCTTGCCAATTGCCAAAAGGGAATTTTCGCCAGAAAAGGCAATTTCAATCCTGAACTGCTTCTGCACCGTAAATTGGACCGAAATAATTGCCGAAATAAATAGCAATTTTCCCATATATTTGTGGCGTCGCCTATGCAGTATATTGCATTATTAAATCGTCCGCGCCCAGACGTAGTGCAAAGTTCCGCAGCATGTCAAGAATATGAGCGGTTTAATTCAACTGCATTGTTCTTTTTGCTGCCACGACTTTATAGCCTTTCACTTCAGACTACGTATTTTGGACTTCTTATAAAGGTTCTTTGTATTAGCCTCTCCATATAAGAGTTTACTGTTCACAACTCAGTCGCGAAGTGTGTACGAACCTGCCCAGTTTCGGGGATCAGTGGCTATGGCTTTCTTCTGCGGAGCGTGAATTTAGCGTCTTGGATTCCGGCCGCGACGGCCGCATTCCTCTTTATGCAAAAGATGGAAACGTAGAATATATGATATACAGGCTGCAGATTATAAAACCATGTATAAAAAAGTTTGATGCCTGTTAAAGAAACCTAGGCAGCTGAAATCACTTCCAAGTCATTCACTACGGCATGCATGTCCCATTACCTTGGTGCGTGTTTTGTGTGTAAATATGTGTCACAAGTCAATCGAATTGTGAGGGCACACGTTGATGCGAGTGAAGAACATGCCGTAACTGTATAAAAATACACTGTACAGTCACCACGGGTTCACTGTATGCATATTTGGATAGGCAGGAGGAAGAAGAGCTAGCCGTACTATCCAGGTGAGCTTCGCAGTGGAAGAGGAAGATGAACGTTTACTTGAGGCCAACCAACCAACCAAGCCCCACAGTTACTTTCACAGTAATTATTCTCTTGGACTGCCTCTAAGGCTTGGCAGCGCCTGAAAGCTCAAGAACAAGTCTCTTGTACCGATCTTCAATGTTCTGTGTGCACCTTCACGTGCAAGAATTGCGTTTTCAGTGGATTCCAGGGCACTGTGGCATTGCTTCAAATTCGATGGCCAATTTCTTAGCGAAATCAGCCATCAATGGGCCTGTTGCCCACGTCGTTCCAAACTTTGCACTGCTGCCTGTGTCCCGTTATGAACGTTTCCAACTACACCAGAACCTCAGCCATGAGCCCATCCTTGCTACAGCGGACTGCGGATACTTAAGTTCCCCATTGAACGTTCTATAATGTGCTTCAATGCAATGTGAGGTGCTCAAGACACTATTGCACGGCAGAATAAATCGTCCCAATCTTTATTTATGCCGTTCTGGGTTCACGCCGTCGAATTCATGTGCGTCATGCAGGGACGTTGAATCCATAGACTCAACCTCTCCCGCCGGCTGTTTGGACGGCAGAGAATTAAGTATTTGCAAATATTCCTCGCTCTATTAAGGGCTGCCCGTCCTCCACCTCTCCCGTCTTCCTCTCCTTCGGGGCAATCATCAAAGGGCATCTCCTTAAGCTGGTGTGAGAGCTTCTGCACAGGTAGGTTAACGAGACGGGGAGATTTTTGAGGTAGCTCTCCTTCCCCTTACTTTTCTCTCAAAATTAATTTTAATTATTACATTGAAATGAATTTATTTTAACCCTTACCCTGTGTTTCGTGGATTTTGATTTCAATCTCCTCGAAATATTTCAAAAATCGTTACCCGTTTACCCAGATTCCTGAATTTTTATTTATCAGCCGCTTGAGATAAGTCCGGATGAATTTTTCTCCTCTTTGGATCTGCACTAAACTTTGGCAATCCGCCACCGTGGGTATGTGCCGTCACTTGAGAGGCAACAAGAACAACAGAAGAGATTCAATGGGGAATCAGTGCGACTGCATTTCTGCTCCAGCTGCACCCTGCATTTCACCACAAGTATGAGTGCAAGGTTTTGATCATGACATGAAGCACAGTTGGTGATAGCGCAACTTAACATTGTATACCAGCATTGGGAACCCCGCATTGCGCTTTCAACTACGAGATTCAAAGCGCGAAATGTGGTGGTATTCTACGGGAAAACTTTGCTTGTAAAAAAAAAAAAAACGTTTTTTTATGCTCTTTATTTATCGCCGCCGGCATGTGGCAGCACGCGTCACAGCTTCGTTACAGTGTCCGATGTTTGGGTCGGTTTTTTTGAGACATGTCGAAAGTTCGTCACCACCTTTAAATTGGGTGCGACCGAGACGGCCAGCCCCAGCATGACGACCACGGCGTGCACCGAGTGCTTTAGCCTAGGGTGATTTGTTTTCTATGCTTTGTGCGCACGAGATCGACCTAATGAACAGTTTAGTAACAGATCATTTGTCATTCCCTTCCTGTGCATGGTAACCACCAAGTGAAACCTTTGGAAGTGCCGGTAGACTGTCCGTCATCCGTAAGCCTCAATTAAATCGTAAAGGAAGCCCTCTTCGTTCGCCTCCCAAGGTCGTGACACCCATCCATCGCTCTAGCAACCGATTATAAGGGCGTGGCCCCGAGTTAGGGTTTCTTCCTCGGAATACGCGGTGCCCAAGTGGCTCGGCCGCACGGTGCTCTTGGTCTAGCTGGCTGCTCACTGAGGAGGGATCCAGCTACTAAGAGATAGAATGCAAGCAGGGATAAGGAAAAGAGGATAGAAAGACTCTGCTTCCAGCTGCTTGCCCCTGGAGGGGCTATGCAGGACGTCTAATCAATGATAAAATATAAAGTCAGCCAGGGGACTAGAATGGCATAGAAAAAGCCACTGGATCTTATTCGTTCCTGCCTAAAACCTGCCAATAGTGGGGTAATCCCTCACATGCAACCACATGTATCACGAATCCTGCGCGCTTCAGGACAAATTTAATTGCGCTGTTAGAATAGGAGTGAGCGTTATCCATTTCACAATCCTTGATTATGTTTTACATGTGTTTAGTTTGTATTCATTCAGCTAATCGTTAAAAATATCTCATCTATCAAGATTCCATTTGAATTCTGTGTTTTTACTTTTGTGGATTTCTTGATTCGTATGTTTTGCTACCCCCCTTTTTTCTGTAAAGCGAAAGTCTTGGTAAAAAAAACTGAAAACTATGGGGACAGTTAATTCAACTTTAGAGTGGAATGCGATACCATTAAATTTCACCTTTGTCATAGCTTCTGTGCAACTTGTGTGTGTGTGTGTATGTGTGTGTGCGTGCGTGCGTGCGTGTGTGTGTGTGTGTGTGTGTGTGTGTGTGTGTGTGTGTGTGTGTGTGTGTGTGTGTGTGTGTGTGTGCGTGTGTGTGTGCGTGTGTGTATGTCGTGCGTGTGTGTTTGCGTCAGTTTCTTTTCCGCAGTAGTGGGTTCGTCAACCGCCATATTCGGGCCGCTAGCTGCAGTAGCTTCTACCAAAGCCACCTAGACTACACAAGGCCTCTCCGCTTGCTCCGTGACGCCACGCTAGTTGCCCGTCCTCCGCTTTCCGTGGCGCCCATGCACAAAGCACCGGCCTATGTTGGTGCGGTAACAAAATGAGTGTTTTGCTTCAGCACCACATCATGGTTTCAACGCGCACAAGTGAAGAGAAAACAGTTTGACGACCTGCAGCTCGAAAACTGAAAAGCCGGAGAAATGTCAGTACGTTCGCTGCCCCACAGCAGCACGATCCACCCGCGTCGCCTCCCAGGTGCCATGCTCCTGTGTTGCATCCGCCTGCGTTTCACAGACCACTCACCATCGTTCGCGGCAAAGCCTTTCGCGATCGGGCAACTAGTGTGACGTAGGCCCCTGTGGAGAGGAGGAGTGAACAGGCCTTGTCTAGTCTAGGTGGATTTGCTTGTACCTGCTATGCCTTGACGGTGCCGATATTTGTATGTATCGTTTATTCTCCAGATTTTTTATTACGACTCCTTTTTTACGCTACTGTAATCTACGTTGCTGTCTAGTGACCATGCTGCTCACAACCCGGTGGACAGGTTGTGATGATATCACAAGGACCTCTGTTGACCAATTATTAATTGCCAATTCCCACAGAGGGCAGGTGGCGTACAATCCGATGGTCAGGAGGTCCCCTGCCGCTGTGGGCAGGTTGTGATGACGTCAATAGATCACGTGACCTCTCTCAACCACTCAGCGAATTTCTTCACAGCAGACGGGGGATTTTGCCCCTGACGTGAACTCTAACGCTATCGACAGTACCATATTGCCACGTATCACTGTAGTGGCCATTCGTTCGCGCTCAAGGCCGCAAGAAAGGGGTGTTATCGTTTTTGTTCGTGACGCGAGAAGCGACCGGACTGATCTCGATTGATCACAGCCACGAAGGGCTGTATCTACGGTTTTCCAGATTACTGTAGATGATCTTGACCTGTTATCTCGAAGTTTCCTTGCGAGCTTTAAATTGAGCGATGCTTCAATTTAAATTGGGTTCCCCACAACGAACGCTCTGGTTGTTCTCCCGCCGTCAAGATAACCCTTTTTGTTCCTGGCCCCTTCGGACAAGACGCAGAGGTCTTGTTGGACCAATACGACCACGTAGAAGCATTCAGGACTTGGGAGGACGTTATGAAGCCATTTTTCTTCGCGCTGGAGGAAACTCTTCGTAGATAGTATGAGAATCAAGACACTGCTTTGTGAACTTTAGGACGAGTTTAGAAGATAGCTTGTGGAATTATCGGGGTTCAAGTCTTCCGTCCCTGCACTTCCACTACGCTGACGCAGCGCTCGCGCTCGCTAACCGCGGAGGGGTTCGTGCTCAAGGGGCACAAAGGGAGGGACGACAAAGCGTGAGCACTCATATGCTTTATTGCACTTGTAATTAATACACAGAGCGGGCCAGCTAGCTACAAAGCATTTACGAGGCATTCCTCGGAAATAGAAGAATATTACACGAAGGGTTTCCGACTTACCGGCTGGGGCAGGGGCGCTACTTCGGAGGTATCGTCGGCAAACGTTTATACGCGCCGACAATGGCGGCCTGGTTTTTCCCCGTGCGCGCCGCATTCTTTGGGGCAAAGTCATCCCCGAGCATTTGCTGGGGGAGGTGAGGAGAGCGCGCGTTTGCTGCGCTCGTTTCGCTACCTGGAACCGGAAGTTCAGCGGCAAGGCGCGACAGATCTCCGTGCGCCTGCCGCAGAAGGTGACGAGAGCGTGCGGCTGCAATCGCTCGTGACGCTGGCCGGATACCGAAGAGACTCTCAAGGGCTCTGCGGAGCTCCGCGTAGCCTTCGAGGTGGCGCTCCCGTCCAGTGGCGTAGCCAGAAATTTTGTTCGGAAATGGGGGGGGGGGGGGGGCTCATGTTGCAGCGTGGCCTCCTCATAGAATTTGTGGAGGGATTAAACGCAAGCAAAATAAATGCATTGCCATTGAAAATGCTATTATGTATTAGTTAAGGCTACGCACTGTCCAGACAAGTGAAATATGTATTTTTAAAAATAAAAGAATGTATTCATATGTCTTAAAAATCGTGGCAGACATAACTGATACCAATGCTTCCATGTTTTTGCGTATTTAATATGTAAAGAAAATATTACACGAAGTCTAGAACTATATCAGTCCGAAACCAGCAAAGCAGTGCATGCCGCTGATATGAACAACGTAAAGGCCATGAAATGAGCAAGTAGAGGACAAATATTTTAATGAATCTTTATCAGCCGCCGCGGTGGCTCAGTGGCTATGGTGCTCGGCTGCTGACCCGAAAGACGCGGGTTCGATCCCGGCCGCGGCGGCTGGAATTTCTTTGGAGGAGAAATTCTAGAGGCCCGTGTACTGTGCGATGTCAGTGCACGTTAAAGAACCCCAGGTGGTCGAAATTTTCGGAGCCCTTCACTACGGCGTCTCTCATAGCCTCAGTCGCTTTGGGACGTTAAACCCCATAAACCAAACCAAACGAATCTTTATCTTTCAAGAACCTTTACATCTTTGTACCAGGAAAAATCTCACTGACGCTGTCCTTTGTTCCAGTGTACTGCGCAGCAGCAGCTGTCACCGGTCATGTGTTGCGAGTAATTGCACCGAAATTGTAGTCGCAACCGCGACCGCATGCATAAACGAGGAATTCTGCTAAATATACATTAGAAGTGCGAAGATAAAATGGAAAATATTCTCTTCTGTGACATGACGGCACAACAACGCTTCGTCTCATCGGACCTCACTGCATGCTTTGTCAACTTGTCTGATAGTGTATTGATTTGATTTGTTTCGTTGTATGGTCCGATGTACGAGATTAAAAAAGTCAGTGCAACTTTGACTCTAAAGTTTATAAGAATATTAAATTAATTGAAGTGCCCGATTTGAAAATCTAAAGCACGACTTTCGAAGTGTCAGTGCAGCTTTCGCGTCAAAAGATTATGGGAACTTTATGCCCATTAAGTTTAGGAATTGAAATGCGTGGCTCCGTAGACTCCGCGGCCGCCGCGAGATGCCGCAGCAAGCCCGCTTGCTATCGATAGGCCTTTGGAAGTTTGTGCTAGGATATAGGGCTCTTTGTGTTACGTGACTCCAGGTGCATGGGCGTTGCCACGAAATCCAACCGAGTTAGCAATGTTCGCGCCAAAATGTCTTGTCTAGTCTGAAAACGACATTGTAGGTGATAATATCCAGAATGACTTCCGGCGCCGGCGGTTGTTTTGGTCAGCGGTGCGTGACAGTTCGAAAAAATTTCGGGGGTGAGCTGAAGCCCCATAAGCCCCCCCCCCCCCCCCCCCCCCCCATCAACCTGCTCCCGTCGCTGCTTCCGCTTACCCCAAGAGGGAACCTTCCCTCCTCGCCCAGCCGGTGCTCTCCTGACGCACGACGATGATGATGGCCGGCCGCGTCGAAAACGAAGGGGGGAAACGGGTTTTCCACAAGCTTTTGAAATCATTCACAAGCGCAGTTCGAAAAGAAGGCCCGAAATGCAGCTGCAGTTCCGCATCCAACAAACAAATGAAACGGTCAATGGTAAAATGGTAACGTGGTAAAATGACGCGACTTTTGCGACGAGCTGGCATGACCTGAGATTAACGAAGAGCAGAAGGTCATTTTTTTGATGCGTAGGATCCACGTCAGTCTAGTACGAAATCCACCGGAGGCTATCACCAAGTTCATCACTGAAATATCCATTACCGAGAAAACCTTGGACGCACGAACTGGCCAAAACCAAGAATCAAGTTCCCTGGGCAAGTCTCTCGGAAGTCATTGCTCCGAGCAGGAATAACCATCGGGATGCCATCGGGGAGATAGCTATTCGGTGGAAAGCTGCAGTCAAATGCTGCCATCGCCGCCGCAGCCTTAAGCACCGACACTCCATGCACGTCGTCTGGGAAGATGTCCAGATACGTACTCATGCCCCAGGCACCGACTGCTACAAACAACACAGAACCCACAGACAATGACATATGCTGCCGCACTGCGCAGTCCTGGACCCCAACGAGAAGCGCCAAGCCTTCGTTTACAGCGATGGCGCCACGATGCAGCTCCACGACAGCGACGGAGTCCAGCATTTCCGTGGTCAGACGTTGTTGCAGAGTTGCTTACAAGCGTCCAGGACAAAGGGAGTTGCTCAGATGGCTGGGTGGCATTCAGCGGTGAAATCCTGTCCTCTGAAGACCACGGAACACAAACTCACGGTGTCTCCTGCCGGCTCCGTCTCACATCCAGAGCGTGATAAACAGCGATTATGGCTCAAAAGTATTTCAATATCGAATATAAAAAATGACGGCCACTTACCCCAATGGTACGGCGAGTGATCAGCGATAGTTTGTTTCCAAAATTATTGATGAAATGATGACACAACGTATAATGAGCATGGTGATAGTTTCTGTGGTGGTGAAATCTTAGTTGTCCGTTAAATGACGAGGATGCGTATTATTTAGTCTCGGCGGTGCGATAACTGGCTGTGTGGTATTTCCGCTTCTTGCATCCTGATTATATGCCTGCTGTGCGATCAGACAAGTGCGAGCATGCAGGCCTAATCACTTTTGCAACTCCAGATCGTTGCGAAGTTCCGTGATGTCGTCGACTGCGTTGGATTGGTTTCGAGAGTGAAGTCATCAACCCGAAATCGAGAACGAAATGATTCTGCTCATTTCACCGTGGCTGGAGTGGGCAAAAAAGATTATTGGCGAAGTGCGAGACAGCCGCGGTGGCTCAGTGGAGCAGGAGGTAAACTTTAATAAAGAAGAGGTCTTAGGCGCGTTTTGGGGTGATGTTCCCCTCCCCGCGGTGGGCTCCACTTCTAGGCCGGACGCCAGGTGGCCGACCGACGATGTCGTTCGGCGACCTCTTCGGCCAGCCCTGTGACCCGGAATTGAACCTCCGGGTCCGTGCTGAGCAGTGCGAGCTCCCACTGATATTGGGTAGAGAGCTGCAGACTCTGCGATGGCTTGTTTTAATTACATGAGTATAGGATGTGCGACGTGTCTGCCGTTTGGTACCCACAGAGAGAACAGACAGGGCTGAACTGCTCTGGGAACCATATGGAGTACATGTACGGATTAAAGAAAGTGTCTGTTTGGAGCTGCCGCCAACTGACTTGTTGTGTTTTACTTAGAGCTCTCTGTGGTTCTGGGAAGATTTGTCTTGCTTTCTTGAAGTGGGTAGTAATTTCTTTGTGAAAGACATGAGAGCGCAAAACGGGGACACGGACGAGGAAGGGAACAGGACGAGCGCTGCACTTTCAACAGGATTTATTCAGGGAAGAACGTTTAAATAGCCTTTGCTCTTATCCATGCTCTTGATCGCAGACAATCGCCTCTCACAGATACGCATCAAGAAACAGCATTTCACTGTGGCGAAGGACAACTGGCGTGTCACTAATACAACTATCACCTCGCTTCTTGATATAGAAGGCTTCCACAAGCTCACGTTCAGTCCTATCTCGGCTTTTCAATAGCACTTTGCAATCATATAGTCGAGGCTTGCAGGCTACACGCTTCTCTTTCGAGCAGGCTTGGCAGTGGTCTGGAAGATGTCCTCTCTTGTTTAAAGAATTCTTGTGTTCAAGCAGGCGCTCATTAAGACAAGGGGCATTTGTATTGGCTCGTGTGTTGCCCCGGTACTCTGTAATATGTTTTTATCTGAGTTTGACCGCTCCTTGAGTGAAGAACTTGACACGGATTGTATAGTCCACGTTTTTAGATATGTAGACGATTACCTGGTCCTTTTGGCAGATAACGATTTTACTTTTGACGAAGCAGTAGCTGATGTTTTAGGTACGTTTGGTCGGAATAGCATGGGTCTCACCTTCACACACGAACTGCCTAGCAGTAATAACAAATTACAGTTTTTAGATCTCACCCTAACCTTCCACCCTTCACACGTTTGCTGGCAGTACTGTCCACGCGCAAAGAAAGATTTGTTGCCTTTCCATTCGAACCATTCTAAGACCGTTAAGAGGGCTATCGCTTCCCAGTGCTTAGCTTCCGCACTAAAGAAGTCTTGCCACCATGCCATGCACGCAAGCTATGCTTCCCAGGTGTCCAGGCTGCAGAAAGCAGGCTTCCCGGCTTCCCTGGTTCTCTCCGTGGCGCAGACCTTGCTGAAAAAGCTGAAGGGCAGCAAGGAAAACAACCGACCTCAAGAAAAAAAGCAGGCAAGGCCGGAAGTTGTACCTTACGTACACCACACTTCTCATAACCTGAAGAAGGTGGCCAATAAGTATGGCGTCGATGTGGTATTTTCAGCGCCGCGAAAACTCGCCGGAATGTGTTCACGGACTGGAAAAACAAAAGTACAAGAGTGCACCATCAGACACCGAATGCCACATGTTGGCTGCAAGAAAGCAGTAGTCTATGAGTTCCCGCTTACATGCGGCAAGGTGTACGTTGGACAAACCGGCCGTTGTCTTAATGAGCGCCTGCTTGAACACAAGAATTCTTTAAACAAGAGAGGACATCTTCCAGACCACTGCCAAGCCTGCTCGAAAGAGAAGCGTGTAGCCTGCAAGCCTCGACTATATGATTGCAAAGTGCTATTGAAAAGCCGAGATAGGACTGAACGTGAGCTTGTGGAAGCCTTCTATATCAAGAAGCGAGGTGATAGTTGTATTAGTGACACGTCAGTTGTTCTTCGCCACAGTGAAATGCTGTTTCTTGATGCGTATCTGTGAGAGGCGATTGTCTGCGATCAAGAGCATGGATAAGAGCAAAGGCTATTTAAACGTTCTTCCCTGAATAAATCCTGTTGAAAGTGCAGCGCTCGTCCTGTTCCCTTCCTCGTCCGTGTCCCCGTTTTGCGCTCTCATGTCTTTCACGAATATGCACCAACAAGCCCAGTTTCAAGTACTTAGTAATTTCTATGTAGGTCGTCACTCGCTCCTTGGCCGACCGGAGATCGGGGTAGCGCACCTCCCGGTTAACCACGAATCCTCGGGCAAATTGGTGCGCCGCCTCGTTTACAGGATAGTCCGAATGGGCGGAGACCCAGATCAATGTGATCTGGCGGGTATTGGAGATTTTGTGTAAGTTTTTGAAGGCTGCGGAGTGGGCCCTTCCTCTTCCAAAATTTCCAATTGCGGTTTTAGAGTCACTGATGATGTATTTGGCAGTGGTGGAGGAAGTGGCTAAAGCTATGGCAGCTTCTACGGCCTCCTCCGAAAATTTTGGTTTATCGGTTGTCGCGGATGCAAGGGGAGAATCTCGATGATCGACAATTGCCAGGGAAAAGGCATCTCTGTCCGCATGTTCTGCTACGTCCGTGTGCGCCGTGTCTTTCTGAACTGAAAATCTTCCGTGAAGTTTTTCGTGAAGTCCGTATCGTAGTGTGGATGCATGTTTTTGGGCAGAGGAGGAACTATTAAGAGCTCGTGCACGTGTCTTGGAATTGGCAAGGTGGGTGCACGGATTTCTTCATATTGTATTCCTGCTTTATTTAGGATGAAACGTGTGGGTTTCTACGTGGACAAAGGCCACCACCCACCGCGGGTTCGAGCTTCGCGCGAGCCAAGGGCCCCGATCAGCCGTCACCACACACACACTGGGACACCGCGGCGGCGCACTCAACCTCCGCTGGGAGGAGAGCGATTCGCCGCAAAGAAATAGGCCTCCAATCTCACAAAGGAGACGTTTATTCACGTCGTCCTCCAGCAGTACACATACACTCAATAGTCACCCCGTCCCGGGGGCGCGCGAGGAGCGAGGCTCCGCTGCGCGCACGAAGCGACTCGAGTAGTGCGCGCCGCTAGCACGCCGCTGCAGGAGAATGTCCCCGCGGCAGTGCTGTGATCTCTCTCTCGTGTCGGCCGTTGGGCCGGTTGCGAGAGAGAGTGGGCAAACAACGCAAGGTACGCCTGTCGGAGGTCGCTGGACCCCGCTGGACAGGCTCGAGCCGCTGCAGGTCAGAGGACACATGCGGGCGAGCTCGAGTATGCACTGGTCCGAACGGCAGAGGCCGGCACGGACAAAACAGTAGCGTACGCACCTTACGCTGTCTCGGAGGGATCTCTCTCTGGGCCCCGCTCGGACGGTCGCGCGGTGCGCGGCCGCCCAGAGCGGGTCCCGAATTCCCGCCAAAAGGCGCCAATGGCAAAGGCCCTTGGGGAGCCGGGGCGGAGGTGTGGCTAATTGACAGTGATTAGTCACCCAGCCGCCTCTCCACCGCCTGAGGCGGGAGCAAGGGAAAGAGGAGAAACAACGCGGGAGGCCGGCACAGCCGCGCAAAGGCGACGGCGGAAAGCCAGGATTCCCACATCCCCCTCTCCTTAAATGCCCTCCTACCCATCGGCAAAGCACGCGGCCAAAATAAGGAAATCAATACACAAAAAAAAAACTACACTTCAGTTCCAAAATAAAGAAATGAATACACAAAAAAATCTAGCTACACTTCAGTTCCAAAATAAAGAAATGAATACACAAAAAAAGCTAGCTATACTTCAGTCCCAGCCAGAACAACGTAAGAAAACAAAGGAAAACAAGGCAAACAAGCAAACACTGCCATACGCTTCAGTAAATCAAAACAGCTTGCAGATTATATACACGGTACACAAGGCGATGTGAATTCAACTGTACAGCTATGTGACAGGTGGATGCCAGCCTCAAAGTTTGTGGCGCGGCCCAGTAGGACGGTCGGCGACTCACCGCTCGCAGACTTCAAGTTGAACGGGTTGGGAGGGCCGACGACTGATGGCGGTCTTCTTTCCGTTGATGACGACGGGGCCGCGGCAGAGCACTGACCTCGCGCCCTTGGACACGACATCACGTTCGGGCACAAGACAGTTAGTGCACCCCCTTCACGCCGGCTGAAACGGGCGAGGACGCTCGGCGGCGTCCTGATTTGTAACCTTGGCCACAGCGAGGGGTCCTTCTCATCCTCGCGCTCACGCAGAAGCACAGCGGCACAACTCACAGGCGTCGCCTTGGCTCATGGTTACGCGCGCACACAGTCACAGCCACAACCACGCATACACCGGCACGTGCGCGGACGCTGGTCGGCGACAACGATCCCCTCATCAGAAGCGACCAGAGGCGCCGCGGCGGGGGTCAAAGGGTGCACTTTCCGCCCCCCATCGCCCCAAACGACCCGCCAACTTCCCCTCCATACGGGCCGCACAAAACTCGCGCACCGCGACACACGGATCCTTAACGAGCCAACCACCCACAGTCGGGCCGGAAATGAGAAAAGGCGCGCTGTACAAACGACACCTAATCCAATCTATTCCTTCTCGAAGATAAGAGCAAGCACGAGCGGGCTGAAGTTTGCCTATGTACATCTCGGTACGTTAGAACAAAAACAGACGAGAGAAGCAGGAAACGAAAAAGGCTAAAAAACTGATTAAAACAAAACAAATAAATAAACTGATAAACACACAAGGCTGGAACTGAGCATGCTGCCAAAACAACAACAAAAAAAAAATAACACACCGTGCTTCGCCTCGGTAGGGCCTGACGAGAAAGCTCGCCAGCTAGCTGAGGCTGCGTGCCTTCGGTTGCGGAAAAGTCCGCCGTCCGGCATCAATCACACCGGTGACCGTCGCCTCAGATTGTACCGGTGCTCCGTACGCTTGCGTTCCGCAGCACCAGTTGTGCCTTTGCGCTTGCCTTTGATACCAATGGGTACCGGCGCAAGCTCGTCAGACCGTGACGCGTAGGCCTTCAGGTCTATGAACCCCTGCTTGCTCCTGGGGAAAGGCCCTATCAAATCGCAGGTGGCCATCTGCCACGGACGCACACTGTCAGTCGGTTTCATCATTCCAGGCGGCTTGCCGCCCCGTGACTTCACCGCTTGACAGACATGGCAGGAACGGCAATAGCGGAAAATGTCACGCTTCATGCCGGGCCACGTCACCGAATGACTCAGTTTTGCAAAAACTTTGGAGCCACTCAGATGACCGGCCAGTGGTTCGTCATGAGAGAATCTCAACAGTGCACCTCTCAGACTTTTGGGGATAACCACCTTGAACGGGTCGATGGACTCGTCATCGGTGGCTATGTATTTCAGCACGAGCCCGTCATGGTCCAGCAAATATGAATCCCCGGGGTTCGCCGCGACACACGCTGGCTTCTGGCCCCCTGCGCCCGCTACAATACAAGTAGCGTCACGGCGCTCCGTCTCCCTAAGACCGTCGCTCACCTCGCGACAAAACGGGTCATTTTGCTGGGCTTTCAGTAGCTCTTTAGGGCTGAAAACGATTCCAGTCATCTCAGAGGGGAGCCTGGTCTCGTCCCCACTCAGGTTTGCAGCCAAAATTTCCGTTCGCGTCGGCACCTCCGAGGCGCTCACGAAGAGCTTTGCCTCTCGTCCGCTTTGCGAAGCGCTGCTTGCCTGGTTAGCGGAATGGGTTAACCCGTTTGCGGGCTCCCCATCCTTGCCGCCCGGCGGCTCGTCCGCTGTTTCGCCCCCTCCGCTTACAGGCGTCAAGGCGCCGCTGGCGAGTGGGGCACGGGATAGCGCGTCAGCTACCACGTTCGTGTTCCCCTTTCGATACTGCACGGAAAAGTCGTAATGCTGTATCAGGAGAGCCCAGCGCGCCAGCCGACCCGCAGGCTCGCGGAGCCGCATCAGCCAACTGAGCGCACTGTGGTCTGTCTGTACCACGAATTGCGTTCCATCAAGGTAGACGTCGAATTCGCGCAGTGCAAACACGATGGCGAGGCAGTCCTTCTCTGTCACGGAATAATTCCTCTCCGAGGGCAGCAAGGAGCGGCTGGCAAAGGCCAGCGGTTGCAGCACGCCATCGAATTCCTGTAGGAGAACTGCTCCTAAACCCAGATCGCTCGCGTCAGTCTGGACTACGAACTGTCTGGTCAGGTCGGGTAGCCTGAGCTGCGCTGTCTCGGCAATGGCACTGGACAGGAGGCGAAAGGATCGCTCTTGCTCGGGCTCCCATCGCCACGCGGCAGTCTTTCCCAAGAGCTAGGTCAAGGGTGCCTGCACGCGGGCACAGGACGATAAAAGTTGGCCATTCCCACACAACGGCGCAGGCCGCGTACGTCCTTGGGCGCGGGAAATTCGAGTATGGCTCGAAGTTTCTCCGCATCTGGCTCAATGGAGCCCCGGCCTCAGCGACTGCACCCCTGCCTCAGTGGAGGCTTGGGCGGGCTGCACGAACGAGGGAGGCAAGGCTCCTAGTTCGATGAGCGGCGTGGTTTCCACAGGGAACCGGGCCAGCGCCTCGCCGTTCCCGGAGCAGAATTGACTGCTCGCGGGGCACGGCTGCTGCTGTTCGAAACTGCCGGTTGCGGCAGTGTGACACGAACTGCTTTCGCACTGGGCGGAAAGCGTGCACAGCTGAGGCATGCGACCAGCGGATGCACCGCAGGGTGCTTCCGATACAGCTCCAATGGGAGCCGCGTGGTCGACATTTTGGGTTGTGTCGCCGTAAACCCCAATGGGGGCCGCGGCCAACCACGGTGTCTAGCTATTCGAAGGAACAGCAGCCAGCGGATCAAACGACGCTGCAACTCCGTAGGGAGCCGACATGTATCTGCCGAGTGCCCCGCTGGGGGTGGTAGACATGGTGCGCAAGCGTGATCGGCAAGGCGACCTGCTCGGCTAATGTGCCATCAAAGGCGTAAGCGCCAATGACTTAGCACGTTGGGCGCCAGTTATGGGTTTCTAAGTGGACACAAGCCACCACCCACCGCGGGTTCGAGCTTCGCGCGAGCCAAGGGCCCCGATCGGAGCCGGGGTGGAGCTGTGGCCAAATGACAGTGATTAGTCACCCAGCCGCCTCTCCACCGCCTGAGGCGGGAGCAAGGGAAAGAGGAGAAACAACGCGGGAGGCCGGCACAGCCGCGCAAAGGCGACGGCGGAAAGCCAGGATTCCCACAAACGTCCCGTTTCAGTGCCTGAGTCTTTCGTATTGTGGGGTGAGGTGTGCTTCCATCATTTCCGCTAAGGTGTTATGAATTCCTAACTGTAGTAGGTTTTCATTTGGGGTATGACGAGGGAGGTTGAGCGCAATTTTGTAGGACTGTCTAATTAGGGAATCCAAGTCGTCTCTTTCTCTGAGTGTGAGGGGGACATATGGTGTAGAGTAGATGACTCTGCTAAGAACGAAGGTTTGTATTAGTTTCCTGGTCCCGGCTTCTTTAACTCTTCTTCGCCTATTCGCGATGCGACTGATGGGGAGGGAGACTTGGTTGACGGTGCTTCTTAATTAGTGTGTCGTTTTTTTTTGGTTTGGCTGTATCAGCACTCCCAAGATTCTTAGTGTTTCCACTACTAGGATGGCTGCCCCTTCCGCGTAAATTTTGATCCCAGGTGCTTTATTCTTTCTTTGACCCTTTGGGTGTAGGGTGAGGACTTCAGATTTTTTGGGGGAACACGCGAGTCCCGCGGCTTGTGCCTCCGCTACTACTACATCTGCCGCTCGTTGTAGCGTATCTTGTTTCGTGCCGATACTCCCCTTGGTGGTCCAAAGGGTGATATCGTCCGCGTACGAAAAGGTCTGGGATTTTTTCGAGTTCGTGTGCCATTTTGATGAGGGTTATATTGAACAAGAAGGGATAGAGGACCGATCCTTGCGGCGTTCCTCTGTCTCCTAAACTGAAGGTGTCGGATTTGATTGTGCCAATTTGAATTTTAGCCGTTCTATCAGAGAGAAAGTCCTTGATGTAGTTAAACGCTCTTTCGCCTACATTCAACGGTGAAAAGAGATTCTAGGATTGCTTTGTGTTGGACGTTATCAAATGCTTTGGTTAAATCTAGAGCTAGAATTGCCCTGGTGCTCCTTTCTTGCTCCTGAGATAGGACTTCGTTTGCTAGTCTGAGCGTCGTATCCTGTGTTGCTAAATGTGGTCTGTGGTTGTCAGCAGACAAACTATCCGTGTTCAGTGGGAGCTTGCAGTAGGGCGTGTTTGACGCACGACTCAGTGATCCGAGATTAACGAACTTACGTTCAGCTTGCGTCACTCGCCTTATATTTGGCGCCAATATGCGTCAGCAGGCAGTGTATTCGGAGGATCCACGTACAGGAACACCAACATGCGTTGTTCCTTTCTCTGCGACTTACTCGCACTATATTCGTCCGCTGATGTTTGACGTAAGGGCGATTTTCACAGAGGGTCGCTCCTTTAAACCATATGCTCCATAAAGAAGTAAAGAATTTGAGACAGCGAAGGTCGCGCTTCTCTAAAACTGGGATGCTTTCCTCCGAGAGAAGTACACACTGTAAACGTTTAAGGGACCTTCGCTTTCAACACATTCGTTCAAGTAGGCGCTTTTAACCAACTCCCCAAGTTTTACTATTTTTTACTTTTTATGGCAAGGGTTCAAGGCTGTCGCCGCACGCTCCCTCCGCAGTTTTTTTTTTTTGTTCCTTCATGCGGGTTTGTAGGCATGAGCCAGAACAGAAGGCGCTGCGGAAAGCGTTGTGCAGACGACGCGACGCCAAGGCTACGCCCAATCTTCTCCCGTCAGTCAGAACGATGCACCAATGGAGTGCCTTCAGCGAAAGTAACCCCCATGACGTCAACGGGGTTCAGAGTAGTGGGCCGGGCCCGTTTTTGAAGGAAGGAAAGAACGAGCGGGCTTTGATTTGAATTTTCGCAGCTTTTCGGGGCGCGCATGGCTCTAGTATTTTGCAGAGGTTATCTTCGATGCCTCATCTATGCAGTGGGCTTGTTTTTCAGAAATATCCGGACCCTGGACAGTGGCCCTTTAAGGAAGCAAAAAAAAAAACAGCAACACTTGCGTCGTGTGTACAACTCGAACAAGTCACTGTCGCCATATACCATATGCTTTCAGCACATATATTACGACAGGATATGGGTGTCCTGCGAAATGTCACCAGCCAAATCAGCGGGCGTCGTTACTACGGGTGAAAGTGAAATTCGAGATGGTACTGCCGTATGAACAAAGCATCAAAGACTGTATAACAGCCGTCCCAGTGTCAATTAGTCGCATCTTTCCAGACATGCCTGTTTCGTACAGTGTTGATAGTCTTTGAACGACTCACGACATAAAGTCGCGACTCTCCCTCCCCCTCCTCCCCCCCCCCACACACACACGCACACACACGCACGCACACACACACACAC
Source organism: Amblyomma mixtum (assembly GCF_055824585.1). Taxonomy (NCBI): domain Eukaryota; kingdom Metazoa; phylum Arthropoda; class Arachnida; order Ixodida; family Ixodidae; genus Amblyomma; species Amblyomma mixtum. Next base: position 47,373,806 of record NC_143014.1, read on the forward strand.
GCACGCACACACACGCGAGCGCTGCTTACCCTCGTTCATACGCAAGCAAAGACATGAAGGGACGGGAAAGGCTAGCAGTGATGGCGTTGGAGCATTTTATTATCTCAATAGCTTCTTTCTCTTGTCAGGCATGTCGTGGCGTCGTCGTGGCCCATATAACAAAAAATAAATGTGCGCTGGATGGGCTGAGAGAGACACCTGCCATGCTTGATATATCCAGTGATGGCAGGCAAGAGTTGCCCTTAGTCGGAGCATTTACACGATGCTGCTACCAACTTATCCAAGCACATACCTTGCGGACTGAATTCCTACACCTAAAGGCCGAACCAGAAATTTTGTGCGTGCCGCGTAGGCGCCCAGGAGCTGGATGCATTGTCTGCTTTCTCGGTTCGTCTCGTAAAATAACTCGCGGGTCAGCAAAGGTCAGAAGGTTGGAAAAGTGCGGGGCTGCAATGTACGTTGTACCTTATCACAGTCGGAGTGAAACTCGAAGCAGATGGCCACAGCCAGCCACTTCAGGCCGACCCTTTGTCACAAAGTGCGTGCATGCCTTTTCTTTCTTTTTTCTTCTCCGACCAAAGTGGCCACGGCTGGCCACGGCGCCGGTTGTATGCGGGCATGTCGCGACGCAGCGGCGATGATTTTGCCTCCCCCACCGTGGGCGGTTGACCCCTCGCGACGCTGGGGGTTCAAGGCTACGCCGCCCCCTCAGGATTATCGCCGGGAAGCGAGTGCTTTCACGAGGTACAGACGGGAAGCGGCAGGTTGAATGCCCCCACCCCCTATTCCCGGCCTTCGAAGGCTTCTCGTTAGGACCGTAGCTCTCTTTCGCGTCCCCTTCAGTTTCTCCATGTTTCTTCTCCCCCCTTCTCAACATCTGTAAATCGTTGGTGCACGGGGTCGAGAGGATTCGTTTGCTTTTGTTTGTTTTTTTTGTTGTTTGTCACGGGAACGACAGGGAACGCGGTGGCGGGAAAATCACGACCGAGTTAGTTGGCTTAGAGATTTCGGTGCGTGCGGACGTGTGTGGGGTCAGCCAGGGCAGTGGTCGGCAAGCGAGCCTAGGCTGCGACGGCGGCCCCGAAAGACGCGTGAAAGACGCGTAACCCGTGGCCCAAGTTCGCCCGTATCCGCACCGCCCCCATCAGCACCGCGCGCTTCCGCAGCCCGACGCTCCCTGCGACCGGACCTTGCCACTACGCAGCTAAGCCACCGTTTCTCACCACTCGCTCCACTCTTTTCTTTGTTCTGTCGCTGTTCTCGTCCTATTCTTTGTACATTGCTTTAATCGTGTAGCGTTGCTGTATAGCTCTCACCCTGTTGTTTTCCTTCTTCTTGTTAATAGTTGTTCTGTTCTGATTCTGTGTTATTCGTGTTGCGCCTGTGCATTGCCGCTATTTTATTGGGCTTTGTTTTGTAACTTTTTGTTGTGCTGGTTTGCCCAAGTATAAAAGTGTTTGATAAGTAACTTGCCTACGCCTCGTGCCTCCGGTCAACGGCTAATCAGGCGTGGCCCCTATCGCCGGTCAGCAGTCTAACCTCATCTTCCGCACGCGGGGTGGAGAGGTTTGTCGCTCCTCCCCCTCCGAACTTACGGAGAGTGCAGCAGTGGGCAGGTTGGCCCGATTAATTATAACTTCGGCGCCAACCAAACATCAAGCCGCACACGATATCGTGACAACTGGCGTTCGCGGACAGGACTTGCTGACCACGATTGGCCTTGACCGCGAGGCATAGCATCCAGGCAATAATCTCAGGCATTGCGAGAACTGAGAACCAGAGCCTTGGCGCAATGGCAGATTTGGAGGAGATAATTGCTCTCGGGAGACAGCTGGGCTTCGAGGGGGTGGCCCTTCAGGAATTCCTCAGAAACGAGCGCGCGAAACGGCGCGAGCGTCGTCGCGAAGAGGATGAGCGCCGGCGTCAGGAGGACGAGCTAGACAAAGCGCGCTCGGGGCGCAGGTTGCTGGAGCTGCAGAGAGAACTTGAGGATATCCGAGCACGAAGCAAGGCTATGAGAAGCGACGGCTCTGATGCCGCTTCAAAAGAAAGCGAGGTAACTCGCGAGGCAGCACGGAAGGTGCTTGATGCCGGCGAACGAGATTACCGGCAAGGCGACTGCAGGGCGGTAGCAGAAGTGGCACCGGCAGCAGACCAGGTGGCTTTCCGGACGCCTCCCGAGCATGGCGAGCCTACGTTCAAAGGGGGTGAACTTTGTGTCGTCAAAGGACGAGGTGGTGAGCTCGACCATGCGATCGGGGTAGAGGTGAGTCCGAAAACACCTGAAGCGAATACGCTGGAAGAGCAATTCAGCCGATAGCAGGCACCCCCCTCAGACGTCACATTGGAGGCAACAGTGTCGCCTTACCCGGAGGATGGTACACTGGGCCAGACTTTCGGGAACAAAGACCCCGGCGAAGTCGCGGCTCCCGAGCGGCTGACCGGGCAACAAGCTATCGTGGAATGCCCCGGCCCTCATGATGTTGAGGAAAGTAAGGCCGATCTCGAAGGAGCGCGGTCAGAGTCGAGGAGAATTGCTCGGACGCGTCGGCTGTAGAGCCGGACCAGGAAATGGCGCACAGTTGTGCCCCGTAGGGGAATCAGCGGATAGTCGTGCAGCCGCAGTTCCCGCGCGGCTAGAACCGCGACAAGCGGCCGAAACAGGATCGGTCGCTTTGACGGGTGAACCGCTTTCGGAGCAGCAACCAGCAGCGCAGAGAGGGGAACAAGCATGCGCGGGGGTCGAGCAAGACAGTAGCTGCAGCACTGTAGCCTCCGGACAACCAGCACATGAGGGTCAGTCACTGGGTTCCCGCCAAGATTGTTGTTTCCACGAGCGGTCGGGTTACAATGCGCTGGCTCTGTGCAGCTCGAAGGAGACGGACAGGCGTAACGCTAACAAAGGAAAGGCGCGCTCGCCCAACCTACGTTCTACGAAGAGACGCGCTCGCGTTAGAGCACTACGGTGGAAGCGTCATATCGCCGACGCTCGGGCGATCTTTCGCGATAACTGCCGCACAGTCCAAGTAGGCGGAGGAAAATTTCTGTGTGCAAAGTTCCGCACCAAGAGGCACGGTGAAGTCCCACTCAGTGCCGTACTAAAGGAAGACAACAGTTCGGCACTCATTGCACTCACCGGAACCTACACTCTTAGAAAAAAAGGTAGTGAAAACGTAGTAACGGCTGCTGTTACAACCTTTTTTTAACCCCTACTACCTATGTACTATGTTGCTACGACCTTGTTACTACTGGAAAGAAAATTAAGTAGTAACAAGGTAGTAACTTCTGCTGTTACTACGTTTTTTTGGCAGTTACTACACTTGTACTACCTCATTATAACCCTGGTAGTATCCATTACTACCTTGATCTGGAAATGGATGATCGGAATATGCACATGTACGTATACTAACATTCCCGGTGACATTGCTACTCAAAGCCCCATGTTTTTATATAATGAAAAGGGTTTCCTAATTGGCAGCAAATCTAACAAAATTGGCAGTGCTGTTTTTTTGTTTTCAATACAATATACGCAGCGCGTATGTGTTCCACTCTTTAGTTTGATTTCTTAATTGCACTTTTTCACCAACCCCAAGCTATTGTGCCTGACTTGTGCTCATTTTTCCTTCTGGTTTACTACAAGATGCACAAAAATGGGCGTTGAGTTTCTGATGTCATGTTCATGCACTCCTTGTGACACATTAGAAAGTCACCACGAAGTCAGGTATTCATGTCTTTCGACAATAAAAACTCAGCAGAGACTCTTTTTCGTTAACACAGAAGATTTCCTTATGTCATTGGCCATCAGCCACTGAAAGGTCCTTCTCAACAACATTGTTGTCCCGTGCGAGAATGTAGATGCTGCTGCTACATTTACACGCAATGAAAAGAACAAGAAACAACTGTGGCTGCACATATCACGCCACATAAGTTGACAAGTTAACGTCTGGTGGCGTGGCGTAGTGGTTAGCGTGGTAGGATAGAAAGTATAGAAACAACTTCAACATAGCAAGTGAAAGGTCCGCGGTTCGAATCCTCCTGAAAGTAGGGATTTTTTTCTTTTTTGTTTTTGCTCTAGTTTTTTTTTTGCTCTTATTTTGCACTATTACTATCTTATATGCATACGATTCTAATGTGAAAAGTCATTAGATTATTTCTTAAGGTGTTTTCTCTCGAGAGGTAGTAAATGTTACTACCTCGCAGTTACTACGTACAGTTACTGAGAGGTAGTAAACGTTACTACCTTGCAGTTACTACGTACAGTTACTACCTAGGTAGTCATATATGTGACAGTCGTTACTACCCTAAAATGTAGTAACCTCAACTACCTTTTTTTTTAGAGTGTAGGCGATCACGAGCTCCGAAGCTCCTTTCCGCCTAAGTGGTCATTGCTTTTCTTTGTCTTTATATGTTGTGGCTTTTTTTTGTGCTTGGAATGTTTGGCAACGCAAAATGTGCGGATGTTGTGTGCGGTGTTGAACGGTTTCGATTCCAAGTGCTGTGTGGAACAGTCTGAAGTGACTGGGACGCGACAATGTGAAGTGTGCAGTGCGCGACTGTGCGAGCCATCGTGGGAAACGTTGTGCGACGAGCAACTGGTGCGCGCTCCTGACAGTGAAGTGCGCGTTAATTCATCTTCGTTTGCTTGCTCGGCAAGACGCATTTGTGCATGCACGACATTTGTGTATTTGATTTTGAAATGTTATTAAGAATAACATTCCTTTCGTGGGGGTTGTGTCACAAAGTGCGTGCATGCCTTTTCTTTCTTTTTTCTTCTCCGACCAAAGTGGCCACGGCTGGCCACGGCGCCGGTTGTATGCGGGCATGTCGCGACGCAGCGGCAATGATTTTGCCTCCCCCACCGTGGGCGGTTGACCCCTCGCGACGCTGGGGGTTCAAGGCTACGCCGCCCCCTCAGGATTATCGCCGGGAAGCGAGTGCTTTCACGAGGTACAGACGAGAAGCGGCAGGTTGAATGCCCCCCCCCCCCCCCCCCCCCCCTATTCCCGACCTTCGAAGGCTTCTCGTTAGGACCGTAGCTCTCTTTCGCGTCCCCTTCAGTTTCTCCATGTTTCTTCTCCCCCCCTTCTCAACATCTGTAAATCGTTGGTGCACGGGGCCGAGAGGATTCGTTTGCTTTTGTTTTTTTGTTGTTTGTCACGGGAACGCGGTGGCGGGAAAATCACGACCGAGTGAGTTGGCTTAGAGATTTCGGTGCGTGCGGACGTGTGTGGGGTCAGCCAGGGCAGTGGTCGGCAAGCGAGCCTAGGCGGTGTCTGACGCGTAGAGCGCGGCGACGGCGGCCCCGAAAGACGCGTGGAAGACGCGTAACCCGTGGCCCAAGTTCGCCCCTATCCGCACCCCCCCATCAGCACCGCGCGCTTCCCGCAGCCCGACGCTCCCTGCGACCGGACCTTGCCACTACGCAGCTAAGCCACCGTTTCTCACCACTCGCTCCACTCTTTTCTTTGTTCTGTCGCTGTTCTCGTCCTATTCTTTGTACATTGCTTTAATCGTGTAGCGTTGCTGTATAGCTCTCACCCTGTTGTTTTCCTTCTTCTTGTTAATAGTTGTTGTGTTCTGATTCTGTGTTATTCGTGTTGCGCCTGTGCATTGCCGCTATTTTGTTGAGCTTTGTTTTGTAACTTTTTGTTGTGCTTGTTTGCCCAAGTATAAAAGTGTTTGATAAGTAACCTGCCTACGCCTCGTGCCTCCGGTCAACGGCTAATCAGGCGTGGCCCCTACCGCCGGTCAGCAGTCTAACCTCATCTTCCGCACGCGGGGTGGAGAGGTTTGTCGCTCCTCCCCCTCCGAACTTACGGAGAGTGCAGCAGTGGGCAGGTTGGCCCGATTAATTATAACTTCGGCGCCAACCAAACATCAAGCCGCACACGATATCGTGACAGCCTTGCATATTTAGCTACGATAACATTTGAGGGATGCGCGAAGTGCTCGGCGAGGTAAGTCTGTGTCTACTTTGACATAGAAAGAAGAGAGAAAAAGACCAGAGAGAAGGAAAAAGGGGTTTCGTGGTTTGGTGCAAATGACACAAGTTGTGTAAGTGAGTTTCACCGAAAATTATGCAAGGAATGAAGTAGACAAACGAAGACAGTTCTTGAATAACAGCACGAATGAGGAGGAAGAAAGGACAAGCTGGAAAGAGCGAGAACGGTGCTGCGATCTCGCATAGCTAACATGTCGATGTGGCTTACAGCCAGCTGGACAGGCATCATTTTTTTTCTGAAAGCGTAACTTGTCGGTAAGTACCTAAAATTTCGGCTACTCACTGCAGCTTACGAAAACGTTAACTTCTGCGCAAACGGAGCAGCGGAATTGCGAAACTAAAAAATCTAAGGAAGATTACGATACTAATGCGAAATTTGAGTACACCTCTGTACGTGTTTTGATTTTGCGATATAATAAGGTAAAGAATTTGAGAGATACGTGCATATATGCACAGTTACAAAGCCCTCTTTATTTTCCACACTCAATCTTTCTTCAAGTAACACTCCTCTCCCAGTCTTTTACTGCCATCAAGGCGGCTTTGCAGTCGGAGAAATGAATGGAGATATGTTCAACCTGCTGCAGCAATGCCTGGTTCGCGAGGTCGCCACAGCGGTAGGCGGGGGAGTTAAGAGGGAGAGGAACGGCATTTTCTCGCGCAGAGATACGAAGTTCGAAGGCGCCGCCTAGCTTCTACTTCGGTACCTTCTGGGTCCTCTCGGCGGCGGCGCTTAGCTGCTGCTTCGGCGACGCGCAACTCTCGATTCTGGCGTCGGCGGCGCTGAGCCTCTCCTCGGGCAGCTTATTTAGCAGCAGCGGCAGACGAAGCATTTCCACCGGTTGCATCGCTCATTCTTCAGAAAGAACTGGCTCAGGCTATTTGGTATTGTATTGTCTATTTTGTTGCTACTCGTGGCGAAACAACTCGCCGAAGAGCACGTTCTGTTCTATAAGAAGACGGTTTATACTAGGAAGACAACGCTGCGAGTAGCGTGGCAGACCTATCGCGTGCAACACATTTCACAGCGCCGCCCACCAACGGAGCGATGCGTGGCGTGACTGCGAGGAGGCAGCGCGCGGGTGCGCGTGTACGTGTGCCACCGTCGGGTGCCTCGATGGCCAGCGGAGGCGAGCGGGCATCCAGGCACCCTATGCCGCCAAAGACAGATCTCTACTCCCCTAGCTACCCTACCTCCGCTCATGCAGTGCTGATGGACAACGGCGCGCACGGCGCGCACCACTCTGACACCATCTGAATGAATCAATGAATCAATCAACCCGTCCGTCCGTCCGTCCGTCCGTCCGTCCGTCCGCCCGCCCGCGCCCGCCCGCCCCCCCGCCCGCCCGCCCGCCCGCCCGCCCGCCCGCCCGCCCGCCCGCCCGTCCGTCCGTCCGTCCGTCCGTCCGTCCGTCCGTCCGTCCGTCCGTCCGTCCGTCCGTCCGTCCGTCCGTCCGTCCGTCCGTCCGTCCGTCCGTCCGTCCGTCCGTCCGTCCGTCCGTCCGTCCGTCCGTCCGTCCGTCCGTCCGTCCGTCCGTC